>NC_046313.1:35170795-35770966 GCF_009819535.1 Lacerta agilis
ACTGCAGTTATTATCACTCCACAGCAGACTGATTGAGAAAATGAAATTGCATCACACAAAAAGTATCAATAACTGTCATTTGGGAGGTGGGGTAGGGGTGGGACACACAACACCACACCTTGACTTCTCACCTTTTTATTTTCCACTCCCAACAGAAAGAAGAAAGGAACTGGATGAAATAAGACGTCTTAATCTAGAAAGGAGCAGACAGCGTAAGCATTCATGAGTCCAGGATCTTCAACAGCTGAGAATTTTTTAGAATCTCAAAATACACTACAGAAAGGGACCCTCTTCCCCCTAAAATTCCTACTCAGAGCAAAGTCCCTTTAAGCTCAGCTGTAGTATAGCTGCCCTTATTGTCTAAATTAACACTTGGCTGCCCTGAAATCCCTCCCAAAGTGGGAAGCTCTGGAGTATGTTGCCCATATTGCAGGAGGGAGGGGATAGGGAATGGGGATGGAGGGAGAGGGACTGATTATCAAACTTACCTCTCACAACTCGCAGCCACCAGTAAGCCTTTCATCTCCATCAGCTTTTATAGGCTGTGATTCTTCTCTTAGCTCAACCCCTCTCTATATTTGGAAATCAGAGACTGGTCCTAAAGCCTGCTTGCCACTTATACACTTATTTACTCTCAGAAAATGTATTAATAGAAATGACCAAGTTTAGTCATTATTTATCAGTTGTGATAATGGTTGGCATGGAAGCTAACCATTTCTTTAAACTTGGGAGGTAATGCCAGTGCAGGAGAAATCTGGTGTCTGATCCCTTTAAAAAAGAGAGTTTGTGGCAGTTTTTCCGTCTGGCGCTCTTATTGGATCAAATCCTGCAAATATACTTGCATTTTAGTAGCCTGGCAAACAGCTATTTTATCAATTACATTTTAAGAATCAGTTACATTTTAGGCACTAAAATGCAACATCTGAGATTCCCAAACACATATGCAATATATATTTATACATGCATTTGCCTGCAGTTTGAACCCGTATGTGGAAACATGTATTTTCCTGGTGTGATGTGTGAAGAAGCATCCACTATCAGCAGGAATGTTGACACTAAAGAAACTCTCTTCTTTTTTGTTTTGCCCCAAGCAAAGCCTCAGGTAAAAATGACAGTAAGAAAACAGAACACTGGGAGTTAAGCATAGATGGTCATGTGTCCATTCACACAAACAAACTCACACTGCAGGAAAGTATATGCGCCATCTGGTTGAGGGAGATCATGTGGGTCTTTCTGCCATCCCATTTGGTCCTGCTCTCGTGATTACAATGGTGTAGGCTGCGCTACAAGGGATTTAACTCCCTTTCTGTGTTAAAAGGGAAGAGGGGTAAGAATGTACAGAAGGGCAAGCTTTGAAAGAGTGACTGAATAAAAAGTGAAGTCAAGACAGGAATAAATAATTGCAAGCCATTTTGAGGAATCTTACTTTCTTTGTAAGATTTATTGTCTGCCCTTCACCAGGGCAGGCTGAAACTGTATATAGAGTTATAAAAACAGGTAATACCATTCCAACAAAAATGAAGTATGGATTCAACAAAAAAATACAAAAAATACAAAACAAAATATTTTAACTGTCAAAGGCCAGAATTTTGTACAGAGGGAGTTTAAGGGCTTTGGTCAAAAATGAAATATGAATCCCCTGAATGAACGAAGAAAGACCTGTAACATCCCAGGTCAGGAGAACAGGTCCTTAATATTTAACAAAGACCTAGTTATCGTCTCTGACACTTTTGTCCTTATCCTTAAGGGTTTATCATCAGCTTGCCACTGTCCTGAACAAGCATGACCTCCTAAGCAGCATGCCAAAGAATTAAAGCTATGCTACCAAAGAGGGAATCGGTAACAGCTGATGAAAACAGACGTTGTGTAAATCAAAACATACTAATGAGAAACAAAGGGCAAGTATCTTAAAGCAGGGACACTCCCAGGCTAGTCATCCACTTAACAGAAAGTGGGGTTCCAAACCCATACAGCTTTTGAATTACTTGTTTTAAAAATTTATATTCTACCTATTTTGTGGGATAAATTTTGCAGGAGAAATTTGAGGCATATCACAATCAAAAACTGTTATAAATCTGCTATCGAGGCTCATGATATGTGTTATGCTTTCCAGAGCCCCCTTCCCAGCTCCTGCCAATGGAATATATAAATATATTTAAATCAGCCACTTTTATTTGTGTGTGGGGGGGGGGAGTTCCTAGTCTTTATTGCAATAAGCAATTGTGTGGAATTATAGTTTAAGGAGCTATTTTCAAAAGGTGTCTAAACAGAATCCAAAGCATTACTTTAATTACCCATCAGATTTATATCCTGCCCTTCCTGCTGTAGAAAGGATAAAAGGTAAAGGTAAAGGAACTCCTGACCATTAGGTCCAGTCGCGGATGACTCTGGGGTTGCGGCGCTCATCTTGTTTTATTGGCTGAGGGAGCCTGTGTACAGCTTCTGGGTCATGTGGCCAGCATGACTAAGCCACTTCTGGCAAACCAGAGCAGTGCACGGAAACGCCATTTACTTTCCCACTGGAGCGGTACCTATTTATCTACTTGCACTTCGTGCTTTCGAACTGCTAGGTTGGCAGGAGCAGGGACCGAGCAACGGGAGCTCACCCCGTTGCAGGGATTCGAACCACCGACCTTCTGATCGGCAAGCCCTAGGCTCTGTGGTTTAACCCACAGCGCCACCCACATCCCTTTGAAGAAAGGCTACATCCGTAATAAAAAATACAGTTAAAAATAAAATGAAAGCATAGTTAAAACATTTTGAAACTGTTAAAAATGTTTAAAACAATCAAACATGTAACCAATCATGTGTCTTAATAGGCCCACCAAAATAGAAATGTTTTCAGTAGGCATCTAAAAGAATACAATGATGGCCCCTGCCTATTGTCAATAATTAGAGAGTTCCAAAGCAAAGTACTGCCACACTAATGGCATGACTCCAGACCAGCGCAGCAGTGCAAGTTTGGTAGGTCAAAGTGAATCAGCTCATATGGGATAAGGTTTTTCCTCAAGGTAACTGGTCCCAATCCATTATGAACTTTATGTACCAGTGGTAACATTTGAACTCAGCCTGGTGGCAAACTGGCAGCCAGTTTAGATATTTGAGCTCAGGTAAGGTAAAGGTAAAACATAATGGACCCCTGGATGGTTAGGTCCAGTCAAAGGCAACTATAGGGTGCAGTGCTCATCTCGCTTTTCAGGCCGAGGGAGCCGGCGTTTGTCCACAGACAGCTTTCTGTATCATGTGGCCAGCATGACTAAAACGCTGCTGGCACACGGAGGACCGTGACAAGTGCCACAGCGCACAGAAACTCTGTTTACCTTCCCACCACAGTGGTATCTATTTATCTACTAGCACTGGTATGCTTTCAAACTACTAGGTTGGCAGAAGCTGGAACAGAGAAGCGGGAGCTCACCCTGTCACACAGATTCGAATTGTTGACATTCTGATTGGCAAGCCCAAGAGGCTCAGTGACCCCAGTGCCACCCGCATCCCTTTGAGCTCAGGTATAATATGCTGACAGCTTCACTCCTGTAAGCAATAGTGCTGGAGCATTCTGCACTAACTGCATTTTCCAGAGGAAACACCTCAATGTAAGATGTATGCTGTGGGAAGCAGAAATGCTTCAGAAGCATCTGTACTGCTCTCTGTACCGCTTCAACCTGGGACACAGGAACTTGGTAGAATTTCCTATGTGGGCCAAAGCTGTTTTAGCAATAACATGGGCTATAAACCTAAACATAATAATAGTATATTGGCAGATGAGTGCAGAGCTCATCAGGAATCCAGTGATACTCATTCAGAGTACAATCTTCCAGCTTTGCATAACTCACTCTTCCTTGCCTTCATGTGAATTCTACCTTGAGCCTTATCATTTAGTCAGGGGCTGCATTCAACATTGCAGTCCTGCTTTGAGACATCAAACAGCTGTGCAGTTTCCATTTAACCAACATGGTGGCTTGTTTCTGAGGCAGGTGAAGAATCTACAGATTGCAGGGATGTAGCCTAGAGCCTAGAGTCACTTCCATCCAGCTCCAGGTAGAGTGAGCAGCAAGCTGTCCTCTCTTTCACTCGAGGTCAATGAAGAATGGTCAATAAACAGCCACATCTCTCATGAAAAATGAATTCTTAGAATCCTCTCTAAGCTGGGAGAATGAGCTCTTGTCTTTTTTTAGCAGCAGCCTTCCATGGTTAAGCGTCTTTTGAATGTACTGCCTTGTTTGTATTAGGTGTCCATGGAAAGTTGAGATGTTCCAGAAGCATCCATTTTATGCTAGGCTTCAAGCACGAGGACAAGAATTTTGCAGGGTGATTTTGATGGTTGGAGAGAAAGGGAACATGGGGGTTTTCCCACCACATAGAAGAACAAGCAGGCAGCAGCCACAGATCTGGGTTCCAAAGAGCTGCTTTTGCAAATTAAGGCTTCCTCACCCCCTTCTTTTTTCTAGTAGGTTAATGTTACCCATTGGGCAGCAAAGATTAGAGAAGAGAACTCAGCAACGGACCTCAGCCACAGCCATTAAGGACCAAGCCCCCTTGGTTCAGCAATACTGCATTGCCTGTATCCAAAACTATTACATGGTAAGCAACTGCTGTTCATCTGCTGTGAATTCTTTGTTATTTGAAGTGTCTTCTATTCTAACTATGCAATTAATATGCACCAGAGAAGCTCAGCTTCTGGATCTTGAAGTAGAGCAGTTTTATCTGGGAGCCAGACATTTATTCTAGTGCACAAATCAACTGAACCTGAAGTTGTCAGCTCCTAGCAATAAGGTTTTTTAGAGTTATATGTCGGGGGGAAATGCTTTGGGTGCCAGAGAAGTCCTTGCACCAATAGTTAGCCATTCTTCTTTTAAACAAGCCACCTAAGGAGAACAAGATGAAAAATCCACAGATAAATGTATGGAGCAAAGTATTTGCCTAGTATGTTTCTTTAGATGACATTGGACTATTACAACTGCAGTCGTAAAAATGTTATGAGGGATTTAAGTTGGTTTAGATCTGTTTGCTAAATGGGACTGGCACCCTTTAACATTAGTGCTGGTGTCATGTGCTTGGAATTCCAAAACTGGCATTATGTGCTATTATGTGATGTTGCACTGCTATGGCAATGGGACAGCTCTTAGGATCATACCACAAGCCTGTTTATATCATGAGAGTGAAGGTGGAAGGAACCTGGGTTTACCTCCATCTCTGCCTTAAATAAATCACTCCCTCTCAGCCCCAATCCATATTTGTTAAATTAAGAGGGCATTGGCCAATTTGGTGCCCTCCAGGTGATGTTAGACAACAATTCCCGTCATCCCTGACATTGGTCATGTTGGCTGTGGAAGATGGGAGTTGGAGTCCAACAATATCTGGAGGACCCCATGTTGACTATCACTTGTTATAAAGTATAGCTGTGAGCTGTATCAATCCCAAGCAGTAGCAGCAGAAGAAATATAAGTCTAAATACCTAATCTAGTTAAACACTCTGGCTTAAAATGAGATTCTCCATGCTCCACAACCTTTACAGATCAGTCTAAAGTCTGTTTCTTGCATTTCAAAATTCCTATATACTGTATACAGAATTACCACTCACCCATCTAAGCGGTGGGCGGGATTTGCGACCTGGTGTGGGCTTCCCAAGCCTGACTGGGAGGTGGGGTGAGGGTCAGGTAGGGCAGGCACCTGCTGGCCATCTCCTCAGTCGGTATTCATTGTCTCTAATTGTGTATGGAATTCAGCAAAACAAAAACCATTGATTTTATCTAGTTCTGTGCTTCAATGTATACATGCAGCAATTGCACATTCTGATCTACATGTAGTTTCCCCATTCCTATGTGACACTGCCTTCAGTGTAGGAACTGAATACCTTGTGAAACTGCTTGAAAGGTGTGCCACAGAATAGTAGCAACAAGAGAAAAGTTGTCTACATAATCCTACATAACACAACCCAAATGTTCTAGTTACAGGTAGATTGGTCTGCCATAGTCAAAACAAATTAAAAAAAAAATCCTTCCAGTAGCACCTTGTTGTTGTTGTTCAGTCGTTCAGTCGTGTCCGACTCTTCGTGACCCCATGGACCAGAGCACGCCAGGCACGCCTATCCTTCACTGCCTCCCGCAGTTTGGCCAAACTCATGTTAGTAGCTTCGAGAATACTGTCCAACCATCTCATCCTTTGTCGTCCCCTTCTCCTTGTGCCCTCCATCTTTCCCAACATCAGGGTCTTTTCCAGGGAGTCTTCTCTTCTCATGAGGTGGCCAAAGTACTGGAGCCTCAACTTCAGGATCTGTCCTTCTAGTGAGCACTCAGGGCCGATTTCCTTGAGAATGGATAGGTTTGATCTTCTTGCAGTCCATGGGAATCTCAAGAGTCTCCTCCAGCACCATAATTCAAAAGCATCAATTCTTCGGCGATCAGCCTTCTTGATGGTCCAGCTCTCACTTCCGTACATTACTACTGGGAAAACCATAGCTTTAACTATACGGACCTTTGTTGGCAAGGTGATGTCTTTGCTTTTTAAGATGCTGTCTAGGTTTGTCATTGCTTTTCTCCCAAGAAGCAGGCGTCTTCTAATTTCGTGACTGCTGTCACCATCTGCAGTGATCATGGAACCCAAGAAAGTGAAATCTCTCACTGCCTCCATTTCTTCCCCTTCTATTTGCCAGGAGGTGATGGGACCAGTGGCCACCTCATGAGAAGAGAAGACTTCTCATGATGATATTCCAGCTGAACTATTTAAAATCCTAAAAGATGATGCTGTTAAGGTGCTACACTCAATATGCCAACAAGTTTGGAAAACTCAGCAGTGGCCAGAGGATTGGAGAAGATCAGTTTACATCCCAATCCCAAAGAAGGGCAGTGCCAAAGAATGCTCTAACTACCGCACAATTGCACTCATTTCACACGCTAGCAAGGTTATGCTTAAAATTCTACAAGGCAGGCTTAAGCAGTACGTGGACCGAGAACTCCCAGAAGTGCAAGCTGGATTTCGAAGGGGCAGAGGAACCAGAGACCAAATTGCAAACATGCGCTGGATTATGGAGAAAGCTAGAGAGTTCCAGAAAAACATCTACTTCTGCTTCATTGACTACGCAAAAGCATTTGACTGTGTCGACCACAGCAAACTATGGAAAGTTCTTAAAGAAATGGGAGTGCCGGATCACCTCATCTGTCTCCTGAGAAATCTCTATTTGGGACAAGAAGCTACAGTTAGAACTGGATATGGAATAACTGATTGGTTCAAAATTGGGAAAGGAGTACGACAAGGCTGTATATTGTCTCCCTGCTTTTTTAACTTATATGCAGAATTCATCATGAGAAAGGCTGGGCTGGATGAATCCCAAACCGGAATTAAGATTGCCGGAAAAAATATCAACAACCTCAGATATGCTGATGATACAACCTTGATGGCAGAAAGTGAGGAGGAATTGAAGAACCTTTTAATGAGGGTGAAAGAGGAAAGCGCAAAATATGGTCTGAAGCTCAGTAGCACCTTAGAGACCAACTAAGTTTGCTATTGGTATCTGAAGAAGTGTGCATGCACACGAAAGCTCATACCAATAACAATACCAATAACAAACTGAGTTGGTTTCTAAGGTGCTACTGGAAGGAATTTTTTTATTTTGTTTCAACAACCCAAATGGTTTGAACAAGTTCATTCATCTATGGATCAGGGTACTTGTTATTACCGGTACCTTAGAAGTGATCAGAACTTTGCTGAATAATTTACTTTTAATCAAGCAATTCTAAATGTAGGGGTTTTCTAATCCTTCACAGTCTCCTAAATCATTGAATACCTCACAAAACTTTATTAGAAATATTACTGTACTTCAATTAATCACATTTCAAGTATCTTATACAGCCTCAATGAAAAGGGAAAAATAGATCTAAAGAGCCTCTAACTGTAAAATGTTGTGAGGCTCTTATGGATAAAAGTTAGTCTTAAAAAAATGTACATTATACAGAGACAGAAAATGATAACATTTTAGTAGATTTTATCCTGTATTATGTGTTAAATGGCACTAGAATAGGTTGTAGTTGCTGCTCCAGGCCCAGGTAGCATGCAGCCAACAGGGCCTCAAGAGAGGAGATAAATAAGACGCAGGACAACAGGACTTGTGTTCAAATAGGCCACAACTTTTGTTTATTACAGATATATGTAGATTTTGGCGAAGGCATTGGGTGTGTATCCTGAATCAGCCAGCCCACGTGCTGGCTGATTGTTTTGGCTGGGTTGACACTGGGTTATGAGTCACTCCATGATGTACATCAAATAGGGCAATTCCTCCAGGACTGCCATTTTGGGAGAGTGCTATGGCCTGTTGACCATCTGGAAACCTGGACAAACACCCCCTCCTGGTACCAATTTTCTGTTGTGGAGGGGGACGAGTCCTGAGCCCCTGCCCAGGCTAAGGATCTAACCTAATGCTTTGTCCGCCAACAATAAATTGTGACAGTTGCTATGACACAGGCAAAACTTCAAGACAAACTCAATCCAACTCTGACTGAGCTGGTTGGCTCAGGCGTGGCCCAATTATATAGAAAACTGGTGGACCTGCCTGAAGGTTCCAGGCCGAAGTCTTCAGCCAGGTCCACCACTATGGCCATACCCCCTTGCCTGCTCATGATTGGTTGATTCAACTGAGCAGGCTCCCAGCAGCCCATGCAACCATAGGAGGAGGCACTGATGTTCTCAAACAGTTGTGTGGGACAGAACAATGGCCCCTAGCTCATTGCGGTCACGCTGGGCTATAAACCACCGCTCCCTAGCATTAGATGGTGTGGCCATTTTTCTTTATATTGTAAAGAAGGTTCTAAAGTTCTGATTATTTAATAAAATAAATAAATAAATTTCACAGGATATCTCAACAAAGAAGCACTTGGTAAACAGCCTGCAATTAGCTCTTGAAGTCCCCCCCTCCCAAAGCAGGATTCAACATATCCCCAAGCATTCAGGTGAGGCGATAAAATTGCTGGGAAGTGATTTCATTTGGCATCATTCAGTTCTTTGTCTAGGTATTTCTACATACATGTGGATTTATCATGCCAACCTTACTGGGTCGTGCAACATAAAAGTGTACGATCAAAACAACGGTTAGGCACTTTTCATTGTTTTGTGTATTTAAATATTTGTATATAGCCATTTCAGAAAAAATAAAATTATATTACATTAAAAACTCACTAGCAAGTGAGATTCAAATCTTCTTGATATGCTCACTTTAATGACTGTCATTGTATTTGTGACGGTGTGTGGGATGAATGTATGAGCAAAGGTCTAACAAGCAAGGTTTGGTGAAAGAAAACACTGGAGTTGTGACAAAGAGGGTCAGTGTTTGAAGCTCCACAGGTAACTTGTTTCAGGATGCTTTGTATGCTAAAAATCTCGTAAGAGTTTCAAATAAATAAACTGTGCTTGTTGCTGATAAAACCTCCAATATTATTTTACTATCACAGCAGCTTTCTTGCATAGTATTTGTTTTACCTTGCTTTGCTTCCACATGGCCTACCTACTACCAGTACCTACCAGATAAAATTTTGTTACATTTCTTTCAGACATTTTGTCCAGAACATTATACGCAAATATCTCGGAATTAGAAATGATGTTTGCATGCAACATTAGGAAGTTTGCACTAGTTACATTTGTTGTCCCACATCACAAATCTTCAGTCCATGTGTAAGTTAGTACAGTACTATATCCTGTTAATTTCAACACTCTGGTCCTTGTCCTGTTCTTGAAGCTGTACATAGCACAAAGCACTGCGTCCTGGCATTCCCCTTTGAGTGTATTTTGGAACTGCTATAAAAGTGTGTTTTCCTATTGCTTCTCTCTCTCTGGATTGGCTAGCTGCAAAGATGCCCACCTGTGCTGTCCTTCTCCTTTGGAATGTCTCAAGCCTTTAGTCTTGGGCTGAAGCATTGTCATTCCATTGGAGAAGGTCCTTTTTTGGCACTCTGTGCTGCATACCACGAATGCAATTGCTTCTCAAGGAGACAAATGGAACTGCAACATCTCATTCCAGAAGAGCTTCTGTCATGATGCCCTGGCGTAGGATGGCATAGGCTAAACGAGGGGTGGAGGGAGAGAATAGGGAGCCAGCTTTTCTCAAGTGATGCTATTTTACATAAATATATTTTAAGACTTCAAAATAGATGTTTAAAAATAGATGTGAAATAAGCAGCACTGGAAGGGAAACACTTTAATAATGCAGTTTTTTTCTGTACTGTTGTAATGACTAAAGACACCATCGAGGCTTTTCTGTTCCAGGGAATACATAAATATACAAATATCTGTCCTTCTGCAAACCTGTTTGTAGTCTAGAAATGATAACTGCTTTGACTGATACACCCTCTTCAGGAAGAGTGCTGCCTCCAGGTAAGTTTTCAATCTGCTTATTGTCATATAACTGCCCCACAAACAACTCAGAACAAATTCAGGTAGGTAGCAGTGTTGGTCTGACGCAATAAAAAATTGTTAAGTAGCACCTTAGAGACCAACTAAGTTTGTTCTAGGTATAAGCTTTTGTGTGCATGCACACTTCTTCAGATACATAGAAGTGTCTGATACACAAAAGCTTATACCCAGAACAAACTTAGTTGGTCTCTAAGGTGCTGCTGAACAATTTTTTATTTCAACTCAGAACAAATGTTCAATAAAATAAAAATTGATAAAAATCAATTAATTTAAATGGGTCTACTGTACTCAGGGTAGTTTTCAACTAAATTTTCCTCAAAGTGGTCCGAGGTAATGAATAAGAGCACATTTCCTCTAGCCACCTCAATATGCATATTATCCACTAGGACCACTATAGAAAATTTAAGTGCAAAGCCTATAATAGAAGTTTAGAAATTTCAACCCATGAGATAAAAAATAGATATATATATAGTGGGAGGGTGGGGTGGGGTATTTCTCAGAAGGATAGTAGGAGATGGGTGATTGGCTCAATGGGTATGGTAAACCTGTTGATGGGGAATAAACATGGCAGTGTGATTATGTGGTTGCATAGAAAACATGCGGTCACTTCTTACACAGGCTCTCATTCTGCTCATTAAAGGAAAAAAAGGGAAAGGGAGTTTGATATAGTTGCTTAAATTATCACTGCTATCCAGTGTCCTCCGGCACCTTGACGATTCCCATGGCCACATCTGATCCTGATTTAATTAGGAGTATTTGCTTTGCAGATCGACACTTCATGCTCTCCTCTTCCTCAGAGCCTCCTCATTTGGCCAACACACCTGGTAATCTTTGCAGAAACTTGAGGCATTATTTAAAGAGTCTGCTTGTTGCAAGGCTGAGGAAACAAGGTGCTGACACACAGGATGGCTTTGCTGTTGTGCAGATTCCACCAATGCCAAGGTGAGAAGGGGCTGTTGGTGTTTGTTTTCCTGGACAGCAAAGGGTATTCCTCCAGCCCTTGTTGCTTCCAGACAACATCCTTGTTTATTGGCACTCTCTTTTCTTTGGTAAGTTTTCATGGAAGAGACGCCACCTTCATTCTTTTGTCCAGGTCCAGCTGGTCAACCTTCTTCCTGAACAAGCACCCACATCTCTTTATCCTCGTTTGTGTGTGTGTGTGGTTTTCTCCTCAACATCCATTGCCGTTAATTGGAAGACCTACTCAAATAAGTCCTGTGACCCACCTCCCCCAGCAGCTCTTCAACCACCATTTAGGGACAGTTGTAGTATGCCTAGACTTGATCTGAAAATTAATGGAAGGTTTTTTTGAGGGCATTCCCTGATATATATAGAGCAGTAACAGAAACATAGCAATGCTATTAGTAGCTGAAATATGGTGATATAACAATATGCAAAAGAATCTGCACACTGCAAGCCCTTCCCTCCATTACTTATTAGAGGTAAATTATACTTCACACTGTGTGCAAACCTGCTTGTGTGGAAACTCAGTCCATTGCCAGTAAGCCAATCCTCAACATTCATTTTAGTGCTTAATTGAATAAGGCTGGATTTTCTGTCTCCCTGCAGTTCCATCTCATGTCTGGTCCTCATTTAGTACGGGTTAGCAGCTGCCTCCCCCATCTTCCTTTAATTCATTTATTTCTGGGAAATGAAATTCAATATTCTCTTCTACACCCAACTGTTTGCTGAATTTGGGAGCAATGCTCTCTCCTGTCTTGGGGAGGTTAGGCTTGTGAATGCATGCTCCAGAACACTGAAGTTACGGAAACTGTTTTATAAAAGGGCAAGAGAAACCCTTTGTGTTCAAATTATGTACTGTCATAAGTTTTAAGAATCATTTAATGGCATGTTATAGTGTTTTATATTTTAATGATTTTTAAGCTGCTTTGAGAGCTGTATCACAAAAAAGTCTAGATAATTCTGTAAATAAATAATATCAAATGTAAAATGAGAGGGGTGTGTGTGTGTGTATACAGTCATACCTCTGGTTGCGAACAGGATCTGTTCCAGAGCCCCGTTCGCAACATGAGCAGCACACAACCTTAAGTGCCACATCTGCGCATGTGCGCAACGTGATTCAGTGCTTCTGCACATGCGCAAAGCACGATTCAGTGCTTCTGCACATGCGCAAAGCACGATTCAGTGCTTCTGCGCATGCACGAACCGCCGAACCCAGAAGTAACCCATTCCGGTACTTCCAGGTTCGGCGCGTTTGTAACCCGTGATGAACGCAACACGCAGCATTCATATCTAGAGGTATGACTGTATAACAAAATAATTGCCATCCATTTATACAATAAGTTCCAACGCAGAAAGAGATCTTGTAATCATTAATATTATCCTGAAAATACTAGCTCAAAGTGTTGCAGGGATACACACATCCATGAAACCTATATCAAGGGATATCAGGAACAGTACAGAAAAATGCAGGCAGTGGTTGTTGTTTTTTTAAAAAAACCTGCATCTCATAGTCAGTCCTAGAGTTCATGTGCTGTTCTTACAGTATCATCAGAGAAACTAAAACAGAACTGAAAAGAGTTTTGTGATCCCATTACTTTTGACAATGACAAGAGCCATCATCTCTCTTCTAAGCTACCTACTTAGCAATTCACCATTGGCCAGAGCGTCTTTTTTAATCTTTGTATAATGTTACGAGCTTTGTCTTTAACCCATTGCCATCATCAAGATCCCAAGGCTCAGGTCCTTCCTTTTCTCAGCAATCAAAATAAAAAGATATTTATTGTCAATCCCACAATTTCATGTTTCTTTTACTTCTCTTCCTGGATCATCATCATCATTCTTCCCCCCGAGATAAAAAAGAAAACAAAAAACATTTTCTTCCTGTTTTCATTACGTAATACTTGTTGAGAGACACTCCTATAGACGGAGAATAAATTTAGGTTTGATCAAAGACAGCATAAGGACACATGTAGGAGTACATGAATAGTGCTGGAACTGGTCCATGTCAGACTCATAAAACTAATTACAAGTTATGTAAAATGATGGTAAACATTAGAAAATATGGTACAAAATGGTGCTATGCACCTATCTATGCATGGGGAGAACTAAAGAGTGAACCAAGCTACTCCTTCAGCCATTAACATATTTTGACTGCATCTGTGGTTCTATGTGTCTTTAAATTATCTGTTTGTGACCCTGAATTGGATCTGTCATCCAGTGGTATTACTGATCAAAGTATATAGAAAAGGGTCAACCAATGAAAGCAAGGAGGATTGTAACACAAGAGAGCAGTTGTCTCAGAAACCAAGCCTCCTACCCCTGAGAATTATATTAGATACCCTACAGTTAGTTTGGAAACCCAAACTCATTCAAAACAGGTAAGCTGAACCTGCAACAAAATGGTACAGTGTGGAATACTCTTGCTGGAACTTGCCATGCCCGTTTTCCATCTTTCCCTTGCAAACATTTGGACTCATTTGCCCCCCCCCCCCAGATTGTTCTGATTGGGTTATTTTGTTGGTACCAGCTAAAGATTTTTTTATTCTGCAAACCTTGTTTCCCCAAGCATCGTGCTTCTTCTCTCTGCTTTCTCAGTGACTCCATAGCCATAATACCCAAGCACCCATATTTATTATTATTTTAAGTATATTCCGTCCTGCTGGTGAAGCCTTTTGGATTAGCCACAAAGGTATTTCAACCTCAGAGAAATATATCAAGAGCAGGTTAGTTCTATGCAAGCGTTAATACAGAGAATTATTAGCTGCTGAAGAATTTGAGAGCAACTTATTATGGGAAAGTGGCTTAATACCAAAAGAGTATTAACATTCTCTAGAGGGAACATCTTTTTATCTCAACATCAAAGTATTTGACAAGGAATTAAATCCAGTGATCATACTAAGGAAATGCTTGGGTTCCGCTTCCTTCTTTATCGAGTGTTACTACCAGTCTGTCTTACAGTTTGTGGCACTTGTTTTTTCAGAAACAGAAACCACAAACCCCTAAAGTTCTAATGGAAATAGCTTAAGGTACTGTATCAGTGCAACATTTTCTCCACCTCGCCACCAATTATAGCTCTAGGTTTTCCCACAATTCTCAATGGCTTTGAGTGGCCTCTTCTGATTACATGGGGTATGACTGAGGCTGACAGACAAAGAACAGAGAAAGAATCTGTCTCCTTCCTACTGACTTTGACTCCCCAGTTATTTGTAGCACTTTATGGAAAGTGGAAGGCGTGCCAGAAGGAATCCATTTCCCCCCCTTGGAATGCAGCAGTTGTCCCTTATTGTAAGACGATCCCCAATAGCCTGAGCCAAGAAAGTGCTGACAAAAGTGAAACTCTAAAGGGCAGAGCACAGGAATGAGCTGGTTTTAGCTGAAGAACAAGCTCCATTCCAACACACACCCCTTGAAGAAGAAAAAAGCTATTATTTATAAAGGTGCATCTCTTTGGCCCTTTGGTAGATACTTGGTGGTATTCAACTAAGTGTTACCCAGAGCAGACCTATCAAAACACTTTGACCATAAAACTAAGAAATGATAGCTGACGAAGAATAAACGAAACAGGGCCTTGTCCTGGAGTTAACAATCGTCGTAACTGGAATTTGGTTTTATACTTTCAACAACAAAAATAGAGAAAACCATTGTTTATTGCCGTCCTGGCCTGAGTCCTTGCAACCTTTCTACTTTATTTCCTATCAAAACTAATGAGCTTGACTGTAAAGGCCATTAATTTCAGTGGGTTTAATCTGACAAAACCCTAGCTGAATACCACCCACTACTTCAGTAAGGGGAATTGCCAAACCTGGACTTTGTAGGGTGGTGTTCATGTAAGCCAGGCAATATGTCAACAATGCCATTCTTGCAACTTGTTGAACTATCACATTCTCCTTTCCTGTAGCAGAGATCTGGTTTCCTTTCCTGTTCCAGTAGCTGAAGATAAAGCTTCAAACCACCCAGCAAACAGAATACCTAATAGTCTTGCCTGGCGCTTTGGAAATCTTGATCTTGGCCCCAGGATGGATTACTTTGTCGCATCTTTTTTTAAATGCTCCACAGCCACACCTCCTAAAGCTGGTTTTGAGAGAAGAGTCAGGTACTTAGCACTCCTGTAGAAAACAGGAGACTCCCTCTGCCCCTGATACAAAGACACACACCCTACATTCAGTTTGAGAGTTGAAATATGCTGAAATGGACGCAGTAACCCTTGTTTCCAAGCCTCACTATCCAGAGCAGAGTGGCAGAATATAGGAGATGCTGTAAGAACGTGAGGAGTAATGGCCCATCTAGGCCAGCATCCTGTTCTCACAGAAGCCAGTAAGATGCCTGTGGAAAACAAGCAAGCATAACTGAAGCACAAGATCAATCTCTCCCGATTGCTGTGGTTTCCAGCCATTGGTATTCAGGAGCACTACTGCTTTTGACTATGGAGGTAGAGCATAGCCATCATGGCTAGTGACTGTTGATAGCCCTCTCCTCCATTAGCTCAGCTGATAATAGCCATGGTCCATTCTCTTTTCCATCCCACAAGCTGAGCGATCTCTCCTTAGCCACCACACTTTCTGCCCAGCATGTTGCTCTATGCTTCCACATCCTTCCCATTTTGTGCGCTATGTTTTAACACATCAAGCTATTTTCCAACAGCCAACAACAAATTTAATATCTTTAAAACATCAGAAGATGTTGATATTTGCACTCTGCAGCGTTGGCAATGTACCTTCAAAGTAGACTGGTGTGCGTGTGTTCACAGTAAATAAAAAAGCAAAACTTAAGTTACCTACTTTTCTGGCAATTCTCTCTCTCTCTCTCTCTCTCTCTCTCTCTCTCTCTCTCTCACACACACACACACACACACACACACAGTGTAAAGTAGGAAAAAGAGCTGCCTCTGCCTAGAACAGCTGAGAATGAAGGTTATATTCTGCCAAAGTCACAAAAGCACTTCATGCAAACTGACCCAAGGAAATTCTTGGTGGACACTTGGAAAATAGGCAATGTCTCCTTTAATCTATCCAGTATCTCAGATGCAGAGAAGATATTTCAGATATATGAGAATCTTCTTACATTACAATACTTTCTCCAGAGGGAGGAATTGGCCCAGGCACATTCCCCAAGAACTCTTTTTGACACAGCATATGCAAAACAAAAATCCATAAGCACACTCGAAGGTGGGGGGGGGGTGGAGAGGAAGATGCACAGCAGCCTGCCACTATTCTGTATCATAAGGTACAACTTATTTATTCAGAGAGAGAGAAATATCTACCCGGTATTCTAGTTACTCAGATGCTGCAAGCATCTTCAACTTGATCATTTGCTCCCAATGAATATAAGATACAGAATTCATTAACTAGGAAGCTGGCTACAAAAAGAAAAAAAGAAGTAATTCTACCACTCCCAAGTCAGGGTAAAGGCTCGTTTATTTCAGTGTGCCACCTGAAAAGTGCTGCATTGGGGGGGGGGGTGCCCCTTCTACTGTTAACAGATTTAAATGTGCATGATATACAACTATATTCATCCATGTGTCCTATAGCTGCCAGTTTTGTATCAGTTCATTCGATTTTAAGGAATAAGAAAAACATGCGAAGCAAACAGGTGGTAATTCACTTTTAATTGATGTGAGATTTCAAAAAACACAGGCTCTAGGTTTCTTCCACTTTATTTCATTATCTGTGCATTAAATGCCACTTTACCTGATCAATAATCCATGATCAATATAGCTACCACCCTTGCCATAATCATTTCAAAAAGGCAAAACCCCCAGTTCCTATGCCTGTCAGGAAAGTTTTGGAAGCGATGTTGAAGCTGTGGGACTGAGTCAAAAGTCACAGAGATACCAAGCAAGCCTCCTCATGACTGATACCTTCAGCACAGTTCAACTTAGCACCCCACTGTACATGCATCAGCACAGCACAGCACAAACTCACACTACAAGAGCGGGAAAAGATTTGAATGCTCCTGTGAATGGATTTGAGCAGTGGTGACCCTCTCACTGGGACCTCCTCTGTGTCATCCCTAAAGGCCTTTAAGAAGCAAGGCACATTCAGAGAAAAATATTTGGTCAAGTACTTTTGCTGTATGATGTCCAGCTCCTTATTTAATCCATTTGAGTCTTAGCCCGTAGGTATAGCCTTAGCTGAGAATTCAAGTGCTTAAGGAAGTTGCCAAGACAGATTACTCCCGCAACACTTCATCCAACTAATCTGATCTCCCTGGCACATTACTAGCTGCATTTTAGTGTCATGGGACCAGCCTGCCTGATATGCAGCTTCCTTGCTTTCTAGTGCAAAACCTTCCACCACCTAGCTCTTTTTATATTGTCTCATGTGTCCAGCAATTGAAGCAGCAATCTCAGAATTCTTCTTGTTTTGCCCAAAATAATCAACAAAGCCTCCATCTGGTCCAAGAAGGTACATTATGATGGTGTGATCCACCTGCAAAAAACACACAAGACAAATTGGGGATAGAGTGGAAAGGAGGGTTAGGTTAGCAGGGCACGTTCTGGTCATCAGTAACCCACTAGAACAGGCATAGGGAACCTTCGGCTCTCCAGATGTTTTGGACTACAATTCCCATCATCCCTGACCACTGGTCCTGTTAGCTAGGGATCATGGGAGTTGTAGGCCAAAACATCTGGAGAGCCGAAGGTTCCCTATGCCTGCACTAGAATGATCAAACTGCCACTCTAGCTCTGGATTTCTTCATAAAACCAAGAGCTCGCTAGACAGCCTAGAAGTGCCTCAAACAGTGGCTCTTTACTTGACAACAGAACTAAAAGAGAGCAAGCAATAAAAGAGGGCTGTGAAAGCAGCCACATCCTGCAGAAGAAAGAAACCTCATAGGAGTTTGCCTTTTGAGAACCTTGTGTGTGTGTTTTTTTAAAAAGCAAGGCTATTCCATGAAATCCAAACTTTCACTAAGAGCTAATGGCACACTAAGGATTTTTAAAACTTCAGAACCAGCCTTCTGCATTCAAGATCCTCCATAACTTCCCTGCACCACATGACATGCAAGGTTCTTCTCCGTTCTGGGGAAGAACAGAGCTCTTCTCTGAGGGGGGCGGTGGAGAGAATGATCCCTCCCAATGCAACTCAATGGTCTCCTATTGGAATCCCTCTTGGAAGCAGGAAAATGCAAAGATCCCATGGCTCTTTCTGACATCACAGAGATAGTCCTTGCTCATCATGTGATGGAAATTCAAGAAGACAGTGCAGATACACTGAATTTACTCATTCAGATTACAGAAGAACAAGGGCAATATTGAAATATTCTCTGGCAGGACAGGAAAGAGGCCAATTCAGATATTACTTTTAGTCAATACAGATCATAGGTAAACATGTTGTGTCAGTGTCACTATCTCATTTTGTCAACAGGACAGACTTTTGGGAAGTGGGACCAACACAAAGCTGGCACTTTGGGATAACTAGATTCTAAAGAACAGGCATTAAGATCTAGGTCAATTAAAAATGCTGCCTGAAACAAAGTAGGCAGATTAGCTGGACAGGACATAGGTAAGGCATGTGTCATTTGCTGTCTAGCTCCCTCTAGTGGCGAAATTGTGTTTTAATAACTTGCATGACAAATAACACCCCACACAGAACTCACATTAAGTATTCTGAGAAGGGAAGCTGGCTTGTGATAAAAGAGGACATACCTGGGCTTTTCAGACCACATTATGGCCCAATCAGGACTAGCTAATAAGAAAAGGCAAGCTTGGATCCTGCACCTTTACACAGCAACACCAACCTCCAAGACTCCTATTGAGGCCTACTTCTAATTGCCATGCTGTTTTTCAGATCAATTTAAACACAGGCACCTTTCAGTAACTGCCTCTCTGCATGCGAAAAAGGATACCTCTGAGCTCTTGTATTCTAGCAGACAGAAAAGGCAAATGAAGAAACACTGCGGTCTCACATGGAAAGCCTTCTCATTATGAACAAACTATGTATTCTCTCCTCCAGCAACGCTTGCTCACAATTGCCTATTGCTTTTACAGCTTTGCTCCTCTCACCTTATTCAGAAATATCACTCAACTACAAGCCAGCTGCTCCAACTCCAGATATTTTTCAGAGACACCCCGAAACCCTATAAAATTCCCACAGCTAGGCAACCCTTCCACCCCACCCCCTTTCCCCATCCTCTTGTAGGTTTCCTCCGATTCTCTCCTTTAGCAGAGCTTTAATTGAGAAACTCCTCCTAAACCCGCCTCGTCCATTTGGAAAGTTCAAAACCTTTTCTGTTGAGCCAACTAGCGTTCTCAATCTGTAACATAGCTGGTGCCGTCATATGCAGAATCGTTACTCACTATGTAATCATTATCTTCGTCTTTGGGGCCAGAGCTGTAATAGACACGATAGGCTCGAGCCACCTCATCGATCTGTTCTTTCGTACCCGTCAATCCGATCAGCTTGGGTGAAAACTCTTGAACAGAAATGGAGCTAGTTAGATCAGCAGACATTAAAGATGAGGGCCCAAATTATTACCCACTTCCACTGTTAGAAAAGCTATTCAGCTCTACAAAGCTGGGTGTATAGGGAGCCAGTACAATACCAGATAGGGAGGTTAACATTACCTTTAACGTATGTGGCAATAGCTTCTTTCGTGTCTCTCTCTGGATCAATGGTGATGAAGAGCGGAGTGATGTTTGGCAGAGACTTGATCTCATCTGTCGCCATAAAGCATGATAGTTAATATCCCACTAACTGACTCAAGGCTACTTTTGCGTTCCAGCTCATAAAATACCATAGAATGTGCCAATTTTATTACAGCCCATCTTCAAGATGGTGCTTTTGTGGGATGCCTTTTTTGGAGAAAATGCAGCAATGTAATATGGATGCTTTATTAAATATTGGGGTCCTCCTACCAGTTGCAACACATGCCCTAGCTGTTTTAATACAGTCGCAACTATAGCTGCCACTGTGAAAACAGGATGCTGACTAGATGGGCCATTGGCCTGATCCAGCAGTCCCTTCTTATGTTCTTAAATGACAACGTGTTGCCTGTACTAGAACAAAGAGCTTCTAGAGAGGAAGCTACTCGGACTCATGGCTAACATTTGATGAATACTTAATAAACTTCACCTTAATAAGCTGCAACAGGTGAGATTTGACTCATAAGGTCAAGAGCTGACCTAGGACAACCACGGCACCACAATATTCTTGTGGCAGTAGGTATGGAGAAGGATGGGCACAGAGAGATTATCTGGATTTTATCGGTCATTAAATAAAGGGGGAACTGGAGAGCTTATGACATTGAGGTATACATATATGTAATCAATGAAAAAGCAATAGAAGGTAAAATTAAAAACAGGCCCTATTTTTCAGGCTGAAGTTAAATGAGGGTCCTGAAAAGACTGAAAACTATTGTTCAGGGACTCCAATTACAGGCCACAGCTTGAAGGCCTAAAGCATAGGAATAAATATTTGTGCACTCAGATTTTTTATTTTTTAAAAAACCTATGCATATAATATTTGTGTCTATTCAAAGTCTGTTTAAACCCTGGTTATTTTCTGCAGAAATTTTAATTGGTAAAAGGGAGAATTAATATATATATATATTTAAATTTATTACCTGCCCTCCAGCAGGGCAGGTCCCAGAGCAGAAGATAGCAGCCAGGGAGATGGAGGCACTGTGTAATAACAGGAGAAGACTGGGAAATAAGCGTAAGTGATTTAAATAGGAATATTGTCATCTCAATAATATTGTGTAGGAAAAGTAGCTCTGCCTGAAGAAGTTCAGCTATTACCCATAAATCTAGTTCCTTTCAAAAGAAATATGTTGCATCCAAGAAGCTCCACGTTAGCTATTGTAATCCGTATATTCCATTCGTAAAGGTGTACTACAGAATGTCAGCCCATACTTTGACAAGAACTCCAGAAATGAATATGAAATTCCATTTCTGCAGCAGAATGAATGCAATTTTCATATGCCACAAGGAGATGCTATTCACAACACTGCCACTAGGGGGCAGCAGTTCCCTTTTACTAAGGGCAGATTAGTAAACTGCAGGCATATCTAGGTAGTTTCAGGTCTCAAAAAGGCAGAGCTCCACTCCATAAGTACATGACTTCATATTCTACCAATTTACACAAAATATGTTATTACTTCTTATCCCCCTTCCATTACCAGCATAAAGTCATCTTTACTTTTAAGTTATCTACAGGCTACTCAACTGCTGGTAATTATCTCTCTTACATGATCCCTGCTCCTTCAACTTTTATCACTTAGAGCTGATTAAAGATTTCCTGCTTCCTTAAGTGACTGGCCCTCTCTTCCTTGCTGCCCCCTGCAAGTGGAACTCCCTCCCAGAACTTGGGCATGGTGCCAAGTCTCTCCTGTTCTTCAAAAGCCATCTTTTCTGCAGCCAAGTTTTCAGTACATGTAACAGCTTCTGATCATGTTACTGTTGTCTAAACCACTGAGCCTCTTGGGCTTGCCGATCAGAAAGTCGGTGGTTCGAATCCCCGCGACGGGGTGAGCTCCCTTTGCTCTGTCCCAGCTCCTGCCAACCTAGCGGTTCAAAAGTATGCCAGTGCAAGTAGATAAATAGGTACCGCTGCGGCGGGAAGGTCAACAGTGTTTCCGTGCGCTCTGGCACTCGTCACAGTCCTCCGTGTGCCAGTAGCGGTTTAGTCATGCTGGCCACATGACCTGGAAAACTGTCTGTGGACAAACGCCGGCTCCCTCGGCCTGCAAGTGAGATGAGCGCCGCAACCCCATAGTCGCCTTTGACTGGACTTAACCGTTCAGGGGTCCTTTACCTTTACAGTACTTTTACTTCATCACTATACTTGCATTTCCCTCCTACCCTCCTATTTTTCCTGCTGTCTATTTCAGACTAAACTCTATGGGAACAGAGCCCCACCTATGTCACCTGTTCAGGGCCACCAATGAAGGCCTTCACAGGCATTGTGCTGGCCACCCATGCTGTAATGGACCTACTTCCAATGACTTTAATTAAGGAGTAGGAGAAATGAAGAGTGGAAGCAATGCAACCGCCTAAAATACTAGAATTCAACAATAGCAATTTAATGTTGGTAGTCACATTTCAGAGGTATCTTCTCAATTAACCATGTATATTAATAACTAGGGGGAGAGGGGGTAATTCTGTGCAGACCTTGCAGACCTATATAAATCTGCCACTGCCTGAGCAACACAGGCTAAAAACATTATTAACCTAGAGAACAGAATGAGATTCTTCTCTATGAAGAGTTATTTCAGGGAGAGTGTTTGGGCTTCAGTATGGTTTACTTACCAATTTCATTGATGACGAGAACCATTTTTTCCAGTTCTTCTGGGCAAATGTCAGGGCAATGTGTAAAACCAAAGTAGATTAACACCCACTGGCCCAGAAAATCATGATCCGATTTGGGCTGCCCATGGTGATCGACGAGTGAGAAATGGCCTCCCAGCAATGGCTTTCCAAGAGCCCGTTTCCGCTCCTTCTCCGCCTCTGAAATCAAACCACAGTGGAAGGTCACCTGTTTAGGAGATCCTATAGCACTGCCAACTAAGCTGCAACTATATTCTTCCCCCATCCCACACTTCCTTTATGGCAGCTAAGTTTGTATAGCTCTTTAGTACAAGAATCTGGTTTGAGTTCCCCACTCCCAGTCAATACTCTTGATACAGTATCGCCATGCTCACTGTACATGAGGGTGCTCCATTAACCATAGATTTGTATTGGTAAAGTCCAGCATCTTGAGGCAGGACTGGGGGAGGGGGGTTAAATGACAAGAAAAAAGCCAAAAGCGGCAAGGGGGGATAAGTGTTTCAAAATAAATGCAAGCCATGTCAGGTACTTTATTGCAAGTTTCAAAATGACAAGAAATCTAACTGTAATCAACATCTGAAAGAGTCAGTAAGACTGGAAGTTTTCAGCCTCTCTCAGAATCTACCTGCAAAGCCTTCAATCATTTCAAAATAATTTTCTCTTCTCTTGCTGCCTCTTCACCCAAGGGATTTGGAACATGTTTTGCGACACGCTCCCTCCCATTTGTCTTAGAAGTACTTTTCTCCTTGTCAGAAGCAAATACAGTGGTGCCCCGCTAGACGAATGCCTCGCTAGACGAAAAACTCGCTAGACGAAGGCATTCGCCTAGCGGAAGGCTGCCCCGCTAGACGAAAAAGTCTATGGGGCTGCCTCGCAAGACGAAAAATTTTCGTCTTTTTTCCGTTTTGCGGAGCGTGGCTGTCATTGCCGCTCCGCAAGACGAAAAACTCGCTAGACGAAAATTTTCGCAGAACGAATTATTTCCGTCTAGCGGGGCACCACTGTATCAACTAAAAAGGTCACTAGCTAAACTTCAGAATACTCAGTTGCTTCTTTAAGCAGTTCTAGTGACTCTGAAAACAGTTAGCGGAAAACATCTACTGCAGGTATCAATATTTTCACACCCAGGATGCATTTGGGACCCATTGCTTAATCTTTTACCATACATTTTCATAGTAGTAGTGCTCCTACCTTTGCATCAACTACAGCAGTGGTGGCGAACCTTTTAGAGACCGAGTGCCCAAACTGTAAACCAAAAACCACTTTATTTATCACAAAGTGCCCAAACTTGTTGAGCTTTTTTTGTGGGGAGCTGCCGACCAAAGTTTTGGAGCTTTTGGGGGGGGTCGCACAAAAGTTGCTTTGCTTTTTTGGGGGAGTGCCCCAGAGCTGCTAAGCTTTTTTGGGGGGGAGAGAACAGAAATAAATGACAAATAATACCTTCGCTGGAACTAATATGCAGCGCCGACATCATCGTCTGCCAAAGCGCCAAAAAAAACACACACAGCACAATAAGGGTTAAAAAAACGAATGCTGTTATGCCCAATCAGAAACAACTACTGACGCAGCAAATTGAAAAACAGATCAATCGCCGAACACAATCTCCAGCGACTAGCAAAAAAAAAAAAAGTTCAAGGTTTCAACAGCGGGCGCAAGCCTGGGGAAAAAACAACAACAACAGCACGGATGGGCCGATGGTGCGCGTGCCAGCAGTGAGGGCTCTGCGTGCCAAATCTTGCAAGCGTGCCATAGGTTCGCCACCACTGAACTACAGCATTAAGGGATTCATCTTAACAAGATAGGGGTAAAAGCTAGGAGAAGCAATAATCTCTTAGGATCAAAAAACGTTTCTGACATAATAGTTTAGACCAGGGGTCAGCAAACTTTTTCAGCAGGGGGCCGGTCCACTGTCCCTCAGACCTTGTGGGGGGCCGGACTATATTTTGAAAAAAAAAAAGAACGAATTCCTATGCCCCACAAATAACCCAGATGCATTTTAAATAAAAGCACACATTCTACTCATATAAAAACACCAGGCAGGCTCCACAAATAACCCAGAGATGCATTTTAAATAAAAGGACACATTCTACTCATGTAAAAACATGCTGATTCCCGGGCCGTCCGCAGGCTGCATTTAGAAGGCGATTGGGTTGCATCTGGCCCCCGGGCCTTAGTTTGGGGACCCCTGGTTTAGACCTTAAGCACAGGTAAGGGCAGTGAGGACAGGCACTCAGTGAGGTACACCCACAAAATATTCACACAACCAAGAAGGAATGCAAAGCCTTTGCATCTGTGCAGCAGACACAATAGACACAATACGTTTTACATACTTTTTTCTTTCTCTTTCTTGAATAACTTCATTGCTGCTAGCAGACTTCCTCCAACAGCACAAGTAATTGCCAGAGTCTTCCAAGTTACAGGCTACTGGGAAAGAGGAGGAAAGAGAAGTGCACATGTAAATAAAAGACTTGCTCACAAAGCCAACTTCCTCATTCAACTTCCAAGTCACTACCTTGTTTCAGTAAGCAAAAGCTCGGTCTTCTTGCACCTTCCATCTCCTCAACCTTTCCCTGATTGGAATACAGTACAGTAAGCATGCAACTTACACACATTTAACTTGTGCACATTCCGTTTTACAAGCTTGGCTAAATAAATATAATAAAAAGGGGGCAGGCATCTGGGGGGGAAACTTTGGCAATTCCACCCACCACTGAACCCAATGTGTTTTGGCTGTAAGCAATTTCGGCTTTAGGCATGATCCCCAGAACATAGCATAAATTGCGGGCTTACTGTATAGCCATGGAGCACATGCCCCACAGGGGGGCAATTTGATTTTTAAGGGGGGCAATTTGATTTTTAAGGGGGGCAATTTGAGTATGAGTTAGACCAAGTTAATGACCTTTTAGGCTTCCTTCACGTGAATAGGAATTAACTTTTTGATTAATAAGAATATGTCACGGGGGAGGGCATCAGGATTTTAGAGATGCTTAGGTGGGGCATGACCCCCAAAAAAGGTTGAGAACCACTGCCTATATAGCAACCGGCTCAGGCAGACAACCGCTTGAACCCAGCGCAGCTAAAAGCAGCAACTTAAGATTTGGAAAAGAGATTCAGGGGCTCTCGTCTCGCTTCTCCTCCACACAGGGGGCGAGAAGCTGCTCCGCCTGCACTACTTAAGCAGAAATGCAAAAGGAGATGCATTTGCTCAGCAGGTGTCACTTCGCAGCCCTGCAGCGGCAGGACTAGAGAAGAGGCAGCATCAAGCAGACCGACAACCATTTGTCTCCCTAAAGGGCTCCACGTGCGCCTCCTCCCCACCCTGCCCCGCAGCTCCCCCGGAAGAAGGCGCCCATTCTTTTCCCTGGATGCGCCCAGGAGCAGCAGCTCCCCCTGGAGCGGGACTGGCTCACCCCAGGTTTGCTGGGCCCTTCCCGCGGCTTCTCCCCCGGCGGCCGTGTAGCCAAGGGCTGAGCGCGAGAGCAAAGGGAAGGCCAGCGCGGCGGAGGGGCTCGGAGACCCCAAATCGCCAGCGGACGAAGCCGGGTCGCCGCCACCACCGCCGCCGCCATCCTCCTTCCCGCCCGCCCTGTCCAGCCACGCTCCTGCAGCCCATAGAACTAGGAATGAGGAAGAGTAGTGACAAAGGTTGGATTTCGCGGGGGGGGGGCCTGGCATTCGCCAGCAACTGAATTCGCCCTTCGTCCTTTCAAAAAATTTATCCATGGACAAAGAGCACGCATCGCCTTATGCCTCGGCATCACTACGATGGAAACCTCGTGTGTTTTGCACGGGATTGTAAGAGTGTGTGTGAGAGGGGGAAGTACACCCGGAAGTGTTCATAGGGGCAGTGCTGCATTCGGCTCTATAGGTTTTCGTCTCTCTGAAAGTTAGCTCGACGGAAGTGTCAGGGAGAAACGCTTTTCGGGAAAGGAAGTGACGGGAGCACGCCGGAAGCGGGGGTTGGCTTTCATTGAAACCGGGAGGAAGGAGGGCTTCTGGTCGCGGGAGTCGTGCAGTTATGTCACCTCAGTTACGCAGGGGGCAAAATGGTTTCCTTACGTATCTTCTGCCAGCCCACGATCCAGAGACGGCCTTTATCGCAGTCAGTCATTTTTGAAGAGCCTGATCTGCTTCTTAGTCGGGGCTGCGATGCACAGCCGTCCTAAGCCACCACCTCAGCCCTTCACAGCCGCAGTACGAGGTTAACAGACTTGCATTGGCATCCAAGGACAAGTTGTTGTTTTTAAGTGTTTTTTTTAAAAAAAACCTATTTAAAATACAGCACAAACTCTCTGGCACCCGATCACAGCTTCGCCCAAACTTCGCATTTCTCAGTTGCTTCCAACCCTCGGGTGACTTGAGACGGAGGGAAGGGGGTATTGAAAATAACCAGGAACTTTCGTCTCCATAGACAGTTCGATTGTGACGCTTGAATTGCCCCCTTGGTTCCACTCGCAGCCTACCTTAAAAAGGCATCTTTAAAAAAAATAAAATTCATTTCTCTATGGCAGAGGGAAGGCAGCAAGCAAGGAGAAGGGGCAAATGGATCAGGAAATGAAATGATGCTCAGAGTAGATTAATTTTCTTTTACTGCTTTGCCTGAGAAGAGGACTTGGGTTCCCCCGGTCTGTTTCTTTAAAGCAAGGTGAGTTGTGTGGGTATGTGTCTCGTTTCCATAGTAACGATGTTGGGGGGGGGGTTATCCAGACACTTCCCCTCCTTCCTCTGAAGGAAGTGGTATCTGAAGAAGTGTGCATGCATGCACGCACACGAAAGCTCATACCAATAACAAACTTAGTTGGTCTCTAAGGTGCTACTGGAAGGATTTTTTTTCCTTTCCACTATGGCAGACCAACATGGCTACCTACCTGTAACCTCCCTCCTCTAGTCAGTTTATAGGGCTAGGCAGACAGATGCGTGGGTGGTGGTGGTGGTTTTCTGCGAGATTTATAAGCCGGCAGGTAACTTGCCAAATCCTGTAGACTTCAATTCTTAGTGTAAGAGGTTCAAAGCACTGACATCCCTAAATCCGGTGCAGCCCATTCCTCTGCATGTTTACTCAGCAGTTCAGTAGAACCTGTTCCTAATCCAAGTTACATATGCACAGGATGGCTACATTTTATTCCGTCAGCTTTATAGAAGTCTAGCTTCTCCAAAAGACGGCTAATGCCGCCTGAAAGCTATATTTGAATAACACATTCATAGGCACCCACACTTCCCCCTCGCCACCAGTTTAGTATATTTGAACAAAATCCTTTTCTTTCTTTCTTTGTGATAGATTTTGGCAGGACATTTGGGCAGTTATGGATGACAATAATTGTAGCTGTACACAAGGAGCCACAACTTCTGAGGCACTCTTCTCCTTTGGAGTCATAACAGACATTCAGTATGCTGATCGAGAAGATGGCTATGATTTCTGCGGACTGAACAGGCGATATTATAAGCATAGCCTATGCCATCTCCAGAGTGCAATCGAAGACTGGAATAGAACAGATGTTCAGTTCGTATTACAATTTGGGGACATCATTGATGGCTGCAATGCTGAACTTAAGATGTCAGAGACAGCACTGGGAAGAGTCTTGGAAGAATTTAAGAAGCTCAAGGCCCCAGTCCATCATATATGGGGCAACCATGAATTTTACAACTTCAGCAGAGACTATCTAGTAGATTCTGCACTGAACACCAAGTACTTACAAGAACAGACTTTTCTTAGCAATTCTTATAGAGACAAGAGTTCTACTGGAGAGAATGCTTCAGAATTCTATTATGCATATCAATTTTGCCCAATGTCTAAATTTCGATTCATCATCCTTGATGCTTATGATATAAGTATTCTGGGGAGGGACAAATCTACCAAAAAATATCAAGATTCTCTAAAACTACTGCGAGAAAAAAATCAAAATGAGAATCTGAATAGTCCATCAGGTACTGTATTGTGCTGAGCAGGGCTTTTGTATGTTTCCAGACTCACATTGAGGTAGCACCTGGCCTTGTGCTAGACTGAGGGACCAGCCACTCAGAAAAATGAACACATCTGCATTTATTTCTCTGACTTAAAAATGTGTGTGGAAGGAGACTACAGCATAAGAGCATTCACTTTTGAGTTGCATTTTTTCCTACACAAAAAGTTCTACCAGATTAGGCCAGGCAGTGGGCAGGGCTGCACATTAATGGCATTTATGTAATCCCCTGAAAGGATAGAGAACTTGTCTCAGAGTAACTGTTTAATGCCTGAATGTAGGCCAGGTATGTTCAATGACATTTCGAATATGACATTTCGAATGTATGTATATATGTACAAATGTTTACATATATATAGCATACTTTGGAGGAAGCGGGAGATGGTAGCATTCTAATTTGCAGAAATGGGGAATCAAATGCTTTGACTACACCTCAATATGATTGAGGATGTATGATTTAAAGGGATGTATAGAACATTGGTTGTTTCCTGATTGGGAGCAATAGGCTGTGTACAAACGATTGTAGCTTTGTAAGCCACAATATGAGCCTCGTGGCTCTGCATACAGCTGCATTGTTCTTTCCTTTATGCAAACTGGAAAGCAAGCCACGAAGTCTTCACTTAACTATCGTTTCCCTTCTTTGTCTTAAACATGAAAGCTTGGTTAACAGCTTGGGGGAAAGCCAGGCTAAGAACCCAACTTTAATCATGGCTTCATATCATGGCTTGGTTTGAAACCATTAACCACAGTTTTCTAGTGTACATCTAACATGTTGTGGACAAATAGGACCTCTTTTTTTCCAAGAATGTGTGGAAAAGCTTTAAATCAAGACTTGGCAATACGTTAGCACAGCCATGTACCCTTTCATAGAGATGCAAAATTTGTAGAAACAACTACATTGGGGTCCCTTTTTTCATGCTAAAGAACAGGAATATCTATTATGTTAATCTTTAAAGAAAGTATTTTTACTGATCTATACAGTTTGCCTTGGATGCTAGTTTATTCTTAAGAATGTGGTTAACTTTAAAGTCCCTGTAGGGAGAAAATGCATATTTTTCTAAAATTCACATTTGTAACCTAAAATATAAATGGCTTATTTGGTGAGGTTTTTTATTTGGTTTTCTTTTTGTACAGGTCTTGTTGAATGTCAGTTTGTGCAGTTCAATGGAGGATTCAGTCAAGAACAGCTGGATTGGCTTGATGAAGTCCTTACATATGCTGATAAAAATCAAGAAAGAGCTGTAATTATGGGTAAGACTTTTGTTTCTCACTTTTTAAGGCAAAGCAACTGTAATAGAATATCACAGTATCTCATGAAATTCTGCTTTTTACACTTCTGACAAGCCATTTCTCAAGCCTGAGTCACACCCCAAAATTGGCCTTTGGAGCGAACTCTGTTCATGTCACAGTGGTCTGATTCTGCCATTATATCGGCTAGATCCATTTTCAGGATAGGTTGAGGTCTACAGGAATAGCTACGGGATGCAAATTGAAAATGGATCATGTGTGCTTAGTCACACAGTGCTCTGCAAAACAAATTGAACGTGGTACACAGTCAGGTCCGATTGATGATCTTGCAAATCATCCTCCCTTAAGGAGAGGGTGTAAATCAGAGGTTATGGAAGGAATGGTGCTGGCTGTTGGTAAACAGTACAGGGAAACTGGGTTCCTTTGGAGTTCCTGGAACACAAGCAGTAGAACGCTTCTTCGAGAAAGGTGCCTTATCAGATGGTTGCTCAGGCATTAGAACTAGAGGCAAAAGACTGAGGGCTTCCTTCATCTAATTCTATTGCTTTAGCTGACACATGCTAAAAGTTAGAATACTGGGTTTTGATCACAATACTTCATTCTTCCTAAAGTATACTCTGCCAACCAGAAGATTAAGGGCCATTGGAAGGTTGCACACCAGGAAGAACATCACAGGAAGGGATACACCAGACTGGCTCTGTCCCCTAGGGAAGCAGCAGCCGTAGGGAGTTTGCTTCCCTCTTTGTGCCAGAGAGAATACTCCGCTCCAACTGATAGTTGCCCTGGGATTGAAGAGAAGTGTATTGTGGCCTCATCTAATTGACCAGAGGACCAAGCACTGCTAGACTCTGTATTACAATTTGTTTTAAGCTGCTTTTAGAATCACTCAGTTGAACACCTGAATATAAATCTTCTAAAGAAATAAAAACAAAGCTCATGTCACCTTGCAAACACATGACAGAGAATCAGGCCTCCAGTTTGGCTTCCATTTTGTTCATTCAAGCCCTGAAGTATGTTTGAGCTGTTTTCTCAAAAAAGAAATACAGGATAGTAGGAAAATGTGGACTAGTTACTCCTGGTTTCTCCCAGTTCCACATCTCTACAAGGATGTCTAAATGGCTAGAGATACAGTATAAGTATTATTCAAAGTATAATGTACTCTTTGTGTGTGCATCAAAGAAGAAGAAGAGTTTGGATTTGATATCCTGCTTTTCACTACCCGAAGGAGTCTCAAAGTGGCTAACATTCTCCTTTCCCTTCCTCCCCCACAACAAACACTCTGTGAGGTGAGTGGGGCTGAGAGACTTCAGAGAAGTGTGACTAGCCCAAGGTCACCCAGCAGCTGCATGTGGAGGAGTGGAGACGCGAACCCGGTTCCCCAGATAACGAGTCTACCGCTCTTAACCACTACACCACACTGGCTCAAAGTGAGGAACACACACACACACACACACATATATATATTGCTTTATTTTAGGTACATTTATTATAGTTAAATTTATTCAGTTTCCGGTCATGCAAGGAACGCTTTCCTAAGTATTCATAATGTGTCACATTTATTATTTTAGTTCCTTTACAACTACCCCGTAAAGAAGGTTAATTATAATGTATCTCAGTTTTATTACCTCCATATTAGATTGGTGCTCAAACATAAGAAATTGTTATTTTCTACCTGCTACTCAATGATCTCATCATGATTGGTCTATCATGTGAATCAATGACCTTCAGCTCATAACATCTGTTCGTAACACTTTTCCTTTAAAATGACTTCAGGTGCCTGTCTAATTGTGAACACTGCAGAGAATACTATATTGCCATTTTCATCAGAAGCTGCCAAATTATGCAGAACTCAGCAGTTTTAGCATTTGGAGAGCTGTGTTAACAACTGTGAAATTTCATCTGTTTTGAGGGCCACTCTTCTTCCTCCATTGCAGGGCACATACCCATCCACCCCAATTCTACAAGTGATGTCGGCCTGGCTTGGAATTATAAAGATGCCCTTTCTGTCATCCACTCACATCACTCTGTGGTGTGCTTTCTTGCAGGCCACCTTCATTTGGGTGGATACTGTTTAGACTCTTATGGAGTTCACCATGTTACTCTTGATGGGATTATAGAAGCTCCTCCAGAAAGCCATGCTTTTGGAACTATACATGTCTATCATGACAGGATGGTATTAGAAGGAAGAGGAAGGATTCCAGATCGAGTGATGCATTACAAAAGTAATCAGACTTTACACAGATGATTGTATTAGGTCAATTACTATTTAATGCATTGTGCACTATGCTGGAGTAACTATTTGCCTGAAGCTCATTTCAATACATGTTCCACCCATGGATTGGCATGTTCAACTTGAAGTGTCAAGCAAACTATATGCCTGCACTGCTTAGTGAGGTGTGGAAATGTAATCAATTACATTTGATTCAGTGTTGGGCATTTGTTCTATATATATATATATTTCTGATTTTAGAATGTTGGTGTGTAAATTATTTTATATCCCACCATGTATTTTTTTTTAGTTGAAAATGTATAAATATTTCTATAATTAGAAATGCATACATTTAAATTTGCAAATGTAAAATAAAAATTAGTGGCTGGGCACCTTCTGTTTAAAATGTGAATAATTGCATATTTACTCAAGTCTGATTATCATACCCTGTTTGAAGGCTGGACCAAAAGCAAGACTCATAATATTACAGATCATATTTGCAATGCATTTCACTTTGCTAGTAGCTTCTAGCAAAAAAATGGGTTAATATGCTCTCTTTACCTATATTGCCTTACTTGAGACACTACAGCTTCTGCTTTCTGCCACATCTTTGTAGGATTGCAAGCTAATCATCAGGATATTGTAATGTGCTCTGCAGATATGTCCAAATGAGATAGGTGGGGTGTGTGACAGTAAAATTCATATGCAAATCCAGACAGATTGCTCAGAGATCCAGTTGTTCTATTACAAGTAGTTTTAATTACAATCTGTAAAACATACAAACACTGCTGTCCCTTCAAGGCTGTTCTACAGCTTCAGCTCCACTGGTTTCAGCAGTAAGTTCAAATCACTTCTAGACTCCAGCAGTAAGTTCAAATCACCTCTAGACTCCAGCTGCTCCCCCAGAAGCACCTTTCAAATCACCTCTAGACTCCAGCAGTAAGTTCAAATCACCTCTAGACTCCAGCTGCTCCCCCAGAAGCACCTTTCATTTGATCCAATCCCTTGCAGGTATCAAGGGCCTGTAGTTAATGCAGCCCTAATCCATGTGGACTTATTGCAGATATATTCTTTCCTTGAAAATCTAGACCAGGATCCAGAAAATTCAACTCTAATTGTGCTCCAGTTTCCAGGATTCAAGAACATAACAGACAATTTAAAACCGGACTCTGAAGGGAACAAACTGATCTCAGCCATGGCTGTGATCGCTGTTGATTTGGCATCACTGACAAATCAGAGCTGGGCAAACAGGCACTAGAACATAGATTGCTTCATTTCCACCTTCTTAAATAACTGTTTTACAGTGAGACGGCCAGGATGTTCGCATCTCTGCATTCATGTAGATATACAGCCACATTACAAAGGGGGAAAGGGAGAGGAAGATTGCAATGGCCAAGTGAATCCCACCCAGGGAATTTCTGGAAGGAAAGAAAAGACGATTTACTGAAAATCAAGTCGAATTAACAGGAACTGAACCAACTTGTTGAAATTTCATTTATTTATTTATTAAAAATATTTTTGTCTGAAACTTTATGGGCTGCACCCAATGGTGGGGTTGTGCTATCAGAAAGTGTTTCTGCGAAGGCACAGCAACTGATTTTTGCCAATCCTTACTTCCTGCAGCCCCCTGAACCACACTGCTCCAGAGGGTCCCACAAAACCCAGAAGCAGCTTTTCCGGGGGCTACAATGAGAAGAAAATTGGGTGCTTTGCTCAAGCACAAGTTTGGGCGGTGTGGGAAACAACTATCCCCCCCCCCCCCGCCCCAAGAAATATGAATAATCACTCCTTTATATGCTAAGAGTTACTTTTATCTCAACTGGAATACAAATGCTGAATTATAACTATAAATTATGCTTTACAGAAAAATGCAAGCTATTTGAACATGCTCAAGTTTACAGACTTGTAAATTGAAAATCTTACGGCATTAAGGCATAAAACTAAAAACAAAACTAAAATATCACAAAACTAAAGTCATTTTGAGGGAAGAAGGCTATACCATATCTTTGATAGAGTAAAGACTATTTCTTCCACATATTATAAATAGCTAAAGGCTGAAATAAATAAGTTAAAAGACTCACTTGGCTGAACAACGACAAAGGCTCATCCAGACAGTAACAATCAACAGACCAAATAACTCCCTGTTTTAAAAAAAGATTGTAAGTTATTCAAATGTGTTGTCCATAAATTTAATCATATGCAAGCAGACTCAGCAAATAACAAGAATAGATAAGCTTACCATAAGAAGTATCAGATGTCAGTTTCTCTGGGGGAAAGCAAACAGCTTCTCACTTTAAAGCTATCATAGCACTAAGTCCAACACTGTGCCAGTAGCTTAGTACATGTACAAAGTAATGGAAGACAAGGAGAGGAGAGAATGGGAGGGCAAGGGGGTTGTGACATTTCCTTAATTTTGAGTCCCCATCCCTTCCCAATTATATAGTACTGCTTCCAGTGGGCTGTATGCAACTACAATGAGGTCGGATTGTAGGAAAATTCTGCTGTGATTTCTTTTTGTTGAGAAGTTTGACACAACTGCATCTCTGTGGAATTTGAACCATGGATTTCAGAACTTTAATCCTGTGCTTTTGGGGTAGTCTGCTAGCCTGCTGGCTTCTGTTCCTTAACAGACCTATAGTTAGGGTCTCGTGAGAATCCGACTGCTAGAAAGAAACCTCTAATTTCAGTGGAAGGTTGACAATATGGAAACTGTGCAGGGGGAAAAAATTACATACCTGCCTTCTTCCTCATGCAAGATGCTTTTCTGAGCATTAGTAAACAAGGAATACCCCAAGATGGCAGAACCCACAAGACAAGCAGCTGAATGTAGATCTGACAGACTCCGCCACACAATATTGTCTAAGGAAAGTGGTAAGTCATTGGTACAAATTTCAATAGAATTTACATTTCCAGACAAACAGTGCAAACCTATACAGGCCCACTCAGAAGTAAGCTCCGCTGAGTTCAATGGGCCTTACTCCTAGGAAGTGGAAATAGGATTGTAGCCCAAGTTAGTTGAACTTAGGTCCCAATGAAACCAAATGGACAAATTAGTCATGATTTAGTTCACACTGATTAGTGGGGATTAAGTTCAACTAACTTAGTCTTGATCTACTGACTGTTACTGAATTCATTTTCCTTGGGTGTGTCTCTTCAGAAGGCCTTCAAACAACAATGAGGAGGAGGAAACTGCAATCCTCTACAGAGTTTGGCTCACTGGGCTGAACATGCATAGGATTGTGCCACAAGTGATTTTATATTTTGTATATACTAAACATCACCAAAGCAGAGAACAAGAGGAGAGATCATGCAGGCATAAAATAAATAAAATGACTGGATTTAGCAAACAGTTAATATATGCAAGAGATAACTTTATATTGCAGAAAGCAGAGGAAACAACCGACACGCCACAACAAATGAAGTTTGACTTTGAGAAAATAATTGGTTAAGATGTGACATGTGGGAGAAAGTGATCAGGATATGGAAGAATTCATTCAGAGAGATAGAGAGATAGAGAGAGAAATAAGAATAATAAATAGGACAATGTGTTTAAAAAAATACAAAAAAAATCTCTCAACTTAGAACAAGTTAGTAACGAAATTAAACCATAGGTAATTTCATTGAAGAAGAGGGATTTCATTGAAATGGACAAAAATAATGCAAGCTATTGCTATAAATAAACTTTCAAAAAAAGAACAGCCTGGATGTCAATGGGGTGATAAAAAGGGAATTAATGCTCAGCATACACAAGATCCTTTAGAGGAACACCAAAAATGTGTAGGAGGGAGAAGTTAGAAATGAATAGGCACAATATGAGTTGTTCAGATTGTGTATCCTAATGAAGGGTGTTTTGAAACATTTAAGAGCTCCCATCAATGAATCTGATGAAGGGTCTAATATCCCCACGTAGCATATTCACTACAAATTTGTTCTGTACAGCATCTAGCAGTACTTTGGAACTAAATAAATGTTAAATAGTAGTCTGAACATAGGCAAGACACAAAGACCTCCCCTGCCCTCAAATTATAACCATAATTAATATAACAAAGAGGAAGAGGTGAATGGTCCAGTTGATTTGGGGATTGGAAGAGGGAATCTAATACTGTACCTGCAATTGGTGGACTGAGGCTGACAACCAGTGTGAGAGCTGCAGGTACAGAGTAGGCAACCTGAGAGTGAGATAGAACAAATCTACTAAGTAGAAATTGAAGGCAGGGACAGGGAAGACAAAATACTCCATCCTGTTTACCATACCGATAGAAAAGCCAATCTGATGCCCCCAGGTAACCACACCAAGAATAATAAGGAAGGAATGGGTGCTTGCCTCCCAGGAAGAGAAAGTATACAAGATCCTGGAAGGAAAAGGGTGTTTCATTTGTGCAAAGGCGGCCCCTTGGATCACAACTATTCATAAAGGCAAAAGAGTCTGAAGAAACGGCCAATGTCATCATCAATACAAAGAGAACAATGAAGTCTGATGAGATGATTGCAGGTGAGATGCTTACTGTTGGTGGTGGTTCTATTGCCTGGGGATGTGTATTTGATCTGTTCTAGGCAAGGCTGAACTGCCCCTAACGGAGGTTTGCATTTTGAGGATGGTTTTAATTACAGCTTTGTTATTAGAGGCCCAAGTGGCCTCCGTGGCACTCAGCATCTTTCACAGGTGGTTTGGACAGAGGCGGTTCATGCTCTGGAATGCTCTGCAATCTCCAAATTACAGTGGTCTAATGTGTTGTACATGCGGCTGCTCTGAAGATTGTTTGGAAGCTGCCATTGGTCCAAAGCACAGCAGTAAGGACTGTAACGGTGACCAGGTGATGGGAATATGTCTTGCTAGTGCTTAACCAATGGCAATGTCTTCAGGCCTGCTTCTGAACACAGTTTAAGGAGCTGGTGCTTGCCTTTAGAGCTCTGGGTGTCTTGAAGCTTGGATTCCTGAAGAATCATGCCTGCCTGTTCACTGAGATCATCTTCAAAGGTCGTCCTCCAGGTGCCATCTGAAGTGAAGCATGTGATGATAAGGGGAAAGGGGCCTTTCCAGGCATCTGGTTGGGCACTGAGAGAACAGGATGTTGGATTAGATGAGCCATTGGTCTGATCCAACAGAGTTCTTAGTGGCAATCTGTGCCTGTGAAACCACCTCTCCAGGAAGGTTTCCCCAGCGCTTACTCTGATATTGAAGATTGTAAGCCACTTTGTGGATGAAGTTCCTCAACAAGCAGGTAAGTTTTGGAAAGAATACTGTGTCTCTCACACCAAGTCTTATTTTTCCAGCACTTGACACTCTTTAATTATATTGCGCTGTTTTATGCTGCTTTTACAGCCATTTTTGCAATCTATTCTGTTGTTTTATCTGTAAGCTATCCTATAAATATTTATATCATGTAAATCCACAACAGCTAAGTGTCATGTTACAACACAATGTCACTGAGCAACAGCCCAAAGCCAATTAGAAGAAGTTTTGATCAAGCGGGAAAAGCACTTCAGACAGATGACATTGCTTGAAATTCAGTGGGGCTGCCTGACAAGACACCTCCGACTGTCAAGTTCTCTAGGACTGTACTTATAATAATAGCCTCTGAATTTATACTCACTATCCAGAGTCCTGGATCTGGATCATTGACCTGCAACGAAGAAGGTAGGAAACATGGCTAAAAACATTACATTGTGCATAACATAAAAATTCGTAAATCAGTTAATCCTGAGTATTCATATCCAAGACTCCAGGATAAATTGTTGGTGAGCCTTGCTCCATTTGAAATGGGCAGCTGTAAGCAGAGACCTGTGGAATTTTGCAGATTAAAAAACCCAAACATATACCCAGTGCTGTCTATCTAGAGCATTTCTGTACCCAAGAGTAAATCCAGAAGTAAAACGGGTGCGGGGGGGGGCATTGCTTTATTTCCCCAATGTCACCTGTTTATCCTAAAGTATTGTCCAAATCAAAATAGACTAGACTTGATCACAACCAGTTTCAGAACTAAATCAATTTAAGTAAGGGAAACAAGGTGGGGGAAGGGAAAACTGGAACAAAGAAGGATGTTCTTGAGGGGCACCTTGGATTGCTGATAGGGAGAAGTAACCTGGAGCTTCTTCCCTCTTTAAAAAAGCTACATAACTGCATAGTAAACAGCAGTTCCAAATATAATCCAAGGTGGTCATTAAAACCCTTCAAAATGGAGCCTAGGACCAAACTACCATCTCCTCCCACCTGTATCTGCCCATATCTTTAAAATAAACAGACCCTCTTGCCTGCTCCTCTGCCTTCTGTCGTGGGTGACAGCACGCGAGAGAGCCTTCCCTATGGTGGCACCCCTGCCCTGAGAGAGCTTATCTATCTACCGGTATCTATCTATCTATCTCCCTACTTGTTTTCTGCCACAACTTGAAAGACTTTTCATCTTCAGAAAGCTTTTGATTTCATGGTTGTTCAGATTGTGATGCGTTAGTCCTGGCTCTCTTGGTTCTGCTTGTTTGTTTTCAATGTGTTTCGTGTTGAGATGCTGTGACTTTTTAATGCATTTAACTTGCTTTTAACGACGAGATTATTGTTGCTTTGTTTCGGTGGAGATGGGAGAGCAGGTTTATGCATACGTAAATAAATGTATGTATTTATGTATGTAAGTGAAAAATGCTCCTCTTTCCACATAACCTTCTGTGATGATGAAAGAAAGGTGTGCGGTCGATCTTCCCGCCTGCGCCACTCCCGCTTCAAACCTCTCCAAAGCTGCAATCCTGAACGCACTTTCCCCTTCGCCCTGCCCTGCCTCGGAAACCGGCCAACTGCAACCCTGCGACCGACCTTTGCCCACCCGCATAGCCAAGCTGCTCCTTGCACACTTTTCTCGCCCTCCTCCTACGCCCAGCGCAGCACGACCCCCGACCTGCACGGCCCCGGCGAGTCCGAAGAAGACGGCCATGACCAAGTTGCTAAGTCTCCAGACCCGGCTGCTGGCACCCGCGGAAGGAGGCGGCGGCGGCGACGACTCCCGCTTAAGCCTAGGCAACGAAGCGGCGGCGGCCTCCATTGCTCGCTTGCCCCGCTCACTCACCGGCAGTGGCTCGCTCGCGTGCCCGCCCCTCTCCCGCCCCACCAGTGGAGAGAGGCGCTCGATCGACCTCAGGCGCGCTCATACACGCCCCCACCCGCCCTCGTAATCCTGCCATGCACCGCCCACGCCGCGCACTTCCGACGAAGCGGGCAGGGTCCTCGCCGAGCGCCGTTGTTCAGCAGAGGGAAAGTTAAGCAGCCGCAGCAGAGATCCGTTCCAACGCAAAGCAGCTGCCCATCTCTGCTTCAGAGTTCAGACCCAGTGCCGGATTTACGTATAAGCTAAACAAGATATAGTTTAGGGCCCCACTGGCTTGGCGGCCCCTAAAAAAATTAAAGGGGAAAGAAAACTGGATGTACATTTCCAAACATAAGTTCAACAATTACTTTGATAAAATACACATTTTGTTATGTGGAAATGGCTTTAGGTACCTATTAGGTCAATAAATTACCACTTAGCATATATTCAACACAAAAAAACAGCGACAATTTGTTGTTGACAAAGGACAGCTGGACATATAAAGGGCGCCATTAACTTCAGTAGCTTAGGGCCCCATCAAATCTAAATCCGGCCCTGATCAGACCAGTGTATTAACTGGAAGACACTTGCCAGGACTTCAAAGCTGACCTGGTTGCACCTTCCTTTCCCAGGCAGCAGACCTTGCCCCTTAACTGGTGGAACCCCGAAAAAGTCTCTCTGAAATCACTCCAGTGACAGCAGCAGTAGGGTCACCAACAAGGTGAAAAAGATATGTTGCCATGTATAATTTACTGGAAACTTCTCCTTTTGATAAAAAAAGGGTTTAAAACTGTTATGAAATAAATATTTTCATACTGCTTCAGGCAGCTCTCAAGTGAGAACTGGGCACATCAGTTCTTGGACTGTGGAGAAATTTATACTGGCATGACCTTTCATATTCACAAAACCAATTAAATATGCTTCTTGAGGCTTTTATTTGCGCTTCCTTTCCTGGATTCCAGCTAATTGAGAAGTGTTTGCCAATTACACTGGAAAATTATGCTGTGACCCTAAACATATACTGTAGCCTACTGGTCCCAGGCTGAGTGATATACTGCCATTTCTTCAGTGGAGCTTCCATGCAAATTGAAAGAACCATATTTCTGGAAAATTACATATTAGAATTGGGCTGCAAACCTGTACTCATGTAGTTGCAAGCCCCAATGAACTCAGTGGGTAGGCATGCATAATATTGCATTGCAAACAGGGCTTACATCCAAGTTAAAAGTTTAAGTATTATATGAGCTTACAGTAATTCAAATTAATGGGAAATTGATAGGAAGAAATAGGTACCATACAAGATCTCACACTTGGGCTATATGATGAGGAGAAACAACATAGGAAAGAGACAAAAGGGGTCACTGAGAACTTTGGGATCAGGTTTGATGAGTTTTGGCATGTTGATCTTAATTCTGCAAAGGTGAAAGAAAACAAAATAACTACTTCTTATCTAATTGAATAAACATGAAAGATGAAATGGGAAGGTTAAGATTCATTTGGAGAAAAGAGGAAATAGGATAATTCAGGATTTAATGGAGGTGCTTGGATTGGAACATAAGCATATGGGACAAGTCATGTATTTATTTAAATACAATTATATTACACCTGTTTTTCAGAATAAATCAAGGTGGCTAACAAAAAAAAATGTTACAAAAAATTGCTGTCCCTGTTTTATTTATTTATTTGTTTTTAAAATATCCACATATGTTAGTATCAGGAAAGGCAGGTCATATGTGAACATAATTCTCGTTATTCTATGTGATTTTTCCAGAAACGTCTTGTAGCTTTATTTGTGAACATTTTCCAGAATGTTAAACCCACAAAGAAAATACATGATTAATTTTATATAGAAATGTCTTGTCATTCAACATTGCATCATTTGAAAGAATCAGGAAGTAATTCTGATATAATCTCATTTGAGGTAGGCCCTTAATCACATTTTAATCACTATTTCAAGATACGATGTTTTGTTATCTAGTTGCAAAAGATTCAGGAAAGTTATGGAAAAGGCATAAGTTGTTGGAATAAGTTGCATGTGTGAAGCTTGCTGCAGTAGCTCATTTACCAGGACGGGGAGGCGAGCAAATAGGTGTATAAAATTAAGCGCAGTAGAGAACGCCAAACTAGACGGACCTTCCGTTTGATTCGACAAGGCTCTCCTCATATGCGGAGAAAGAAGAAAGCGGGTTTCTTTCTCTCATAATACAGGTACTAGATCTGGGTTCATCCATTAAATCTGAAAGACAGGAGGTTGGGGAGATGATGCAGGACAGACAATAGGAAGAATCTCTTCACCCCGTTTAAAACCACGGAATTCGCTGTCACAACATGGGAGAGATGGCCGCCAAGCTGGACTGCTTTGGAAAGGCGATTAGACCAACAAGGTGGCCAATGGCTACCTCTCGTCGCTATTGCCGCCAGACATCTGAATGACCTGCTTCTGGGGAATCTGCGAGTCGGGAAGAACGGGGCTGCGGCGGCGGGTGCAGGACTAGCTGGGCCTGCCGCCGCCGCCGCCGGATCCAGCTGGGTCTCTCCTCCTCGCGCCTCCTTTTCCTCCCTCCCTCCCTCTTCCTGCGTCTTTTTGGGCGAAGCCGTCGGAGGCATCATCCGTCCCGCCCGCTGCCTGGGAGGGGTTACCCTGATGCCGCGAGGGTGGGAGGGAACGAGCGGACGGCGGAGGCTGCAAGCGGAGCCCCAGTAGCGCCGAGAGAGAGGGAGGAGGAGGAGGAGGAGAAGAAGAAGGAGGACGGCGACGACGACTGGCGGTGGTTTGGGTCGGTCGGGGCCAGGGAGGCTGGCGCCTGTTGTCGCGAGTCCCGGCTCCGGGTGTCCCGCCAGCTGCCTGCTGGGGCTGAAGCGAGCGGGGCAGGGAGGAGCAGCAGCAGCAGCAGCAGCGCGCGGGCGAGGAGCCGAGGGCGGGCGCGCGGGACGGGCAAGGAGGGGGTCGGGTCCGCTGCTCCTCCGCTCCTGCTGCATTGCAGCCTCCCTCCTTCCCTCCCTCCCTCCGCGTCTGGCGCGCTGCACAATGGCGGCTCCCGGCCCCGGCTCTGGCTCCGGAGGCGGCGGGTCCCAGGCGGCGCACACGACAGTCAGCAGCATGCAGGGTAAGGGAAGCGCGCCTGGGGAGGAGCGGCGGCAGCCGGGCCCGAAGCGAAGCCCGCGGAGCCTACTGTAGGCCGCGCGGCGCTTCGCTCCCTTCCAACCCTCGCCGCCCACCACACGCTCCCCGCCTGGCTGGCTGGCTGGCTGGCTGCGGGGACGGGAGGGGGCGCCCGAGCTGGACCAGGCCTCGCCGGAGACCGAGAGGCCTTGGAGGCGGAGGCCGGCTCCGGCTGCCTGGAGTTCTCGAGCGAAGCCGAGAAGAGCCGCTTTCCCGTGTGGGGCTCCGCTGGGTGGGAGGGGGGTGTGGTGTTTAGGGAGGGAGACGAGGAAAGCGGGGTGGCGGCGAAGCATCGTGTGTGTGTGAACAGGCGCTTCTGGGCGACAACACGGGTAGGGGTGCAGTTGGGGGCGGCGGCTATACGTGTGCATAGATGTACGTGTGAGGGTAAACTCGGGGCCTTCTATCTCCTCTGGAGCGGGCAGGTCTGCCCGGGGCATGTGGGCGGTTTCCGGGTGATGGGAGTAGCCACGGTTCGGGGACTCATCCCGGGGTATAAATCTGGGGAGGGTGTGGGGAGCCTAATCGCTAGGGCGTGATCGCTACTGGGAAAACAGAATTAATAAGCAAAAAATACGAGGCTGACGTCTGGCTGACTAACGAAGGTATGTGTCGGAAGAACGCATGCGTTAAGGTCGGGGTAGAGGTAGCATGTCCATGTTGCTCATGTCTGCTCAGAAGTAAGTCCTGTTGAGTTCAAGGGGATTTACTTTCCGGTCCGTGTGTACAGGATTGCAGCCTAATTGCCCTTGGGGTGGGGGGTGTAGGGGTAAACGAAAACTTGGTCTGTGTAGGCCCCATAGATTTAAAGCACCTCTCTGAGAACCTTAATTTAACCCCCACAGAGCTACAGTTCCCAGCACCTTTACAGATTACAGTCCCCATAAATTGGTGGCGTGTTTGTGTATGCTTTAAATGTATGATGTGTCTGGAGTTGATAAGTGGTTTTTCTGTAGGCATGCAGGGGGAAAGTGGTCTTGTGTTCTGAAATTGAAGTTAGACGGTGGTTTTGGTTGAATGGGGAATGCATAACAGTGAGTGCTTCTCTACTCGAATAAAGGGAATACTGTATCAGATTATTACTATGTGTGCTTGTAATTAAGGAGGATGCAGAGTGCATGAATGTGAGATGTGGATGGAAAGTGCAAGGTCCTTTTCTCAGCATCATTGCATATTGAGCAAGTGTTTTTGAGAAACAGATGTTGGCTTACCACCCCATAATTCTGATTATGCCCATAAGAAACCTCTCCATGTACCTACTAAATTTTTGGAGAGGGATACTTTGATACCTATGTACTTGGTAAAATAGTTAACAAAATAAATCTGAAAGTATATCTTAATATTTACAATGTAAACTCAACACTGTTTTTCTAACAATTCCATTTAATACATAGAAGCTAAAATTAGTGGTATATCCAGTGTAATGAGTATAGGATTAGGTATGTACTGTTGAAATAATGAATGGTGCTGTGTGACACCAGTGATGCTGTTTTAACACTTAATAATCAGTTCTCTCCTCCCACAAATGCATATGATCACTCACTGCAGTATCTTGGGACACGGTGTTCTCAGGGTTGGCATACAGCTTTTGAACCAGCTAACCTGGAAAGCCTGTTATGCCCTGCAATGTACAGGATTTTGGACATAACTGGTAGCAATTCAAGGGAATCTCTAGTAGGAGGACTGAAAGACATCTGGAGAGCTGCTGCCAGTCAAAGTAGACAATACAGAGTTAGAGGGACTGGTGGTCTGACTCAGTACAAGGCATCATCACCTGCTCATTATATGCTAGGAAGCTGCCATTGCCACTTTTCAGCACCAGCCTATGTACATGCAGCAAAATGCTCATGTTCGCAATTGTCAAATACCTGTATGTTGTTTGCCTTCTATTTCATGTTTAGAAGTGCTTCCCATATAGGGATTCTGTTGTGTTTGAAGTATCCTCAGTAGATACATACAAACACCAGAATAGTAAATGTTACTGAGCTTTACAGGTACTGCTGAGTTGGCACTGGACACTAACAACCACCTTTTTTGGGTGTGTGTGTTACAAAGTGTTCAAGGTCATATATATTGTTATATATAACTGCAAAGCTATGTAGACCTCCCTCTTAAGCTGCATTAGATGGAGTAAAGCACCAGTATAGGGAGGTGTTTGTTTTTTATTTACATCCCAAGTGTTCTTGATTAGGTAATTATATGAGAGGCAGATTGTTCATTGTACAACTCTGATGGGCCTGTAAGCATCTCACAATTTTGTTGCAATATATTATTTTTTTGTTTAGCACCTGGAAGTGCAGTACCACACTCACTGAGTTTCTGTCGGTAACCAGAAAAATGTTTGCCACATGCTGCTGGCATGTTTGGCCTAATACTTGGTTAGATCCTCAAGCAATTAGATCCTTAATAGCTCTTGTAGCAAGACACTCCCCTTATTGGGCTGTTTGTTTGCTTAGTGTTTTAGTTTGGGATCTCAAGAGTGTTGAATGGTATATAACAGGCTATTTAGCTTTACCTTTCCTTTTGTTTTTAGGCTGTAAGTATTCCTAGTATTATTCCCAAGTAACATTCTGTGTTAACATGGGAAAGATAGGAACACACTCCATACTCTTGTAGTAGGAACGGTACTATGAGCACCTAGGAGTTAACTCTCAATAATACCCCTGCATTTAGGTGTTCAGGTAAACCAGTATGTTATGATATTTGAATTTTGATTACTCACCTGGGTAGTCTTGTGGTAAAGAGTGTTTGTTCTTCTGCATATTGGAAAACAGCCCACATTGAAAGGCAGGACTTCAGGCTGGTTCCCACATTATGGTGTTAAGTAAGGGAAGTGGCTTTCGAACCACTCTTTAGCCTAAAATATTAATGCAGGATATATATTTTTAACCCTTAACTTTGGTTGTTGCAAAGTAAACGTCTATTGCAAGGGTTTGCTGAACCACTCTGTGAACATCACCTGTACTTGTGTTTTTCTAATGAATAGGCACATTTGAATCAAAGTGAGTGATCACAGCAATATGTTACAGGTGTGCATTAATAACTTAATGTAAAATGACCTTTGGTCTTGTATAGAACCAAGGGGAGGGGGGAACAGGTGGTTTTCTTCTATCCTGCCTTTGTGCCTGCTTTCAGTGTTAAAATGTAAGTATTCGTTCCTGGCAAGAAACTTACCTGGTGATTTTATTGAAACTCATCATCTAATTTGTTCAAAGGCTATAATGAATGAAAACTAGGAAATTTTCATTATTAAATCAGTATGGAAAAATCTTGTATTTGTAATTCAATCCAGTGTATCTCTTCTCACTGAGATCTACTGAGTCCAGGTGATGTGCATAGGACTGCAGCCTAAATCATTGGTCTGAGTCAGCTTCATTTCTGTGCACTTGTTTTGTAAAAAAAGGGAAAAAAAAGAAAGAAGCTGTGTTCTCATTGCTGGTTATATAACCATCTAAAAATTGTTGATATTGAATTGAAAGTGCCTTTGCTAGATTTTTTTTTATGTAGGGCCATAGTATTGTACATCATAATCTTTTCAGGTTCTCCTTGTGCTTCTTTACTGAATTAAGAAAAATGGGGTGAGCTCCCGTTGCTCGGTCCCAGCTCCTGCCAACCTAGCAGTTCAAAAGCACATCAAAGTACAAGTAGATAAATAGTTACCGCTCCGGCAGGAAGGTAAACGGCATTTCTGTGCGCTGCTCTGGTTCGCCAGAAGTGGCTTAGTCATGCTGGCCACATGACCCGGAAGCTGTACGCCGGCTCCCTCGGCCAGTAACGCGAGATGAGTGCCACAACCCCAGAGTCGAACACGACTGGACCTAATGGTCAGGGGTCCCTTTACCTTTACCTTTTTAAACTCCTTTTTACTCAAAACTTGTATCAAACTGCATTAGAAGCAGGGCTTTTTTCCAGCCAGAACTCCCCTGAACTCCCTTCCGGCACCTCTCAGGTGGGCGCCATTGCTATTATAAGACAACAAGGGAGGCGTTCATGGTGGGTTCCGGAACTTTTTCTTGAAAGATTGCACTGATTGGAAGTGTGAGTGCAAGCAGAATTTGAGAAGTTGTATTGGATACATAACCTTGTGAAAAACCTGTAGTTCTCTTCAACAAGGTATTAATAGACCAATTGGCCTGTTTAGATCCCAATTCATGCGTTGATACCGCAGTAAATAATGTGTAGCTCTCATGCACACAAGAGCTTCTTCATTTACCTGTGGCAGGGTGGCATCCCATTACATGCAAGGAGCTACCCATCACTAAGAGCTCCATATGAGCATTGGAGATCCTGTGAGTATTTAGATCAGAGCAGTAAATTGTAATTAAACACCAGAAACAGTCCTGTAATTCTTTATCCATATGCATAATTCCATTATAATAATAATAGATAAGTTCATATAAGTCATGCTGTGGAGTTGAATTTGGTACTTCTCTGTCCCAAGATTTATTCAGATGGTAAACGACATACTACAGCAGTATCTAGTTCAGTTCACTCATACCATTTCCTCTGTGTCATTTTCCACAACATAGTTTTTTGTTGCATAAATGTTGTATAAGCACCAGCATAGGAAGATTTCAGGCAAGAGCTCAAGTGGATGTTCTCACATAGGAAAAGTGGACCTTTAGTGTTACCAGCTAAAAGCATGTGAAGAGTGCATTAGCCGCCTATTGGAGTGAACTGATGTATATTGATTGATTTTGACCATATTTCTGTTCTGAATGAAGTACTTTGTTATACCACTATATTGCTTCACTTGGAAAATGTTTTTGTGCATTCCAAGGTTAAAGAGAATTTAGTGCTCGGAAAGATAATGCAATACTAGGTGCCCCCCCTCCCCATGACTCCATGGCTTGATTCTCATCCACAGCTACTTGAGATATATAATATTATATATTCCAGAAAGTCCCAACTGATTGAATGGGTAGTAAAATGGCAAATGCAGTTCAATGTAAACAAGTATAAAGTGCTGCATGTCATGACGACTAATATTAATATTAAACACATGTTCCTGGAGGCTGAGAACAGGACAGAGACCTTGCAGTCGTAGTGGATAGCTCAATGATAATACAAAATCTATGGTGTGACTGCATTTGGAATATTGTGTACAGTTCTGGATGCCTCACCTCTGAAAGAATCTTGTAGAGTTGGAGAAAGTTCAGAAAAGGGCAACCAGAGCAATCAAGGGAATCAAGTAAGTCCACTATGAGAAAAGGTTGTCATGTTTGGGACATTTTCGTTTAGAGAAAAGGCGAGTAAGAGGTGACGTTATAGAAGTTTATAAAATTATCATGGCTTGAAGAAAGAGGGAGTGTGGTGTAGTGGTTAAGAGTGGTAGACTCGTAATCTGGGGAACCGGGTTTGTGTCTCCGCTCCTCCACATGCAGCTGCTGGGTGACCTTGGGCTGGTCACACTTCTTTGAAGTCTCTCAGCCCCACTCTCCTCACAGAGTGTTTGTTGTGGGGGAGGAAGGGAAAGGAGAATGTTAGTCGCTTTGAGACTCCTTTGGGTAGTGATAAAGTGGGATATCAAATCCAAACTCCTGTTCTTCTTCTTCTTCTTCTTCTTCTTCTTCTTCTTCTTCTTCTTCTTCTTCTTCTTCTTCTTCTTCAAACATTACTACTTGTGCACATCCCGTGAAGCTGTATGTTGGAAGTATTAGGACGAATAACAGAAAATACTTCTTAATGCAGCACATAGTTAAACTAGGGAACTCACTCCCACAGGAGACAGTGATGGTCACTGACTTGGATGGCTTTAAAAAAAGGATTGGACAAAATCATGGAAGATAAGGCTATCAATGGCAACTACTGGTAGCTATGATGGCTGTGCTCTACCTCCATAGTTGGAGGCAGTAATGCATCTGAATACCAGTTGCAGGAAACCATGGGGAGTGTTGAATGCTCTTCTGCTTGGCCCCTGCTTGTGAATTTCGTTTGGCATCTGGTTGGGCATACTGTGGCTAGGATGCTGGAATAGATGCGTCATATGCCTGCTCCAGCAGGCTCTTCTTATGTTCTTAAAACTGCATGGGATTATAATTTGTAGGCAGGTTTTTCTGAAAGGCTCAGAATCATTACATGTTTCTAGACCTTATGCTTTTAGAAAATCTTGGAAACATGTAGGCATACCAGTTAAAGACTTGAAAAACCTTGTAGTGAATTGGATGTTGTATTGGTTCCCATTGGTTAATGAACACACCCTCTTTGTTCTTGGACCATGCCATCTAATACCTACCGGTATCTCTTTGCTACTATGTTTTTGTTTGCTGCTTGCCTCTGATTTTCCTTGTGCCCTCTATTTTTACATCTGACAACATTACTTCTTCAGCCCATCCAAATTTTGAAGTTAACATAAAATAAAAATAATAAGACAGTTGCTCTCTTTAATCTGTGTTTAGAATTCAGACGTGTCCTGTCCCAGAGGAAACTAGTTAGCAGAAACAAGCATTGCTCCCTTTACAGCCAGAAAGTTCTTGATTGTAATAACAGAATGGAACATTCTGAAAGGATGTGAGCCACTTTACTGAGACCATCTTGGTTACTTTCCTATTGTCCTTTGCTTTTTAGCTGATTTGGCTGGCTTTTTTCTTTCTTGCCTGAGGCTCTTGCTGAGCTTAAGTACCATATCTTCTGGATTTGTTCATTCATGGTCCTTTTCTGTGTCTCAAGAAAAGACGGCCAAACTTTAGAAAGTATAGTTTTCAGTGCTGGATAGCAAATTATCTCAAATGTTAAGCTGTATGAGTAGGCTCAACGTGCTTCCAAGCTGTTGTCAAATGCCAGAGTAGATTCTTTCATTTTGATTTGCATATGATTCCAAATCCCTTGTTTTCAACTTGCAACTGAATATTTGCATAGACTTGTTTTGGCTTCTTTCTTGAGCTAGTTATGGAAACTCAATCAGAACCAGCAACCATTTTTTTAAAACAGCTTTTTAAACTAAGTAAATTTTACTTCATAATATCGAGATTTTATCTGTTCCGGCATCTTATCAGAAAGGAACAAGTATGTTAGCACTCTGGCCTAGAGTTTTCATTATTATTTTTTCTAGATTGCATATACACCATAGCTGTCAAGTTTCTCCCTTTTTTTAAGGGAAATTCCCTTATTCCGAATAGGATTCCTCGCAAGAAAAGGGAAAAATTGACAGCTATGTATACACAGTGACAGACATTGCTTGTACTTTTCAGTCAAATATCTAGGGGTGTTACTTTTTTACTCCTATTCTTGGATAAGATGGTCCAGGATGGACTCATTTATTCTGTTTCATGTGTAAAAAGCATTGAATTTGGTACAAATTTTCCTTCAGCCAGGCTGTGGTATTTGATAGCTCAAACCTTTTGGCAATATCCAGTGAGGTTTTCACTAGCTCCGGGATTTCTGCTAGTGAAACAGAACTTACCCCTCTTCTCCCTGTGTTCCCCTCCCTGCACTCTCTCCAAATCCTCTTTGCAGGGTTGGGAGAATCCCCAGAACACATTAAGGGTGCAAAAAGGTGGGGATATTGGGAGAGAAGAGGGAGGGGAAGTTCCACTTTGCAGCCAGAAGTCCTTGCAGTAGCAAAAGTGCTTGATTAGATTCTGCTCTTTATTTCCGAGTATGTTTGTGAGGTGCCTCAAAGAGTAGAGAAGGTGGCATTTGTGTCTGATTTTTTTTAATCTTTCTAGTTTCCAAGTTGAGCTCTGTATGAATCTTACCGTAAAATAGAAAGGTAATACCATATTTTTCCGTGTATAAGATGCCCCCATGTATAAGACACCCCCTATTTGGGGGGACTCAAAATTAAGAAAACACCCCTCAGCACTACCCGTGTATAAGATGAGCCCCAATTTCAAACCTAATTAAAAAAAAAAAAACCTAGTCATATACACGGAACAACAACAACAAACTTTATTTATTTGCATAGCCCACAGGCCGTTGCATCAAAAAACAAAAAAAAACAACAACACATATTACAGATACAATACTGATAAAACCATATATAACCAATAAAATGAGCTGAATCGGGATTCGGCACAATTAAAACAAGAATAAATGAGATCTTAATTATGAGGGGGCACTGTTATTCAGCTGGCAGCCCTCAATTTCATGGCCCTCTCAACAAATCTGGCTACCTTCTCCGTTGTCTGGGTGTTCTGGTCTGCCAGGAGGAAAAACAGTATGTCCTCGGGCGAGCGGCCTGGAATGGCGAGTATGAGTGGCATGACGATCTCTTCCCTCAAGTCTTTATATAAGGGGCAAGACAGGAGTACATGTGATACAGTCTCCACATTACCGACTCCACAGGGGCAGAGTCGATTATGGAATGGTGTTTTTGAGAATCGGCCTTCAAGAACAGCGGAAGGTAGCATATCCAATCTGGCCAACGTAAAAGCTCGTCTATATTTTGGGATAGTTAAATTGGACAGGTATGCCGCCTGGGAGTCCAGGTAGGAGGGGGGAAGATGAATATACCATGCACTGAATTTCTTAATGATGGCCAGGTTATTTTGCTGTTCAATATCCTTCAGGCGCTGTTTTATGAGGCTTTTTGCCTTGAATAGGCCCATTGTGAGTAAATGCTGTGCATGCAAGCCACACGAGAGGAGTTTTTGGTGTACAGCCTTTTCCCATGAGCTTTTGTGTACATCCCGTGTGACTAGATGCAATAGCCCAGATGGATTTAGATTTAGACGGAGCCAGTAATTTAATGTTCTTTGCCAAGTCCGTGTTTCAACAGATGGAAGGCTGGCCTCAAGACGTAGAGCCGCATTTGGTGCGCATGGTGGAACGGCAAAGATCTGTCTTAGAAATTTTGATTGGACCGTTTCCAGGATGCTACACTGAATCCCCGTCCAAATTGGAGCCCCGTAGAGTAATTGTGCCAGAGGTTTTGCTTGGAATACCTCTAAGGCTGCTGGGATATACCTGCCTCCCTTTGTATAGAAAAAGCGCGACAGAATCTTAGCGCTTTGGGATGCTTTTTCACTGGCATATTTTTGATGTGCCACCCACGACCCTGTTGACTGGAAGACGATTCCCAGGTATTTGAAGACCTTGACCTGCTCTATTATTTGGTCATCCATTGCCCATCTGTGTGTTCTGTGTCTCCTAGCAAACACCATAACCTTAGTTTTCTGGCAGTTCACCACCAATTGTTCTCTCCTGCAGTAGGCCGAAAATTCCCTCATCAATCTTTTGAGGCCGATTTTAGTTCGTGAAAGGAGAACCGCGTCATCCGCGTACAGGAGCACTGAAATTGGTTTTTCAGCCAATTTGGGGGCATGGAACTCCGGGGCTGTTAGGCAGTTGATCATGTCATTGATGTATAAATTAAATAGGGCCGGGGCTAAAATGCAGCCTTGTTTGACCCCTTTGGTGGCTGTAATAGGGCCGATGAGTTGCCCATTAAGTGATGTTCTTACATAAAGCTTGGTATCTTTGTAAAGGCAATTTATCAATCCCAATAGTCTTTTATCAATGCTAGTTGCATTCAGTTTGGCCCAAAGTCTGACTCGTGAAATTGAGTCGAAGGCCGCCCTCAGGTCTATGAAGGCCGCGTATAGCACCCCACGTGTTTTTTTGACATATTTATCGATGAGGTGCGCTAAAACAAAGCAGTGGTCTATTGTCGTTCTGCCCTGTCTAAACCCGGCTTGCTCCTCTGCCAGAATTGCCTCGGATTCCACCCAGTTGATTAATTTAATGTAAAGGTGTTTGGCATATAATTTGCTGGGTATAGAGAGGAGACTGATGGGCCTATAGCTCGCTGGGTCTGACGTGGGTCCTTTCTTATAGATTGGGATGATTATCGCCTCTGCCCAGCAGTCAGGGATTATGCCTGTAGAGTCGATGTAGGAGAACATTTTTGCCAATAGGGGGGCCCACCAGCCTATATTTGCCTTCAGGAGTTCTGCAGGTATATAGTCTATGCCCGGAGCTTACACGGAAAAATACGGTATACTGTAGGGTCAGCCAAGCCCAAATCTGATGCTTTGCCAGCTATTGCAGAAAAATGTCCAGTTTAGACAGACAAAGCTGACACTGTGTTAGAAGCTATCAGCAATGCCTTAATAAAACGTTCACTGTTTATATCATACCAGATAGTTACTTCTTGGACAGAATGGCAGCATTCACACATCAGGACCCATAGTTAACGAACCATAGTTTACCTTGAACACACAGATTGTTCCCACTTAGCTCCTCCCCTTGCATCTGGCAGCAGTTAACCACAAACCCTCGCTTAGTATAGCATCTAAATTTGGGGTTGTGGTTTGTTTTAAGTCCGAACACACTATGATGTGAAGCCAAGATTTGTTCTTGGCTTCCTGGCCATGGTTTGTCTAAGTGAAACAAACCACAGCTCCCAGTTCAGACAAAATACTAATGCAGGGATTGCAGTTTGTTGCTCCCGCTTGCTATAGGAGAGGAGCAAAGTGAAAGCAGTCTGTTTTCACAATAAACTATAGTTAATGTGCAAATTGGGCCATTACGTGACAGATAGTAAAGGAATATAGGTTGGCCAATCAGTATAAGTGATGACATGCTAAATGAAAGTTCCATGATTAAAGGCAAGTTTTATCTGATTCCTTGGGGGGGGGGGGAACAGGGTGTGGCTATTAAATTCATGTCTTGCCTGTGACTTTCCTATGGTGTCTTGTTGGCCCCTACTAGAGACAGAATGCTGAACTAGGTACATCACTGGTTTGTTGCAACAAGGCCATTATGTTGTATTCAATGATTATGGCTGAGCACAGAAGGCTGCAATTTTCACCATTCACATTTATATACCTGTGAATTTTCACAAGTGCAGCTAGTATAAACCTATCCTCTCAGTTGACCATTGGGCTTCAGCTAGTTGTGTATTGAAAGAAATTAATGAATGCAGAGGGTCAAGTGCCCTATAGTTTCATGGATTACTATGTAGGCCTCAACAAGTCAATGTGTTCTCAGTTCCACTTCTGCAAGTGGCAAAATATATATACTAGTATGTTACATTAAAAAAGTCATATGTGACTTCCAGTGTTTTGTGAATGCATTATCCATAATTTTGGGGCAAACATGAGTTTTCATATTGGGCACAAAATGTAGCAACCTGAATTTCTCATGTCTCATTTAAAAATAGAATTTTTATTTTTTTTAAAAAAATGTTAAGAGAATGCTTAAGAGAAGCCTCAGAAACCAGAGAACGACTCAACAGGATTTTCAGCGGGGAGGGATATGTACTTGCTCCTCCTTACAACTAGCAAAATGGCATAAATTATGCAAAATAAGTAAAGTAGGCAAATCGGGTTTATCTGCATTATTTAGACAAGCTGGAGAAACAACATCTGTCTGTCTCTAAAAGTAAGTCAGATATAATTCTGCTGTGAATGGTGAAAACAGATAGTGATACTTGCACATGTACGGTATACCCAAAAATACAAATCTAATCTTGGGAAGCCTTCATGATGCATGTAATTATTTAACTTCGGAAAGTACATGTGGGAAACTTCCTAGCAAAATCACCATTTGTTCTTAACATTTTGTTTAAAGTTAACAACAAACTAATCCTTAACCTCTGTAGCTGACCTGATCTGGACAGCCACCTACTGATGCTTTCCTGATGTTTCGGACAGTACTGTATAGTACAACTTTGACTTTTCCAAAAGGTATTCAATATTGACAACAAAACAGATTATTGGAGTACTGTCTTTGCAACTCAGGCAGTGATTTAACCTTTTATTTGGTGTTTGAGGGTGTTTTTTTAATGAACATGAAATGTGATTTTTAAAGGTTGTGCAAATCTCTATTTTCCAGAAAATGAACTAGAACTTATCTTTTTTGCTTTAGGCTTTCAGATAAACTTCTGTGAAAAAGCACAAAGTAAGCTACATGTTTTATAGTATTCTGCTATTTTATTTTATTTTTATATCATTCTTGGTACTGGGAATGTGTCCACTGTTGATCTAACTAACCAGCCATGCATTAATACATGGGCAGAGCTTCCATTTTTCATCTTGCTACCAAATCTAATTCTGTTGATCTGTCAATAATTCTTTAGTATCTCTTATACTTCCTGGATAGTAAACTAGAGGTTGGATAGATAATTGTTCCTAAATTGTAACAAATGAAAGATTTAAGACTTGTAAAATGAAGTGGAAATATAGATATTTGGGGTTTAATGATGTCTAACCACTTAGTGAAAAAGTAATCATAGGAACTGAGAGGATTATTTCAGTAGGGGCCCAAGTCACCTTAGTGTTTCTGCTCTTGTTTTAAAGTTTGGCATGAACTGCTTTGCATTGGCCTTGGTAGCGTGACACAGTAAACCAAACTATGGCTTGCATTCACTTTGCCCCTGCTCAGTCAGTTTGGTGTAGCGGCGGTGCCAAGGTTTGGCTTAACAGGTCATCTGAAGGTGGGATTGTGCTTAAACTCTATGCTCCTTAACTGTGATGTAGTCAAGAGCAAACCTTGGCTACAGACCATGATTAAGGAGGAGATAACTTAACCATAGATTGGTGTCTGGATAATACACTAAGCCAACCTTGGCTTCATTGTTGTGTTGAGGTAAAATAATCAGGTTTGATCAAAGGGGTTGCGTTCTCTCTGGGAGCTAGCATGTTTGTGGTAAGTCATGGTTTGGCTTAGATACATGGGAATGCGACAGTTGTCAAGCCATCAATCCAGTAGTGTAATGTCTAATCTGATTGGCCCTGGCTCTCCCAAGATCTCATGGAACAGTATTTCCCACTGCTACCTGAGATCATTTGAGCGGAGATGCGGAGCTTCTAACTTTTGTCATGCAGAACTTGTCCTCTGCGACTGAATCAAGGTGTTCTACTATGGGCTCTGGTTGTAATTTAAATGACCCAGTAGTGCTTTCTGTGTACCTTCGGAATGATAACTTTTGAAAACATGACTGGATACATCATTTTGAAACTTACTTCTCTATAAAAGTCAGGAAAAATTGTCAGTCACTATCATCCGGTGTTTGGATGTTTAATGGAAGCTCTGCACAATTAATTTTTTCATTGTTTCGTTCTCTTATGGCATTCATTTTTTTTTAAATTGCTATGTTCATTATATCGTTATGATTGCCTGCCATGCTTTAGTGGGAACTTTATTGGAGACAAAAACAGCACTGCTAGCATTCCCCCCTGCCCCTTCTACTGGGTACACCTTGTATAGTTAAACACATCCGTCTTGCATTCAGGCTGCATATATTTTTCATTTTTATTTGAAGCTAATGGATATGCATATTTAATTTTGAAATGATGAAATGTTTGTAAGATGACTATTGATGCTTAGTGATTTGCTGCCTAAGGGTTCTAAAGATGATCCCTAGTAGGAGGGTGGTAATCAAGAAATGCAAAACAGTTTGTGCTCCAAATATCGCCACCAGCCATCTAGACAATCAGAAATGTAGTTTGCCTCCTATTCTAGTACTATGGTTCCTCTGGGAAATGCTATTTTGTAGTCAATTTGTAATGCATTTTTACAGCACTGTGAAGGTATATACCTAGAAGGGGTGGAAATGACAAGACAAAGTACCAGTAAACTGAAAAGATTCAAGTGGTTTCTGAGATAACTTGCATGGTGTTTTGGCACCTTGTATTTTCCTGTCACAACGACACATCTGTTGTTGTGGTAGAATGCTGTTTTATTCTCTTGCGCCTCTCGCAGATAGTGCTATCCCTATGGATGAGGAAGTGCTAGTTCTTAAAAATGAGGGCCATAAAAAATGAAGGTAAATTTTCAAACAAAGAAATAGGAGCTGTGGGGGCTTCCAGATCAGGCCCGTGGGGGCGAAGGGGAACTGTCTCTGCTGCAGCCCTGATTTAGATAAGAGGACCCATAGCTACTACTGGTAACCACAGGAGGATGGGACCCAGGTTGAGACTAGGGCAGAGGTAGGTAACCTAAGGCCTGGGGGCTGGATGCAGCCCAATCACCTTCTCAATCCAGCCTGCGGACGGTCCAGGAATCAGTGTGTTTTTACATGAGTAGAATGTGTCCTTTGATTTAAAATGCATCTCTGGGTTATTTGTGGGGCATAGAAATTCGTTCATCCCCCCCCCCAAATATAGTCTGGCCCACCACGTGGTCTGAGGGATGGTGGACTGGCCCACAGCTGAAAAAGGTTGCTGACCCCTGCACTAGGTTTAAAGCTTCCCTTCTCCATTCTGTAGTTCCAATCCAGTTTTCAGGAGTCCTTAGTTCCTATTTACTTTTTAAAAGTGAAGTGAAAACCATCCTTTCTGTTTTGTCCCTGAGTTGTGGTCCCTCCAAGCAAGATGCTTGTGCAAAACAAAAACTAATGCTTTAGCCTCCTTTTTTCCTCCGGCTTCTTATGCTCTACCTATTGCTTGAATCTTTTGTCTTATGACTTCATTCTACAGTCACCACTTCGTGCCATTAAGGACTCCTTTTTTGGGGGGAGGGGGGAGAGTAAGCAGATGGCTTCTTAAAAGATTAATGAAGTTGTCTATAGCAGTATATTTCTAGCAGAAATAATAAATGGGGACTGAGTAACTTGGGCAGCTGTGAAGGTCACAGCAGAAAAAGTAGCGTTAAAGTAGGTAGACTTCAGATTATTTGCATATTTTTATTCATAATGAGCAAAGCTTATAAAATTTGTATAAACATTGTGGCCACCAGGTCATAGTTCTTAGACATTTCAAAACTCTATGCCTCTGTTAATGCAATTTGCAGGCACTCTCTTCCTAAATAAATAGCTTTAATTAGAAATCGGTTCAAGTGATTTAAGTGGAACATAATTTCATGTAAGTATGCTTTAGGGAACATGTTCTAAAACTGGTGATATTTGTGATATTTCTGGAGGTGGCTAACAACTGAGAGTGGTTTTTAATCTTAAGGCTTAGGAATATGGTCTTTCCTTGCAAATAAATATTCCCTGTGGAAACAAATATTATCCTGGTTATTTGTATTTTATGCAGTTTTTATACCTTAAAACTAACTACGTTAAAGAGTTTTGAATCCTCAGAAGATCAGAATTGTGACACAATCTCTCAAATCAAGAGATAGTATTAAATTGCCCCAGTTGGGTGTGTGTGTGTGTGTGTGTGTGTGTGTGTGTGGAATGAAAGAAATGGAAAGCTGTGAATGGGGCAGGATGATCAGCGATTTCCTACGCAATGGAGGGTATGTTGGTGGTTCACTGGAGAAAGTATTTAGAAGCAGTCCTGCCCTGACCACCCTCATTTCTTTTCTCTGTGGACAGTATTCAACTAAATCTTGTGCTAGCACAAGGGGATTTCCCCTCGTTTCTTTCCCCCACATGCACCCCATGCTATCCCAAAATTCCTGAAGGATAGGGAAGAAACCCCAGAACAGATTTAGAAGACATGCAAGTGGAAGATGGGGAGAACATTTCATTGCACAGGGTGAAATCCTTGTGCTGACCTTAGCACTATGCTCCACTTTAACTCCACCTTAGCACTGTGTTGAATACAACTCAACACCTGCTAGATCAGTGAAGAACATAGCTCCCATTCCTGCAACTTTTTTTTAAAAAATGTTATCCTAACCAGAGAGATTATCCCAAATTTTTCCCATAGCTAGTTTTGGCAGGAGGGTTACTTTCCATTCTCCCTAAACATGTCAAAATTATTAACCCAATCTATCCATCCATCCATTCTTCCTTTCTGTAGTAGTTCTTTTCAAATGAGTTTCTAAAGAAACAAACCTCTTATTAATCTGGCAAGTCCCTGATTCACACATGATTTATAATGATGGTAGTGTCCTGGCTGGGTTTTTAAAAAACCTTTCTCCTGTCCACACACTTAAGTCTTCATGCAGCAAGAAGGTGACTAGCTACAGAATTCTGGCAAACTCGAGAGAACCAGTGACTGAGGAGGAGTTGTTAGGAATATGTTGCAAGAAGTATTTGGGGGAGAGTACCACCAGAAATAACACACAGAGAAGCCCTAGCAAATGGTACAATTAAGGCAATGTGAACACATGATGTGGACAATGCGGATGAGTGCACTAGCTCTGAAATCACTTGTTCTTTCCAGGCTTCTAAAATGTGCATGTGTCTGCATATAAGCAACCTTACGCACTTTATCCCTTTCCCTTCCATTTGCTGTAAGATGACTGAAACAGTGATGAAGGGAAGGGGTGGAGCAAGTAATGCTAGAATGCTCATCCTACTGCCCTCCCTATTATACTTAAATTGACCGGACTTTAAAACATACAGTACTTTGGACTAGAGAAGTAGTTTATTCAATTCCAAAGTAGTAACGAGAGAAGAGCTAGAAGCTAAAATGTGAGACATAGGGGCAAGACATGGAAGCTGGGGATGGTTCTGGACATCCATCACAAATTAAGGAAGAGGCTTGTCCTTTTTCATACTCCATTATGTCCTTTCCCCTTATTTGGAATCTCAAAAGGCAGACCAGGGCAGTGGTACTTGAAGTGGTGGTCCACAACAACACCACAGCCCAAGTTGGGAGGAATGTTTCAGGGACCAAATATGGTACCAGTTCCTGGCACATCAGTGGGGTGGGAAATGCTGGTCTACCACATCAGACAGTTTGAGAAACACTGGACTTGGGAATGCTTTCAGGACAGCTATTTTTCTGCTGTCTGAATACTTAGCTTTCAATACTACTCATGAAACATGAGAGTCAGAACTTGTAAGGAATTTTTGTAAAGGGGAACAGTATAGGCTGGCATTACATTAAATATTCCTGCCAACCTAGCAGTTCGAAAGCATGTCAAAGTGCAAGTAGATAAATAGGTACCGCTCCAGCAGGAAGATAAACAGCGTTTCCGTGTGCTGCTCTGGTTCAACAGAAGTGGCTCAGTCATGCTGGCCACATGATCCAGAAGCTGTCTACGGACAAACGCCGGCTCCCTCAGCCTATAGAGCGAGATGAGCACCGCAACCCCAGAGTCGTCCACGACTGGACCTAACTGTCAGGGGTACCTTTACTTTTACCTTTACATTTAATATAGAGATAGTGTTCTTCATTGTGCCTTTTGGTTGAAGATCTTTAGGTTATACTGCTGATATTTATTCCCAGCTCATCCATAACCAGGACAGCAACATGTACTATTTTTGTTAATCAATACGAGATTCTCTTAGCAAAATTCTTACACTGTGGTTTAAAAGAGGTCCTTCCTTCTCCTTCATAACAAAGTGTTTTATTGAACCATGTGCTGCTTCACAATCCAACCCTCTGGAGTAGATTTTCTGGGGGAATGAAGGAAGGCTTGAATAAAATCACCCATCTCTTTTGCCTGCTGGAGAATCCTCTAAGAAGAGCTACGCTCAAAGGATTTCTGGATTCAGGCTCTTTATCTTAGATCTATAATGCCTTATTTGTCTTTGTCATCACAAACTCCCATTTTGCACCATTGAAAACATTAATTATTGGGAAGCACATGAGGAATTGTCTGCTCAGCCCTAGAGTTGCCCTCCAAAGGGGCCAGGCAGCAGAATGTATTGATGTCCAAGTGGCATCCTTCCAAATTATTGGTCCTAAAGCTAAATTCTAAACAGAAAATGTGGGAATAGTATGCATAGAAGACAGGTATGAATATGGGTTGGTTGTGCACAGCATTCATTCTACAGTGTCTTGGCTGGACTGTCTTTTTATTGATTTAATACCACTAATCTCCATGTCTGCTGTTGAGAGGAGCAGAAATTGGTGTGTAAATCAGTGTAGTTCCCATGTTGAATGTGAATATTGAGTACGTGTACTGCATCTAACAACCAAGAAGTACCCTACAACAAGGCCTTATTCTTCAGATGTGATCATTTTTGTTTGTTTCTCCCAATTTTTCCTGGAACAGAATACAATGATGGCATTCGTGTACCAGGTTCTGGTCTTGTAACAGCATCATTGTAGTTTCTGGGGAAGACAGAAAAGGCAACCCAACTCTGACCTGCAATAACGTTATCTGTGCACTAACCTGGTGCATAATGTGTGTATACAGAATCAAGGAACTGAACCCAATGTTTATTTCATATGTACTGCTTAAATCTGTAGACATAGACCAGGTCACAAAAATCAGGTTAGACTTTTAGTAAAATAAGTATGGGGTTTTTTTTGAGTGGATTTTTTTAAAAGTAGAAGTGTTTTCTGTTTCAGGCATATCTAGAATTGCATTCAATTAGATAGGCTTCCTAGCTTTTCAGAATTAATAGGCCAATGTTGCAGGTATATATGAGTTAATCCCATTGTTCTTGCAGCATCAGAAATAGAGCCTTCATCTTCATTTAATTGTGAATCCACTTGGGAGGTATGAGGCTCTGGTGGTGTCACACAACAGTGTGATGTCAACGAAAGCTAGCAGAAATTACCTAACTAGCTTTAGACTTTGGTTCATTAATTGGGTCTTGTGGGGTTCCTCTGATTTGGGCCTTTCTGGTATTATCTGAACCACTAAGTTGCTGATACCTTCTTTCCTGTTAGCATGCAGAAAGTGGTGAGGAAGATGCACTCCTGCAGTTGCTTTTAATCTACTGTTTAGATATGTCATTGTAGTGTGGTATGGTATGATTGAGGCTTTGTGCCTTGAGCTTGTGCAAATGAAAAGTTGGAATTAGCTGCTATATATGTGTGTGTGCATTTGTGTATGAAAGAATATAAGGGTGACAGAAGAGCAAGACAGCAAAAAACAAAAACAAAAAACTTGAGGTTAAAATGCATGCCATGTTGGTTTAGTTCAATTTCTTGCTTATGTTAGACACTATTCTGAGATGCAGGGCCCAGGTGCTCAAGACCATACTGTACAATCCTATACATGTTGACTCAGAAATAATTCCCATTGAGTTCCGTAGGGTTTACTCCCAGGTAAGTGGTTATGGGATTGTAGGCTAAATCAGCAGGCAGATTTCTGAAGTGTCCAGTTGATTACTGTCCTAGATATAAATTCCATCAATTCACTTCCTTGTTAAAGTGTGTTGGTATTAACGTGTCATATGCCAATCATTCCTATGCCTTGCAAGGGGGTTGAACTAGATGGTCCTCGTGGGTCACCCTGCAATTCTAGAATTCTGTGATTTAATAACAGGAATGTTAATAAGCTGTTTTTAAAAACTTAGGTCAGTTCATCCCTTTGCTAACAAAGGAAGTGCATTATTTTTAGAAATACTCAAATTTTGCGTCAGAATTTTAATTCTGTTATTGAGTTAGACAATTTAAATTCTTTTCCTCAATGTGTTAAAATAGATCAAGTTTAATCCAAACATTATTTCCATAACCTGTCTGTCTGCACAAAACATTTATTATTGAAGTTTGCTAAGTGGAATCTGTGCTATGGTGCCTCATTAATCTCCTTTACTTCTTCTCAAACTGGGGCTTCCTGCTTCCTTGACATGAAGACTGTTGCTGTGAGGAGATAGGAGGTATGAAAAACCAGACAGTCAGTAAACGTGGGGTGGCCTTGTCACACTTCATTGCAGAATACATGGTAGTAAAATGTTTGATAGGCTCAACTTTAAGTTCAACTGCAGCTTTAACTTGCCACTTGCTATAGTTGTGAGATACAGCAATGTATTTATGCTTAGGAAACTTGCACACATTTATAGATGCTATATGTATTAGTATGTCAGCAGATTCTTCTTTTTTTAAGTTCCCCATTCCCCATTGGCTACAAAAAAGCACATGTACACTTGCTCTCTTAACACCTACTGGCATGTGCAAGTATGTCCTTACTCTCTTGCATTCACACATTCAGGCCCGCAAATACATGTGCATATGCTAGCATACTCCCATATGCACACTGATCTACACTGATCTACACATTCTTTCTCATGCCCAGAAATGTTTTCTCAGTTGCATGCAGACCTGCACATCTCCCTTCAGTAGGCAGCAACAGTATGGGCTCATTTTTGCTAGTTACTTTTGCTGGATTTTGTGACCCAGCTACATCACATAGTGGTAATTCAAGCTACAGTCAAGGCCGTGTTCCTGCCCATTTTTATTGAACCTTGTACACATCCTTATGCATGTTAGTGCTTCAGAATAATGAGGGGATATATTTTGACCCTTGACCTAGCAATATTATCAAAAATATGAATACATGGGAAATATTTTGCAGCTAGCCACCAGCATTAAAGGAAGGGGTTCTAGTAGTATAATTGTAAAAACAAGGGCATTTGTAGACCAAAGAAGCTGTTTGTCAGATGCAGACTTGCTCAGCGGCTCAATTTGGTGTTAAGTGCAGAAGCCCTCTCCAATGACTAATCTATTGATAATGCAATATTAAATGTTCATTGTTTATGTGAAATGTTTCATGTAGGGAAGAATATGTTATATTTTTGGTTCTGGTTTAATTTGGATGCTTTCAATACAGTAATATATGTTCTCTTGCCGACGAATGTTTTGTGTGTTTGTTTATCTCTCAGGTAAGCGCAGAGCACTGAAGTTGAATTTTGCAAACCCACCTTTCAAATCCACAGCGCGATTTACTTTGAACCCTGGAGTTCCTTTTCAGAATCCACACATGTGAGTATAAAGCCAGAAATTCCACCAGATGGAACCATCTTGAAGTAGGAAGTGTGACTTTCCATTGTCACACGAATTTTGTAGGCAGTTCAAAAGATAAAATTGTAGTCTGGACTGAGACGTAGGATGTTCTGTTTATGTAACATTTTCTCATGTATTTTTTGGAACTTCAAATAAGCTGTTTTACCTAAAGCCTTAAAGCAAGCTACTCCTTTGAACTGTACAAAAAAAAAGTCCTGTCATTTGCTGGTAAGTCATCTCCATATGGCAGGGGTAGCTAACCTGTGGTCCTCCAGATATTATTGGAATACAAATTCCCATAAGCCCCAGCTAGTGTGAAGAAATGTAGCCCCACGCTGCCAGCCACGGTTTAGCCACTGCTGCCTTATGGTTAATCTCATTCACGGACTGCATAAACCTATGCCTGCTGCTTTTCAAGTTTGCAAAGTTTTTATTCCTGTATTTGTTTTTAAGATATTTGTGTGAGACATCTTAGTTTTAAAATTGAGGGGATTCTTTTTTTTAGACATCTAAGAGGTGGTGAGAAGTTACTAGAACCCTGTAAGTCTCCAAGAAAGATGTTACGGACATCCTTATATACAGATTCAGTGTAAAGTGGAGTATCCAACAATTGGTTGTTTAATGCAGCAGAATGTCTCTTGAAATACAAGACTTGTGTCCTCAGATCCACCAATCTGGACTGATGGGTGACTTCTCGGGCTGTGCAGTCAGCATCTCCTTTATATTCCCTTGTGAGATTTTTGAAGTCCGACAGAGTAGAAATCCTCAGAGCTTTGTGCCTCTCATTCCTTCCTTTGGACAATTCTGCCATGTATGTGTGTCTGTATGTTGCTGCTTTGTTCATATAGCTCAGAGCTTTCTATTTCCCATGAATATATCAGTTTCATTTCCTTATTTAGAAACTCTTCCTTGTTTTGATTCTAAATCTATCCAAGTAATTATAGATGGACTTTGGAAAAGTATTCCTGTTACTTACATAGTCAGTTCTGAGAACCAGAAGATGCAGATATTTCAGTAGACATTCTTATAAGATGTCCAGTTTCTCATCCAAAAAGAAGAGAAGCCTGCAGAGTTCTGGCATCCAGCAGTACCACCATTCATAAAATGTCATATTAATTTCAGAACTTAGGACTTACTCCCCATGTTAGAATATATAAGCTAGCTGGACACAATCTTTTCACAATAACCTCATAGGTCCTTTCTCTATATAGTGGTTCTGCACAACTTTTGTCTTTCAACTTTTTCTCTTTTATAGATTTCACCTTCATAAGACCTTTATTCTTAGTAAGTTAACTCATCACCTTCTAGTGACTTTCATTAATAGTGATATTTTTCGTCCAGTGACTTTCTGAACTGGAATTTCTGTAGATAATAGCTGTTCTTGTCTGGCAGTTCTTCTTGCATCTAATAATAATATCCCTAATTTCAGGCTCATCAGGCAGCTGGTGGTATTGCTTTGAACTTGAGACTATTTTGATAAAGTAGGTTGGGCAAGGGGAGAAATAAGTTTTTTCTGCAACAGCCAGCTTCCCAAATATTGTGAATTAGGGTTTTTTCTAGACCACCCACTGTATAGATAAATACATCTTACATTTGACACTGAACATCATCAATAATCTGTTTTGAGAAGAAACTTGTTATGTAGTCTGTGAAAGGAAGCCTGTTTCTATCATAGAATTTGTGTTGGGTAGTTCTTTTGAAATAGGAAGGGCTTGTTTTATCCAATTGTCCCCCTCACCTTTACAAACTCCTCATTTAGTATTTAGACTGCAATCCTATACCTGCTTACCTAGGAACAAGCCCCACTGAAGTCAGTGGAGCTTACTTCTGAGTAGTCTTGTGTAGCATTGCACTGCAAGTGTTCAGTGGTTAAATTTTTTCTCTTATTCTCAGATTTATGAAGGTTTTCTTAGGAGCTGGTATGTTAACAAGTAAGGATCATAACATCTAAAAAAAAAATCTCATTCTTTTTGAAAATATTTTGCTAATGTGGGTTTTTCTAATATGTCATTCTTCTTCCAGACACCTTTTCTTGTGTTGGATATTTACTTTGTTAGCTGGTATGGAAGTCCATATGTGCTATGAATAAGGCAATTTGTTGTTACTGGATTAAATATTGTTTTCCAGTCATTGTAGATTGTGTTTCATTAGCTGGTTATTCTTCTTCATTCTATGAGTTGGTTGGTGTTCTTCATTCTATATAAAAGAGCAGCCTATACATAATTGTGTTGATTAGATTTTGGGGATATGGGGGATATAGTTTGTCATCCCATTCATCTAGATGGGTAATGCTGAAATTTCAGAGAGGATAGTTTCTCCTGTGGAAGCTAGGCATTTGGGCTTAGTTTTGAAGGCTTTATCCTATTTTTCTAAACAATTGAAAATGTTGGGCAATTTGCTTGATCTTTGTGTCCCTGAAGCTAATGGCAGTCCTTGGTTATACCGCTCCTTACCCACATTTAATTGCCCCTTAGGCATACTTTCTTGGTGTCAGGGAACTGTCCCCGTCTCAGCATAGGGTGGTGGAAGGGCTCTCGAGATGCTACAGAGAGCCCTGGCCCCACCTAACCAGCAGCACCCTCTCTTCCAGTGGAGGGAGCAGCGATGTCTCTAGTGGGGAGGGGCATGCAGCTCAGAGGCTTGAGAGCAGAGGATCTGGGGATGTTGGAGAGACCTTGAAACCCCCTTGCTCAGCGGGCGAGGAGGGAGACATGCCATTTCCGTTGTCCCAAGTGCGCAGAGGGTTGAAGCGCAAGGAGGGGAGGGGGAGTTTTTGGATACCGAAACTCTTATGTTGGGGTCCCAGCCGGAAGGGGCCACTCCTGGATACTGCTAGCAACTGATACGGTCATGTTTTTCAGCACTCTGCACTGTAAATAGTTTGCACAATAAAACTATTAAAAGACAGTTCAGACTCTTACCTGCTTACTTGTGAGCAACCCAACGCAGATGTCAGGGTCGAGTCAGATGAGGAGGAGTGGTGGCAAGCCCCCCCCCCCCGACAAGGCAGCACCCACAGAGAAATCTGAGGAATTCATACCTGGGGAAGACTGGTGGCGGCACTCCTCAGAAGAAGAGGAATTTGACATGGAGGAGGAGGAAGACCAGAGCTGGAGGAAGAAGTTGAGCCAGAAGCAGGTCCCAGTCAGGAGGAGAACCAGCCGATCCCCTCTCCTCCTCCCTTCTCAGCTGTAGAACGCTGGGCTGAGAAGCGAGGGCGGCAATTAGAGACAGCTGTAGCTCATTAGAAGCGTGGGAGTGAACCGGCTTCTTAGGGAAGCTGGCTGACCCATTCTGCAGCGTCTGCAACTGCTGTGCTGAGCGTGTGGTTGCTTTTGCTCATCCTGTTCCTGTGTTCCTGGCTTGTTCCTGACTCCTGGCTTGTTCCTGACTGACTTGGACTGTTCCTGACTTCGGCTTCTCCTGACCCCGGTACTGATGCCTCACCACGGCTGGCTTCTGACCTGGACTGTTTGACCTTGGCTATCTTACTATGGTGCGCTTCAGCACGCCAACTTGTTGGTGCCCTAACAGCAGACCTGACAGTTGGGTTCACAGGTTGTGTTCAGGGGCTTCAGTGATGGAATTTTCAGATAAGAAATTGCAGCTTTTATTACAGGCAGGTTGAGGAAAGGAATGTATCTTCTTTAAAGCTCTGCATTCCAAGATTTTCTCTGTCTATAATTCAACTGCCCCCCCAAAAAACAGCTATGGGAGAGATTTCCAAAATACATTGTTCAGGTGAAAAGTGGCTTCAGAAGGGGATAAATATACTTGGTGATAAGTATCATTGTGTGCTTGCAAACTTCTCTGTTTATAAGGAAGAACTGGTTTTAGCATAATGCTAGCTTTCTTTCCGTAGAATTTATGGTTGGCTACTTTATTCAAGGTGAAGCTGCCTGGTTTGTTCTGCAGCTATATGTAAATTAGGCCTAAAGCTTTGCAGAAAACTGCTGCCAGTGTGCCCACCACCAGGTTAGAGTTTATTCACACTTTATTGCACCGTCTTGTCCCTTCTCCTGTCACCTTGGCTAGTTAAGGAGCAGAGTTCTTTATGTGTATTGTAAAAGTTACTTTATGTGCTAACATTGTGGTTAAAATTACATACATGTAATTGTAATATGTCTTTATTGGTCCTATAATTTTAACTTGAAAAATTTAAGACTAGTTACTCTGACTTGATGTTTTTATGGTGTGTCTTATGTCCTTGCCAAAGCTTGAATTAGATCTCCTGAATTAGCAGTTGCCTCAGATGCCACATGTATATAAAGGCAACGACTTATTTGCACGTGTCTGTGCACATGCGCATCAAATTGACCAGGAAGTGGCTGAAAAGGGGGGCATAATGGGGCAGAGTGGGCTTATGCCACCATCGTGCACAGTAACCTGGCACGCAACTCCCACACAAATGGGGGGGTTGCCTGTAATTCTTTCTTCTGTGTAGATTGGCAGAGATTCTCATTTTGTGTTTTGTAAACAGTGTAGTTATTCATTTTCATAGTTTCACCATAGAATATTAACATAGCAACAACTTCCACAATGGGAAGGTTCACATAAGTCCTATGATAGATCAGTATTGTTACTACTCGCTCTTCCATTTCCCCCTCCTTTTTTTCTACCTCTGGCTTGGCTTGGGTTCTTCTGATTTGGGTGGATTAGGGTCAAATTTTTCCATGGATTGACTGTAGATTATTCTGAAAGTTTGTAGAGGTGGTAGATATACAGTCTTCCATGCACATGAGTCTGTTGCTTAATTCTAGGTAAACCCTACAGTAAAATACAGAATGCAGAATAACATCTGTATACCCTAGGAGCTGTTCTGGTACTGTGGTGATTTATGTTTGACTCACAACTGTTGCGGCCCTGGTTGGGTATTTATATCATCTATGGAGCCCTGTTAATGAGTCCTGGAGGCTGCTATAGTGAACCACGTTGAGTCTAGAAATATTTCATGTTCCTTGGTGCCATATTGCAAAAGATCAGACATAAGAGTTTTCGCTGCCCAAAGGCACAGCTGGGAGATACAACACTTTTCCAGAACAGCAGCAGGTATGCTTCTTCCCTGTTGCAGTGCAGCTGTGTTTGTTGCAGTGGCTGCAGAGAGTGGGGAAAGCATGTACATACATGGCTTTCTTGAAAGTAAGAAGCCAGGTACGAGTTTTTTCCAAGCTGCTTTTGCCATGTTTACTGAGGTTTAGCTGCTTCAGCTAAAGCAGATTTGTAAGCTCTAGCATTCATTGGGGTAGAATCTATACACAGGTTAAAAACGTTTTGAAAATGCTTTTTCTAAAAATCGTTTTGAAAAATGCATTGAATTTGCTATAGCTCACAGTCGGCATCTAGTGTCACGATTGTATATAGCACTTCACAACACATTCAAAACATTTTGTTTGCAACTGTATAGCTAAGTCCTCCACATCTCCAGATTGTATTTCTTTGCAAGAATTGAGATACAAACAGATACTTTCAAGCTGACCATCACCTTGTTACATTTCATCAGAAAGAATTCGGCTTAATTCTTGAACCCCAACAGTTCACAGTTCGTGCTAAGTCTTACATGGCACTTTTCTTGCTATACGCTATAAAACTGACAGCATTGAGAGGAAGTGAACGTGGCTGGAGAGCTCGAAACGGGTTTGCAAGTGATCCAGATCAACATCTTTACTACGTTCATAAGTCATTCGTTTCTCTTTGAATACAGAATTGTTGAGGCCATCCAGGTTACATAGAAGTCACTGCAGTTGGAGCATGGCTTCCTAAGATAGGCACTAAGATCCAAAGTACACACTTCAAAACTTGATGAAAATGAACCAAAGTTCTTGATTCTGAAGACTGCAGCATGGACAGATTCTCAAATGGATGGCATTGCTTTAAATCTTCATGTCTCACCCCCCCCTTTTTAAATCAGAGCAATGGAGAATTGGCCATAATTAAATCATGTCTGCTGGAACATGACTTTAGTCCCAAAGTACCTAATGATTCTGTGCATCTAGAATAGAAGAGGAAGTACTAGACTTGGCAAGTTCCTCCTAAGCTTTCTTCTTCAGAGTACCTGTGTTGAACAGCCCCAGAGTATTCTAAGACTCTAGCTGGAGAACTGCCCCCCCCCGCCCAATTTCCTTTTCATGCAGCTTCAAACTTGCCCTCAAGGGTTGGGGCAGGCATCTTCCAATTCAGGTTTTTCTTTTTCCTTGGTTCAGAATTTAGAAAAGTAAAAATCTATGCAGAGAGAATTAATTGCAGTACATTTTTTTTACAAGAATTGTAGAATTATTATATTTGAGTAAAGACTGTCTCCATGCCAACCGTTACAGTTCGCTATATTTCACAATAGAGGAAAATGGAGATCGCAGGAATGATTATCAGATATGGTGAGCTCATCTCCACTGTCTTAGATAAGGTTCCTTATCATTTTAATCTTTGGAAGGATGCTTTCATATACACGTTGCTTTAAGAACAGTGGTACAACCCTTGCAGTTGCCAAAGGCATTATTTATCCTGTGTATCTCACCTTAGATCCTTGAACAAGATGCCTTAAGGACTTGGTTTCCTTTCTCTTACTTTTTTGAATTTCCAGGAACTGTCATTGTATCCACCCTCCATTCATATTGGAAACCTCAACACTACTGAGAGATCAGAAGAATTTACTTTCTCTCTTCTTACTTGTGAGCCTCTGGTTGGGTTTTCTTTTGGGGGGGGGGGACTCCTAAGAATCAGATCAGAGAAGCAGCATGGCAGATCTCTGTGTTCCGCTCTCTGTCTCTCCTTAATTAGCAGAGGACTCAAGGAGATTTTGATACATCCCTTTTCCTAACAGTCTTAACTTGACTGTTGGTTTTCATGTATGTAAACATACTGAATCTCCCCCCCCCCCCCGGTTTGTCCTGCCCCTGCAAAGGGGTAGGTTTTGTTAGTGTTAGTGGAGGAGATTTCTTACCTGGAAATACTTGTGAGAGATTCGGATCCAGAAACTTCCTTGTTCCTCACGCAATCACAGAGTGGACAATGAAAGCTAGCTTCTAGCTCTTCCAATTTCTTAGGGAAGAATTCAGTTCACTCCAATGTAACTAAGTAGGGTAATAGTTACTTCTCCTGATTGGTGGATCCAAGACACAAGCACTAGTTTTCAGGTAAGAAATTTACCTTTATCAAAACAATATGATGAAGCAATGTAGTGGTAAGCAATATAGCAAATTGTGACAAAGAAGGTCTGTGGCACTAATTAGTTAATTTTAGCTAGCAATTTTATTGCAGGTAGTTCATAGGACAAAAGGAAATACTGCATCTGAAATTAAGGCTTGCATGCTATTCCTAAATGGTCTTGCTTGGAGGTAAGCCCCATTTATTTCGGAGGGATTTACTTTCAAGTAAGTTTGTAGCAGATTGTAGCCTTCCATGGCTTTCATGCATTGGTATGAGTGGTTTCAACAAGGCTTTAATTAACTGCCACACACTTTTCTTTTTTTTCTTTTTCCAAAAAAGGAGTGATATAGACTAGCCCTTAAAAAGGAACTTAAATGTGTTCATTTTGTATATAAAAGGCAGTCTGTCTTTTCAATTACTATGTGTGTATGTGTTATTGTGTCATGTGATAACAGCACTGTGTTTTCCTGTCATTTTTACAACTCTTTCCTGGCTGAAGTGATACACAAGCAACAATGGGTAGTAATCACATTGCCCCGTTCACTTTCAAAAGGAGAGAAGCGGAGATGATCGTGAAACTGTCCAGCAGGCTACAGTAAGCGTAACTGTCTGTTAGCCCCGTTGTCAGATATTTTCATAATAGAAAAAGCAAAAGAAAGGAAAAAAGGCATGAACACCAATATAGATCCTTGCAGAAATTTGTCATATTATGAGTGAATTAAGATATATATTTAAATTAATTATTAAATACTTTCAACATATGTTTAATTATTATTGTATAAAACCTATTGCTACATTCATACTTGCAATTCCCAGTGTTCTGTCCCAGGTTACTGTCATTGGCTCTAGAAAGGCAGTGTATTTTTTTTAAGGGTGCTGGTATTCAGAGGGTGACACGTGTTAATTTACAAAAAACTCTCCTTTTAAAACCGTAAATATTTACTTCTCAAGCATGGTCTACCATAATGGATGGAGTTGATGCAGGTGTAATGAGGTTGTTGCAGACTGCCTCCAAAAAGCCTTCACTGATAGAACAGCTCTAAAACCTGTGAACCAAGTTATCTTTTGTGAAGTATTATTTCATTTTTGTAGCTGCAATACTTCCAACACCTATTGATCTGTAAAACAGCCCCCCCCCCAACAATTAATGGACCAATGAAAGTGAAACATATGCTTCTGGTGAAGTAAGCCTGAGGCACAATTGAGGTGGAATCTACACACTTATAAAAACCGTTCTGAAAATGCTTTTTTTAAAAGTCTTTTTTTTAAAAATACATTGAATTTTCCATAAGGCTCACCATCACCATCTAGTGTCACATTGTATATTGCACTTAAAACACACTCAGAATGTTTTCTTTGCAGCTGTATAGATGAGTCCTGAGTTGCCGTCCATTGCAGGGGTGTTAGATTTTGTTCTGAATCCTCTTAATTCATAAGTAATTAATATTGGCTTTGAGAACTTCTAAAACGTTTTAACATGACATTGTAGCGAGTTGTGGAGTATATGGAAACATTCTGAGAAGATTAAGTATTTTCATCGATTTGGTGCAGTTCATCAGGTTGAAATTTCTGAGTCAGGCAATGCAGTACATTTCTGGGTAACTAAAATGGTGTGACCTTAAAGCCACTCACCCGAACAATGGAAATAACTGTACTAGTTCCATGTTTACCCTTCCAGGAGAATAAAGAGTCTTCTCTAAGGTCCCCTGCCTCGTACTCACTAACAAGAAATAGTGAAACTTGTAATTTAGGAAATTAAACCAATCCTCATATAAAGGAAATTGTATTTTTATACCCTATTTTAGATCGGACTTAAAACTCCATAAAAAGTTATGATAAGAGAATCTAATTCCTTCAAATATTTTTTTGCTGAATGTGAAATTGTAACTTAGTGGTTTGGGGTAGCAGACTGCAGGCCTCTGGGGACTCATTTGTTATTTTCCTTAGACCCATGAACTGGAGACAGGTATAAAAGACACAAACTTATAATTGAAGTGGGTTAAGCCCAGGAATTTGCCTTTAAGTTTTGGAAGTGAAAAGAGCCTCTAGTGCTTCCTTACAAAAATATACTTGGTCATATAGCATCCCCCCCCCCCCCCCACACCCTCAGCTTGGTTTCCACAGGGATCATTTTGTTGTTGCCATTGTTTGTTGCAACAATCGAAAGCCAGTCTATATATATATATATATATATATATATATATATATATATATATATATATACACACACACACACACACACACACACACACACACACCCGTATATAGGAAACACACCAGTCCCCTCCATGCTATAATTGCCTGAAGAAGGCTCCACTTTGCTGATCTTATGCACAGAATCAGGCACATCACTGGCTCTGCTCCCTGGGCATCCATGCACAAGATTCTTCTCTACAGAGATTGGGGTCTCATGCCAAGACTATGATGCTTTGCCTTGAAAAGTGGCATTGTTTATAGGATGCGTTTACATCGTTTGATATATTTCTTTGTTGTGATGAAGAGGGACAGGCAATTTTGTCCCAAAGCTTTTCTGCTTCAGTTTTTAGGCACCTGCAGCAGTATGGATGTCATTTACCAGCACATCTGTAATACCTCTTGTGCCAGTGCTGGAAAATTTGGGCAAAGCAAACAAGAATGATCAAGCAGGATTCAAGAGTGCATGTTGTCTTGCCAGGGCAGCAATATTAATGCCTTGCCTCTTGGGAAAGAAATACTGTCTCTGATTGTTGGCTGTTGATGGTCTCATGCCTGTGAAATTATTTCTGTGTCCTTTCAGTTGCTGGTAGTTCGTTCATTTTTTTTGTCATACTATAAAATTGGCAAATGATTTTACTAGCGTAAGCGCTTACAAGTGTTGCAATAATGGTTTTCAAGCTCCGTAGCACTCCTTCTCATGGTAAATCTGCCCCCTTAGCATGAAGGCCTTTTAAAATGTTCTTTTGCCATAGATTTGACTACTGGTATTTGTTCCATTGTCTGTTGCAAAGTGTACTGTTATAACCACAGCACGTACACATGCTTTCTATAAACCTTGAAAGAATTAAAATTGGTTTCTTTTGTTAATCTATAAATTCTGAGAACTGTTGTATTGAGAATTGCCCTCCATCCAGTTGGCTTTCCAAACCCTTAAGAGCAAGGTCGTGCTATGTTATCTTCCTGTACTAGAATATTGCTTTGTAGCCTTGCAATGTGCTGCTGTTAAGGTTTTACTACTTTGCAGAGATCCTGGGCTCATAGATCTCTCATTCACAAGGGGGCCCCCCTTCTACATAATGCCCTGATTGGTGACAATGGAATCAGGAAGCATTAACGTATGATATTTCTGATGAGGGGATTTAGAGCTATTGTGGTATTGCCATAAAAAAACAGCTCTTTCCCTCAGTACTATTAGTCTGCATGGAATAGTAGTGATGGGAACTGGGATCCCACTGGCAATGTGTGATTGGCAGCACTGATCACCTGCAGATGCATCTGTGTATAATTGCCCTGTCAGTATTTCTCATTGAGTCACAGTTTGTTAAAGTTTTATCATCCTTAGAACAAGAATGCTAAAGTTTGGGGTTTTAGCTGGAGCTGTATACCTCTCCCAAGCCTTTGAGTTCTGTTTCAGCAGCTATCTAGCAACTTGTATGCCTTCTAGATTGGCCTTAGTAACTAGCACATGGTTCTCATTCTACAAGAAACTGAGGTATATCCTTGTAAATTGCCCATATCTGATGGCTTACTCTAGCAGAAGGTAAGATGGGGGGAGGGGGAAATGAAATACTCCTTTCCAGAGAGTCAGAAACGTTTAAAACAATAAAATAAACAGGCAATATGCCTGTAGAAAAAGAAAGGTCTGGTATGAACCAGCAGCTTCACTAATCAACTAATCTTGTCTGAATTAGGTTTAAATTCCTTTAGCAGTGCATTACCAGTCTCAGTCACTGATTCTACTAGGACTGAAATGGAAATGAGAGATGGGAGATGTGTTCAGGTCCTTGTCTGAATATGTAAGCACCAAATTGTGTAGGGATTCTGAGTCCAATGTATAAGCCCTGCCTCCAACTTCATCATGCACACTTCCCTCACTCAGTCCCTGACCTTCTCTTGTGTAGGGAAGGTCTGTGTACTTGCATGTGAATGCAAGTACAACTCTCTTTGTGATCAATCATGTACAAGTGAATGTGGGAGGAATCCATATACAAGATGGGAACATTTGGAGACTGAGCAGGGAAGGGGCATGTGCAGTGACATTGAGGGTCAAGCTTGCATGCATGCTTCTGTCCCTCTACGTGGTTTGGCACTTGTGTACCCATGCCTATACAGTGGTACCTCGCTAGACGAATGCCTGGCTAGACGAAAAACTTGCTAGACGAAAGGCATTCGCTAACGAAAGGGTGACTCGCAAGACGAATCTCCCTATGGCCGCAACTCGCAAAACGTTCTTTGTTTGTTCGTAAAGCCGCACTTCCTCCGACCGTGCTTCGCAAGACGAAATTTCCGCTATACGACAGCACTCGCGGAACAAATTAATTTCGTCTTGTGAGGCACCACTGTACACAGTTGGAGTTGGGTGTTATCAACTCCTGATTACATAGCTCTCCAAAACCCTGAATAATCTTGTGCAATGGTTTCTTGTAGATGTCAGACACCATGAGGCACAGAATTGAACTTTTCTCCCTTGATGGGAGAATTTGTCGATGGGGCTGCCTCGCAAGACGAAAATTTTTCGTCTTTTTTTTCCGTCTAGCGAAAGCGCGGCTGTCATTGCCGCTTCGCTAGACGAAAAACCCGCTAGACGAAAATTTTCGCAGAACGAATTATTTTCGTCTAGCGGGGCACCACTGTATTGGAATTCCAAGGAAACCTGTTAGATATTGTTTTATTCATTAGTTAACCTAGAGGGAGGCAGGGTCCTAGCTGACCAGCTCAGGCTTGTGACAGTTTGGCCACATCTATCCCAAGGTTATCAGGGTGGGGACAAGCCATTTGAATTCTTCGACATGTCACTGATGTTCAAGTCCTGGAAATCTTGTTTTAGTAAGATGGTGGTGAGCTATGCTCTTCTTATATGTTTGTTATTCTGGGGTATTTAAGTAACTAGCCATAATGTCCCCCCTAAATAGTCATACTATAATGATGCCAATATTATTTATATGAATTTTCAGTATCCTAGGAGTAGCAGGCTTAGGGAGCAATGTCAGTTTTTGTAAACAAGTTCTGGATGTTCAGCCTTGTAGATGCAGAAGACAATTAGCAGGACATAGTTTACTTTTTCGTAGGATCTGGGGTGTCTGTTTCCCTATAGGTTGTTTTTTCTCAGGTTTATTTAAAAGCACGAGTATTTCATATTACCATTATTCTGCAATGTGCTAGCAGATTGGGAGCAATTAATTCCCAACACCTGTGTTATGTGATTTCTAAGACAAATTGCTTTATCTTTAGCAGGTGCAAATGACGAAGCTTACAATTGACTTTCTATTTATTCTTTATTGTTTCAGCTTCTTTCAGCTTCTAAATTCTTTTCTTTTCCTTTTTCATTCATTAACATTTTGTAGAAAGGTCTTGTAGGTGGTTTATTTATGACACAGACAGGAATTCAGAGATGCTGATAGACTATTTTGTATTATGTTGCCTCTATATTTATCTTGTATAGCTGAATTTATATTAAAGATGACATACCAAGATCAGGGGGTGCTGGAGGAAGGGAGAGAGATATTTCATCATCTTCAGGAATTGGTGTTCTTATGTAATGCCAAGCCTTTGTCTTGAACCGTTCTGTATTTCCTCTTTTGTGGCAAACTGCAGTTGTAAGCCATGATCAAACCATGGTTTGCATTTCAGATTGTAGACAAACTTTGGTTTGCACAAACTATGTTTTTGCCTGTTTGGACACAACTGCAAACTGGTTTGCCACAAAAGAGGATATGTAAGAGTTTGCAAGGAAAGGAAGGTGTGTACAAGCCCAAGGCTCTGTTTGAATTGAGCCAATGTATAGGAACTAAAAATCCTTAGATCAAGCCTTTTTGCCATCTAATATTCTTTCATTGGTTTTAGAGGGTCTTTCCTGAATTCATGTTTGGACTTATTCCAAAACTAGTATTGCAGTGCTTTTGTTGAGTTGGCTAAGTAATTTGATTGATTTCCCATAATTTTACTTGAGTGGTTATTTCTGAAGTTGAACAAGTATTCTCTGCTCTTACCATAATCACAGTTTGTGATAAATGTACAAATATCCACATTAAATTTTCAGCTATCAGGTTTGACAAGTTCATTGGTTCAGGGCTGAGAGGAAGGGCTTTAAAACTATGAAGCACTTCTAAAATTGCAGCTGAGGAGCCCAGAGTTTTAACAGTCCAATCCTAAACATGCTAGCTAAATAAATAAATAAATAAATGTCCTACTGAATTCTTTGAGACCTTCCTCTTACAGAGTAAGCTTCATTTTCAAACATTTGACAGTAAAAATGATGGGTAGAAGATACTGGAGACATTCACATTTGTCTTGAGATGAGCACTGTTCATACTGGAAAACAAAAATAGAAAAACTGTGTTTCTTCATGCAGAACCACTTGTCCAGCAAGAAAAGAAACCTAACACAGCTGTGGAAGTCTGTTCAACCCAAAGTAAAAAATATCCTTTATTACTGACACAAAATTCTGCACACTTCTTTTAGCCTTAAAATATGCACCAGCGGCTGTGGCTTTTTGACTAATAATCTTTTACTTCAAAAATACACTGACAGAATATTGGCTCTGCATGTATTTTTGGAGTTAACTAGAAAGACGTGATCCCTTCATTTTTTCTGTTTTCTATTAATATTTATAAACTCTTCTCGGAAACCCAGCAACCACAGGTATGGGTTTTCTTTATGGTGTTATCAATGCAGGCAATAAAAGGGGAAAGAGAATCAGCAGCCTAAACTTAACTCTAGAAGAATGTAGTTGCTTTATGTTATGTAGCATAGCTAATATTATCCTTCTGCATTTCATAGGAATCTAATACAGTTTTATGCAGGAATTTATAAACAGCCACAGAAATAGGCATACAGTTATTGCAATATAAGAGACAGATGGTCTTGATTAATAGCTAAAAAAAATATCTAGTTGCTTTAGGTGAAACTGTTTACAGTATCCTGCCCTGTTACCTCCATCTAGATTAGATCCTTCATGGAAAGAATATTACTGCATTAGCTTTAAGTTCACTACTCTGTATAAATGCTTTTAATCAGTGCTGTAAGAAAGAAAGTTTTCAATTGATATAAAATGTGGCAAAATTCCTTCCCAATTTTTTTTTTGGCAGAGAGAGACTGAGAACACACAGCATTGAATCATCAGGAAAATTGAAGATTTCCCCTGAACAACATTGGGATTTTACTGCAGAGGACTTGAAAGATCTTGGAGAAATTGGACGAGGCGCTTATGGTTCTGTCAACAAAATGGTCCACAAACCAAGTGGGCAAATTATGGCTGTTAAAGTAGGTGATGCCCGTAATTATTCTTGTATGAACTTTCCAACTGCAGGGGCAACATATAGTGGATAATTTAATATCCATCCATCTTGCGCTCAGTAATTGTTTGCTTTCCCCCACTATCTGTATATTTTGGCTTGTAGTTTAGTGTTATTAAATACTTAACTGGTTTGTAAAATTATGGGTTGTAAAATTTAAGGAGAACATCTATTATATGTAAGCATCTTTTAAACACAAACACTGTATATATACTGAGACCCTTTATCTCTAGGTTCCTGGATTTAAATCCAGCTCAGGTTTCTTATTCTTAAATGCAGTTTTGCAGTGGACAGATCAGGGTCCTTTGTGAAACAAGCTAGTTGCCTTGCTGCAATAGTTTTCATTTTTCCTACTTATCTACTTGCACTGGTGTGCTTTCTAACTGCTAGGTTGGCAGGAGCCTGGGACAAAGCAACAGGAGCTCACCCCATCATGCGGATTCAAATTGCCAACCTTCCAATCAGCAAGCCCAAGAGGCACAGTGGTTTAGACCACAGCGCCACCTGCATCCATCTCATTTCTTGTAATACTCTTTTTAACAACACTGGGCTATAAAATAACTTGAAGCGAAGGCAGAATTGAGCCCTGTACTCAGTCCAGTTATCAGCAAGTATACTGGCATGTTTCATAACATGTAGGCCACTAGTCATCAAGTATAATAGGAGTAGAAGAGGGCATGACCAGTATGCTTTATGGAATATTAAATGTTCTTCACCCTGCTTTTTCCAGCATCTGTGTCTTTGAGCTACATAAGTGAATTCTGGCCTACAAGGAATCCATTCTGTCTTGTTCCCCCCTCTCCCTGAATTTGTATGGTGGCGCATGCCATATTTTTTCTGTGTAGCCATGCCTCTGCTGAGTCCTGTTGAGGGCCAATATTTGGGTTTCTAATAGCAACAAATTAAGGTTTGCTACCAAATAAATAGGTCAGTACCAACAAGGAGTTGCGTCCAATGTGGACTGCTTCACACTTTGCTTGTTAGCCAGGTTTCACTTGTGTATGCTGCAGTAGAGCACACAAAGTATGAATGCAGAGGTGGACATTTGTAAACACAATGGACAGGCTACCTGAGAGACACATCACATTACATCTCCCTGATACATCTTTAGTGGGTCCTTGAACATTTAAGGATTCACATAACTTTCACGTTGACTTCAGCAAATACTGGAGTGCAACTGTCATACATTTATCTGTATGATAGACACAATTGCCACATTCAAACTTTGCTATTATGGTGATGTTTAATCCATTCCCATGTATATAATAATAATAATAATAATAATAATAATAATAATAATAATAGGAATTCAGCATTGCACTATTATGATGATTCTCTCAGCTTGCCATACAGGACGATCTCCTCCCTGCCCCCAGGTACGCTTTTCTGGAGGTTCCCACAATCGCTGGAACCAATTTGATCTTCCCAAGATCACTCTACCTTGATTTGTGCTCAGCTTGTGTTTTCTGTGGGAAGTCTTGATAATAGGTGGCTGTTTTATGGTAAAATAATGCTGGAAAATGATTATATATAGATGGCCAGTAAAAGAAAAGTAAAAGAAAAGAAATAATTCTTAGATTCCATAGACAGAATTCTACAGAAAACAGGAAGGTGGGGCAGATACCAGCAGCCACTGAAGAAAGGGAAATGTGGTAATGAATGGTACAGAAATATTAGGAGAGGAATTCTGGAGAAGAAAATGGGAGCAAGGTCAGAAAACTCTGGAGATAAACTGTGTTTTTGCAGGGATCATGAAATCAAGGAGAGCACAATGGGAAGTGCTTTGCATATTTGGTGATGGGATTCCTTGGGAATACAAATATTGGATAATGTATTGTATAGAAAGGCTAGGAATAGTTACATGCAGAAGGGAATTGTGAAGGTTAGAGGGCATTGGCCTATATGCAGTTTAGGTATTGCCAGAGAGTTAAGAAACACTGGAAAAAGGAAAGACAGATGGAATATGTTATATTTGCAGTTGTGTTTTAGAGTTCCCATTTCATCTTCTACGTAACAGGCAGTTCTTTACTTGGATCATTCTGTTCTGCCCATCGCTTCCTAGGCAAACAGTTGAACTGCTTACTATTTGTACTCTGGAATGTGTAATGACTTTACAGCTGTAGAATAATTGTGCCCAGAAGAATTGTATAGTGTCTCCAGAACAAAGCAAAACCCTCCCATGCCTGCTATTACAACTTTCTCAATTGGCTTTGATCAGCATTTCTTTGGTGGGGGAGGGTATGGTATTTTTGTTACTCTTAACTGTTACCATATAGAGATCCATATTGTTATGCTATAACTGGGGATATTTTTGTAAAGTGTCTTCTTGGGGCCATATTACATGCTAATGTTCAAAGCATTTTTTTATTGTGTGCTTAGAATTGGCCTTATCTTTTTCTTTAGAAAAACGGGGGTGTGGGTGTTCATGCTGATTTTGGGTTGGGGCTAGAAGAGAGGTTAGCTGTTTAGTCCTGTACTGTTTCCCCTAGAACATCACCCTATACAGAAGCTTTTTTGCCCCAGAAGGTGATAGCAAATTGTGGGTAGTGCTGGAGGAGGTTGCCTAGAAAATAGCAATGGGTAAAGGATCAAAATCTGGATTAGGATTAGGATCCATTGCAGTTAACTTTTCTAAAAGGAGTGACATGACACAGTGCCTAAAAACACTTTTAATGTTCCATGCAGTTTGGCCCTTAGTCACAGATTGGCTGCCAACATATCATATTCTTTATGGAGGTGGTGGGGGACCTTAGGCCAGGGGACCAGATATGGTCCTTAGTAATCTTTCTAGACCATGCTTCCTCTCCAACCCACACCTGTGGCCAGCCTTGCGCTGCAGCCTACTCAAATGTTTTTGTTAGGCTGGAATGTGTCCCATGAATTGAGTCCTGAACTGAAGACAATGCTGCCTAATAAAAGGGAATATTCATCATACTCAAATATGGATTGTTGCATGATAATGATAGCATAAGTCAGCCTTCTCCAACTTGCTGTCTTCCTATCATCCTAAACTACTGGACAAGGTGTGGTGGTTAGACTTCTGGACTAGTAACTTGGAGATCAGGTTTGAATCCCTACTCAGGCATGTAACTCTTTGGTTGTCCTTGAGCTAGTTGCTGTTCTTCAGCCTAACCTTCCTTACAGGTTAGAGGTTACTTATTTTTCTTAAAAATACACAATTATGTCCCCCTTCTAACCCACTTGAAATGTTTTACTAATTAAGTATTTAAAGTTCATTCACCTGAGCTGATTAAAATGGTTCAGATGACATGTCATAGCCCATGGGTTGTGGTTTGTTGCTCCCAGTTTGGCCTGCAGTGTGGAACGAGTGAAACGGGCGCTTTTAAGCAGCTCATGGTTCATGTGGGTGAGCCCATAATAAAATATTAATGTGACATGCAAACACAGCTAGTTCTGTTTCCTTTAATTATAATATCTCTTCCTTTCTTATTATTTCAGAGAATTCGTTCAACAGTGGATGAAAAGGAACAGAAACAGCTTTTAATGGATTTGGATGTAGTTATGCGAAGTAGTGATTGCCCATATATTGTTCAGTTTTATGGCGCACTCTTCAGAGAGGTGGGCACTCAAAATCTGCTTAGTTTGCAACAGATTTAGTTAATACGTTTTATGACTTTTTAAATGGATAATGAAGCACATTAACTGAACGGCAGGCAGTAGACAGTTTGCAAGGGTAAACTAGTTTGGTGGGGGAGATGCATATAAAGAAAATGTTAGCACTGCTTTATCTCTAAAATGCCCTATTTCATTTCATTGCTTCTCAAAAGGTTCATTATTTGTTATACACTTGTGGCTTTCAAGCTTTCTACCTTTTATTACATTTCACTTTTATCACATTCCTCCTCTTGAGGTTGGGATGGTGTACATGGTTCTCCCCCATTTTTATCACAACAACCCTGCCAGGTAGGTTAAACTGAGATATAATAGCTGGCCCAAGATACTGAGAAGCCTAGTAAGCATCTAACTACTCAAGGGGTCATAAGGAACACAGTGCCATTGTATTTTGGGATGGACAACTGCTATTGTATTCAAATGCCACATGCCACCTAGCAAATTGATTAGACGAATTGTAATTTCACAAAAGAGGAAGCAGGATATTTTGTGAGGCAGACCAACTTGGAAGTTTGTTCACAGAAATATATATGTTCTGGTTTGTCTCTCTTAGTAAGGCAGAGGTTTGCATCGGTGTTGGTTTGTATGTCCGAGGACCTTCTTTTCTGTGCTTCCCTTTCCATCACAGCTTAGCAAGAGTTGCACATTAACAACCCCATATGTGTATTTCAGATTAACAATAATAAAACATTTCCTGCTTACTGCTTTTTATTTTTAGGGTGACTGTTGGATCTGTATGGAGCTCATGTCTACCTCGTTTGATAAATTTTACAAATATGTATATAGTGTATTAGATGACGTTATTCCAGAAGAAATTCTAGGCAAAATCACTTTAGCTGTAAGTATTTACTTTCTATTCTCACTGCTGCCTTTTTGTGTGTGCACACTTCTGTTTTGATTTTCAAATCCAGGATTTAGGCGGGAGATGATTTGGCTTATTTAGGCTTGTTGCTGTGAACCATGCCAAATGGTTTACCATATTCTGCTCAGTCTCTGCTCAGAATTTTTTTTCTTGTGGTGGAGGAGGGGCACAGAAAGCACAAAATATACCTCTAGGTGGGTGGGTTGTGTCCCACATGCTAAGATCTCTGAAAGAAAAATAGCAGTATATGTCAATGACAGGAGTCCAGCAATGGGGAGGCAAGAGTGGGGGTGAGCTCCTTGGTTGGGGAGTGCACTTCCCCCTATCACATCCCCCAGCACCACCCATGGTCCCTGCTAGCACAAGTGGGAAACAAACCACAGTCTTACACAACCATTTCTGTCACATTTTGTTTGCATTAACTACACTGTAACATGGTATAGCTATTAAATGTCTAAAGGGATGCGCCTGCATTTCTGCCTTATAAGCTGTCTGAGATGCATCTTTAAATTGTTTGGCTCTGAATTGTGCAATAGCAGGCATTTTATTATATTTTTGTTCTCAATAAAATTTCTATTTCTCTCCTAGACTGTGAAAGCACTAAACCACTTAAAAGAAAACTTGAAAATCATTCACAGAGGTAGGCTTTTCTGGATTTGCCTTTCTTACTGTGTGGCATGTCTGTCACACGCAGTCACACGCTTATAGATTATGCAAAATATATTTGTGACCCGACTATTTGGGGTATTCCACTTGATCATTTTATGTCCATGTGAGGTTTGGTTCTCTTGGGCTACCAGTTGGAAGCTGACATTAGGATAAAGCTAATTGACAACACACATTGGGTATTACATTTTATAGTCACAAGTTTCTGTGTGGAGAACAGGGTCATAGTGCTATGGGAGGGGGTTTCTCCCATTGAAGTCTCTCACACACCAAAACTGCTGCCATTGGTTGCTTGGCTGGCTAAGGTGCCTAGTTTGTTACTCCCTAACAAGGCAGGATTTGTAAGACAACAACAAACCATGGTTTAAGGCTGGCTAGTAATCCTGATTTGTAAGGGAGCAACAAACCGAGATCCTGAGTTCGGATATCATGGGAAGCAAGCTTGAATCCAGGTTCCTGATTTATTTCTCCTGTTAATTCCGGGGGGGGGGGGGGTGTGACTCTAGCTTATTGTCACATGCAGTTGTGGTTGCTGTCTTCAGTTGTGACTTTGTGTCTGACACTCTGTAACTTTCAGCAGTTAGAAACTGAAGTGCTTTTGTTGCAGCTTATCTGCTTAAATATGTTTCTGTTTGCCCACATCTGTTGCAGATATTAAACCTTCCAATATTCTTCTGGACAGAAACGGAAATATTAAACTCTGTGATTTCGGCATTAGTGGACAACTTGTAGACTCCATTGCCAAAACCAGAGATGCTGGCTGCCGGCCCTACATGGCAGTAAGTGGGATTTGAAAACTTGTATGTGATGGGTGAGAAGGTGTGAATAGAAATGGAATCCTTTCTTTTACTCCCTTTGTTGTACGCTCATCCATTTTCTATGTGTTTGCATTTAGATGGTCATTTCTAGGAGGAATCTATAATGAGCTAGTAAAACCCTGTGGCTCCTATCAGAGCTTTTCCTGGGAAGAAGAGGCTCGGGAATAGAGTGAGGACATTTGGGGCCATGATGGTTACCATACAAAGGTGCAGGGAAACGGGGAACATACAGTTCAGTGAAATTCCTTCTGAGTAAATTATGTCTGAGAATTGCTTAGTAACATTCTGATGAGGATGTTGGTGCCTTGTGGTGGCATGGATCAATAAAATACAGCTTTAACTCCCAAATATGGCAGAATAATTGACTAGTCTAAGAGGGATGCCCCCTATTGCCATTTAAATAACAGACAGATGGTTACACATGATTTCCAAAAATACAGATTCTTTTGCCATTTGTTCTTAGTTGGGTGTGTTAGTTTTTTTTAAAGAAGTGATGCCAGATTCAAAGCCACAGATAACAGGGAAACAAAGCATATTCTTTCAGAAATACTGGCACCAGCCAAGTGAGACTAATACACTTGAGTTGTGACATTAATAGCAGATGGTTTTGCCAAGCAGAACCAGATTGGACAAAAGTGCTGCAAAAGATTGACTGGTGCAGTACAATCATAACAATACAACATCATAAAATTCACAAATAAAATAAGAGGGTAATTTTATATAGAATAATATCTAGCCTTCAGGCATCTGAAACATTGAAATATGTTTAATACTTCACCGTGATGAAACTGGTATATAACAATTGTCCATGGCTTCCAAGCAGGAACCATGGGATCTAATTATCCTGAGAAGACTCATATTAGGGGTTTTCACTGACCACCAGATTCAGTTCAGGCTCCAGATTCAGTACTTTGGAAAACAGTCCGCCTCAGTTAAAGATGCTTAAGGGGTTGCCTAATTTGGCTCAGTGTTTATCCAAGTCCAATTCCTTCCTACCCCTTCAATACTGAGAAATCAAAAACCAACAAATTTCAGAAGGATAGCTGTAGTGATTTCCCCTCAAGGCCAGTCTTTGCCGTTTTGGGGTGGGTAAAAAAGGAATCATTTAAATCTCCCCTAATGTTTTCTTCATTTGCATAATTCATACCGTGTTGCATGATTCTGATTTGCTTTAAATAGAGTACATGCAGCCCTGCATTAGGATTAGGATCATGGAAAGGACAGTTGGTGTTAAATGAATCCTTCTCCATATCCCTCTTCAGTAAATTCTTGTCTTTTTTTCTTATATAACTGATATTCTTCCTCTAATTTCAGCCAGAGAGGATAGACCCCAGTGCATCCAGGCAAGGATATGATGTCCGCTCTGATGTCTGGAGCTTAGGGATTACATTGGTAAGTGAGAAATGCTAAGGGCTTTGCATGCTGCTGGAGATAAAACCCTAAAGCAGCTTGTGAAGCAGCTTTAGGAGAAGTAAAAGCTAAACTGGCATTACTCTTGTGAACATGTACGCTATGATAGAGCCTGCATTGCCTCCCTGAATAACAGACCTGGCTCAGCTTTCCTCTTTGGCTATTTTTTATCAGCAGTGACATTACTCTGTTACTAGGGGGCAGCAATGCATGCTAAACCTCAAAAGATCCATGCTTTAAGCTAGGAAATCTGTTCCTTGGTGCCCCTTTCGAGCCAATGTAAGCCCAGCCTTCCTAGGTTTGGACCACTGAAGAAAGCAAACTTAGTAGGAGTGGAGAAGAGTGTATTGAAGCAGAAAGGTAGAAACCAAGGGTTGGGTCCAGTCAGAGACAGTTCCAGATTCAAAGGGGCTGGGCAAAGTACCCTCTGGGCACATACACCCTTAGCATTAGCCTAGTAGCCACCCCCAAAGTGGAGCTGGCTAGGGGTGGGGACAGGTGGCAATGGTATTGAAGGGGGAAACCAGGAACTCCAGCTACCACCTCCTTCATTTCCCTAGAATGCCCCTGGGCCCTGCCCCAGCATGTAGTATGTTTAGGAGGAATGGGTAGACATTATGTTTCCTCTGCTTTTTTATGGGAAGCTTGAGATCTGTCAACCGGAGAAAAATGCAAAATAGGGGCTTGGGCTAATGCAGAACATACCCCCCCCCCATTATTTAATGTGTTTTAGAGGTCAAGTGCTTGCCTGCTGTTTTGTGAACATTTTAAATTTAATTGAAGTTTAATTGATGTTTGTGGGGAGCTGTGAGGATGCAGAGGGTTTAGCTCTTTTAAGTTACTACTATGTGCAGGAATCTCTTTTGATTACCAGAACTATTATTTCTCAGGCACAAGCCATCTCCTGCTTTCTTCTAAGCTTTCTTGATTTCAGCTGGCTAATTTTTTTGGGGGGGGAGAGATGTTTTGTTGCTATTGTTAAATCATTAGGAGCTTGAAACCTTGCACAGAGCTTCTGCTGGTGGGGATAATCCTCGCTCCCACCCTCCTGGCCTCATGAACTTTACAATGGCTAATCTAGCCCATGTTGTTGCTTTTTCTTTTGTTGTAGTATGAATTGGCCACAGGACGGTTCCCCTATCCCAAATGGAATAGTGTATTTGATCAACTGACACAAGTAGTCAAGGGAGACCCACCACAGCTGAGTAACTCAGAGGAACGGGAGTTCTCCCAAAGTTTTATCAACTTTGTCAACTTGTGGTGAGTATGCCTCGCTCTGGGGCTCTTCAGGGCATTAGTAAGTGGTTCTGGCTCAGGCTTCCAACTCTGTCCCTCAGCAACTTACATGTGGCAGCAGCATCCAAGAGCATTCATGTTGCTGGAAATGGTGCATTTTTCCTCCTTTGAGGATGAAAGTGGGTTTTGTGGAGAAAGCTGCAGTATGCAGAGCCACTTGCAAGTCTGAAATTAATGCCACATTTCCTGCATGTGTAATGGAAGTGGTGGCTTGGAGAGATTTAGACATGTCCTTCCCTGGTTGAGTTGCCACTCAACGTGAAGGCAACGCAGATCTTCCTTACTGACTTCTCACATTTGACAAATAGCACCGGGGTGGTGGGGAGGCCTTTCGTCAGGCTGTGTCTGTAGCAAGACCTTTTGTATCCCCTAATTAATTCTTGGAGATCCGTTTGTTGTTGCCTCCTCAATACATAATAGAGGGAGGAGTGATTGCATCAAATAGAGTGCACACTGTAAATTGCAGAATATATCTTCGTAGTCCCTCCTGCTGGGAATTTGCCTACCTGCAGGTTTGTAGCTGAGATATTTTAAATGAACGTTGATAGCTGTGTTTGCCTCATTGCAGCACAATTATTATATTGTCCTGTGGATAAAATGAAGTGGATCTGAGTCAGTTGCTCTCGTTACATTTAGCACACCAGAATGGGCTCAGGAAGCGTTATGTGAGCAACTTAACATTGTTTAGTATATTAGTCTACATCAGTGGTGATTTGGAGCCTTGCAGGAGCTAGAGTAATTAAGGATACCTTTAAGATGAAACAATTACCTTTGAGGCTGAAATCACACGAAAGAGAAAGCAGAGGAATGGTATTTAAAGGAGAATGATCAATGTACCGTTTTACAAACTGATGAAAGCAAGACAGTCACCTAGAATTCACGATAGTGTTGATGTGCTGCCACCTGTTGGTTTGACATTTTTCTGCAGTGTTTTTAAAATGCAATTAGTTAGCCTCTTGAGCTGATTTCTTATAGGCAGATGGGCAGGACCAGACTGTCTTTAGCTGAGTGATGTGCTTTTCTCCTTAGAAAGATGGGGAGCAGGTTTTGCGTTAAGGAGACAAGGCCCTTAAAAAGCAACTGTGGCATTTTCCTCTCTGCTGAGCTCTCTATATTCATTATTGGCAGGTTATGGTAGTGCAAGAAGGATCTTTTTTAGAGTTCCCCCGTGTTTGTTTATGAAGGGTTAATTTCATGCTGCACAGGTCTTGAGAAAGAAGGAAAATGAAACTTTCCTGATGCCAGGAAGTTGTTGAAAGGCTGTGTACTTCCTGCATTCAGAATTTTAAAACAATGGAGTGAGAGATGTACCGATAGGTTGCAGAGTTCAGAATGCTTCTGGTTATATTGCAGCATTTTCTTGGTTACCTGCAGACCAAGAACAGTCTTGGGACTCTCAATACATTCAATATACTCTGAGCCTAATAGGCAATACAGAGGTGGAAATAGGGTGGTGAGGGCTCCTGCATCTTTAATAGTTTTGTAGAAAGAGGAATTTCAATAGTGCATCTTGCCTTGCATGGTGCATCTGCTGGAATTCCCACTCCTACACAGCTTGCAGAAGCCCTGCCCTCTTTTTTTTTTTTTAAACCTGGTCGCCCCGGGTGAAAGAGAAGGCAGGCCACTATCACTGTATGAGTTAGTTTTATAGCCACAGCCTTTGTACAGAGAGGTGACTTAAATGACCATTAATGATCATCATCATACATATAGGTGCATTCATGTGATAGAATTGCAGACTCTGACAGTGTGCAATGTCGTAACTGCCCAACACTTAATTTCAGGTGTTTTTCTGCTAATGTTCTGTCACCCTAATCCTCTTACTGATCTTTTTAGCCTTACAAAGGACGAGTCCAAAAGGCCAAAGTATAAGGAGCTTCTGGTGAGTATGGTGGGATTTGTGAATGCATGAGACTAGAACTGGCTAAGACTTTAACTCTTTCAAAGCTTGGTACGATATTATTATTATTATTATTATTATTATTATTATTATTATTCCCCTTCCATCTGACTTGGTTGCCCCAGCGACTCTGGGCAGCTTCCAACAGATATAATTAGGCATTCTGTAGCAGCACCATTGCTATTCTCATTTTGTGAGATATGAGCTGCATTCTACCTGTTTAGTGCAAACAGTGAGGCTGGGCTTGCTATTTTGTCTTTTGCTGTGGTGAGCAATGAAGCAAGCCCACATTTAGTTTGTTCAGGGGTTGTGTGTGTATCTAGAGAATTAAAGTTTTCTGGCAATTGCACAGCATATTTAATTGGTATAATTAAATTTTGATTTTGGGATTTGTCTGCTTCACCAGTTAAACATTTCCCCCAAAATGTAAGGCCAAGGGATGTACTGTACTCCACCTACATTCTCTGTGTGTATATGCCCATGTTGATGCTTGGACCCCTTCTACTGAATCTTGTCAGCTGGTACCTCAGCGCAAAAACTCATAACACCTGAAGTGCCAAGTTGCACGGAAGCACCCTTGAGAGCTCACACGTCTTCTAGAGGCACCTTCTGTGCTCCAAAAGTGAGACTATATTTTGTTCCCTTCTCTTCTACCAGAAACATCCCTTCATCCTAATGTATGAGGAGCGAACAGTGGACGTTGCGTGCTATGTTTGTAAAATCCTGGATCAAATGCCAACGACTCCGAGCTCTCCAATGTATGTCGATTGATACTGCTGCTACGTCAAAACTCTAGTGCAAATGCTGAGAAAAAGCAAGATGTACAGAATCTTCACCCCGTATTGCAGTGTTTTAACGCTCGCCCAGACACCATGTGCAATAATGTTGGTGTTTTTCTTCCATTCTGTCTGTATATTATTGTCACTTATAAAGTGCATCCATGTAATAATACCTGATCACAGTGTTAGTGTCAGTCAAAGAGAGACCTCATTTTGCTCTTTTTGTGGACATATTCATAAAATGTGGAAATAAGTAACACTTTATTTGTTGACCATGATTGGATAGCACCTAAAGTTAATTTCTAGACTCAGAGACTTCTCAGCAGCTACTGGAATGATTTTATTCTCTCAAACTCTTCCAATTGTTACAGGTAATATAAAAGAAAGGAAGTTAGGCATTGGCCTGATTCTGAACATAAACTGCTTCGGGAGAAAGAAACTTTTATGCAGCCAAATGAGCTACTTTTACCTTCTGAGGCCAACAAAGGCAAAGGGGGGATAATATATATATTTCTTCACAAAGTGCAATAGATTAATTGATTTGAAATTCTGTTGCTTTTCAGTCACAGTATATGTTTTGAAGACAATTGTGGCTCAGCAGAACTTCATATTTTGGAGGGAGAAAGAAGTGATCATGTAAAATGGACTATGTCTTTACCAAAAAATAAAAAAGCATTGCATTGAAAGGAGCTAACAATTAAACTCATGAGAGTATGAGTTTGAACTCATGGAGAATAATGTATTGTTTCATTTTCCAAGCAAGCCACTTTTCACTAGAACTAGGTGTCCTGTAAATTGTTACCTGGTGAGATAAGACTTTTACCTGAGGAATTATTAAACCACTCAGTTGAATTTAACTGGCTTGTGACCCCTGATTTCCAACTCATGGCTAAACTTTCACCATTGAAAGGGTACGGGACAGTTCGCAGTTGTGAAGAGCTATTTTACATTGTTAATAATTATTTGTAATTTATCTCCATCAAACTTCTCCTGTTTTCCAGTTGTATAGAAACTTCCCACAGAACTCTAGTATGACTTGGATTTCTGATATTAACCATCAGATCAAATAAGCTCCCCACATCCCTATCAGTTGGATTGTTGGGCTTCCAAAATCATTACAAAGAAGATGCTAAATATGTTTGCTTTCATTTTGTGGATGAATTCATTTATTAGAAGAATTTCCTAACACAACGGTAACTAAGAGAACTGGAATGTTAAGTTCTTACAAGCATGTGACAGAAAAAAGGAAACCCAGAGGTTATATTGCCAGACCCCGGGGGGGGGGGGGCTTTAAACAAATTATATTGTAATCTCAACTGCATCCAGTGTGATATTGTCTTCTAAGTCACAAGGGGGAGGAAGTGGTTTTTTTTTTTAAATCCAAAGTTATTTGTAATCTCAGTAACTGTCACTACTTAACATGTAATACTAGAATTGTAAGGGATTAAGCTTTACCATTGAGTGGGTCAGCGATAACAAGACCCTGTTACTATAACCAGTTAACTTAATTTTCTCTAGTATACCAGCTGATTAATAGGATTTTGGGGCAAAAACTTGGTCAATACCATAAGAGATAATGTATTGAGATGGGAACCAGTTGGGACCAGGGCCATTCCAAGACATTTTGCTGCCTGAGGCAAATGACAAGTGCAGAAGCTGACCAAACTGCCAGGTAAGCACCAACCACCTGAGCGGCTGTTTCACTTGCCCAATGGTAGGCAAAGTCCCTGGTTGGGACTGTTTTAATGTAGTAATTATTCAATGTAATCCACTCAGGTGGAAGATTTTCAACCTCATCCAGATGTTCCCAACCTCTATATGCATATCTCCTGGCTTTTCCTCTTTGTGCCTGCCAAAAATTGAATAGTAATTAGAGCCCCTTTCATCCTGCATTCTATTCTCACATATGTTAGCAGAGCATTTCCATTCAGTCAACCGCAAATGGAGGTAGCTCCTATTCAGGCTCAGTGGATGTCTGAGAGAAACTGACTGTTCTAGCATATTAATCATAGATTGATATATTAAGGGTGCAGCATTTATATTACAGTATATGTTTATAAAGATGTATAGTGTTCAAAAGCTGTGAAAATAGTGTAAGAACTGTACATTGTGAGCTCTGGTTAATTTTTTTTCTTGTACCATAGAAAAAAATGTAAAGTTTATTGAGAAGCTGATGTGCAGGGGATATTGCCTTATTGTCTGTAAGTAAAATGGAGTTTGACAACATGATAGCTTCTAAGAGCTTCCAACTATTTTATCCTCTCCTGGTTTGACTTCCTCTTATATTTAAAATACTCTACATGGAATCAAAGTGTTAATGTAATAGGTCCCGTCCCCCCGTGCCCCGGCCTGCAGGTCAGTTGTAATAAATCAAGGATCCGAATATGATCTTGCTATAAGGTCAGACATGATGGGGAAATCAATAAATGCTAAATGAAATTTTAAAATGTCATCTTCCTCTGGCCAAGTTTTCTTATTTATTAATGTTTGCAAGAAGGACCGAAAGGGATTTGGGGGGGGGGACTTTGCGGGGGTGCCACTGAAATACAAGAGGCTCAGCTGATCCTGACCATTGTTTGACCTTTAAACAATTTTTTACCCCCCTGAACCAATTACTCTGTTTGCTGTCTATGCATTTTACACAGTGGTGCCCCCATGCTGACTGCAAGCTTTTTAATCTAGCAGAGCTTCCATCAGTAGAATGGGGAGGGGTGTCCTTTTTGTTGATTCCTCCACAGTCTGCTGTGCCATGAAGGGTTCCCCCAACCCTATGCAGTATGTTTTGGGAGACTTCAGGTTGGAAGAAGGAATTGCCAAAAACTGCCTCTCACCCCGTTCTGCCGCTGGAAGCCTTTGCTGGATCAAAGAGGTTTCTATCAGTGTAAGGGAGAAATCATTGGATAGTATTTTTCATCTTTAGCACCTACTGTATTTGAGGTCTGACATTACCACATGAATGACCCAGTTACTTCTCATGCATGGCGTATAACACTTGTGCATCCTAGATTTGAATTTGCCTTATGGGCAACAGCATCATGTTGCTGATTTATGTTACGTTTGTAATTTAACACAAAAGATCTTTCTCATCAGTTGTCCTGCCCAACAAGGTAGCTGCCATTTGGGACTTTTGTTTCTTGTTCCATCTGTTTTGTATTTTTATGTTACTGGTTTCAATAAATTCATTGAAATCATTTTGAACTAAATTATCATACGTTCTCCAGACTGTTACCAGCCTCTTCCATTTCTATCATTTCGGGTGGGGGGGGGTGAGGCATTTTTTTAAAAAAAGATTTTATTTTGTAGACCAGAGGGGGAAATTGCATTTTTCATTTCTCCTTTAGCAGTTAAATGACAAGCTGTGATTTGACCTGTCTTTGAAGTTAAGTGAACAAATTACTGACTTTCTGCCCAACTTTCTGCACATAGCGGCTTGCAAAGGTGAAATGAGAGATAAACTAGTCCAGGCTGGCCAGGCTTTTGGGATAGAGCACTGAAGAAATCTTGGAATATCTACTGTTGTTAAAGCTTGCACATGACAAAAATAACTGCAAAACAAGCACTCAGTGTGACATCACAGGGAGTCTTTTAATTAAGTACGGCAGTGCTGATCACAGAGGTAAGGCATTGTGTTTATTTACAGTGTGGTTTTTTAATATATATATATATATATAGTTGACAGCATCCCTTTAAATAAGGATAAAAAGCCCTGTACCGCATGGCAGTGTAGCACCTAAAACTATTCTGTATTCAAGTGCTATTAAAAAGCCTCAATGGAATGACTTCTAACTTTTTGCATATTAAAATTAAGTAAAAGAAAACTAGCATGTGAAGGATTGTTCTATCCTACCAGTGCACTGTGTGAACATTTGTACAATAGAAAATTCATGCTTTAAATAGTGACCTTATAAAAAAAAACTTTTTTTTATACAACATGCAGCAATATTAAAACCAGTTGTTCGTTCTTCCCCTATTTGACCTCAGAAGTTTAGTCACCCTAGTGAGGCTGGAGTTCTACACATATTGAGGTCTGCAGAGACAGCTCTCCTGGTCCAGGCTGTTCTTCAGCCAAGAAGACACACGAGGGCACGTGGTCCTTTTTGTACTGTCTTGATTTCCAACAACTCCTTCCAGTAACACAATATTAAATACACTCATTTGGTAAATAGTTTTGTAATTAGCTTTGGTTTGCAATACTTTTACAAAGTTTCAGGAAATGGCCAGATCCATTCAAAGCAGCCACAAACTGTTTCTTCCACATGCCCTTCCACATTGTGCGACCTTTCTGAATTGCAGTGCACAGAGGTTTACAGGAGAAATAAAAACACTGATGAATTGGCCAATACTGCAAAGTACCCAGCTAGCCAAGAAAAACAAGCTCCTCCTCTTTGGATATGGATTCACAGCCGTTCTCTGGAAGACCTTGCATGGGATTTTCACCCTGCTCCCTGCACTACAAGTGAGACTGGGCAGGAAATCCAGAAAAAATCAATGGCTAAGGCACGAAGATATTGTGGACTTGAGCATCCAGTGTGGATAGTTCTGTGTCACAATACTGTAAATGGGAGCTTCTTTTCACAAGCCTGAGACAGTTAAATGGTTGAATATGATGTTAATGAGACTGCTGCTTGTGTAGCGTAGATCACAGACAGGTGTGTTGAAGGAAAGGATGTCTTGAAAGAGGTGCAGCACCATGTGAAGGAGGCAGTAGAGGTTTATTTTGTAAGGCGATTCTTCACACTGGTATTGTGTGCATTGCAAGGTATCTGTTTGGTTCAGTTGACTGCTATTGTCTTGCTGTTTTGAGGCACCATTCTGCTGTAGTAGAATGTGCTTTGTGATGCTGCATACTTCCATGCTAGGTGTTTATGGCTGAATGCTTTGTTTACACTTTTTGTGGGACATCAGCATGATGTCATCAAATTATTATCCTGTTTTTCCTTCTATCTCTTCAGACCATTTTTAAAAGTACGATCCCCATAGCTGTAGTACTATTTTGTGTGGATTTTATGTACACTCTGATATACTGGGCAGGTGAACCTGTTGCTAGTCATCTACTTCAGCACACCATCCCTATTAGTTTTTCCATTTGCACAATTTTGTAAATATGGCTTTTTAAAGCATTGAAATAATCACACAATTGTACTTACATGAAAAACAATTTAACTCAAATTTTAAGAATTGAAATTGCTTTTAAAATTGTTGTTTTCTTACCATTATCTTAATTTAAAAAGTGCTGTCTTTTTTAAAGAAGGCATAAAAGTAAACCATATAATAGAACTTTAAAAAGTGGTTTGTTGTAAATTAAAGAATTAATTTGGCTCATTCAGAATGGTCCCTTTCCCACTTTCATGCCTAGGTCATGTCTAGTGGTGCAGATTACACATAAAACAAGTACTATATCCTCACCAACTCTTGAGTGTGGGAAGTTTTTCTGCATGGAAAAGACTTTCTGGAGAGTAATGATTGTGCACAACTAAGAGTTGCCAATTTGGAAGTACCTATATAAGTACCTGCCCTCCCCTTTCAACACATGTCTCGCCACCTGCTTAAGCTGTATTAATTTACAGCACTGGTATAGTTCAAGCAAAGTTTCACTCAAGGGCCATAAACAGCATAGCAGACTATTGTTTTAAAGGCTCATTCACCTGCTTAACTAGTATTTTGAAGCATGATGCACCTTTGACAGCAGCTGCCATTTTCAGATTTGGTTGCAACAGGAAGCATAAGTTATTTTGTTTTTTAACAATTAAGAGACACCTGAAGGCAGCCCTGTTTAGGGACATTTTTAATATTTAATGCTGTATTGTTTTAACATTTGTTTGGGAGCCGCCCATAATGGCTGGGGAAGCTCAGCCAGATGGGCAGGGTACAAATAAATTGTTTGTTTGTTTGTTTGTTTATAAGGGACTGGTTTAGTTAAAATAGGCTTTCCATCACTGTAGATACAGTAGTGTAATTTGTTTTAAACCACCACCTAGCTTTGAGCCAAGTAGGATACATTTTAAGTGCCATTTGGACTTTTGCTTCTACATTACTTTTGTCAGTCTCATAACTAGACCCAAGATTTAGCCCCCAGCCCCTCTCACCAAAGTCAACTATCTGCTTCCTAGGCCCAACCACTCAGCATTTGGTCTACTGGCAAAAATAAAACTGAGAGGAATGTAAAGGGGTTTGAACTTGCTAGAATGAAAGATGAGAAGGTATGTGCAATAAAACAAACTGTAATCTCACTGGGCATTAAGGAAATTACTAATAATCATTTATTGGTAAATTATAACATTCAATTGTTACTGTGGACATTCAGCAGTGTAGTGAGGATATGCTGCTCAAGTGGATCTGAGTATAATTTGGAATTGTGGCTGAGGACTGGGCCCTCACTTTGTAGTATAAAGGGAGAACTACGATTAAAATGAGTGAAGGATAGCTAGCTCACAACATAGGGCTTTGCTCATAACCCAGACTTTGTTTTTATATGTAGCTGTGGAGTCATCACCTGGGTGAAGCCTACCCACATGTGAACAAAGCAACCCTACCAGGCTGGCAGCATTTGCATCTTTTTTTAATGAGGCAACGTTTTGAGTGATATATTGCAATATTCTGGTCTGCCCTCAAGAAAGCAATGGTTAGGAACATAATGAGTACCTGTTGCTTGGTATGAAGCCTATGGGCTGGGAAATGGTTGCTGTGTAGCTGGGCCTGCTGTGGCCCTGCCTTGTACCAGCTAGCCCTACCTTGCCCCAGATGAAAACCTGGCAGCTTCCTTTTGGGGGTCTGCCCTGTGCAGTAACAGGTGTGAGCATTCTAACAGCAGCTTGGTGGTCATGTATGATACTGCATACAGATCTGTTGTGACATGCAGAGAAAACCCCAGACTGTGTTCTGCACCGTCACTGGCGGACTTAGATATGGCAATATCTGAATTTAAAGACGGGCAACGGCCATAGGTTCAGGCTACAAGGGTTGCCCAGTTTCTTTCACCATGGTAGACTTAGTCATAGATTTGCAACCTTCACTTGTTATGCTGATTAAACTTTGTCAATGTTTCAGATTGGCTCTGGGCAACATATTCTATATTATCAATTTATTCAAGACTGCCTGTTTATTAAACTGAATAAATTATTTGGTATATGCAAAGAGATTTGAGGAGGAATGTGAGTCCTTCAAAGTGTTTTTGGAATTTGAAACAGAATTAAAATTGGTAATCCTTTCGATTTTTATAAGTTACAATTACTTGTTGTAAATTTATTCATGACGATCTGATATACTCAGACAATATTTATACCATATATAAGAATATGGTTGGTTTTAATAGTCTTTGTTGAAATACTGTAGATTTATCTATATCAAATTATAGATATTATAGATATGATTATATTTTTAATTTAATTAAGAAATGATCAAAGTACTTATGAAAGGAGGAATGTACCCTGAAACAAAATTGATAATCAATTAAAAGTAGTCAATTAAAAATCCTTCATTTATGTACTTGGTTTTTATATTACTCTGTGTTCTTTCCAAGCTGAGTGCCCACCACATAAACAAGTCAGATTGCTTTACTTCTATTTCAAGTGCCTTTAAAATTGGTAAGACAGGGCAGAGAGAGAGAAGTGTTTAGTGAAAGGATGGCTTGGAGGTTACTGGTCTGACAATGGCTTCTTAGTCAGCTGACTTTTTTTAAGTCTTCATGTATATGATCAGGAGGAAAGGCAGTGGCTGCCATGTAGTGTGTTGGAAGCTGTAAGTGAACCAAATTTTTTCCACAGTAGGTAGTAAGAGACAATATAGCAGAACCTGATCCGGATGATAGATATGTTAGGGATGAAATGGACATGCATACCAAACATAATTCTACTGCACAGTGAGTCTTCCTTGGAAGAGGTGTGGAAGCTACTAAAGTTAGCTGTGCTTGCTGAAGAGGAGACTCCTGCACCAGAGATTTGCTTTGTGGTGTGTGGGAGATTATCTGGCAATTTCATTTGTAATAGAGGAGGGGAATGTCCTGGGAAAACTGACTCCAGTTTCTTCTCCCTGGCTGTCACCAGAGCTCTCTGATAAAAGTATCTGAGTCTCTTTAATGGGAATCCATTTGTGTTTAGCTGCATCCCCACACATAAGGCTTGTTCTGTTCACCACTGTTGTAAATGCAGGTCCATGGTACTGTTCAGGTTGAGATCACTAACATCTAAGAAATCAATGTTGAAGATGCTTGGCCCAGTGGTGGTGAGGGAACCGTAGCCATTGGCTGAGCTAGGCGGAGTGAGGTCCAGCCATTCCATTGTTTCCCAAGGAGATTCTGTGAAGCTCATGTGCAAACCAGTTCCTTCTCCAGAAGAGGGAGACAGCTGGGTCTCCATGGGCGACAGGGGAGTGGGCAGGATCTCGTGGGGTGTGAGCAGTTCATCGGCAGCTTTGTTGGAAAATCCTTCCATCACCCCTTCAAAGTGTGGTTCTTCACCCACTTTCAGTAGGGTGATTTCACTTGACCGCCCCAGAGGGCTGTGGGAATTTAACAAGATTTCCAGATGACTGTCGTTGCTGCTAGGGCAGTGTTCAAAGGACAGCTGACCTGAGGGGCCTTGCTCAAATGCAGCAGATGTCTTCAGTAGCGAGGAAGTGCTGGAGGTCCCCGAAGACACTGTTATCTGAGGCACCTTCTGAAGGCAAGGGCGGTCCTCTTTGGCATTTGCAGGCATTTCTGTTTGCAAACAAAAAAGGCTCGTGAAGAGCAGATCTACAACTTTACTATGCCGTGCACCCCGAGCCACCCTACAACTTTAAATGTTATAAAACATCTTGCACATAATTGATTACTGCCTGTCAAGACGGCAGACTCCTTCATCTACAGTATGAGATACCCAATGGAGCACATTGTAATTCGCTGTTGCTGTCAAAGAAGTGTATCCTACTTTTCTTTTGGTTGGATATAGCTTTATGTGATGCTATGCTAGATCAACTTGGCACACCAGGAATCTACTTTGTGGTTCTGTGAGCCTATAAGGTGTAACTAGGAATGCCTGGGTGAGAAGAACAGAAAGATCACAGAAGAGCCAGCAGCAGATTGTGGTCAGGGAAACACAGTAGGTGCTCCATCCAAGGACTGCAGGAAGGAAATCAGGAGAAGAAATTATCACTAAGTATGTGTGTGTTAGCAAGGACTTGTTAAGAGGGAAAATATGAGTGGATGAGTATGGGACGTCCTACAGCAACTGGAATCTTAATACTTACTTCACCAAACCATTATTAGGCATTACAAGTATAAAACATTGATATATAAAATTTAAAATATATTCAAATAAATAGCAATGTAAACTATATAAAAATGGGAATTCTTTCATTGGGATTTCTTCCCACTAAATAGTGCCATTCACCACTCTAACAGATACTATTGACCAAAACTCAGCCACCCTTGCAGTTACTTCCAGGTTAATGTCAGACAGATAGATTCCTATATGCTTCTATCAGATTCTGATTGCTAAGATCACACAATCTATTTAAGCACAAAGGTTTTCACATTCTGTTTTTAGTACAAGGGTGGCTAAACTGTGGCCCTCCCAGATGTTGGGTTTCATCTCCCATCCTCTCTGACTGGGGCTGATGTGAGTTGGAGTCCAGTGACAGCAGGAGGGCCACATCTGGTTGCTTAAATGAGCCCATAAAGAAAATGCACTTTGGGAGCAGCACTTTCTTTCACGGGCTATGACCATGGCTACATTTAACAGTAGGCATTGGGCTTAAATTATGGCTTACTATGACTAGGGGAAATTCTCTGAAATTGCCATTTTGGGTACCACCCTCCAGGCAATGAAGAACATTGGGCTAGGGGTTAGTTAGTGCAGACACAGCGATCACAGTGCACCCTCTTTGGGCAGCCAGAAACTTCACTCATACTTCCTTTGATTAGAACCAACAGTCTTGCCTTATGGACATCACCTACCTCCAGTTTCAATAAGCACATCCAACAGTTCATCCATTTGCTGGCTTCGGGTCAACTGCTGCAGCAAGAAGAAAAACAAGGGATGTTAGGAAGTTGATACTGGAGCCACACACTACTATACTATAAAAATCAGCTTTGACGGATTGAGAGATGCTTTCAAAAGAAAGCTGAAGCCTCAGACCTATGAGGATGATGGAAGCTCCTTGACAGGCATGTTAAATAAACAATGATTCCTTACTAACTAGTTGAAGCATGTCTCCTACAATTTTTTTGTGCATATATAGGCTGTTATGTATTACAATTAATACCGTTATAGTTCATAAAAGCCCCAGAGAAGCAAGATCAATAGCCCTCTCAAAGTGGAATGAAAACTCCCTCCTTCACTCAGATGTTCAACCTGTAACTAATGTTACTTAGAATAAAATCCCACCGCATTCATTGGTACTTACTTCCTAGTAAGTATGCTTACATTGGCTCCTGTTAACCCACACAAACTTTGTGTGACCCACTGCAGTTACCATCCTGCAGTGCTTGTGTGTGTACTTTTTTGAACCAAGTGTTCAGCTGTAGCTTACAAACTTAGTTCATTCAGAGATCATTCTGTTTCTTCTAAAAATTCAGATGGCCCTTCCAACAGAAGTCACCTGACTCACTTCAGCTTCTTATTCAATGTCTGAACAAATAAGAGGTTGAATGAATTTGCATTTGCTTTTAATCCAATTGACTGTATATAACACTACAACAATAAATTCAGTTTTCAAGGCTGTCGGTAATCCTCTGCTTTCACTCATAGGTCACACAGCACTCTCAAATCTGTGATTGACTGATGTACATAACAATCAAAGCAAGCTATCTGCATAGCCTAGCAAGCACCAGACTGTTACCTGTTTCACAGCATCAGCATAGGGTGGTGGCTGCTTTCCATCTGGGAGGGCAGCATTTGACTTGCAAAAGCCAGGAGACAGAATGGAATACTTCTGACTACCTTGTACTGGCACCTGTATGGAACCAAAATCAATCACAGGGATCAAGCCAAACTTGGGCCAAGACTGCTATTCAGCAGTTGCCTCCATAAATTTACCTCTTTCACATGGGAACAAATCAACAGTCAATGAGGTGCAAATCCAGTGGAAGCATAAGACAAAAGTCAAGGCTCTGGAAGCCAATCTCCCTTGCTGTAATACGTTTTGCCATTGATAATGGCCCTTACAAAGTTCTGCAAAGGAATTTTGGAATAATATTGGATTCCCCCACCCACTAGCAGAAAAACTGCAACATCTGACAGTAAAGGCTGCCTGGCTTAGGGAATATACTTTCTTTTGAATGGGTAGGAGAGACTTACAGGGGCACCAAGGGTGGTGATTAAGCTGTATATGTGGAAGAGTTGGTAGTGTCCAGTTTCTTAATGACTTCTGAAAATGTTGAACCTACTCTCCTATGTGTATGCCACCATCCTTGAAAGGCCGTTCTGCAACTTGAATGCAAACTAACAAATTGTCTATATTTTAATCACTGGAAGATGGGCAATTAAAAGATACTTCCCCTTTCTTGTTTGGTATTTCATCAACTGAGATGCAGTAATAGCTACAGTAGGTAAACTGGGCCTCGACACATGGAACACAGCCTGCCAGTTTTGAAACATTGCACGGCCCCCCAGTCTGATTCTGGGCACAGTTCCAAGTGCCTTTGAAGCTCTGAGCAGTTTGGGATCTGGATAGTATGGGAGCTGCTTTAACACCCTTCCCTAACTCTGCACCCCCCGATAACAATAAGTAGCTTTCTTACCGGAGCTGTGTGAAGATGGCTGCTGGGCTGTGGAGAGCTGCTGCGTCCTTCTCCCTGAGTGTTGGGGGACACAGAGAGGAGGTAATGGCTGTTTGGTGAGGGTGGAAGGCTGATGTGTTGTGGACTCTTTGCTGCCTCTAGTGGGGAATGCTGGGGAGAGCACTGTGGGCTTAGGAATGTGGAGGACAGTATGCCGCTCTGTCCTGACGATTCCATGCAATGGCTATTTACAAGATGGGGCAGCTGAGGTGTCCCACAGTTTCTCAGTGTGTCAGAGTTGCTAGCCTGGCCTTTCAAGGGAGCTTGCTTAGAGGCAAAGGGACAACTGGACGCTAGGTTTTCTTGCTTGATCGGAAAGCCAAAGAAATGTGGAGAGGGCTGCTTCTCCTCCAACCCGTGGCTCCTTTTGCGCTTCTGCAGCTGCATCCTCAGCTCTTCCACTTGCCTCTGCTCTTGCTGCAGTTTCCAGGTCAGCTCATTGATGACCTTCTGCTTTTCCACCAGCATCTTGTCTTTCTCTGTGTCAACCCTTTCCACGTCGAGCTGGATGCCAGCTCCATTCACGCTTCCCATCATGCTTTCTTCACACCCTCCTTGCACAGGGGAAGGGTGCAAGACAAAATGTGGGGAAGACATTGGTCCTTCATTGAAACTGTCTGGCAAGGAGCCATTCACCGATAGGTCCGAGGAAGCTGGGGAGATGGGTGGAGTAGAGCTGGTGCTGCCAAAGTGGTAAAAGCCATTGGACAGCAGGCTGGTCGAAGACTGCGACTGGTAGCTGGAGAGAGAGTTGGTTGGTGTCACTGGGAAGGTGACGGTGGTTATCTCATTGAAGCTGGGCACGGAACCCCCGCTGCACTCTTGGAAGGGCCGCAGGCGTTCCATCAAGGCTGTTTTCGTACCTGATACAGGGAGGCCCCTTATTCGGAGCTGCTGCCTCAGCTCTGACACCTGGAATGAAAGCCGTTGAGTCAGTGGCAAGGCCGCTTTTGAGTTCCAACTTTGTGACAAAGTAGCAACCTGCTTACAGTGGACCCTGACCCAAATCTAAACCAGAGATTAGAGTTGGGCTGGGTAAAGTTTGGGCTAAAAAATGGCTGCTATTAATTGGACTGGATATGTCAGTTTGTTTCTGTGCGGCTTTGCACACCATTACTTGGACATCTCTAATTATTTCTATTTACCTTAGCATTCTCTCAGGTGCTATGCTGTTCAAATTCAAATTATGCAAGTTTATTGTAATAAGTCTGGAGCGGGACTGAACGTCTGCACCCAGGGCTTATTTTTCAGCCAAAATTCAGTTCCACCACCTCTCAGGTGGGCTCCATTGCCATTCTAAGAGAACAAGGGAGACGTTCATAGTGAGTTCTGGCACCTCTTTTTCTCGAAAAATAGCACTGCCTACACCTAATGCATTTGTGGCCAGTTTTAATCTGGGCTGCCCTTCTTACATTTTAGATACAGACAGAGCAGTGCTTCTTGAGAAACTTGGGGGAAAGAGAAGGCATGCTTTCCAGTCAACCCTCATTACTCCTGAGGAGACTCTCCTGTCCCTGCTTAGGAGCTGCTGCCCTTTGGGCACAGGCAAGTCCTCCAGGTGAAGACTAGGCAGAACACCAGAGCTTGTTAAACTTCCCATTACTTTGCTTCCTGTGGACAGCCTATATTTTCAGCAACAGCTGCCTGAGGTTGTGCCTCTGCCACGTGCCTGTGTGTATGTAAGTGTTCACTTAGGGAACTTGGTTTCAATTGATTTCTTAACATGTGTTATTTTTAATGCTTGATGTTTTTTCTTGTTCCAGGGTTGCCTTTGTGTTACTTTTGTTTTAATTTAGTGTGTTAGTAAAATAATGGTTTGTATTCGTAAACAGCGAATATTATTGAAATAGAATTGGCTCTCTCATCTGTTTTTAAACAAGCTACGATGTCCAATTTTATTAGTTCTAAGTCAGCTTTGGCAAATAATAATTTGGTCTCTTCTCTACAGTCCACTGACCCTAGTTGGTCTGTTGATCCTATGGTGGTGTTTGACTGCTTCAATTTATGTGATATTTGAATTATGATTAATCTGGGATATTGACCAAAGTGCACGTGTGTTAACCATGTGTTTGCTGGAGGAAGACACTGCCTCCACATGTAGTTTCATATACCACACAGAAGGTTTTACACTTTTCATCAACTTTTGCATTCAATACTCACTTTTAAATCATCCAGGTTGGATGGGAGAGGACCTGGCTTGAGAGACGAAATGCAGGATTGCCCTGAAAAACTTCCCTTCCCAGGGGAAAGAGGGCTGTTGGCGACTGTCGATGGGGAAGAGTTTGAGGTTTTGGCCATTTGCTCATTGGGTTGCCTGTAAAAAATAAAAGTGTGGAATGCTTTCCCCCTTTTGTCTGTCTTCTTCTTTTTAAATATCAGCATTCTTACTTACTTCACCAAACCTTTATTAGGCATTACAAGTACAGGCCATCATAAAACATCCATATACATATACATATACATATACATATATATATATATATATATATATATATATATATATATATATATATATATACATACACACACACACACACACACACACACAAATAAAAGCCATGTAAAATATATAATTACAAGGATTTTCATTGGGATTTCTTCCTGCTAAATAGTGCCAGTCACTGCTCTTAAGAGATACTATTGACCAAAACTCAGCCACCTTTGCAGTTACTTCTGAGTTAATGTCAGACAGATAGAATCTGATATTTTCATTGTGCCATGATGTTAGACTTCCCCAAAAAAGGGATAGCACGTGTTTACATAGATGGTTGTACAATGGATAGTAGAAAAGGATATGTTCTACAGTGTTTGGCACGTTCAAGTAACATCTGCAATGTCTATCAATTCTAGGGATGCTTAAATATCTGCCTTTGACAAGAGCTGAGGGGGAAATGTTCAGCTGGGCTCACATAAAGGCCCTGCGTTGGGCTGGAATTATTAATTTTGAGATTTGAGTGACCCTGTTATCTGTTGTATTTAAACCATAGAACTTGGGGGAGCAAATTTTATTTACAGCTGATGCGATGAACGTCTCTTAATCTGGTTTGAATATTGCAATAAATATACCGGTATTGCTCACTTGAATTATACCAGGGTTCCAAGTCAATACCAATAGATCTGATTTTGCTATGTAAGATTTGGAACCATCTGCATTTATAAGAGTTCTTAAGTAAGTCAGAGAGCAGACTCCAAGGTTGGCAATGGAAATAGCAACGCAGCCAGTATTTTATAGTGCTAGCCCTCATCCAATATTCCATCATGTGTATACTGTCTCGTACTTAATTGAACTTAGGAGCCCCAGGATACATCTCAAGAAACTTGAGGGTATCTTATCTAAACCACTATTATATGCTTGTATCCATACTGGGATCCCAAAAAGTAGCCGGGATGACATTTTAGCTTGAAAAATCTGAATAGCAGCTGGTACAAATTGGTTACCTTTCTGAAAGTAAAAGCGAGCTACTGCTGAGGAATTACACTTTGCCTGTTTTATAGCACTTGTGCGATGGGGTGACCAACCTGAGTTGCTCTGGAATAAAATTTACTGCATCACCACTGTTGTCCCGAAGGGTACAATCCTGCGGAAGTTTGGAAAGTTGACCACACTTAAAGGGAGAGGCGCTCTCTCTCTCTTAACCACACACTTTTGATTTCCTATTTAAATTAACAGAGCGTAAAAGTGACTAATGGGCTGGAATGTGCCCCAAATTCATTGCGGCAAGAAATTGCAAAAACCTGGGTAAGATGGAAAGGTCACTCTAGGAAGCCTTTCCGTTACCAACTCACTTCAGCTGCATGGAATGGGGCCCAGGATAGTTGAAGTGCTGCTGGTGCCGGTGCTGCTGCTGCTGCTGGCTGAGGATCTGGAGCTGCAGGAAGAGCTGCTGCTGCTGCAGGAGCCTTGCATAGGCTGAGTCCATGGGCGGAGGGGACTTTTCCGCCTTCTGGTCTGGGGGAATGTACTGGTGGTACTTAAGCTTCTTCACTTTTGGCTTCATCTCCTTGGGCTTTTTGTGGCGATTCTTGCTATCGCTCAATGGTTTTGACTAAATGGGGCACACAAAAAAATTCCAATAAGATTATCTGCAACATGGAGTGACTGAAGTTAGTTAGAAAGTTTAACGAGCTACCGTGCCCAGGGCCCGTCAGCTTGCAAGTCAGTGGAGATAGTATCAAGACTGTGCGGTCATAATAGATGTCCCTTCTCACTAGGGTTGTCGAAGGAATCCACTGAAAACAGAATTATCAAGCAAATTTCCTTTAATCTGCCATTTTATCCCCACTGGCAGAGACACTCGCTGTGGAAACTATTTACCTTAATTATCTACAACGAACTTAAAAAAAACACACCACATGCACATGTTATATGTAAATAGATATGTAAATTGCTTTGCTATATATATTATTTACATCATCATGTATACAGGTGCCTCTTTGCTTTCCTTGTTTCTAATGTGTTGTTTGCACCCTAAGGCAGCCTATATGCACTAACACTGCAATCCCAACAATGTCTACTCGGAAGTAAATCCCACTGACTTCCCAGTAGGGTTACAATTTCAGACTTAATCTGTATCCTCTTGTGTAATTTAAAAGCCAGTGGAATGCATTGCTCCTTATTCTTTTCACGTGGAAAACCACACTTCCTGGGTTACCTTGACTTTTAACTAAACTGTTCCTCCCTGATGCATGAGTGAGAAAAGCAAGATAGGATAATCATATAGCTCAGCTGGTTAGAGCATGGTGCTGATAATGCCAAGGTCTCTGCATATTCCTGCATTGTAGGGGGTTGGACTACTAGATGATCCTCAGGGTCCCTTCCAACTCTGATTCTATGACAAGTTTATATTGAACTGTGAAATCAAGGTAGCGAGAAGTAGAAGACTAGTTTTTTTGCTGCAAAATACTAACATGCCCCCCCCCCCCGGAAAACACAAGGAATGTAACTCATTTGTAAGTTATCTTTTGACAGCTGAGATATATGTGTCTAATGAGTGCTACATTTAAAAAAAAATGTTAGAAATTACAAGTATTTCCACATCAGCAGGCAATGAAACAGCACACAAACCTTTGCAAAATAAACCAGTTGCATAGGAATGGAAAACATCAGAAGAAAGTGCAAATGAATATTGCAATTGAGACGTGTTTGCACATCCCTTCTTCCCATTTGACCTTCTGTAGTTGAGTACAAGGAACAAAATATACAGGCACCACATCATTTGTAAAGGGCATGTTTATATATTTATTAGCCACACATTCCTTTTAAAACAGTCTGAAGCAGCAATCTGGTCCTTACCCAGATGACACTTCCAAGTATTTTTAAATGATATGTATCTAATAATATACGAATACATTTTTTACAATCGTCACAGTACTGGTGTATTTTGTACTTAGATACCCTGACACAAATGTAAAATCTCAAAAAAGCAGCCTTAAGATAGACCTGCTGCCCCCCAAAATCATGGGGCAGTCCTCAGGCAGCCCTCCAGTGACCATTTTTAAACTAGGTGTGTTTGGAATTACAACTCTCATTATCCATAGCTAGCATGTCTAGTGCTCATGGGTGATTGGAGCTGTAGTCTGTAATGTCGGCAGGACACCATGTTGCCCATTGTTGCTTTAGGGCTTTTAAATGTTTCTTTCATTTTTAACTTGGGCAGCATTCAGCTACCCCCCTTTCCCCCAGAATGCCTCTGGGTCTACCTCCAAAGGAATGGAGTAAAGAAGGAAAGCTATAAGGCAGTGCTTTGCCTTCCAACTTCTCTCTAAATATCGTAAGAAAAGGAACGGAGGGCCCTCTTGTTGCCCTAGAGGGACAAGGGAGTATTTTGACTGTTTTGGAGGGCAGAGTTTCCTTGGATGTTTTGGGAAGAGATATGTGTGCAAGTGGTTTGTCTATTATTTAGTGGTTTACATGGAATATTAAATATACATTAAAATTATCAATAAAAGTTAAACAAGCTTTTTTAAAAATCAAAATATACCTAAATGGGAATTAGTAGTTCAAAATATACCTGTGTTTGGTTTGGAGTATGCATGGATATTATTTCTGTTGTCTGGGGCAGTATTTCTGAATATTGCCATTTTTCCTCTCTGAAATGGGTATTTTGTAGTGCCCATGACAGCTTCATAGAATTCCAGAAGTGCTCACAAGCCCCAAAAGTTTAGTGACCCCTGAGACGGATGAATGAGCCATCTAACACAAGGTCCTGTTGGCGCTATTGTTGGAAACAGCTTGGTTTCAATAGATCACTGAAGTCTCAGCTTGCTCCTTTTGCAGGTACTTTCACCCCAGAATTCGAATGGACACAGTTTTGTGACACAAGGAGGGTAGCCTGGGTAGTTCCTAGCGACTCCCATCTCCAAGTAAAGCCAACAGTTGTAGATTCTGTAACTCACCTCCTCAGACACCTAAAACCAGTTTTTTCCCCTTACTGCAGATGAGCGCTAGCTGTTATCTAGCCAATAGGCCATGTTAACAATTTTTCTTCCTACCTAGTGAGAGGTTAGGTTCATACCTTTGCAGATGTGGTAACAGTGCCAGGAGGTGTTTGTTGCCCATTCTGTTGTTTAGGACTTTCTGGCTGGCCATTCCTCAGAGATGTTACATCAGCCGTATCATTTTCAGAGCCACAGGAATGATCCTGGAATCAAAATATATATTGTTCAGTCGTTCAGTTGTGTCCAACTCTTCGTGACCCCATGGACCAGAGCACGCCAGGCATGCCTATCTTTCACTGCCTCCCGCAGTTTGGCATATAACAGGCATATCAAAATATATACATGGAAATTAATAAACATCAACATGCACACTTTCAAGAAGCCTATCCACATGCAGGCAGCTTACAGACAATTACAGAAATGGTCCATGCTACTCTTGCTCAGGACTAGCTATCTTGACTTTGTTTGGAGCCTTAACTAGGACTGGTCTACATGTTATCTTTTTTCATCTAGCATGTCTCCATGTTCCATATTTAGAGCAGCATAACATGGAAGTTTCCTTGCTAGCATCAGATGCTCCTGGAAACTGTGTACCAGCCTTCAGCAGCCTAGCGACCACCTGATGTTACTGGACTACAACTCACATCATCCAATGGGGATTGTAGTTCAAAGCAAGCTGGAGTGTATTAGGCTGGGCAAGGCTGCTCTATGCAATTAAGAGGATCTACGGTAGATGTTAAAGCAATAGCATAGATTGCCGTCAGAAGGCGGTCTTCCATAGGGATAAGGTTCCATATAAAATGGGCTTAACACTGACGTAGGTAAAAGAAATGGATGACAAGCTGTGAGAGCAGTGAACTACACTCCTGAAATCACTTCATCTTAAAACGGCTAGCTAGCTAAATCCAATCCACCAACTGATAAATGCAAAATTCTTCTGTAACGGACATTCTATAAATAAATGTTTTTTTTAAAAATCAACAAAATCTACCTTGGAGGCCCCCAATTTCTCAGTCACCATCATAATCAATCAGCATGTTTTGTTGGTGACTCGGGACTCCCTGCCATGGCATTTCTACACAGCTGAGACCAATCGCATTTATCAGGCTAGTGTTATTAGGGAAACCAAATGGACGAATCGTTGGGCTCTGTGCCATAAGTGCTTGGAAAATGGAGGTGCCCCATGCCAAGTACACTGTGTAACAAAACTGCCGGAATGGAGGAGGGCACTCCAAGCCAAGAATATGTCGTGTTCAGGTTAACAGTGGCTGAGGATCCTTTGCAGGACACCCCCATGTTTTATGTAACCACCAGAGGCTGACCTTGCAGCTGGCTTCCTCCATAGGCTACAGTGCCCTCAGAGAGTTCTTGGCATGCATCACATCTTTTTACCCACAACGGGTTCTTATTCCAGCCCCGAGGAGAGGAATATTCTTCCTCTGGCATCAGACATTTTTTTCCTAATAGAAGCTCTTGTACTCATCGTCCAGTACTGGATGTTGACGGGGGGTGAAGACAAATGTAAAAAGTTTATAGCAGAGGGACTGATTTGGAAGCACACTCACTGTGCTGAATCCAAGTGCATGTTTTTTGACCTGGATTGAGCCTGTGGGAGGTGGGTGTGGCTTGGTTCTGCAAATTTGATCCAAAGTATCGGGACGTCTCATCTGTCCACACTAAGAAATACCGTTTTACCTGAGTTGTCCCTGACATTGTGGGTAATGTTGCTTCTGAAATTTTGATTCCGGCTGCTGATTCTGTGGATCCCTGGGAATCCTCGCTTCTGCCCTGCTCTGGGGACAGCCCATCATTGCTACTATCTTCTTCAAAAGCAAAAGCATCTGAGGATTTGGAGAAGTTTGCTTGGGTACCTGAGGCAGGAAGGAAGAAAAAGACTCAGTGATAGATGATTCTGAATGGCAGCAAGTTTTTAACAAATGTACACGTAGCAAAGCAGACAAGTGATCTTAACACATTAAATAAAGTATTCACAGGTGTACACTTTATTGTTCCTGTCAGGTAGGTAAAGCTGTGATTTCTTTGTGCTCAAAAGCAAGTACCAAAGCAGCAAATCCAGTATGGCTGACCAACATTCAACTGAGAACTATTATAGAAAACCACTAATGAAGCAGTGGCTCGTTAGCATGAAAATGGTGTGCTAATAAAATTCTGAATTCAGCAATTGGCATAAATTACAGAAGAATGCATAGCATCAACCACAAAATTTATGTCATGCCCAATCATAACATGGGCAGAAATAAAACTGTGTCAAGTACAAAAGTCATTCCTTCAGGCTGCAGGCACAGGGGGAGATATGGGCAGCAGAGCCATTCCACTGGCTCTGTTGAAGGTCCAGCTCCATCAGGCCTTTCTCCGTAATCCTGGGAGCAGTCATCCCACCAGTGCATCAGATGGAGAGATGGGAAGCATGACTTTATTCAGAGGGACTAGCTCCTTGACTCCTCTCCCTGAACTGTTTCCACACCAGCTGGGCCTTGTGAACATCTTGTAAGTTTAAGAACGGATGCTTCAGCCTGCTTCCCCCCCCCCCCACTCCATCCTTTCCTCCTTTTGAGTTCTGTATTCAGAAGCCTGAGGGTTCCCATGTTTCTGAATTGCTCTATAAGCTGCTCTGGAATCATTTTCAGCTGCAGAACGGGATTACAAATGCTTTAAATAAATAAATAATTCTCAATCGTTGGTTACTGGAGCTATCTGATTTCCCATGAGGTTCTGATTCTCCCGCGGAACACACATTTTCAGGATTATTGTTTTATTGGGTTGTTTTTTTTAAATGAGAATCAACTGTTTCAACTGTTATTGAAGATGTTCATGATTCTGTTTGAGGCACTATATTTTATTATATGTGACACAGCTTGCACCCATTAGTCTTCAGACCCTCTCCCCTGTAAGATAGCAGATCTTTAATAAAGCCAGAACCTTCAAAGATAGAATCATTAGAAGGCTCTTGTTTTTATTCCAAAAGTTCACAACTCTGCAGAATGCAATCAGTATCCCATTTCAGATTGCATCGTCTCTATTTTAGTTCAGATTATTTGTTTAAAAATGCAAATTTGCTTTGAAATGCACATTTCAAAGTGGGTGTGGCCAAAGTGCAAAAGTGGGCAAGGTCATTTTATTTTTAAAAAAATATAGGGCATATTTTGAGAGTCTTGGAGGTTGGAGCCACAAAAAACCTTTTGACATTCTGGAGTCACAGCTGGGAACTTGTGGGAGTTGACAATAAACAAACTTTATTTTTAAAAAAATTAAAAATGGTCAAAATTTGAGAAGTCTTGCAAGAGCATTAAAAACTTTTTGCCACTACAATAAAGTGGTACCTATAAAATTTTTTTTTAAAAAAAAGATGGGGCACAACAATTGTTTTGGCATTATGGTATTACAATAGAGGGGAAATAGGAACAGTCATTTTTTTAAAAAGATAATTGGTGTGTGTGTGTGTGTGTGTGTGTCTTGGAGACTTACAAAAAAAATGGGGGTCATATGCCACTTGTGCACCATGGTGAGAATATTCCAAGAAACTCATCAGGAATGTGTCCCCAAACAATTTACCAAATCAATAGCTTGCATGGTTTTTTCATCCTGCAACCTCCTTTGAGAAATGCAGCAAAGATGTGACCCATTTTGCTTCTCCACGAATCAATGTGGCTTATGCCAGATGATGCTTCTCTGCCACTCAGCATACTCAATGAATGGGTTCTGGAAAGTGTTCCTGTGCAATATCCCACAAACTAGCAGGCAAAAGCGCTTGACCCTTGGCTTTTGCTGATAAGTAAAGTGCTGGGAAAGACAGGCTCTATCACAAAAGCCCTTGCAAGGCTGGAAGACAGAGAGTAGGCAGTGGAAGGAAGGAAGATTCCTGCTTCACACTGTAATCTTTCCAGGGACATGTCTGGCTTTGATCAAGTTTCTTCCTGCTCTGCTAGTGAAGAGGGATTTGAGGGGGTACAGGGCAGGAATGAAGGAACCATTCTAGGATACTAGAATCCTGCTAGCTCTTCAACATGGATCTGTACTCTTTTATGGAAATTATTCCAAAGGCATTCCCATGGAGAAAACATCAAGAACCCTACATCACATTGTAAGGGACCCTCTCCCTTACAGTGAGAGCAAGTGTGGTGTAGTGGTTAAGAGCGGTAGACTCGTAATCTGGTGAACTGGGTTCGCGTCTCCGCTCCTTCACATGCAGCTGCTGGGTGACCTTGGACCAGTCACACTTCTTTGAAGTCTCTCAGCCCCACTCACCTCACAGAGTGTTTGTTGTGGGGAAGGAAGGGAAAGGAGAATGTTAGCCGCTTTGAGACTCCTTCGGGTAGTGATAAAGCGGGATATCAAATCCAAACTCTTCTTTTCCACAGCGAGTCTTTTGTGTAGCCTACTGTGCATGGATGTTGCTATAGCACCAGAAGTGCCTTTCCTGGTATTACCTTTGATGGCTTCTTTCACAGCTGAGTCAACAGGAATGATATTCTTCTCCACCAGCTCCAGAGGACCTGGCCTAAGAGCAATTTTCTCATTTAGATTGTCTGCAAGACGGGCTCTTTTCAGTTTCATCTGAGTAGCCTGAACGGACCCTTCTGTGGCTGAATCTGTAAAGCCAAATGGTAAAAATATAAACTACAAAATAATCAGCCTGTGCCACAGCTCCTTTCCTTTTATCACTTCTAAGAAACAGGATAAATTTTATGTCAGGACAAGTTTACATAAAAAAGAAACATATCAGTTCTTTTCCAATAATTAGAACCTGAGTGTAGCTGTAACACAAAGTTTCTCTCTTGAACCATAAAACAACTGTGGCTTGCCGATCAGAAGGTCGGCGGTTCGAATCCCCGTGACAGGGTGAGCTCCCGTTGCTCTGTCCCAGCTCCTGCCAACCTAGCAATTCAAAAGCACGTCAAAGTGCAAGTAGATAAATAAGTACCGCTCTGAGATGAAGGTAAACGGCATTTCCATGCACTGCCCTCATTTCGCCAGAAGCGGCTTAGTCATGCTGGCCACATGACCCGGAAAAACTGTCTGCGGACACACGCCAGCTCCCTTGGCCTGTAAAGCGAGATGAGCGCCGCAACCCCAGAGTCACCTGCAACTGGACTTAACTGTCCCTTTACCTTTACCCACAACTAGCCACAGAGTGCAATGATGACAGGTGTGCTTGTAGATAAGCTTCTCTCACTGCTGATTTGATACTTAGTCAATTTTAACAATGTTCCAGATACACAGAAACTATTACCTGTACACAGTTCCTTGTAGCCAAACAAAACAATTTAAAGTTTCTCACCCAGTGCATCACACCCTTTATGTGCATCTGCATACCAGCATGGCTGAGCCACATTTCACTGGGGAGTGAATGCTGAGCATTCACTGGCTAGCGCACAAGCAAACAATCTTTCAAATGCAATGCTGGCCATGGAATCCTATGCAGGAAAGTCATTTCTGTAAGCCCAGTAAAAACTTGGTTTCAAGAGCTAAATGAGAAGTGCAAGAAGCAATACCTAAAAGTGGGAATAACCTGCTTCATGAGCTGTGCATTTTTTTTTCATTTGTATAGTGTGCGCCATACATGCTGGAGCAACAGTTGCCACAGCTGGACCCAAATAAAACCCACCCCAGACAAGTAAAGATTTGGTTAAAGAATAACATCATGCAAACATCATAATAATCAGATGTTTATTCTTGTCCCTGCCCTGAAGGAACTCAAGGTGGTAAACTAACAAAGACTACAAACATTTTAGAAAAGTTTTAAACCTAAAATAATTTAAAAGTGGAGGGTGTACCATAAGCAGGAGATTGCTACCGAGAAGGCCTAGATCAGGGCAATAAAAGGTGCTTTTACACTCTTCCTGAAGCAGGGATCAAAAGACTTTGAGGCTTACTCAGAACATGGCAGAAGTATGTTCTGCTGTTGGCTTGCCACAGCTATACGAAGTCCAAAACATCTAAGGCAGCCTCCCACAACCTGGTGCCCTCTAGAGGATTTGGACTACAATTCCCATCAGCCCCAGACCACATCATCAATGGTCAGGGATGATGGGAGTTGTTGTCCAAAACCCTTGGGGAAGTCTAGACTATCTATTAACATAGAAACATAGAACAGCTCAATAATTCATTTGCAATTCCAAACATGTAAAAAGAAACCTCAAGGTTATGATCCCCATAAAATCATCAATAAAATACACTGCTAACAACAAAAATCACAACAACAAATTAGTAAATCAGAAATATACACTACTAAACTGGATCACCCTTGTGTTTTAAGTAGGTACCTGGAATAGCAACACTATAGGTGCCTGCCTTACCGGGAGCTCATTTCAAAGGGCATGTTATGTAACACTGAAAGCCCTAGCTTTTTGCAGACATAAGATGAAAGTCGGGAGTAAGCAGCACCTTTAAGAGTGTCTCCCCCAGGGATTGAAGTGACTGGGTAGGGATATACAAGATTAGGTGGTCCCAAAGATAATCTGGCCCCCAGTTATTAAGAACTTTGTATGCTAATAGCAAGATCTTAAACTTATTCGTTCAATCTTACCCTGTAAAATGTGCATATCAACCAGTTCTGAGCGCTCAGGTCTGTTTCGGGTCTTGTGCTTTAAATAATCTTCAGTCTACAGAACATAAGAACAGAGATCATTACCTCACTAGCTTGACTTAAAGTGCATTAGCAATGCTTCTTTAAAAGGATTCAGTCAGAATTGGTCTAACCGACGTTCATTTTAGTTAACATTTTGTTCTTCTCTGGAAGGACCCGAACCAATAGATTCAAGTTACAAGAAAGGAGATTTTAACTCAACACTGGGAATAATTTTCTGATGGCAAGAGCTGTTTGACAGTGGAACCGATTAAGCAGAAGCCATCTGCATGCTTTAGTTGAGATTGCAGGGGGTTGGACTAGATGACCCGCAGGGTCCCTTCCAATTCTATAATTATCCCACAACTTTTTCTCTGGATACTGAATGTCTGTAGGCAAGGACCTGGATCTTTTAAGAGCTCCATTTGTGCAAACCCAAACTTTTGGCAGGTTTCCCAGAATGACCGTTCCCCACATCAAATGGGGTGCGCGTTTTGTGTGGTCGCGCGCAGCCCCCTTAGATCCCAGAGCAGCACCTGGCAGTTCGGACTGGCACCACCTTCCCGGGCAAGATACCTGTGGTCTCCGCCTACCCCAGTCAGCCGCCAATCCCGCCTGGGGAGGTGTTGCCAGCGGGATTGGCCAGGTGGGAGGAGGGACCACACAGTACACAATAGAGGGCATAGCTTACCTGAGAAGCAGCAGTCGGCTCCAGAGCTTCTCCCACCCTCCACTCCCTCAATTAACACTTACTCTGCAGGTTAACCTCTTTTCCACAGGCACGCAGGCGCTGCTATGTCAAGGCCGCTGTTGAAGGGCCGGAAAGGAATTTCCCTGCATTGGCAGGTTTCGCCTTTCCTGTAGCAATTCGTCACAACTTTGGTGGTTTCAGGCCTTGGGCGGAATCCTTTAGTCATCTTCCTAAATGGGGGGGCATGGGGTGGTGACTCCACGCCCCAATGTGTCAGCAATACCAGGGTTCCCGTTAAAGGGGCTTGGAGGGAGGTATTGGCCATACGCCCAGAGGTTGTCATTGCCCTCCCCCTCCAGCGGCCGCGAACCAGGGGGTGGGCTATCTGCTTGAACACATGTTCTCAAGACTTACCCCAATCCCCACACATGCTGGATAACCCTGAAATTACCCAGACCCCCAGCGGGGGGTGGGGTGGCTGGGACGGATAAATGCCCAATGCCTGAGCCAAGGTCTCCCTACATCTGAATCTTAATGAAGTTGTGGCCAATTTTAATCCCATAGCACGTTGTCTTGTGTCATTATTCTGCTCAGGGGCTGCATGGGGTTTGGGGGAATCTGTCTGGCCACGCAATGCAAGTAACTTATAATTGGCATGAAGCAATCATAATATTACGCCAACTTTTAAAATGTACTATATTCAGCACAATTTCAGTTTAGCTTACGGCACAGATCTTAAACAAGTGTAAAATTCAGCCCTAAGTACACAGCTGTATCAAAGTAAATTTATTTACTTCACTAGAACTTATCTAACAGCAGCTCTGTTGTGTTTTAGCTAATAGGTGTTTAAAATTAAATTGGTGTAGTTTCATGTTATGTGTGAACAAAGATTTTCAAGTAGGCTTCCCATCAGTTCCTCTCAACCAAACTAGCTGTGAAGTATTTTTATGTTGCTTCCCCCTGCCAGCCCCCCCCCCCCAGCTGAATAAAGGCTTAGAATATATTTTTGGTTCTACTTCTCCCTAAATGAATGTAGTTTAGGGCTTTTGACTCATATAATCCTTTTTTCTTCCAGGCAATCGGCCAGTAGAAGCCTTTGAAGGGAGACTGTGAGATTTTAACCTATGCCTGAACGTTGAAATATAGGGTACTTCTAAGATACTTCAAACTTCTTGAAGTATCCTAAGCACATTAATTTTTCACAGGGGGCTATACATCCTTCCTTACATTGGCCTTGAATTTTTGCAGGACACTCATATATAATAATGTAACAAAGGCATCTTCTACATGTGTGCAGGTCTTTGATAAAAGCCTATACATAAATTTCATTAAGAGTTTTGAAAATAAGTTAATATATATGTACACAGAATTGTAGAGACTATAAAAGGATTCACTTGTTTGGCTTCCTGGCCTATATTTCCTCTATGTATTAACTCCTATGTCATAAACAGAGAGGAAATAAAGGATAAGGTGCACCACGAGTTCCCATTAAATGGGACAAGTTAACAGACGACAACTACTACTACTACTACAAATTCTGAACAAATCAAGCCAGAGTTTCTAGGACCTTACGAAGTCGCCATATACTATTGTCCATCTAGCCCAGCATTGTCTATTGTAACCAGCAGCATATCTCCATATCTCTTTACCAATCTCACTGCTGGTGTCATTTAACTAAAAGTACCAGGGATTGGACCCGGGATGTCATCCATGCAAAATAGCCGCTTTATGAATGAGCTATAGGCCTCTCTCTGTATGGATTGTATTCTCTATACTGTATAAGAGAACTGCTATCAGTCATGGAAAAGGCTTCTTTAAGCAGACAGAGTCCCCCCAATTTCCCCATTTGCCAGACTGCAAAATTCAGAGAAACATGAATTTTGAAAGATGGCCTTGTTTCAGTTTGTGTATTAATTCTGAAATTGCAAATTAGGTAGGTTCACCTTTAAATGTAAACTGAATCAAATTTCTGCCCTCCCCCCCTTGCTACACCTCTAGTAAGAGCCTTAGCTAGAGTGTCTGGAGACTTGCAGCAGGGAAAGCTTGAGAATATCTTTCTCTAAATAAGACCAGATCACCAGCTCTTCCACTAGTGGGGTAGGTGGGGGGAACTGCATCTTAATCTTATCTTTCTCATTGGCTTTAATTAACAGTGCCTAAACTCTGCTTGATAACTGGTGCCAGCAAGAGACAAGAGTACAGGTTAAGAACAGCCCAAGGCACTCCACAGTGTCACAAGAAGAGAAGGGCAATATGGTGTACTGCAGACATCAGGCACAAGGTTTCCTGCTGGAGATATATATATATACCACAAAGCCACTTTCTCATGGGACATGTGCCAATTACCGGTAAGTTTAGAGCCCTGTAAAGGTGTGCTAAAGGTATAGTAGTGTCTGCAGAAATGAATCCAGTGATTTTCCAATATTCCACTCACATTCCTGCACATGGCCACAACCTTCTCAGCAGCTAGTTAACCTGCATGATGCCATCTACAGCCACCCCCTCTGATGCCTACCCAGTGTTACCTTGGCTCTCTCCAAGCTCTTCTTTTGCTCATGGAAGGGAGAGGGGTTTTTCAGAGCTGCAATCAGAAACAGAAAAAGCACAGTGAGCAACAAGTACATTTTCAGCATTGTGCCATTGTAACAAAGTTCTACAAAATTAACCAAACAAATCAGCCAGCCCGCTTTATTGCATCAAATGCAAATGGATGAGGAATAACCACAGACATTCCCAGTCTCTATTCACAGGCCAGGCTGTGGCAGTGGAAACGGGGCAGAGAGGAGCAAAGACACAGATGGTAACTAAAGCAGGGGGAGAGCTGAGAGTTGTTTGGAGACAGCCATCTTTTTAAAGGCATCTTAGAGGGAGGTGTGTGGCCTAGCGGTAAAGTGCAGCCTGTCCAGTATCCAAACACATTCGGTGAGAAGCTCAAGAGACAGAGACGCATATGTACGCCTTGCACATTAATCCTAGACGCATTTGGGGAGCTTGGTTTCAGTGGAGTTGACTTCCAGTTAAAGTGATCAGTTGGGGAGGAAGGCTCTAGTTATGGAGAGGACCACCAGTGAGATTACCGGTAATGTCCAGAGGAGACCTGCTAATAAAATTGAGAGTCTGAGTCTCATTGTGTCACATGGGTGTCAGCAGCACATACAAAATCAGCAAGAAGGGTAAATTGCTCCATTCCGTCACACCTTCTTTTCAGCAACGAGCTCGCCTTGCTTCATGCATTGGCAAAATCTTTCTCACTATAAGAGAGTGAGCAGAATTCTCTAGTAAATTCTGATACTGTCCAACAGTGCCTGCTGTGTTCTGAACCACATTCTGGATATATATTTGGAGGACAAATTTGTTTCTTCAGATTGCAGTTCCATCAAGATATAAAAAAAGAGGGTCACCTCCTTTAATATATCTTAACGCCCTCCAGTGATAAAGATGCTGTTAGGATTGAACCACAACTCTGTATTTGTCCTATAGGAATAAATGGCAGCAAGGAAAAGGTAGGGGCAAAACTTGCTCCTTGAACTCCACTCCCCAACTGGCAATCCAGCCTCTATCATAGCCTCTTTTTCCTCTCCTTACCACCAAGTGTTGGCTAGTTTCTCACTGACTAGGAAATTTGTACTTCTTTGTACTCTATCATCAAGGGGGAGGCTGTCCCAGTGTGTTCACAGGCTTCGTGAAGATGACTTGGCACACAGTTCCTAGCTCATTTGGGTCTCACTCTCTGAACCATTTCTGGGTCTTGCTATTTCTTCTGTGTCATGGGTTAAGGGCATGAGAGGAAAGCATCTCTCTTCCCAAAGCTGCGCAAAAGCTCTTTATCTCATGGCTGAATTGTAGCCTAGTTATTTATACAGTGAAAGTTGTCCAGAGTCCAAAAATAAAGATTGTGGACACAATTCTCATCTCCATTTTAATAAGTGTCAAATTATTGTTTGTTTGTTTTCTTTGCACAAAATGTGACTGGGAGCACAGTCAAACTGTGGGATAGGAAAATCAAAGGCCAAGAGAATTATATACTGTGTGATTTTTATTTATTTAAAAACCCTCTTTTTTCAATAAAATAAACAAAACAACCCAAACTGCTTTTAACAAATGGCTTCTCTAGCCCCCACATGCCAGTTGTTACCTCCCGTCACCAAACAGATTTATTGTCAGAGTTATGAGTCATTTTGCATTGACGCAATTGGATGAGCTAATTTATTATTTGCCTCCTGTAGTTAACTAGATCCTAAAGCACGATAGATATTTTGTTTTATAGAAGACTCAAACCCTACGCAACTAAAAGGCCAAACAAAAAGAATAAACAACCTTAGTGAGTGAATTAAAAAGTGTCACAGAGCAGCAAAGGCAAAGTTAGAGGAGACACCTCAGTGGTAAAAGGCAGGACAGTTGTAAAACAGATTCTGCTAAACTTCATAGGGTGAAAACCTTCCTACTTTCAGATATTGCAAGAGCAATCTGAGAAGTTGGTGCAGCAGTGCAGAGGCCTGGTTTGCAGCTAGTGGGATGGGAAAAGAGGAGGGAAAAGTCCCAATGTGCAAGCGGAAATCCTTGTGCTGATGGACCACATTAGTTGGATACTGCACCACAACACAAACATGTCAAAAACCTATTTCTGAGCCTTCAGTTATCACAATTTTAAGAGTGTGTGCATTGAATAATGAGTATTGCAATTAAACATAATTAACTTTTTCGTTGTGCCTCCTTGCCAGGAAAGGCTACTACTGCCTTTGGCCATGGGGGTAAAGTGTTTTGTTTCCACAGAGAAAAGAAATAAGAAAATTGCTATAATTTTAAAAGACAAATAATAGATTTGAAATCTTATAGTTTATAGCCATTTTGATGTTAAAAGAGTGACATGAAGTTTGAATGCTCTAGTTTGAGAGGAAGGGTCCCAATGAGAGCGCTACCATGGTGTTAAGAGAGGCTTATCAGCTGCGTGGCTTGCCTGCCGATGATAAACAGTGGCAAATCAATAATTAGTAAAACCTGTGTCTATCACCCAATTAAAGGAATCTTTGTTAAAATGAGTTTGGGTACATTGATTAATTTATTGATTAAACTTGCATACATTTGCATATGAGATAAAAACGGTTCTAAAGAAAAATGTACTTTGTTTTTAAATTATTCCCACAAGTGTCACAGTAGGCCTCATCTTCTGTCACACACAGAAGGACATGATGCGGCTTGACATCTGAAACTTTTATAAGTACTTATGTTAAAAACTGATAATGATCGCTCCCCACATCAAATGGGGGACGACGTTTGCGTGGTTGCGTGCAGCCCCTTGAGCTCCTAGGAGACACCTGGTAGTTCGGACTGGCTGCACCTTCCCCCAGGAGGGATACTCCAGCTAAGCACCCAATCCCACCTGGGGGAGGCATTGCCAGGGGATTGGCCAGGTAAGGGGAGGGACTAGCCTAGCCCACAAAATAGAAGGTGTAGCTTACCAGGAAGCAGCAGTCAGGCTCCAGAGCTTCTCCCACCCGCCACTCCCTCAATTAATGTTTATTTTAGCAATTCATCACAACTTTGGTGGTTTCAGGCCTTGGGCGGGATACCAGGGTTCCCCGTTAAAGGGGTCTAGGGGGGAAGCATTGACCATACAGTGAGAGGTTGTCATTGCTCTCCCCCACCAGTGGCGGCAAACGGGGGGCCGGGCTATCTGCTTGAACATATGTTCTCCAGAGCTAGCCCAATCCCCGCACATTCTGGATAACCCTGCAGTTTCCCAGATCCCCGACTGGGGGCTGGGAAGGATAAATGCCCAATGCCTGAGCCAAGGTCTCCCTACATCTGAATCTTAATAAAGGTGTGGCCAATTTTAATCCCATAGCACGTTATCTTGTGTCATTATTCCGCTCAGGGGTCGCCTGGGTTGGGGGACTCTGCCTGTCCACGCAATGTAGATATACCAATTTGGGGGCAGCTTGTGAGCTGATAAAATTGTTTTAAACCTATTAACCTGACCAATTAACTGACTAAATCTTGAATCCCTACTAACACCACTAATTAACTGACTGCATTTAACACCACAGTAAATGCTTTCACCATAAACACAGGTAATGGTTTAAACATAAACACACAGGGGCCTCCTGTTTTGATCATTCCCTAGCAGGAAGAACAAAATATAATCCCTAGCGTTACTTCTGAATTGGACATAGCAGTTTGTTTCACTCCAAACAAAGTTTGTTCTTGACTTACCAATCAAACTTTGAGTGAAACAAATCACAATCCTTGACTCAGAGAGTTAGGGATGTAAGAAAACACCATTTTCTGTTCTGACCTTTAAATTTGTTGCATGCAGCACTGTTTATGTTCCACTGCATTTTGTCTTCCACAAAAAATACATTATCTGTATTTCCATCCACTGCATCAAAATTATGTACCTTATGTAATTTACATGCAAATTATGTTGCCGTGATGTTATTCTGCCCTATTCATTTCAATGGAAAGGAAACACAATGCAAGTAGGGGTGGGGAAAAGTAATAAATTATGTATCATCTGTGGACTGAAAGCAGCAACAACAACAGATTGATTTCCGTTTTGGACACGGGATGAATACGTGAACATTGGCAATTTCCACTCCTGTTTCCATTTTTCTTGGAATTCTGCAAGATGTAATGCTTAGCCAGGGATTGTGCTCTTGCTTGTAACAGGCGAGGAGCAAAGCAGGTGTGATCTCCACATTCACAACAAACCATTAGCTCTGGTTTATATGAATTGTGAACTGGGCAATTAGTCTTCCATATAGGCTTATGAGCCTTGTCAATGTGAGAAATGGCATCAAAGGAGAAGGCAAAACAAAAACCCACCCTGAAATGAAATTAGGAGGACTGGAAGACCTAATACTATGGACATATGCAGAAAACATGTGATTTATTTGCTATATTTATATATTCTGCTTCTCATTTTTGTGAGGTTCCCAGTGGTCTCCTATCCAAGTCCACACTCACTTAGTATCAATCATGTTACAGCATCATGTATTCCCAAGGGATTTGCTGGGCAGTGACTGCAAACGGGATGTAGTTGGGTGTAACTCTCTAACTACCTCCCACTGATGAACACGTGAATGCCCAGACAGAGGTCAGGCCCAAAAGTAATCAATGGGATCTCTTCCTACAACATAGGAAGCATGATAATATTAAGGGCAATGACCTTGCCCTATCTAAGTTTTCCATAAACCGATTAGGAAAGCAGCTGAGAAATGGGCAAAGATGTGCACTTTTTGTCAAACTCACCAGACAGGTATGAGACGCATGTATTTATCATGGGTCCTTGGGCATTTTTTATATCCTTCAAAATGCATCTAGGGAAATGTCATGTCTGAAATAGCCCTAAGCACATACTAGTTGAAGCCCATGGTCAAGCACTGTGTCCTAGAAAGAAAGATGTTTGGGACTGTGGAGGAGGGGGAGATGAAGTAAGGTGAAAGGTTTGGAGTCGTGGTGGTAACCCATTTGCCTTGGAGGCCTAAACAAATGCTGCTATTCTTGCCTCCATACCCCTTGCCACTTTCTTTCTCCCTCTCTTTGAGGAATAAAATGCCTTTTAGGGGGTAAACTAGCAGCCTTTATGGGGTGTCAGAACATCCCCTGACAGTTGGCAAACACCAATGACACCTCATTTTTGCAGAACATGACAGTTAATTCTGATAGTGGGATAGGATTAAACCTGCCAAGAACGTTGGGCAATGTATTAAATAAACAAGTCTATGTGGATCCACTCTGTCACACATAACATGCTGTACCTGCACTACATACACTGAAGTGCCTCATGAAAATGCCAAACTGCTGCATGCACCATTCGTATGGAAGCGACAGACATTCCATGCCAACAATGTAGAATGTTTTGCAGGAGGTGGCTTAAGAGGAAAGCAATAGCAGAGGCCAACTACAACATGCGGCACCCGAAGGTTTAGGCAGTCACTGTGTGGGGCTCAGAATCAGTGTGATCCAGCAGAGAGAGAGAGGGTGGGTGCTTGGGGTGGGAGATCTGGATTCAGATCCTAGTTTGACCATGGACTCACTGGGTGGCCTTGGGCAAGGTGTTATCTCTCTCAGTCTCAGTTTCCCCATCTGCAAAAAATTGGAATAACAATGACCTACCTCATAGGGTTTTGCAAGGTGCCCTACATCCTAAATGAGTTATGAAAATGATACAGTATAGTCTACTTCAGGAATAATCAAGCCCAAACTCCCTTTTCTGTGAGGCTCATTAGAATCCTAGATTTTGGGATGCGTGTGTAAGTAATCTTCTAGTCCTGAGTTTAACAGTAATTGCAGTAACAAGCTGAGTATGTGATGGCAAAAATCCCATGCAATCTGTAGTGCCGGACCAGTTGCTCAGCTCAATCTCCTGCTTATGATTGTACCAGAAATAAATAATTTTTGCAGCAGTACAGACTTCTCGGGATGGGCACTATGTAAGAAGGTATCTCTCTGCCACAAATATTGCCTTCCTGCATAAGAGTTGATTCCTGCAGAGGTACATAGCACCAGATCTGTGTGTGCTAAAGTGGTGCACATGTACAAGCCTGCTTTGCCCTTCTTAGAATCAGAAACAGTCCCTAATGATGCAAAGTTGTATTATATTTATTTGGTGGTGGATAGTGTGACCCTCAGCTGAGGCTGCATGGGCCTGCTAGTGCATAAAAGATAAAAGTGAGAAAGCAAAGTACTCACGTGGCATGATTCCCTGGTTGGCGAGCTGCTCTCGGCTTCTTCGCTGCTGCAGCCGCAACTGTAAAACTGGGAGAGAGTGCATCTTTCAGAAAGGGACCTCTAACGTCTGCCACAAATAACTCCAAACTTTTCATTTGTTGAGATACCTTCCGCTCTGCTGCTAAAGAGGGAAGGTTCAGATCTCTATCACATGCCAAAAAAAGGAGTCATCCTTGTTACAACAGCAGTGTAGATCTGCCCTATTACTGGAATGCAGCTTTCTTATTATCTTACTAAAACTAAGCCAATTAACCTGGAGTTTGGTCAAATGACCATTTCCCTTTCTCCATCCTCTCTCCACACACACACACACAGTTAACAACTTCATAATGCAGCAGACGCAGTTGCTAATGTTACTACATTACCAAAAAGATGAAAATGTATCAAGCTATTTTAACTGTGCTGCTTATTAAGATTTTAGAGTAAATGATTCTCTGCTACGCATGTTATTTAGGGTTGAAAGAAGAGGAGCCTTTTGCAATAGTTTCCATTCTAGAGTTCACAGGAAACAACTCAGAGTTACCAAAATAAAAAATAAAAAAAATGCTGCAGATCTGGAAAACATGGTCCACACGGATATGTGCTGCTCCATTAGCTTAAAGAAGGAAAGGGAGTTAAAGAAAATGAATTATCTATGATCACATTTAGATGAAAAGGTAGACAGGATTTGTATTATATGCAATAGATCTGTTTGCTCTGCCAGGCGCAGCCAGAATGAGATCCACTAGACTGAAATTCTAGCTCAATCAAATTCTTAAAAATATAGTTTGAAACGAAAGAAGCAAACCACTGGACCATCTTGTGTAGGGATGAAATCGATCCTCTTGAGACTTGGCCCATTTTAATGAAAGTGATGAGTGGATGTGGCTCAAAATGAAAAAAAAAATGTCTAGGAAACTATGGCCTAATGTACATAACAGGTCTGCCTGCAGCTATAAATAATCCAACTTAATCTTGACACCTCTGACATATATGAAGTCCAGCCTGTTCCCCTGTTACTGTCTCAGTTTCTAGGAGCCAGGCTAGCCATAGGGGCAGTGAATGCCCTTCCCTCTTTGCACATTGCACGATGGAGAGCCACTTGTGTTTGGCAGATCATTAGCTTGCCCTGGAGAACAAACACTCTCACCTCACCTTGCCTTGTGTCTCTAGAACTGACTTATATCTATCAGGAGTGCAAAAAAAAAAAACAATGTCTGCAAATTTCAATTCAAACCTAACAGTATTCTGAACATTTGATTTAAAAAAATGAGATGAGGGAGGACAGAAACTAAAGAAACTTTTGTCTGCTTTATAGAGATGTGAGGCATTTAGCAGGTGAGGGTCAATTTATTCATCACAGTCACTATAGGAGGCCAATCCAAATTGCTCCACATATCGTACATTCAGACTTACTATTCTAAAGCTGCAACCTTAGTCACAATTCCTAGAGAATAATTCATTATAGTAGAACTTTGAGTAAACATGCATAGGATTGCATGGCAACAGGATGGTTTTCACTGTGTCATTACCAAATCTTACATCGGGAGCTTCCAGAGTGGCTGTTTATTGAGCATACATGCTGATATGTGTGCACAAAACATATGTGGCAGTTATATGACATTGCCTGCTTACTTGGCATTCATTCATGTGCAGGTAACCCAATACCCCCAGTGATTGTTATGCAACACCTCCCAGTGCAATTTGCCACCACTTTTCTTATCACTTTCTCCTTATCAGACTTTTAGTGGTTATAAAACTAACAGCATAATTGCACTAGAAAATGTGGAATAATAACCAATTTTTCTGCATATTAACATCCCATCTGGAAATGCCCTTCATCTCTATAAAACTAAACTTTTTATCAGTAACACCCCCCCCCCCCAAAAAACCAAAACCCACCTCAACTTAAGCAAAGAGCTACTGCACATTAAAGGCTAACCACATAATTTCCACAATGAGTGATTAAACTGGCCTCCACACACTGAGCTTTATATATAAACAAACCCTTAACTTAATACAGTGGTACCTCGACTTATGAGCTCCTCAACCTACGACGTTTTCGACTTCCAAATGAGTTCCGAAAGAAAAAAAATGGCCGCACGATGCCTCGACTTACGAGTTTTTAAATGCGGTTTTCTCGACTCGTGAATTTTTCCCCCCTTCAACTTACGGAAATTTCGACCTACGAGGGCGCGTCCGTCGTAAGTCGAGGTACCACTGTATATAAATCTGCCCCTTTAAAATTCCATTGAAATATATACATAAAGAATGGAATCCTATATATATGTACAAAAATACATATTCTCTCAATAGGATATATAGAGCATTTAGTGTGTGTGTGTGTGTGTGTGTGTGAGAGAGAGAGAGAGAGAGTATTCCATTTCTCTTCTATGTAAAATGTATTTTAAAAGAAATTTACAATAGTGTCAGATTTTCATAACCATTCAGAAGCATCTGATGCTTCATTCGTGTTGGCAATGTACCAGTGACTTATCAGATAATTTAAAAGACATCATTCAGCCCTTTAACAAATTAGCTAATGGATCAAAGATTTAACCTTTCAGACATGTTAGAGGGTCTCAGCCTTTAAATCAGCAATACCGGGTTGTGAAGGACACAAAGCTTGTCTTTTTCCTCAGAACAAGCTCTGAGGAACTGGGTGGGGAAACCCTCCAATTTCCACAAACAATCTCTAAGAAATGAGCACGGGAGACAAATGGCTTCCTTGGGGCACCAGCACCCTCTTGAAAAGCTCTCATGATTTGTTTATGCTTGCACAGACTTAGCACTATAGAGGGATTAAAGCATCTGTTTGCGTGCTGCTTTAATCAGGGCTAGTCAAGGAACTTGCACACTTAAGAGATGTCACTTCGACAGGAGAACATGGGAGGAAGAGATAGAGAGGCGGGGGAGGCAGCTCCCAAAGGTCTGGGCTTTTCGGAAAGCGTGGCCTGTTTCATGTGGTCTCAGGAACCAGATGCCACTAAAACGTAAGTGCAAATGCATCAAAATACTTCCCTTTCGCTGCAAAGCCCAGTATCCACAGTCTGGAAGGCAGGCTTGGATGAATGGCTGCCACCACATAATCCAATTACATCCTTTAATTTCAATGGTTAAGAATGTCAGATCTGCACCTTAAACACATTTCCCTGGAAATAATAGGCCCCAGGAATTTCAATGGAATTTGCTTCCCAAGAAGACACACCAGAGTATTGGAATCCCAGGTGTTTAAAATGCCTGAAATGCAAAGTTGTAAAGCATGGGTAGGCAAACTAAGGCCTGGGGGGGGGCTGGATCCGGCCCAATCACCTTCTAAATCTGGCCCGTGGACTGTCTGGGAATCAGTGTGTTTTTACTTGAGTAGAATATGCCCTTTTATTTAAAATGCATCTCTGAGTTATTTCTGGGGCATAGGAATTCGTTCATCCCCCCCCCCCATATAGTCCGGTCCCCTGCTGAAAAAGTTTGCTGGCCCCTGTTGTAAAGCATTTCTTTTTACGGAGGAGTTGCTCTAATGTTAGGGTTGCCATATGTCCTCTTTTTCCAGGACACACTCTCTTTTTCATGGGTAGAGTCGTCATAGTGATCCATGGTTAAAAGTAGAAGTCTGCAAATGTGTCCCTTTTTTTGCTCTTCAAAATATGGCAACCCTACAGGTGCTACTGATTCCCCCCCCCCCAATAAAGCTGATATTTAATGCCTAATTTCATGAATGGGATTTTGCTTGCAGTGTTTGTGTTCTAAAGAACAGCAAAAGTCACAGGTGGGCATCAAAAAGAGGAAAAACCTTGAGAAAAAGTGGGGTGGCAAAAAGAGAGAAAGGGGTGTGTGTCAATTTTTGGCTCTGACCCTGCCCAGTGCTGACTCCAGCCCCACCCACTGCTGGTATGCAGCCCCTTGGAAAATGTTCCTGAGGGAATGCAGCCCACAATAAAAAGATACAGAAGTTACTCAACTGCTAGCATAAAGCCTGAATAAGAATGGACAAAGAGGGATAAATAGCAATCACTGGATGACACTGTGAACTGATTTCTTTCATCTGCTCTCAACTAGCAGGTGTGCTATCAACAAACAGAACTAGTAAGTACTTTGATACAATGAAAATTAACACCAAAAACATTTAAGCACAGGCCCAGGAAAAAAAGCTTTTTCCATATTGTATGTATCTGGTAAAGAGGTAAGTGCAACGATATGATGGACGATTTATTGTTGTTGTTTTTAAATAAAGTGCATATAGGGGTGTTTTGTAGAAACTTACTGTGGATAACACTTCAGCAATAAGATTGAATCCTTGTTTATATCCACAAATGACCCCCTGGCAATTACTACTGAATAGGCATATTGTGAAGATGCCCACTGGAAAATACTTTATAGATCTGGCTTCTTTTTCCTGATGGGTTTTTAAAACAAGGCCTGTGCTTATTTCACAAACGTAAGCTGGCTGTTACAGAAACAGTAGGCAGGACATGCAATCATTGTTTCTAGTATGAAAAAAATACAGGCTACACTGGCATCACTAAGCTAGCAATTCATAAACTCTTCATAGAAGTTAGCCTGACCCTACAGATCTGTTGGTTAAGGCAACTTGCCAGTGTGTTTGGGTAGGGAGTAAAATACATGGGTCACTCACACTTGAAGTTTGCTCCTAAGCAACAAAACTGCAGTACAGCTGGTCAAGCCCAGCTGACATTTAATCCACAGCTATTTGGAGTTCGCTAACAAGGCACAAATTAACTCTTTTTGCTCAGTTAATTTCATCCCTCAGAGATCTTCTAGTGCTCCTAGGTCACAGAAGTGCGACTAATTTGGACACTCCACATCACAATTAAGAATGAACCTAGATAAGATGCTTGTGTATATTGTTAATCTAATATGAACAAGCCCAAGATCTCTAATCGCCATTACAGTAATGTATATATTTGAGGCATGAAGGTTTCTGCTTTCAGGCAAGAGGCTGGGTTTGAAAATCATCTACTGCCCTGCAGACCAATAATTCTTTGATATAAGCTCCAGATGTACACAAAACAAACAGGCCAAAAAATTTCACCTTGTCCATTCACTCAAAATTATGTATTCTTCTATTATTAGATCAGCAGTTGAAAGAAAGAAAGAATTATCATTACTTCAAGAGGTTATTTCTTAATTGGTCAGAAGGAGGAGGTAAGTTTGTTCTTCTGGGGTGCGTAATAGAAATCTTTAAGAATCTGTATGTAATTTCTGAACAGTATTCTATTTGCCTTCTTTACATGTCTATTTCATCCCTCCCTGTAATGTATGCAACATCTCACCACCACCAAAAAATAGCTGCACCTCCTCTTAGACTACAGTTTTGGCAATGTAGGGATGGCTGCTACTTTTCTACATTATCTACAATACCCTCAGCACCTTATAAATCGGTTGCCTTTCTCCTTGAGCATCTGAAACAACCCTGACATAATCATGGACAAAATAAGTCTGGGGATAAAAAAGAAAATCAGTCAAGTCTTAGCCTACCTCAATGTACTTTGAGGAGCGGGCAGAATGTACTGGGGGGGGGGATCTGCAGTAAGAATTCTAGCAAAAACAATATAATTATTGAAATTCAGAGTGTAAAATAAAACCACCAACTCTGATTTTTAGAACCCCAAAAGTGATAATTGAAAGAACAGCATTTACTCTTAACTTCACATGTTGCTCATTCTTTTCGTCAGATGTCTCTAACCTTCAAATACTGTATTTAATTGATTATTCCTCTCCGTAACATTAGAGGGATCTTTACTCCAACTACAATGTCTTATTGCTAAAAGATCCCCTACCAGGCTCATAATTTTAAAACAAAAACTCTACACTAACCCTAGGTGTTTAAGAAGACACTTGCTCTAATATTTAACCCAAATCTGAATTGCTAGACTATGAAATCAGTACCTCCAGTTCTTACGTCTCTCCCCACTGCCTCTTATAGATACTCAGGCTAAAGGAGACCGAGTACAGATGTATCTTTTAACAATTTACACATCTGTTGCACTTGAAGATGAGCATGGGAGAGCACTTCTATCATACAGGTAGACACCTGGGATTTTGCAATTTAAGGGTCACTCAGACCAGGCAGAAGCAATAAATATGGACTCTTGTGCTGCTTTGAGCAGAGCAGCTCTCCATACGAAAACAAATTGCACCTTGTATCTTTTGCAATTACACATTCTAGGGCACAAAACAACTTCAGCCAGCCCTGGACTCCTAGTTTGCATTGTACAAAATGGGATTCATAGCATAAGACACCAGTAACACCCAGGCTCATTTCATTTCAACATTTCAGTATCTTGATGCTCTTGAGCCATCAACACTAAGTTATTGATATACCAGTGGCCCAAAGCAAACTCACCCACTTTTCCTATTACTGCTTCACTGGGAGTCAGAGATCTCTGTTATCTACAAACCATCAAGTATCACTTCCAACAAACAATCATTTTTCAGTAGAACTTTTAAGATTCTCCAGCTATTTTATGCTAGACTCTGGAGCCCCATCTCTGAAGTTACCCAGTAAGGCTGAGGCAATGGGCCTGGGAAGAGACATTTCCTTATGCAGCCAATCAGAATGTGGCAACTTACCCAACCTGTCCCCTCACTGATGGTCAAGCAAGTGAGAGATGACCTGTAAAGGAGTTTACTGACTTCCATTTACAGCACTCCAATAACATATGGATTTGTATTTCTTGGGGACACAATGCCATGGATAGTGTTTCCTGGGAAGAGTTAAACACTTAGCAGGAGAGTTTTTGGGCCAACCCCTCAGGCTTTGTCCTATTTGATTTAAGGCAATTCCATTGATATTTGGAACCTGGCAGGAAGGCAGGCAAGAAGAATCATTGTTTCTGTGGAATTTGTCAGGATGACCTCAGGTTTGTGTATTTATCTTTGGTAAAATAGACAAAATAAACATACACACAAATCCTAGTCTCTTAACTCAGAAGGAAGTGGGAGGGGAGAACATGCCTGCAATGTTGCTGAAGATTTTGACATATTAGATTTATACTCCACTCAGAGCAGTGACTTGTTTTGCCATAAGTTTCACTTGAAGGCACAATTTTTCAATGTAAACAAGTCTTATCTTTTTTCCCCCTTGGCAAAACGCTATGCAAAGGAGCAGGCTGGATGACCATCTAGTGCAGGGGTAGGGAACCTAAGGCCCGTGGGATGTGGCCCAATCGCTTTCTCATTCCGGCCCATGGACAGTTGGGGAATCAGTGTGTTTTTACATGAGTAGAATGTGTGCTTTTATTTAAAATACATCTCTGGGTTATTTGTGGGGCATAGGAATTTGTTCATTCCCCCCCCCAAAAAAATATATAGTCCGGCCCACCACATGGTCTGAGGGACGGTGGACCGGCCCATGGCTGAAAAAGGTTGCTGACCCCTGATCTAGTGGGAATGATTAGTAATAGAGTTGGAGTAGTTTACCTTTGAGAACCCTTCCAACTCTGTAAAGCACATTTCCTTCCAAAGCTAACTATAGTTAAGAGCGCTGGGAATTTCTGTTAGGGGTGAACAACAGTTCCCAGGATTCCATTTTTTGGGGGGTGGAGGTGCTTTAAATGTATGGTATGTATGCAACCTGTGATTATATGAAAACCTATACTTCGTTTTATTTACATACTGTTAGAACAACACACTGTTTTTCAGTCACAGGCATGCAAAACAGCTTGCAACATTCATTAAAACTATACAGCCATCATTTTGAAAGCACAAGAGCAAACCTTGGCTGCAACATTTGGTTAGCAAGGAGAGAGCATAACCAAGGGCCTGAATTCGGGTAACATGCTAAGCCAAACCTTGATTTATTTCAGCGTCTTATGGGAGTAAAAAAAAAAAAAATTGGGGAGGAGAAAAGTGCAAGTGAGCTCCTCTACAAGTGCCTACGTGTTTCTGTGATCCTAGTAAGCTATAGTTCAGCTCACTGTGATCATCAAGTGTGATGTGTGAACGAGGCCAGATAAAGCCTTATGCTTGGTAGGGTACAACCTCACGCCGGAAGGTTGTGGCAACCGAAGCAGCATTTTTCCACTTTAGCCTAATTCCAGAGACAGGTAAATATGGGGTGAAACATTCCCTTAAAAATGCCAGAACCATGTAGGTTTCTAAATGTCACAATCAACACTTTGAATTTGGCCAGAGAAAAATTTGGCTAGGAACCATGCCGAGCTCACCTAGAATTAGTGCCATGCCAGCTCTGCGATCAGCTCCAGACTAGGTGAGCTGCTACATTTTAAAGCAACAGAAGTCCTAAGGCAGACTCCAACACAGCGCAATACAGTAGTTTGAGCTGAAAGGTTACCAAAGCTGATAAGAAAATGGTTACGTCCTTGGATGAAGATCATGGTCTCCAAACTATAATTAAAGGAGGTCCTCAGTACGTGCTCTAAATAGGTCACCAGAGGTAGGATTGCAATGTACATGCCTGAACTGATGAAAGAACCACGGCTAATGGCTTATTTCAGTCTGTATACATTCATTGCCGATATTCCCATGTAGGATGTTTATATATCATTTATACTGGTAGTAGAAATAGTCCGTGATAGCAAGTCTATGATACTGTATCATACATTTTATGTAACTGTACATACAGAAACCATAATTTTTGTCACCTACCGGTACAATGGTTAACGCTATTGACAGCTTCCCACCTGTACCTCAAACAAAGGCTGCTCTCCTACGTACACTTTATGGGGAGCAATCCCCATCAAACACAATGGTAAGAAATTCATATACTGACTATATTTGTTATGCAAAGTACTATACGCAACAAGCATTCTGCTTATGTAGTGCTACAATTCCATTTTGGAAAATTTGGGATGAAGTACAAATCGACATGAAGGACCTGTGCTCTATTTCCATGCCGCAGCTAAGGTCTATCCTCTTTAAACATCAAGCTTAGTGTTTGGTCACCATGTGTATCATGCATAGCAATATGCAAGAGACACCAGAGCAAAGATGTTCTTATGTTTAAACCCTTTATTTAAATTAACACTCTTCATTTTATCACACTCAATATGCAAGTGACCTTCAAACACATCTGCCCTGTAGCTTGGGAGTCTATGGGAATGTCCTTGGGATTCTAACCATTTCCTGCTGCTGCTGTGGCCCCATTTTTAGTGCTCTACTAATATTCTAAAATGCTAACTGTAAGGATCAATTTGGACAGGTTTCTACTTACAATAAAACGTTTTTTTTTCATAAAAGCAGCACCAAAATGAGATGGGTAACAGTCACAACAGCACCCTATATGTCTTCACCTCAAGACATGTCTTCCCACCCCAAGGTGGGAATTAAAATGTGGGAAAGAGAGCTATGATTGGAAGAGTGCCTTACAAAGTGACTCTGTTAGAAACTCTAAAAGAAACAAAAATTATGGGACTCAAAGAGTCATAAAGTTTACTTTTAGCTTAGAATCATTTGAAAAATATGCGATCCTACCATCAACTCTGTAATCTCTCAACCCCCAACACCCCGTCTTTAAAAATAACACTGAAATGAGTCTTAAAAACAATACTGGCTCACTGTAAAAGAATGCAATGGCCTGGAGAACCATCCGCCTTGTGTCCTCCTCACTTCAGGAAGGTGGCAGTATTGCTTTGGGATTACTGGGTTAGAGAGCAAGCCCTCTTCTTTCCAGTGAATGGCACTGTACCATTACCATAATACACCAATGGATTCTGAGGAATGACTTATTCTCATGAAATGTGATTACAGTGATAGAGAAACCACAGCAAAGTACTGGACCCAAACTGTGTAGAACCCCAGCCAGCCAGAGTCTCCTCATTTGTACATACAACTCTGGAGTTTTCAACTAGCTGCCAATTTTATATTTTCTAAGCAAACACTGCAAATGACCACCCAGCTGCCTCAAACGTCTTAATAAAACCCAAGTGGATTAGCAACAGTACGATAAGTTTCTGATCTTCTTGTTATCTCTGGTGTACTAGAGATCAAAAACCGCCACCCTTCCCCAAGTTGAGTGGGTGACATTCAGGAATGGGTGACACATACAGGAGAACGTGATTATGCAGTACATTCACTGGACGCATGCAGCAACAACTCGGATGACAAGAAAAGAGTGCTATTTAAAATAATAATTGGTATAGCCAAACCCAATAAGAATAATGTATAAACACAAGCATGCACACAAGAACACACACTATACAATGCTGAATTTATCTAAAGTTGCTGTGACCCTAACCCTACAACAGGACTGATTTCTATGTGACTGTCTCCTGCCTTTATTCACCATTACTCACCTTTATTCACGTTGGATGTCCTCAAAGAAGATGCCCCTAATGGGGCTTCAACACACTCTGGAGATCTGGTACATGTTTTTTAGTTGCAAAGCTTTAGAAAATGGCAATCAGTCGTTTGGCTCTAGCTATATTTCTCTGGTGATGTCATTTTAAATACTTTGCGTGTTCCATTTGTTTTTTGTACTTCTAAAAAAAAATCAATGCCTTTCTGCAAATTCATGTTTGTCCAATTAGTCACAGAACCCTAAGGCTGGCTGCCTGGGTGCTGGAGTAAAGCATCAAGGCTAGGATATACAGGACAGCATCTGACTTGTATGGATGGGAGGAGATCTACTGCTTGTCATAACAGCCCTTATGGATTTCTGGTCCAGTTCTCATTCAAATATGTGGAGAACTCAGAACTGTAGAGCATTTGGGTTTGTTTGTTTTTTAGTAAGCTACGCCACAGACATAAATTGTAAGCAGTGAAAGAGCAGAAAGAGAGGGAGCAGACAGAAAGGAAAACGCATTTCTTCATTTGCAGAGTAGCCCCTGTGAGAGCGAGCCCATGACAGCTTTACGACTCCCTGGTTATTTTACTTGCATGCTGCTTAATAAGAAACAGCCTCCAGCTGAGGCTTGTAGTAGAGAAAAGTTTTAGGAGAAATTCTTGCCGTGTTAGCCCTACCTGATCTGAATTTGCTCCGAATCAGCATAGAATGCTCAGACCCCAGAAGTGTCATGGTGATGCCTTGTGATAATTCCCAGTGCCAGAAAGCCCCTCAACGCTCAAACCATTAACTGGCTCCAAGAAGAGAAGCTGATCACGACCAATGAATCACAATTCATCTAGCCCTCCCTTGGAGTCTAGGTGATTGCAGAAAGCAGCAGAAGTGTAACTCAGGAAAGGTTTGGTCCCATCCAGCACTGACCCTCCGCGAAAGCCTACTGTATGCCCTTGCACTGTGTTTGGCTGATTAACTTTTAGCTAGCAGACCCCTCCTTTCTATCCCACCCTCCCCTCCTTTCTCAGAGTTTACTATCAGCAACATCACCGGGTGTCCTGACTGATGTCATAGTCTAGCGGGGAGCAGACTATCCCTAAAGGGTCTTTAGGAAAGACAGAAGTTTGATATCTGATCCGCTATTACTACCAACAGGAACTTGGCCAATCAAGAGCTTCCCTCCCTCTGACTGCAGGGGTTCGGAGCAGCTCTGAAATATCAACAGACTCCTGCTTAACTCTTTCCAGCATACTGAGCCTGTTGCTACCAGGAATTCAAGAGGAAGGGCTCGGCTGCATGGTTCCTGCAGTGGATTTTAATAGCTCACATCCCAAGGACGGGATTTCTTGACTTCAGTGGAGATTTTTGGATGGCATAGTGGCTGTGTGTCAGGCTAGTTTTTGCTTTAAAGTGAATTTAGTGATACAGGCATCACCTATTAATAAACCCATTGATATGTCACACAAACTAATAATCAAAAATTCACAAAACTCAAGACACCTTATGTGGACACAGTACAAACAACAAGAACAGAGGTCCTTGTAAGCACATAAAGTAAAGTTCTCACCATGCAAAATATCCCAAGCACCGTCACCTATATTCTGCTGACAAATCTCCATCCAAGTCCCCAAACACAAATAACTGTCCTTTTAAATAATACCTTCAAAACAATATTCCACACCACTCGGGGGCTGGTTTAAAAACAGCACAAGCATCATTTTAGTTAATTATTCTTATTCATGCTTTTCAGTAAAGTCTATTCAGATATTTGAGCCCCTTTCAAGTGTAATTAATGCACATGGTGGGATGTGTATCATCACAATATTTGCAATGTCTGAAAATGGTCCTAATTATATGATGTTGTGCTCGGAGAACTCTCTGCATGGTTAGGAACCCTGGAAAAGCAGCCTTGTTGAGCACACAGAAAGGGCTTTGCATTTGCAGTTTTTTAATAATAATAATACCAAGGAGATGGTACAGATGAGAATATGTTCAGATCTTACACTGGACGCACACGGATTTTGGGTGGGGATTTTCACCACAGAGTTGCCCCTCTGATTCAATTTAATTGAACACACTATAAAACATTTGAAAAGGGCTCTGGCTGTCAGCCATCAAGTGTGGAATAATCAAGAGATTTATGAATAAATGACATACACACATGTATTAAGTGACTCTCAAAGGGTGGCAGTTTGGCTTAGCAGTTCATGTATCTCTAAGGTTTAAATATGGATTCACAGAACTCAAGAGAGATCACAAAGCCACATATTCCTTCGCAATGAGGCTCTTCTCTGTTCACACATTATAATTTAAGACTTCCTCCAGTAATGAATTTTCTGACTTGGATTTTCCGCTGGTGATGTCAATAACATTTACCTTAAGTATCAGACTCTTTAGAACAAAAGTTCTTTTCTCAGTAGCTGCTTGATCTCATTAAAATGAGATTGAAGAAAGACAAAGTATCATATGTAAAGAAAAGAAGAAAATAAAAATATAGGATAGAGGATAACAGTATAGCAAGTGTCTTTTTGGATAAATAGTCATTATTTTTTTATTTAAAACTTACATTCTGCTTTAAAAGGGGGGTGGAATCCAAGGTAGTTAAGAAATCAACTTAAAGCAAAGCTATTAATACAAAACTAGTTTAAAGGTATAATTAAAACCATTACAAAGCCATGTCTGGCTCCCCAAAAGCCCTCATAAAGAGTAACATCTTGATCAAGAGGGGAAAACCATACAGTGAGTCTTTATTAGTATTAAGGGTTTAAAGATGAACAAACAAACAAACAAACCCAGCATTTTGATTTGAGCTTTCCATGACTCAACAGACTGATCCCATTTTAAGCTAAAATTGTTGGGTCAAAACATATTTGGTTTATTTTATCAACTATTTCACCAACTATTGGCATAGTTATAGTATTAATGTATTAGGACATGAACAAAAATACTTTAATGTTTGAGTACAATAAACCTGTCTATGAAAGTAGCTGAACACCAGGCACTAGAATTCAACAAGAAACACTCTCTTTTATGTTTCATGTACTCAGAAAGACTTTCACCAAGCTTTATAAGGAGTTTGTTGTTGTTTTAACACATTTCTGTTTTAAAAACTTTTTAAACTGGTTTCTCTGACTCCCCATAATTTATTACCTCACAATATACATCTTGGGCTGAATTCCTGCAGAAGTGCTCAGCTCTGTTTCTAACAGATAGTGGTGTTCCATAATGTTTCAGAAGGCAGTGTGTCGCAGGCCCTTTATGCAGAAGGACTTCTACATCAACCTTCCACAATGGATTCAAGCACAATGCCAAGAAGCACACTTGCAGCAATTACACATGCAGTGGCTGGTATAGTAACCGCTTGTCCCAAATGAATTCTGTATTCCTTTATGAAGATGCCCACAATTACTACAGGCAGCCAGCTGAATAAGCTTGCTTCATTCATTCATGTAAGACCAAGCTAAAATGGCACCACTAATTTCAGTACTCCTTCAATACGTTTATCAGAATTCCTTAGCAACATCGGGTTCAAGGCTACCAATTCCCTGTCTTTGATTTTCAGAGGCAAGCATCTGTGCTTATGTAGCCAAAACAGCATTGTCCACACACTAGTCATTTGTCAGCAGACTGAGAATTCCCAAAATCTGCAGTAGTACGAAAGAAAGAAAGAAAGAAAGAAAGAAAGAAAGAAAGAAAGAAAGAAAGAAAGAAAGAAAGAAAGAAAGAAAGAGTTGGGCAACCTGGAGGGTGGTGGTGCAAAATAGCTGAATGAGGAATGAGCATGCACAGTGGCCAATAATGCTTACTAACCATTGTGGAGGAATGGAAAATCTTGTGTTGTGGAGCAAAGCACAGCTGAAATATGTTCCATGCAACTACATTTTGTGAGATCCAACTCAGAGTGCTGCACTTTATGACTGATTGAAAATGATCCTGTCTTAAGCCAGCAACAGTGCCCTTCTTATGATACCTTAAGAAGTGTGGAAGGCAAACTGCAGCTATGTATGCTATTCCTGTGCTGCTTTGCTAAAAGATTTAGGCCTGCACATTCACAGTGGCCTCAGTATCAGGAGATGGGGCAGTGGAAAAGCCTGGCAATACTGGAAGAAGCTTCAAGTCTATGGGTGCTGCCCCTATGATCTGGATCCTCTCATGCTACTAGATATACGATGCAGCATCTCTCTCACTGCTAAGGTAATGTCAGACCTGGCCCTCGGATGAAATGATTGGCATTGATTCCAACTCTTAGGATTCTAAGAAAATTAGGAATTCCAGAACAAGATCACTCCCTCCATTGGTAGCCTATGGAATGTTTTGCAATTGACAGCACTACCAGAAAATGCTTTCTCCGCTTTCCTAAACTCACTGCTAAGCTGTCTGATGTTTTCATCATAATATTTACTTCTTAGTAAATAGGCTAAAAATCTTCACTTCTGATTCAGAACTGAAAGATTAGAGAATGAAAAGAGCAAGATGACATGGCTGTTTAAAAAGTCCATGCAAAATGTTTTCTGCTTAGCGTAAATATTTAATTGTAAAAAAGAGAGAAAATATGGCAATCTGTTGTGTTTATTGAGGGTGGGATGCAAAATGTGCACTGAGTGCAGGGTGGGGCCGGCTGGCTTCGCTACTATAGATTCCATCCCTCTTGAAGATCACTGTGTGTTCTCTCTAATCTCCAGGCCAATGTAACGCTGGTGGGCTCATCTGAAATGTCCTCATGAGAACTCCCTGGTATACACACTGATGATACAAGAGAAGCTAGCAGGCAGGCAGGCAGGCAGGCAGGCAGGCAGGCAGGAGGATAGTTCAAATGTTGGCCTGAGTGTGCCTCTTTTCTCTAGTCCCCTCTGTGTAGCAGTGGTTATACAACTCTTGTAATAATTACTTCCATGGTGGGCGTTGGTGGAGAAGGTCTGGGATTCTGCCTATGGTGCTGGATTTTTGGGGCACCAGAATTGACACACTGAAGCATGCTGTCATCCTGGCACTACTGCATTTTCCTACCCTGATCTCAAGCATACCTGTACTTCCTGAGCGTCACACAGTAGACAAAGGGGAGGTCTATAAGAACAGCACGATTGTTATGTGTGGATCCGTCAGCAGTCTCAGTCAAGAGCACCCGCATATTCAGAAGCCACTATATAAATGACAGTCCTAGATTTCTGTAAACTGTAAACTAGATTTCTGTAAAATGAGACACACACCCCTTCTGTATAAGTTACTGTCAAGTATGAAAGGGTTAAATTGAGCAGAGCAGCAGAGAGTGGCAAATTTGCTTCCTTATCTGAATCATATTCAAAGGTCAGTTACCATTACCCCCATTTTACAGACAAGAAATACAGCCTGAGACACAATGCCTTGTGCACAAGCGTCCAGCAAGTCCACAGCTCAGGTCACATTTAAGATGAAGGATACCCAACATTTTATTGACTGGACAGCAGTGAGTCTAAACACACAACACAAACAATGATCTTCTGTTGCTTAAAAGCATTGTGCAATCAAGTAATGAAGTAATCTGTGAAACAGGCACAGCAACCCAAGAGAATGTAAGCTAACCATTTTCAAGGCAGCAAAATCTCATTAACGACTATGAATCTTATCTGAAAAGAAAGATGGGTTGATGAATTGACCAAATCTAATTCCCATATGGGGTGGTCATTTTGCTGCTGAAATGCTGAACTGGCAAAAATAGGCATGGGGATACATTCAGTCTATTAAAAAAACAAAAAACAAACACAACCTGGCAAATGTTATGACTCAGTTTACAAGCCAGCAGTGTAGTAGATAGAATGTGTGACTCAGATAAGGGAGACCTGGTTTCAAATCTTCACTGAGGTATGAAGCTTACTAGGCAATCAAGGGCCAGTCACTGTCTCTCAACCTAGCCTACCAGACAGGGTTATTGTGAGGATAAAAATGATAACACAATATGTGTCATGCTGAGCTCCTTGGAGAACTGGCAGGAGTAAAATATCCAGCTTCAGTTTGGTCCACAGTATTATGCATTGTGCAAGAGCAAAGCAACCTCCCAATCAAAATAGTTAAACAGAGAATGTGCAGCTGCTTCAGAACAGGTGTTATATGTGTTCTTGCAGTCATTATCTGGCTGCTGCATTCTGTACGTTGAGGCTTCTAAAGTGTTTTCAACAGCAGTCCTACATAGGATGCACTACAAGTTTGATGCAGAGGTTACCAAAATGTGGAGCAAAGAGGCCAAGTCATCTCTATCCAAAAGGGTCTCCGCAGCTGGTTGAACATCCTCATATGTACTGTACTTTATATGTGGTAGAAGCATGGGAAGGGTGCTGGGAGAGCAATACGCCTAACGGAAAGAGAGAGGTGTTTGCTATAGAGATGGTCAGCCAAAACAAGTCACAGTGAGCAGCTAGATGCATGTGGATACGCAACTGAAAGGCAGGCCCAGAGTAAATGAAACCTAAACGTGGGACGTGTCTACACCACAGACTTAAACTGGTTTATAGTCATTCCTTTTCCCCCAGGGAACCCTGGGAAGTGTAGCTATGTAGCTATTATCAGAACAATGTAAGACCTAAGCTTTATTTGGGGGTGGAGGTAGCTATCCTAATAGTGAAACAGGTGTAAAACTTATATATGTTTATGGTGGGCTCATAAGTCCCTCTCATATCCCATGTCTGCCTTCTGGAAGTAATGCTTGAGTGGTATTTAGTGTTTCAGTTTGTGTTTATACCAGACCCAAACACTAAACTGTCTTCTTTTATTAACTTGTAATATACTTTCAGCCAATTTTGAAGAATAAATGACAGGGATTACCAGAATGACCCAAAGGACGACCCATGCCATAGTATATTAGGAAAATGGACAAAGGTCTTGATATACGCTGGTTGGCTAAATGGAAGGAGGCACTATATTTTCTTGGAAAGCCTTCTGGTCTTTATTAAAATGAGACCACGGTCAATCTCACAAAGCTCATGGACCAGGCTCTGGGCCAAGGAAAAGTTCCTTCTGCAAATATTTATTTTATCATATCAATGACAAACTCCTTGGTATAAACATTTTTATTTAATCATAATTTACCAATTATTTTAAATCAATTGTTTGCTTGGTTTCTAAACACTAATCAAGAGGACCACATTAAAATTTGCTCAAGCAGATAAGATGCATTATCTCACTGCTGCGTTGTGGTCATAATAGTCTGGCATGTTTCCTGAAGAAGGGGGCATAGATTAAGGATCTCACACCCTCTGGGATTCAATGCCCAAATCTAGCCGGCAAATGATTTCTCTCACTGCTAGCCAAAGTGGGAGATCCAAGTTTTTGTGGGTATTGAGATGGCAATCAACAGGAGCTTTCTGGGAATATATATCATGACCTTTTATTGACCAGTTTTCTTGATACAATTTTGTCCCACATCATAATTTTCTCTTCTTCCCTAGAACAAACACTAAAAGCTGACTTTTCCACTACTATGTTTCTGTTTGGACGGAAGGAGCTTTTTCAATGATATTTAGGTCAAAATGCTGCTCTGATTACCAACCCCTGAACCCTTAAAACCAAAGCTAACAAACATAATGCCCTCCTGATGTTGGTGGACCACAATTTCTATCAGCCTCAGCCAGCATGGCCAATGGTCAGGGATGGTGGCAGTTGCCATCCAACAACACCATGATGGCTACCCTTGCCCTAAACAGTTTGTCATAAATATACAGAGTAGAACTGTTATCTAATTGAATAACATTTAATCATAGAATTTCCAGATGATAAATTAAATTCATTCATATTTAATCCATAAATGTGCATGTGGGCAAAAACAACAGTTCTGAGGCAAGAAGCATACGGTACTTTCTTTGTTTTATGATGATGCACACATGTGCCATGGTAGCTATTCGCTTAAAAGGGGTATTCCACCTGCATGAGGCAGACAAAGCCATACTTTTAAAAAGGATGCTTGCCATCTCAAACTTGTTTTCTTTATCTGTCAGAATCCTGAGTCACCAAGTTAGTCTACCTAGCAGGATTCTCCTGCTGTGTTGAAAAAGCTCCTCTGCTTTTTGTAGTCTTTTGAGTGTTGTAGTCTTTTGCTTCTCTTATAATATCCACTATCAATCTTATAAAATCCACTATCAATATCAATCCACTAGACAGGGTATATTTACTCTTATAACTGGAGGAATCCTGTGTTTCTGTTACAATGCTGAAATGCGTTTGCTGACTGTGCAAAATGAAACAAAACCTCCAAGAGGAAACCCCTTCTGTTTTCCCCCACATAGGAGCAAAGTACAGTGGGCAGGGGAAAGAGTCCTCAATTTGCCCATCAAAATTCAAGCACCACTCAAAATTAATATCGGAAGGCTTGGTTAAGGCAAATTCTGCATGCAAGAGCAACAGATGATGGAAGCAGAATTATCAGGCAAATTGACACACTGATTGCAAAGCTAATCTGTATGCATCTTTCCCATGCTCCCCATGGACAAATGCTGAAGTCACTAGTTCCCTGGGATATCACGGATCTCCATAAAAGTCAATTTGAAAACATGGTTTATAACCTTGCAGCTTTGCTTGCTCAAAAAGCATCTCAGCCTCCTGTTCCTCTCAGAATCTTTGCTCCTCACTTCAATGGAGATTGCCCAATAAATTAGGTCTCTGGGGGAATTCTTTTCCCACACCCATATCTGCTTCTCATCTACTGCACAGATTTTTGATGTTTATTGTTTAAAAGATAAGGCTTCCAAGGCTCTCATTTTCCCAGCAGAGTACATGGTGGCTGCTTGTCCAGCGTCCCTCCCACACTTTCTCTATCCCAATTTACAGAGCAAAGTTGGTGAACCGCTTGCTCTTTCAGCAGTAAAATGGGATCAAGTATCTAGCATTCCCATCAAAATTAGAAAGGTTACCAGCATTGATCTTTGCACCAAACACCCTTCCTACTGCCAAGAGATTCCGGGCACCATTTCTAGCGATAGCAAGAAACTACGGCTACTGTCAACACCAGAAACCTGAGATAACCCAGGGGAAGTCATTCACCACATTCTTGGCCATTCAGGTTTGAAATCAATGGGAGCTTTACTTGGGTTTATCTTTCTGTCCTGACTCTGCATTTAGAGAAGGAAAAAAATTATTCCAGGCTAAGCTTCTACAGACACTTTCAGCTTTGTTCTTTCTTCGTTAGGAGCTCTTACCTCTATGCACACACAATGTAACCATGTGGAGGCAGGTATGAAGGCAAACATGAAGTCAAAATTCCATACTTCTGCTAAGTTTCAACTGCTGAAAATGCTAATGTTCAATGCCTCAAATTCAACATTCTCCAAAAGATTCTGCTTCCACAGCTGGCAAATTCTTTTCAATATTGAGATTGAATACTGCTTCTGGTAGCTAGAATGTACTCTGCAGCAAGTATATGTCCCCATATCCCTGCAAGGCAGGGATGGCCAATGCCATGCTTTCCAGACAACTTCCCTAACCATTGGTCATGCTGCCTTGGACTGATGGGAACTGAAGTCTACAATATCTGGAGGGCACCATGTTTGCTTGGCCCTTTCCAGCACAATTTTCATGTTATGTTGGGTTGTATCTCTTGAACTGACAGTGTAAGGTGCTTGATGAAACCTCTTAGAATAAGGGCTTGAGTTAAGTTTTACCATGCCTGAGTTGTTGGTGACTACTCGGTTCTCCAGAGCAGATTAGGAAGTGTGCAAGGGGCTATATGTGGAGGAGAAATTGCTAAAATGCAAGCGTCCCATCAACACGAGGGACACAACTGGATACGACCCATTGAATGTGGGGAAGGTTGGGGAGCATGAACATCCATGCCTTGTTTTTTCCTGACCTCAACACATTCAGCTTAACATGGGCATAGATTCTACATTTGTAACCATGGTATGCATGTATGTAACAATGTATGTATGTTACAATGGCTGGCCACTGCTAGAAACACAGTACTAGAGAAGACAGCCCTTGGATTAATCCAGCAAGGGGGTTAATTGTATTACATAAAGGAACCATTCAATTTGCACTATCTGCTAAGCTCCCTTGCCAACAAGTGAATTCTAAAACTTTGATGACATCATTTAAACTTAGATGACATCACACTTTCAAGCTGTCATACAGCAAACCACTAGCAAGAGGATAATTCTTAACCAGGCCTCTTGGGAGGACTTTCACAGCGAGAGAAAGCCAAAACAGTTAACAAGAGGGGTGTCTGTGGAACTGAGAAATTTTGTGCAACTTAAGTAACCATACATTTAACTTATATGATGACTATTCAAAAATTAGCCTTTGGAATCAACCTGTGTTTCAATAATGTGTTGTACCATATCTGAATAGCTAAATAATGTTAGTTAGCTCCAAGGAAAAATTTGAGAGTTAATACTATTATTTTCAAAGTTGTAGAATGTGCTGAATAGGTTATTCCTGAAGGCAACTTTTTTGTTTTGTTCCACAACTGAGGAAGTAGATAACAGAAAATAAAATATTAAACAAAAACAAAAACAAAAAAACATTTTGGGTGGAGTGAGTTTTAAGAGGGAGGAGAGAGGGGGGCTGGAGAAACTATTGGATGGTTTTCCATGCAGTGCATGTAATTTCATTATCCTAAACTATAGAGTTATTTGAAAGCTTCCTGCAAGTCTCTTAACAAAACTATATCCTATTGTAGGCTTTGTTTCCTTAAAAACAACAACCGTGAAGAGTCTCCCCGTCCCCATGAAGACATACAGAGGTAGAAAAGAAAGGAAATGTTTAGTTTTTGGAAGTGGTCCATTGGGCACAATTCTGTTGGTGAATTGTCAAGAACCTGGCTTAGAGCTGAAGCCAGAGTAGAAAGCCAAACAAGACTACAGAAGATTAGGTTCACAGGAGGGGCAGTAAGTAGCCAGAGGCTGGCATAGAAAGCAGCATGGAAAATGCTATGCCAGTGCATGTGTGTGTGTGTGCGTGCACACACACATTGAGAACTATCCCCCACCCCAACAGCAAAGAAGGCTGTGTACATACTACTGCTTATTCTGCATCCAGCGCGTCTCTTTGAAAGGAATTCGGGAAAATAACAACCTAGAAGCATTTTAAGCCAGTAATATGTACAGAGTCTTAGAGAAACATTGATGGCTACTGCTTTTTCCTTGCCCAGAAGCGTGTCAAGCCATGGAGCATAAAAGAAATTGTTGTACAATGGAGGAAAACAGGGGGCAGGCAGGGGCAAGTCCTTTTGTTTTTTAAATCAGGGTAAATAGCAGCTTGGGGGGGAGATTTTTGATAGGACAATAGCATGATGAGAGAAAGGGGTTTTTAAAACAGTCCCCTGTTGCTGTTCCAATCTGGGACAGACTTCCACTCCTTTGCTTTCTGTTGTAAAAGTTTTTAAAAACAGATACATTTACACATCAGCCACCAAGTCAAAGTACTTGTGTGAGATATCAGCATGTGTGCACTGGTGGGAGGCATGAATATTTAAATAATGGTTGGTGAAAGTGCATATCCTTGTTCATTTGCAGTACAGTACTTACATACCACTTTTCAGGGCATATACATAGAAATACATACATACATACATACATACATACATACATACTAAACTAACATCAGCAGCAGCAAAAGCTGTACTGTATGCAGTCACAGTACTCTTAATAAAAAGCAGATTAAGATTAAAAAGTTTCAAAGTCTGTTTAAAAACTAATAAAAATGAAGAAAAAAACCTAATTAAAATGCAGTCATATGCGAACTGCTTGAGAGGATGTCCCACAGACATGGAGCCACCACCAAAAAGGTCCTGTCATTAGTGCCTGCCAATATGATGAGCACTGATGGTGGACTCTCAAGCAGTACTCTGGAGCTGATTTTAAAGACTAGGCAATTTCATATGGCTGCAGGCAATCCTTCAAATAGCCTGGTCACTAACTATTTATATCTTTAGATGTCAATACCAACACCTTAAATTGGACCTGGAGATGAAATCGTAGCCATTACAACTGGTATACTATAGAGGTTGTGTATTACAAGTGCTTAGCCCCAACAAGCATCCAGGCAGCTGCATTCTGAACAAGTTGAGATTTTCCATGCACACAGAGTACATTACATTATCCAGTCTAGATGTTAGCAGGACATGTGCAACAGTGGAAGATCTGCTCTCTTTAAATCAAGGCAGAGTCCCACCATGGAAACTAGGTGAAAACAGTGCTGACCACTGGCTGATGTCAAGAGCAATCAGTACTTTAATGCTGGTTCTCAATATGTTTTATTGTATTTCAACTATTGTTTTTAACTACTTTCCTTTACTTACTTTGTTTTTAAAATGCAAGTTGCCTTGAATCCCAGCTTGGAAGAAAGACGAGATATAAATACATTAAATAAATAAATAAAATTTAAATGTGATTAGAGACAATTAATCTTTCAGCTACTCACACACACAGTGGCTCTGTCTGCAAATGTCATGAAGGCAGAATAATGCTTTATTTTCTCAATCCCTGAAATGGCTATTTTTTTCTGGATCACTAAAAGAGATGATGGTCCTATCCACGTTCATTCACAATTAAGTCCTGTTTTATCAGTAAGTGGGTTTAGCATTTCAACCTTAAATACATTTAATTACCGGTAATTCCCTCTTCACAGAGAACCCTGGAAACCATAGTTCCGTAAGAACTCTAACGAAGATTTCTCAGCACACTCCTCAAACTACAATTCCCAGGTGGCCTTGACATTTAAACTGGTATAATACTACTACATTTTTAGTTCACATAGGCCCCAGGAGCATACAAAGGAAGTAGAGAAGCAGTGGTCATGTGGGGGAGGAATAATCTTTTTCACCCTCTTCCTGTCCGTTTTTTTTTAAAGAAGCAATCAGGGTTGTGGTTGTTTTTGTCTGTTTTTGTTGTATCTCGCTAATCTATGTACTCAGGGGAAAATAAACAATTGGGGATGTACCCCAGGTCAGTGTAGGAACCATGGAAAGCTTCTGCCAGTCAGAGTCATCCGCACTGACTGAAAATAACACAGCTTCAGATTCCATTGTACACGTTTTTTAAATGCAGAGGTTCTTTTTATACAGGAGGAAAATGTCATGTATGAAACAATCATTACAAAAACAAGCTATACAAAAGAATGTCTCTAGTCCAAAAACCTGAGTTGTGATCTTTGAGTTACATAACTGAAAAAGTTATTCCTTCACTGCACACTCTAAATTACTCAGTAAAGGTAAAGGGTAAAGGGACCCCTGACCATTAGGTCCAGTCGCGGACGACTCTGGGGTTGCGGCGCTCATCTCGCTTTATTGGCCAAGGGAGCCGGCGTACAACTTCCGGGTCATGTGGCCAGCATGACTAAGCCACTTTTGGCAAACCAGAGCAGCACACGGAAACGCCATTTACATTCCTGCCGGAGCGATACCTATTTATCTACTTGCATTTCGACATGCTTTCGAACTGCTAGGTTGGCAGGAGCAGGGACCGAGCAATGGGAGCTCGCCCTGTTGCAGGGATTCGAACCGCCGACCTTCTGATCAGCAAGCCCTAGGCTCTGTGGTTTAACCCACAGCACCACCCGTGTCCCACAAAAATTACTCAGTAGCGTCACTTAATTACATTGAATTATGAGAATTACATTTTAGCGCCTGTTTTGCAACTAAATGAGAAACGAATGTCGGGTATTAAATGCAAGACAGCCTTACAGAAGCCCAGAGACCAGGCTTGTTACAAGGATGTCTTTTTAAAGATCCCTTCTGGAATGTTTTTTTGAACTTTTTGAAATGGCAAAAGAGTTTTTTAAAACATTGCAAGTCTCTTGGGAAACTCAAGTCTAAACTTAGTAAAAGGATTTTAATTTTAAACCGTTCCTTAAAATAGCTGACGTAAAATTTGGTGGGAATTCTTTTAAAAGCCTAGATCGGCTGAACTGGAAGTGACATTTGGAAACTTAAAAAAGAAAAGAAAGATACATGACACTTGCTTCATTGTTGGTTTAGCATGAACTCATTAAGGACTGACTGACACCCCCCATCCACCCACTGGTCCAACACTCATTCCAGTCCCTCACCCAACCCATTCATAGCTTTCCCAAAAAGACAGGATAACAGAAGTGTGTATCTATTAAAGATGCTTCCGAAAGGCTACTTCCTGTAGTGATAGGAGCAGTTCTGAGAGACAAGGGCCAAACTATACATAACACTGAATTGCCTAAATCTCTCTCTCTCTCTCTCTCTCTCTCTCTCTCTCTCCTTCCTTCCTTCCTTCCTTCGTTACTTTCATAATGTAGTTGTGAAGGAGCAGTCTACCTTGAAAGACAACATGGGCAGCAATCCACATGGGGGCAGGGGGCACGTTTTTCCTATAGTGAAAAAGCCTGCTTACCGTTTCTGTGGAGGTGGCTGTTGTGGCCCGTTGCAGCTGCAGGCAAGCCTGGGTGGTGGTGGAGCTGCCTGTTCCTGTATGGCCAACATACAAGGAAACTCCTCTGGTGGCTACGTGGGTTGACGGGGCTTGTCCGCAATGTTGAACTCAAGTTGACCTACTGCAGGCGGGCTGAAAGGGACAGGATTCACATGGCAAACCTGAGTGGAGCCTACCCCTGAATGATTTTAATCGGGTCTGCCTCTGTTTAATTTAAATTAACTGCACTTGCAGCCAGATGTGCAGTCTGTCTGAATGTTCAGATGGGAGCTAACAGACCATAGAACCCCCCAAAATGGCACCCTGAAGAAGATGGCTGGTCCACTACCTGTGCTCTTAAGTGGGTTGGCGCTGCTCTCCACAGTGTGGTCAGCCCAGAACGTCACCCACCCAGCCCACCCTCTAATCTTGCTTTTACATTTGCAGTCTAACTTTTCCTTTCCAGGTTTCTGGGCGTTGCTACGGATTTATAATGGTTGCTGTTTCCAGAGCTGGGAAGGAATTTTCCCTGCGTACCAGGTTTTGCCTTCCCCATAGCAGTAGTCACAACTTTGGCAGTCTAGGCCTTGGGCAGAATCTTTTAGTCTTACATCTGATGAAGGGGTGACTCATCTGCTTCTTGCAGCGGTCATAACAGGGTACTCTATTAGAGGGGTCTTGAAGGAAGTCTCTATCCAGAAAGTGTGGTGGAGGGCCATAGAGCTTCCCTCAGCACATGGGGGGGCTATCTGTGTAAACCTGTGTTTTGCGATGGCCCCATTTCCCCACATCTGAACCTGTCATGCCTCAGACCCCCAACAGGGGGCTGAGAGGGATACATGCCCAATGCCTATGCCAAGGTTTGCCTACTCCTGAAATTGATAAAAGTTATGGCTATTTTAATCCCAAAATAATGTTGTGTCCCTTCATTTCACCCTTAGTAGCTTGGCTCCTGGGGAAGTGGATGCTGCGTCTGGGTATGCAACAGCCAGCAGACAGACTGGTTGCTTTAGAATACACACCCAGTGCCTACACCAAAACCTACTGAAATCTGTAATGAATTAAGTTGTGGCCATTTCAGTCCCAATATAACCTCGTGTCTTTATTGCAACTCTCATATCCCAACCCATATCCGTCTTAAGCTCACTGCACCTGGGCTCACAAAAAGCAGATTGTGCATGTGTGCCATTCTCAATGGGAAATGGAAAACCCTTTGCATTTATTTATTTTTTAAAGCTTGGAGATCTTCACCAGCATCTCTGGTCTACATGCACACCAAATCCTTCCAAACTTTTGCACATTTCCTAAACCAGCTTTTCCTCTTGGCTGTCTGTGGGAGCACAGTATCTCCTTAGGAGATGTAATGATGCATGATAACACCTACTCTTCAGCTACACACAAATACTGTGTGGGGCAACCCTTAAAGAGCAATCGTAGCTACATATTCTGCTCCTTTTTGCTGGAACGGCACTTACCAGAGCACACTAAAGGGGATGAGGGATTTACAGAAACTGAATGGAGAACAACGCTATGGAGTGACAGAAGGTAAAGCATCTTGAACAGAAGAAAAATCAAAGTGTTGCTCCTCAAACATTTAGAGCATTTCAGGTGCATGAAGATTCTGACTAGGACTGGGTCACATTTTGCTAGGTGCTGGAATGGGAGGATTCTACAGCTCAGTTTGTGGCAGAATGTGATGAGAACTAGCTTTAATTTGAAATGGCCTATTAAGTAATTCAGGGAACAGGAAAAAAAACCACTGGTTTAGCAGTTAGCAGTGCTAATGGTCTGACTGCAACTAGCATAGGCAGGAGAGGTCTATTAACATAGGAACAAGACAGAAAGGTTTCCTGCAGCCAAAAATTGAGCATATGAGAGAAGAATGGGGAACAACGGGACAAGGAGGAGAAGCAGAGGCTATTCTGTGCTGAGGAAAGGGAACGGAAAATATAGGACAGCTTAAGTTGGAATGTGAACCAGTAGGTGAAGAAGAACCTGTCCAGCATTTGAGAGGAAATGATTTTGTAGATTGCAAGGTGGAGGTCTGGCATGGACTCAGACTTGGGGGAGGGGGGAGCTACTGGGGGGGATTTCCCTATTTAGTCCCCAGCTCAATCCCCCACCCCTTGTCCTCATCCCAGTAGCTTGTTTAGTCAGTGCTATTTGTCACTCCATATGATAAAGCCACCTTCCCACACCTCAAATTCCCCTCCCCCCTTCACCAGAGCTGGGTGATAAGCGAGGGAGGCCTCATTTCATTTGCCATAAAGCTGAAGGGGTTTAAGGAGAGGCCTGTTTAGGAAGCTGCCACTGATAGCTCTGTGACAGGTGTCAGCTTCACATGGAGCTGCCAGCAGATGCTAACATGAAGATTAGCTCCTGCCAAGAGGCACATAGGCAGTATGAGTGATGTACATACACACACTGACCAGGAAACATTCTGAGAAACCCCCTGACACTGCTGATCCCAGCATCTCTTGTTATTCTGGCCCTTCCCTTCTTTTATTTACAGTTTCCCCTAATGTTAAATTTTAGATTTTAAGCTTCTTGGGACAGAGATCTGCATTTTAATGTTAATTTTTGCTTTGATTTGCTTTGGAAAATGCCACTTGTGACATTGCACATTGCATGGGAAAATGTGCAGGTGAATGAATGCCTCATGTTGTTGATGACATTATTAGGTCCAGGATGTGAAGGCGATCTGGCTGTGACATCTGTCACCCCATTGATCACCAGGGTTGATTTGGCTGATCTGGCTGGCTAGGCAGGTGTCCCTTTCCTCCCTCATCTCTCCATGTGCGTCCCTCCCGAAGCTGTGCGTTTGGAGGAAGAGGACGACCATTTCAGGTAGAAGGAGTGTACCGTTCTTTGGTCAAGGGTATATGATAGCTGCGCTTCCCTGCTAGAACCTCCAGACATTATTAGGTCCAGTAACAGTGCAGCCAGAATAGACATCGGGACAGAGTTGCTATCTGGGCTTCCCACATGGGTTGCTTCCTGCATCCATATTTCTGTAATGTGGCCTATTGTTGCTGGTGGGCAGCTGTTTCAGGTTAGAAGGAGCTATCTATAAGCAAGTACAGGTCTACTACTCTAGGCCTGTGAAAGGGGACTGTCATGGGATGGGTTATAGTTAGTAGATGATACATTTGAATGGTTCCAGCTGGCAGTGAGTGGTGTTCTATCATTTTCTGTTCTAGGCATGCCCTGTAGATTGTTCGTGCTACCAATCCAGCCTTATGAATCTTTTTTCTTTGTTCATTGGGCTGCTGTTGCAGTTTGAAGAATGCCTAATGGAAATGCTTAAGTTGTGACTCTCTATCCAATGATTCTGAACAGATGCAGCTGTATCATAGGGCTTGGATATAGACAACAGTTTTGTGATGTAAGCTGGAATCATGTGAGTATGTGCAGTAGTCAGTCAGTTTCCTATAAAAGGCGGTGCTTATATGTCCATTATGTAGTTGCATAGGGATGTCCACCAAATGAATCTCTTGTGTGAATTGAATGAGTGCACAATACAGGTGCCCCTGGGAAAGTAACCTGAAAAAGTTCAAAAAGGGTGGGTTCAGGTTTATGTTCTGCTCAATTGGCACCGAAAGTCAGCAAAAAGAAGCACAAAACTGATTTGAAAGTGGATGGGCATGTACCGGTAATGCAGAAGCAGAAAGGCTTGAAAGGTCCTACATTTTCCAAGCAACCACCATGAGCACATGCAGCAAGGAGTATCAAACGCATAACAAGAACACTTTACTTTAACACCCATACCTCAAAGTACTGTGACTCAACAGCCCTGATCAAGTCATCCCTTCTACAGGTAATTAGAAGCTAGTCCTGTGAGTCATCAACAAGCTCACCCTTCCCTCCAACCCTTTTATTTTCTTTATGTTGCAAGTTTGGGGAGAAATGCTTAATTTTCTGCAGATACACTGTTTGCAGTAGTTTGCTTCAGCTTGGACAAGCCCTGAATCTATCAGAAGTGGACCACTTCAGTTCAGGAACCATCCAAATTTGATAAACACTCTTAGTTTCTGGAGCTACTTTTGTAACCTGTAGGGAAATCTTATGTTCAATACTGAAAAACCAAATGCCAAATTAAGGTAAAAGGTCTACACATTCTGTTTCTAAACTGTAGTGTACAAAGCACCAATTTATAAGCTACAAGTTGCAATGGAAACCATTCATTATTAAGAATTTACAAAAAGTTACTTGCAAATCAAATAAATTACTCAGTACCTGCCTTCCACAAAATAGTGATGTTTCAAATAATTTCGGGAGATAAATATTCAGACATACAAGAACCATTCCATTATTGATAATAGCTAATTTTGAAACTTTTGTTTTCTGATCCTCTGGATGCCAATTCCCCCCCCCAAAAAAAACCCAACAACAACCCAGGAGTAATGAAGAGCAGAGTCCTCTGTAATGGGAGTCCTGAAAATGCCTTCTGTGTTGAGGCAATACAGCTTGCAGTATTTATCCTTTATTGTGCTTTATCTATAGGAAAAGTTACACCAGGGCTTTTTCTAAGATCCCCTCTTTTGCACCATCAAGAACTCAGGAATTATCATATCAGGATACAATGTATTAGTCATATCCACAGGAAAGCTACTTTAAAGTAATCAGTGTGCTGGGGGGGGGGGTCAGTGCTTGAGGAACATAAAAGCAAATGAAGCTGCATTGGACCATAAGAAACATTCCAAAATCCATTGTCAGATCTTTTATTAGAACCAATCAAAATGCAACAAAATAGTCCCCTTTCAAATTGGTAAAAACAGGGCATCTAGCTGCCCATAGCCACTGGCGGAGGAAGAGGAGTGGGGGGGAGTGCACTGCCCCCAGCAGCACGATCCCAGTGGGGTGCCATTGTGGCTGCCCCCCCCCCGTGCTGGGTGCCATGCCCCCGCAGGTGGCGTACCACACCCCCAGGATGCGCCAGGCCTGCCCCCGCCTGCTCTCAGCCCCCCTGTGCTGGAGCATGAAGCTCTGCCACCGCCCATAGCCTGCCCATAGGCTAAGGAATAGGCCTTAAAATGAGCACCTTTCCCCCAAGTCTTTCTCCACAATGGCACTAGCTATAATTCAGCCCATTTAATTGCCCCAAGCTTCTTAGAAAAGAGCAAATGGGCTTTACCTAGTGAATGACAACATCTAGATGCAATTGAGTAAAAAGTTTGAGTTCTCTGCCAATTCACTACACACAACATCCATGTCAGCAGATAATTACCCCAGACCTGTCAGAAACCACACTGTTCTAAAGTGGCCCCACCCCCATGGCTGCTGGGTTTCTAAGGATAAATGGGTTTGTCCATGACAAGGGAATTGTATCAATACAACTTTGCAAGGTCCTAAATTTCTGATATGTCTAAGTGATGTGGGTTTTGTTTCAAATCAAATCTCCTGGACTATCAGATAATAAATATGCCTGCTTGCAGGTGAAGGCAGGTACAGAGTTCTATTTGCTGGTTCTATGGCTCCTGCAATAATCACAGGAACACATATTTTTGCTAACCATTAAGCCTTTGACTTCTTTGGATTGACAGCAGCAAGAACAGCTAAAACATGATCCCACTGCCTTTTTTGGAAAACAGTCAAGTTTCCTAGACCAACATTGCTGCCCATACTGCCCCCTGCGATAAACAACATGACAATTTTGTCTAAGGTGCTAAATGGCTAGAAGAGACAGTAAAACCAGGATCTGCATTTCAAATATGCCCACTAAACTCTTCTGCAGGAATTCATAATCATTCCTGTATGTGCATACTTCAGTTTCTCTGTGTGGAAATCCCTCCTCCTCAATGGATGTGAGAATTCTGCATATATGCAAAGTAGGTCCACATTACTTCTCTCTTATTGGAAAAAGGCAAAGCTATGGAATGAATACACTACACCTAGTCCAATCAAATCTGTTTGAAACTCCTTCAGCATTCCAGTGGCATTTTGCTTGGCACTAGTGCTTGTTGGGTAGAGCAAGGTACTTGCAGTGTCAAATGCTGACTTTATTAAATACTCTACAGGATGTTATATATCCCCATGCAACCAGACTCCTTTTTGTACCGCTGAAGGCTGGCACTCCAGCAGGGCACCCACACTACACAGCCAATCTAAACTTTCCTGTCCTTTCTGGAGATATTTATAGATGGGAATTTTGACAAGAATGAGTTTCTGTTTTTGAATGAATACTTTTACTTATTACAATTTCTGTTTTTAGCTTGTGGGGTGTTCAAAAGGTGGATGTAACTGACAAAATTGCAATGTGTATGTGCTTTCTAAACCATCAAATGAACAAATATATTGAGGGGGGAGGGAAAGGGCAGGGGTAAGTAACTGGAAAGGAAGACTCAGGCCACAGAAAAACAGCAATGAAGAAAATTAGCCCCTCTACCACATCATTGCCACTTCCCAGCATGTCTGCCAACCCAAGCAGAAAGGATGCATGAGTCTAAGAACATTAGGAACACCACATGTTCCTGTATAGTTCTGTTTTGCAATGTAATAAAATAAAGGAGATTTCTAACCCCCCCATAGACAAAAACATTTACCAAAAACTAAAGCTAATAACATTTTTAATACCATGTGGTATAGCTGACTGCCATTGTGCTCATTGCTGTTATTTAATGTGAAACACTGTAGACAATACAAAGAATTGCCTTCAACCATTTCACTTCTGGAATGCCATAAGAGTTCCAGGTTCATGGTATTTCTGACACACAGGAAATTATGCTTTCGAAGGGCAGGGCAGCTATGCCAATGCACTGTATCTCTCTCTCTCTCTCTCTCTCTCTCTCTCTGTGTGTGTGTGTGTGTGTGTGTGTGAGAGAGAGAGAGAGAGAGAGAGAGAGAGAGATTAAACTGTGTTCTCTTAGTAAAACAGAGATTCCCTTTCATATAGTTTGACTCCCATTTCTTATTATTTAAGATCTTCAGCCTAAATGTTATTGCTGCCTATTGGGTGACAGAGAAAAAAGCAGCCCAACCTGGTGATAATAGAATAAATTATGTAAGGAAGCAGCTGCAGCCCAAGATAGGAAAAGAGGTAGCAACATCTAGCTACTTTATATGAATTCAAATCACCAGGGCCTGATGAGACGCACCCAAGGATAATAAAGGAGCTTGTGGATGTAATATCAAAGCCTTTGTCTATAATCCTTGGTTAGAAGCAAAAAAAAAAAAAAAAAAAGCTACTTAAAAATATTTTAATTGCCAACTATGCTATTTTGTAGATCAAACTGAGCCAAGCTGAACAATGTGTCTTCCATATTCAGATGCCAACTGCAAGAATATGAAGTAGCATCCTGAGTAACCGAGAGAGATTATCAAGAGAGAAATATTATGTTTAGAATAGGTAGGCAGTAAGTACAGGCAGTGGAGCTGGGTGGCTGCATGCAACCCATGGCAAAGCTGTAAATCCTTCATGAATTGTACTTCTGCTTTGCCTGTGCTGTTGACAAAGTCAGTGACACTTTCAAAAAAATTTTTTATCAGAGTTTGTAACTGTCTATATCTGCTCAGAAACCATGCAAAATCATTGGCTCAAGCTTTCAGCTGAGCTAGTCAGAAATCCCCTGTGCACTTTGCACTTTGTCAAAATATTGATATTTTCATTGCTGCATTCCATAATATGCAAACTATATCCACAGCCTGAATTTTTGTCCAGCCTCTATGAAAACAGAAAATGTAGAGGGGTTTTTTTATTAACTCCTCTCCCTTCAAAAAATTATAACCAAATTCTATTATGAAAATGGGGATGAACCTATAATATTTTGAAAATATTGGAATCTATCATGTTGGGGAGGGAAAATTTTCCAGTTAATTAAATTTATGTCCTATTTCTTTCCAAATAATTTTAAATGTGAAGCCAGTTCTATTCATCATTGTACGTTTGTGATGGCTAGACCAGAAATTCACTTTTCTAAACTCAACACAGTTTGAAAATATAGCAAGCCAAAGAGTAGGGTTTGAAAGCCCAATATTGCACCAGCTAGGGGAGAATTTAAACATCTCAGTTTGTCTTGCCAGTGCTAGAGCCCTGTGGGTATATATGTAATCCTACCTTTTACCTTAGAATTTAAGCTGGTTCCAGAGAAAAATACTAAACCTTATTTAAGTGATGTGCTCCCGAAGAGCATTTTACTGTGATGAAGAAAAATGCTGCAGCCAAATCCATGTGAGACTTTTACATGAAGTCTCATGGCCAGGTCTTCTTTGCACAAACATTGTATTTATTTATTTCTGTCCTACTGTCATCTCTGGTCAGAAAAGAAGACATTATACAGATTGTTTAAAACATCACAAAATCTGATCACCAAACATAGAAGAGTAAACACACTACTACAGAAAACAATACATGCTCCTCTTTTAAATAACTATTATCTGTCTCAAACCTAAATTCATGTTCTCCTACTTCACACAACACACATTCCTCTATGTAAACAAGTACCAGAGAAAAGTTAGGACTGCTCACACAGGGAGAGAAAACTGCATTGAGACAGTTAGTAAAACCCCAACAATGTACTGGTATCTGTGTCGTTATCTTTCAACATATAAATACACAAACATCTCTCTGTCTCTCTATTAGCTGTATTACTCATTATGTGGAAATGGCTATGATGATGATCCAATGACCACTTTCTCAAAAGTAGTACAATTTGTATTTTAAAATGTTTCAAACATCTCTGCTGGTGCTTAATACAGCTCTAAATTTCTGGCAAAACTTCCTGTAGTACATTTTCCTGCAAGGTATCATTTTAAAACAAACAAACAATAAGAACAGAACAATAGGGGCCTGACTTTTTTGTTTTTGTTTTGACCTTTATTGGCATAAGACTTGACCGTTAATACAAATATAGCAAAATTCCAAAGTTTTCCAATGGAACATTGAGTTCCCAGCACCAAGTGAAACGAAGTGGACAGGAAAAAATTGAGAGTCCAATATTCTGTAGATTGTGGAAAGAAAAAGATCTTCCTTGACCAGCATATTCTCCATGGAAAGCCATTGATTGATATGTACATTTCCCTAGTTTGTTTGCCCACCACTGACAGCCCTAAGGATTTCAGGGCATAAACAGAGGAAGCCTCTAGCCCTTTAAAAGATGTTTAAGATCTGGCTGTGTGATATCGTTTCAAGAAACCAAGCACACACACACGCACACACACACACACACACACACACACACGATTATTATATGTTATGGTTGCTGCTTCCATTACACCACCCCTCCCCTAAATGTTCAAATATTGGGTTAAAACAGAGCCCATCTCTGGGCTTGGCAATTATACTGAAAACTTGTCATCTAAGAAGTCAAATACAATACTAGTTAGCATTAAATAAATTACAGCTCACCTTGTGTTCTGGCATAAAATAGGGACTGTACTATGCTTCCCAGCAAGCAGCTCTGATTGCCCTGCAGAGCAGCCAAGGCAGTAAAATGGAACTGACATGCCAGAGAGTAGAAATGGCTGGCGCTGAGAAAGTCAAAGCACAATATCAATTAAGACCATGGCTCGGATTCTCTGGTGGTGCCAATCAACGTTACTCCAGTGGAACTGGCCAGGCAACACACATTAACACTAGCTGTGGACTTGGCAAGCTCATTCTGTCATTCTTTGGAGCAATGACTTGGCAAGCTCATTCTGTCATTCTTTGGGTGCTCATCAATGGCTCCTCTTCATCCTGGAGAGAAGTGACTAGTGGGGTGCCACAGGGTTCTGTCTTGGGCCCAGTCTTATTCAACCTCTTCATCAATGACTTGGATGATGGGCTTGAGGGCATCCTGATCAAGTTTGCAGATGACACCAAATTGGGAGGGGTGGCTAATACCCCAGAGGACAGGATCACACTTCAAAATGACCTTAACAGATTAGACAACTGGGCCAAAGCAAACAAGATGAATTTTAACAAGGAGAAATGTAAAGTACTACACTTGGGCAAAAAAAATGAAAGGCACAAATACAGGATGGGTGACACCTGGCTTGAGAGCAGTACATGTGAAAAGGATCTAGGAGTCTTGGTAGACCACAAACTTGACATGAGTCAACAGTGTGATGCAGCAGCTAAAAAAGCCAATGCAATTCTGGGCTGCATCAATAGGAGTATAGCGTCTAGATCAAGGGAAGTAATAGTACCACTATATTCTGCTCTGGTCAGACCTCACCAGGAATACTGTGTCCAGTTCTGGGCACCACAGTTCAAGAAGGATACTGACAAGCTGGAACATGTCCAGAAGAGGGCAACCAAAATGGTCAAAGGCCTGGAAACAATGCCTTATGAGGAACGGCTTAGGGAGCTGGGTATGTTTAGCCTGGAGAAGAGAAGGTTAAGGGGTGATATGATAGCCATGTTCAAATATATAAAAGGATGTCATATAGAGGAGGGTGAAAGGTTGTTTTCTGCTGCTCCAGAGAAGCGGACACGGGGCAATGGATTCAAACTGCAAGAAAGAAGATTCCACCTAAACATTAGGAAGAACTTCCTGACAGTGAGAGCTGTTCGGCAGTGGAATTTGCTACCAAGGAGTGTGGTGGAGTCTCCTTCTTTGGAGGTCTTTAAGCGGAGGCTTGACAGCCATCTGTCAGGAATGCTTTGATGGTGTTTCCTGCTTGGCAGGGGGTTGGACTGGATGGTCCTTGTGGTCTCTTCCAACTCTATGATTCTATGATTCTAATACAGGCATGATGCATCAAGCCTAATCACTTTCCTCCAGGTCATTTGCACATCCTAAATGATGGGTACATCCTAAACAATGTAAAATAGGTTGAGGGTAGAACTGTGAAATTTCTTTTGAATTCTACATTTGAAAATACCAGTTCTCACCTTGGAACCTTCAAATTTTGATCATGAATTCTCACACTTTGGGAATAGAAGAAACTGCAGTGAAAGTAGGGCAGGTGAGGACAAACAATCTCTTCTTGGCTCAAAGGGCCTGATGCAACAAATCAGAGCCCCTTTTGCAGAGCTTATTCCCAACACAAACAAGCCATGGCTGTCACATATGAGAACTAGTCTTTTTGTGCTCTGACAGCATAAACTTGTAAACAGCTAATAAAGACCACTATGGTTATCCAGCAATTTTTCATCCCTGCTTCCCACAAAGATTCACCATTCTCTTTGGGTCTCCACAAAACACACTATTCTCTCTCCTCCTCCATAACTAATCTCACTTTACAAGGAATCATGGCAGAGGCAAGAGACCCAAGCAAGCAGCATTACAACAGACCACTAGTATGCATGGGCAGGGAGAGCAAAGGGACGTTTCCTACTACTTACCAGCACGTGTCCTTTAGATTTCATTCCTAGATATATGTGACTGTGCTTAAGCTGAGGCCATGGTATTGTGGTATCAAAGCAGGGCACTGACATGGTACTGGAAACAATGTAGGGTTATGGTACGGAAGACCAGAACAGATCCAAGAATCGAGATCTTGTCAGCTCCTTCAGCCCCCTGAATGCTGTCTGCAACACTGACGAATAACAACGTTACATGGTTTTGGAATGGCTCCCAACATCTCTGAGTGCTCTGTGTACTATTATGTTATCTTTGATCTAAACCCCTGTTAGGGATTTCATGCTCTCAGCCTTTGTTTTAGATTCAGTACATTTATCGGAGCAATCTTTCTGAGATGTGTCAACAAATTCAACTGGCTGTTCTGAGTTAGTTAGTTAGTTAGCTAGTTAGCTATGCAGAAAGAGAAATGGCACTGGGTGTTTAGAACTGAGAGCAGAGTTGTATGCACAACAGGCAGAAGTCCCCAAGCTCCTGTGATTTACTACTGAGTTGTATGGGGTGAAAAACAACATCCAAGTAGGGCAAGAACCCCCTCTGCCATACTCTGTTTGCTTTGTTATCCTCACCAGTTTTATTGATCTAATGCCCACCTTCCTCCACTACGCCTGTAGCGGTTAGAGCAGTGGCCTAAGACTGGAGAGCCCCAGGTTAAAATCCCCACTGGGTGACCTTAGGCTAGTCATCATAGTCTACCATACCTTACAGAATTGCAGTGGAGGATAAAAATGGGAGGGGATGTCCATGTGAGCCACTTCAAGCTCCTTGGAGGAAAGGTGGTTTGGAAACAAATTATTTTTCTTAAAAGACAGAGGTGGTCAACATGTGGCCCTCCAGAGAGGGCGGAAGAAGCCGGGGAAATGCCTCCGAAAGGGAAAAGCGGAGGCAAAGGGGGAAAGGGTGGAGCATCCTCTGGCAGTGATGCTGCAGATAAGAAAGCCCAGGGCCCTAAAGGAGGTGGCAGCAGTGTGAAGGTGAGGCATATTCTATGTGAGAAGCATAGCAGATGCCTGGAGGCATTGGAAAAACTCAAGGCTGGGGTGCGCTTCAGTGAAGTAGCCTCTCAGTACAGCGAGGACAAAGCCAGACAAGGGGGAGATCTGGGCTGGATGAGCCGAGGCTCTTCCAAGATGCAGCCTTCGCCTTGCCTGTCAGCAGTATGGACAAGCCCGTGTACACAGACCCTCCTGTGAAAACCAAGTTTGGCTATCACATCATAATGGTTGAAGGGCGTAAATAAAAAATGTTCCTCTGTGAAAAAAAAAAAACATGTGGCCCTCCAGATGCTGCTGGACTATAATTCCCATCATCATTGACCATGGGCCATACTGGCTGAGGCTTATGGGCGTTGAAGTCTAGAGGGCCATAGCTTCCTCATCCCTGAAACAAGCAAGCAAGCTAGCAAGCAAGCAAGCAAGCAAACAAATGCATCCCAGAGGAGAAAGAAAACTAAGCACAAGAGATATTTAAAAGGAATGGAAAGTACTGGAAGATAAGAGAGTCATGCAGGATCATACACAATGACTCTGCAGCACAGCAACTTGCTTCTTACCACCTTATAGTATTGGCCATAATCCAGTCTGTCTGTAGCTCTAATCCATCGTGGTGACCTTATTCAAAGGAGTTGGGAAGGTAATTGGGTTATTGTTTGCTTTACTGTTAGCCATAGGATAGTATTTGATTGCACTGTCATTATCTTTGGGCCAGGCTGCAGGAAAGTATGTTAGCAAGCAAAGAGATGTTATTTGTCCAATTTTATGGATGCTGGGTTCATTGAGGATCACTAATGAATGCACAATACACAACAACAGGTCTTGCTGTTGGCAAAGTATAACCAATGTACAGAGAGATATTTTGAGAAAATTTATTGCCATAATGTGTGCTAGTATAAAGTGTGAGGCTGTTGGTTGAGATGCAATCTCCTTCCTTTCCTCCCACCGAAGCCCCCCACATAGCCCCAAAATCTGCTTCAGAGAGTTGGAAGACCTTTTGGAGTAGAATTGGGGGGCATGAAGGGGGCTGGATGGGGAGAAGAGAAACTGGAGATCCCATTAAACAAGTGGATTTCCATTATATAAGCCAGTTGTCAACACTGGAAGTCATCCATAGTTTGATGGGCATCAGTAGAAGCTGGTCCATTAGTGCAAATGAAGCACTGCCCCACCAACCCCTGTCTATCTTCAGCCAGCCCCTACCTGCTTGCCTGCCTTCTTACTTACATTCCTCCTCCTCCTCCTCCTCCTCCTCCTCCTCCTCCTCCTCCTCCTCCTCCTCCTCCTCCTCTGTGTTGGCTTTGTAAAACTCAACAGGGAGGAGGATAGAGACAAAACTAGAATTACGGTATTTGGTTCTGCCAGTGAATTGGCTCTGGCTCCAACTACTGTTGGCCTCACTGCTTTCTGCCCCAGCAGTCCCAGTGGGCATCGGGCACCACTGGTGCACATATTTGTGTGTGAACATCACAAACCTACAGTCACTTAGTATGTGTACTCACAACAGGGGCTTTTCTTAATGCCATTGTGAGAAAGACTTGAAATGATGTGTGTATGGGAAATTGCTAGTGTCAGCATAGTAGTGAGTGAATGTGTATTGATGAGAATGATGTGTGAGTGTAGATGGGAGTTTTTTTAAAAAAAAAATAAGTTGTGTATAAGTAAATGGATAAATGTATACCTGCAAGCCGAAGAAAGTGAATGAATGGATTTACAAAAGTTAATGTACTTTGGAGCTTTGTGCATGTTTTTGCGCATGCATGAACACACACACACACACACACACACACACGAGACAATGTTGGTTGCAAGATCCTAGTCATGTGCAAGAATGTGGTCAGAAGGGGGGGGGGTGCGCACGCACGCGCGCACATGAATACATTTGCCCAGGAGAAGGTTCCAACTGACATGCCATTAAGTCCCACTTCCTTCATAATGAAAGCCAGGCCTAGAGTCCGTCTGCCTCAGTCCGGCGTGCTGCTCAGCCCTGCAGCGTGTGCTGGAAATCGAGTCCAGAAGGTTAATTATTCTCTCAGTTGACCAACATTTTTGAGACAATAGAACGAAGGAAATTAATTGCAGAGCTCAGTCTTTTAAACGCTAATGGAAAGGATATCCCTGCCAAAGCTTGGCTTCAGTCTGAGCAAGAGGAAAATGTGGAGAAAACAGAGGCAGGGTCATTGAAAAGGTTACCATTTAACCCTCTGCTTCCCAGGGTAAAAGATGTTTAAACTTTAATGCTTTCATCGATCTTGTCCTACTCCATTTTGCAGAACTGCCAAAGTATGCTGAGGGCAGTGCTGGAAGAATGGGCACAATCAGTTATTTGCGAAGGAGAACAAAAACCTCTAATGCTGAGGCCCTTTTGCAAAAGCCATTTCCTATCCAAGCTTCACTCCACACCACCAATTTAATTTGCTTTTCTGTTGCTCAGAAACAAGCATTTATTTATGACACTGATGGACTATTATTAATTTTGCCACCATATGTTTTTGCTATATTAGGTGCTCCATGAACTAAAAATGAGGATTATCATGAATACACAGGTTGGCAAGCTAGCTGGGCAAAAAGGGCACATGCTGTAGATGAGGGATGGGGAGCCTGTGGTCCCCCAGCTGCTAATGGACTACAACACCTATCATACCTGACCATTGGTTATGCTGGCTGGGGCTGATGGCAGCTGGAGTCCAAAAAATCTATCTGGAAGACCAGAGATCCCCCTCCCTGAAGGGATACTGAGGATGACATTAAATATTACAGTAGGTTAAGTATGGGGAACCTTTGGCCCTCCAAATGTTGATCAACTACATCTCCCATCATCCTTGACCATTGGCCATGCTTGCTGGGTCTTATTGGATTTGTGATTCAGCAACATCTGGAGGACCAAAGATTTCCCACACCTTTAGGAAAAGAGTTTTGTTGGACTCAAAGGTAAATATAATTATCTCAAGTCCTTGGGATAAGATGGGAATGAATTCCCAAATGAACAAATTAAAAGCTCTTAAAATCCCCTTTCTCATCAAAACTATTTATTTAATCAAAAATATGAGAGTTTAATCAAAAATATGAGAGCTGGACCATAAAGAAGGCTGATCGCCGAAGAATTGATGCTTTTGAATTATGGTGCTGGAGGAGACTCTTGAGAGTCCCATGGACTGCAAGAAGATCAAACCTATCCATTCTCAAAGAAATCAGCCCTGAGTGCTCACTAGAAGGACAGATCCTGAAGTTGAGGCTCCAGTACTTTGGCCACCTCATGAGAAGAGAAGACTCCCTGGAAAAGACCCTGATGTTGGGAAAGATGGAGGGCACAAGGAGAAGGGGATGGCAGAGGATGAGATGGTTGGACAGTGTTCTCGAAGCTACTAACATGAGTTTGGCCAAACTGTGAGAGGCAGTGAAGGATAGGCGTGCCTGGCGTGCTCTGGTCCATGGGGTCACGAAGAGTCGGACACGACTGAACGACTGAACAACAACAACAACATGAGAGTATAGATTTTGCATTGCTTCCTGCAGAATCACAACCCAGTCAGAACTCTTGACAGGCAATTTCACATACAACGATACATAAATGCTCTGCTACTGGATCAGGGATGTAGAAATCTGAGAGCCATACAGAGCAATCCTGTTAAGAGGAAAGGAAGAAGAAGAAGCAGGTGCCAAAGGAATGAAAGGTGAGATGAGATGGGTTGAGAAGGGCTCAGGGATGTCAGTCTTCCATCTACGGAGTTATAAACGTGTTGATGTTTTAATTATAAAAATGCCCAGCAAGCTATTGGTATGTGTCTAGAAACTCAGTAGTTTCAGATTTGCATTAATGAACAAATTTCAGGTGTACTGGGACCCACGACTCTGAGATTAAGAGTCTCATGGAGTATAATGCTAACAATGACTACTAGCCATTGGTCGGAGAAAGTAGTGCTTCTGAATACCTGTTGCTGGAAGCCACAGGAGGGGACAGTGCTCTTGTGCTCAGGTCCTGCTTGCTGGTTTCCCACAGACATTGGTTGGCTACTGTGAGAACATGATGCTGGACTAGATGGGCCACTGGCCTGATCCAGAAGGCTCTTCTTAAGCTTTTACATTCATGGTAAATATCACAATTGTGCAGTGGATATTTGCACTTATTTTGAACTTTCTTCCCATTCTTTGGAATTCTAACTTCTTGGAAAAGAATAAGCAACAGTTCACTTTCTGTTTGACTGTTCATGGTGCTTCTTCAAAGGGGTGATAACTGTTCCAAAAATTTCCAGCTCTTCTCTCCTGGGACAAAGATGTGTTTCTGTTTTTCAGAATGTGAATGGAAAGAGGAAAGTAGGGACTTGCTTAAGATCAGTGAGGGTGCTCTGTCAAAAGCAGTATTGAAACTTAATATTCACAGCTCCTGTGTTCCAACCACAAGACCATATTGTCTGCTAAGGTTATGAATTGGTGTCACTGGTGAATATGGAAGAAATAACGGCCATGTGAAACGTTCAATTTCCACAATAATTTATTCAAAACATAATAGCTAAACTCCAATCATCTTGCATTCAAATATTAGAACAGTTATTCCAAATATGGCTGTGTTGCAATTGTACAATAAACATGAAAGCAGGAATGTAGTTATTTATGTCCTCAATTGCATGTTTAAGTTTGGCATATTTAAGCTCTTCCATCCAGCTGTCTGACTTTATCAATTCCCATAAAACTTGTTACAAGTGGCTGTGCCAGGGGAGGAGAACATCACAGCAGAGACTGCACATGCCCCCTCTCATTACAGCTCAGGTCTCTGCAGCTTAAACCAAACTCTGCATCTTGCCCATTGCACTGCTCCTTGTTCACACACAAAGTGCACTTTGCAGTGGAGAAAGAAAAATGTATTCAAGGGAATCCCATCCTGAAACAGCAGCTGAGCAATCACAATCTTACTGAACGAGTCTTAGTAGTATGGTACAAGAAAGAGTGCATTATAGGAAACTGGGGGGGGGGGGGATCAAAACTCTTACCAAACCTCATGCCAAAAATAAAAATGTGGCAATTTCTGCTGCAGAATCATATAGCATATACAGTTTGAATGACAGCTCAAAAGCTATCCAAATCAAATGTATAGCATCATGCTGACAGACTTAAAGGGTTCCTAGGAATATGCAATATGCAAATATATGTATTTCCCAGATAGAGACCGGTTCCTGTTGTGCCCCCCCCCCCACCACAGTAATGGGGGCTAGGTCTGGAAAAGCTGTGTGAATGATCACTTTCTACATACTGGTTCAACAAACGTGTTCACACAATTCAATTTTTTTTAAAAGCATAACATAAAATGTTATGTTGAAAGCAGTCCATACAGGCACAGGCATGCACATACACAAATACGTAATAAACGCAAATCACTAGTCATATAAACATTCTCTATCAGAACCTTACCCAATCTCTTAGATAAATAAGACAGTCCACATGAGGAAGTTTCTTCTTTAGCTGATTCTAAGGCTACTTACATACTATACATTTAAAGCAGTTTACTCCACCCACCCCAAAATCCTTGGAACTGAATTCTTTTAAAGGTGTTGGGTACTGTAACTCTATAAGGAGTTAAGTACAGTTCCCAAGATTCTTTGCGAGGGATAATAGGTTTTAAATGTATAACCTGTATTCAACCTGTACCTAACCTGTCAGTCTGCATTTGTTTCATTTTCTGTAGCTGAAGGAAACTCCACTTTATCTTCTCCATTGGTCTTTTAACTACTTCGTGTATATTAGGGATCAGCAACCTTTTTCAGCCGTGGGCCGGTCCACCGTCCCTCAGACCATGTGGTGGGACAGACTATTTTTTTTTAAAAAAAATATGAACTAATTCCTATGCCCCACAAATAACCCAGAGGTGCGTTTTAAATAAAAGCACACATTCTACTCATGTAAAAACAAGCTGATTCCCGGACCATCCGCAGGTCGGATTGAGAAGGTGATTGGGCCGCACTTGGCCCACGGGCCTTAGGTTGCCTACCCCTGATGTACATAAAGTGCTGATTTTGTACTCCTCTGTAAGGTCCAAACCAAAGAAGAACTTAACCTGCCTTCCTGCCTGTTACTTTCAAATCTTCCCCTGCCCCACCTGTGAAACATGGAAGGTTCAAATGTGGAGACAGCATATATTTTGTTGTACAAGAGACATGCAACTTCCATGAAAAGCATGGAAATAGCAAGCATGAAAACACACAACCTCTCACTTCTTGTGGCTGTAATCCTGTACACACAATAACCTGGGACAGGGGTGTAGGAAGCCTCTGCACTGCCTGGGGTGCCGCCGCCGCGGAGGCACCCCCCTGGGGGAGGGGCATGACGCATGCGTCGTGACGTCATGACGCACGTGGATGCCGCTGACAGCGGGAAAAGGGGAAGCTTCCCCTTTCCCCTGGCTTTTTTCTGTGCGAGGGGCAGGCCAGCGAGGAGGGAGCATCATGCTTGTCCCTGGCATGACCCCCCCTCCTCGCTGGCCCACCCCTGCCAAAAAAACCCGCTGGGAGGGGGAAAAAGGGAAGCAGAGCAGGAACGTTCAAGCGCCTGCTTTGCCTCCCCTTTCCCCCTTCCAGCGGTTTTTTTTCTGTGCGAGGGGGCTATGCCCTTCTGTGTTTGACTAGGTTTGTCCCAGGTCAGGGGCATAGCAAGGGGGGCGGGGGGCGGCCCACCCCGGGTTCCAGGGGAGGGGGTGACCCTTTGGCTGGCCACCCCAACCCGCCGGGCGGGCCCTGAATGGGGACATGCCGCCTTTCCCCCCTTCCAGCGGCTATTTTTCGGCGCGAGGGGCAGGCCAGTGAGGAGAGGGCATCACGTTTGTCGCTGGCATGACACCCCCTCCTTGCTAGCCCGCCCCTCGCACAGAAAAAAAACCGCTGGAAGGGGGAAAGGGGAGGCAAAGCAGGCGCTTGAACGTGCCTGCTCTGCTTCCCTTTTTCCCCCTCCCAGCGGTTTTTTTTTGGCAGGGCGTGGGCCAGCGAGGGGGGGGTCATGCCAGGGACAAGCATGATGCCCTCTCCTCACTGGCCCGCCCCTCACGCCGAAAAATAGCCGCTGGAAGGGGGGAAAGGGGCATGTCCCCATTCAGGGCCCGCCCGGCGGGGTGGGGTGGCCAGCCGAAGTGTCACCCGGGGTGGGCCGCCCCCCGCCCCCCTTGCTATGCCCCTGACCTGGGACAAACCTAGTCAAACACAGAAGGGTTTACTTCTGAGAAAATATGCATGGGGTTGAGATCGCAGTATTAAATGTCTAAATCCTTTTACTTTACTATATACGACCCATCAAGCAAACTGTTAACCTTAATCTCACTGAGGGCTTGTCCACACTTCCTCTTGTCCTGCTGCAGAACTGCTCCTTAGTGCAAATGGCAATTCTGGTTTTCTCCAGGTTGATGTTTGCTTTGATTTAGAGCTGAAGTGTAGATTTCCACTAGGAAATGAGCAGGGCAAGGGGAAACCCTCTCAGATCTGTGCCTAGAAAGTGGAGGTCAAATGGAAAACCATTTGGACCCACGCGTTCTAGGCACAGAACAAGCGAAAGTGTGGAAAAGCCCTGAATAGTGTTCAACTAAGTTTTACCCATAGAAATGAATGAACATGACTAAGAAAGGTCTACTAATTTCAACTAGTATGGCACACTAGCTCCCACTAGTGCAACAGAGCTTTCCAACCTCCATACCCCCCCACCCCTGTCTTCGCCCAATCCACTCTGTAGTATGTGAAGAACCCCCAAAACAGTGTGTGATGAAGCTAGCTAACTGGCACTGATGCAGCTTACCCTATATAGAAGGCAAATGAACCCAAGTGAGGCCTCAGGAAAGGAGTCCCCCATCTGGTCCGCCATTACGACCAAGTGAGCCTGTCAGCCCGTGATTGGCTGATTGGCTGATTCAAACTGGCAGATCCCAGTATCCCATGTGGCCATGGAAGGAGGCTCTGATGCCCTCCAATGGTTGTGCAGGGCAGGATGATGGCCCTCGTCTTGAGCGTGCCAGGCTGCAAATGAAGCCAATGGTAAGTGGCCATTAGGAGAGCTGAGAGTAGCCCTCTTCCCTTCTCTCCCTTGACTACAGTTTACAATTATGGTTGCTTCCCACATAATAAGAACTCACCACAAGGGAACTGTAGGTTGTGACTAGTCAAAAGCTGAAACCTGGAAAATGTAATTTCTCCATTGTAAAAGTAATTGCTTCCACATTTTCATGTCAAAATGGCCTGATGCTACCAGGCATTCCTTATACTATATTTCTCTCATCTGTTCCTTCCTTCCTTCTTTGTAGTACAGTGGAGCCTCTACTCACAACCATAATCCATTCTGGAGGTCCGGTCATAACTAGAAATGTACATAAGTAGAGGTGCACTTTTCCATAGAAAGTAATAGAAAAGTGAATCGATCCGTTCTAGACAATGAAAAACACCCCCTAAAACAGCAATTTAACACGGATTTTGCGTGGACAGGCGGAGTCCCCCAAACCCCAAGCGACCCCTGAGAGGAATAATGACACAAGACAATGTGCCTTGGGATTAAAATTGGCCACAACTTTATTAAGATTCAGATGTAGGGAGACCTTGGCTCAGGCATTGGGTGTTTATCCTTCCCAGCCCCCAGCTGGGGATCTGGGGAACTTCAGGGTTATCCAGAATGTGTGGGGATTGGGCCAGCTCTGGAGAACATATGTTCAAGCAGATAGCCCGCCCCCCATTCGCCGTTGCTGGAGGGGGAGGGCAATGACCCCTTTAACGGGGAACCCTGGTATCGCTGCCGCACTGGGGGTGGGGGGGCACCCCCATGCCTCCCCATTTAGGAAGATGACTAAAGGATTCTGCCCAAGGCCTGAAACCGCCAAAGTTGTGACATTTTGCTACGGGAAAGGCAAAACCTGCCAATGCAGGGAAATTCCTTTCCGGCCCTTCAACAGCGGCCTTGACATAGCAGCACTTGCGTACCTGTGGAGAAGAGGTTAACCTGCAAAAATAATAGTTAATTGAGGGAGTGGCAGGTGGGAGAAGCTCTGGAGCCCGACTGCTGTTTCCCAGGTAAGCTACACCTTCTATTGTGTGGGCTGGGTGGTCCCTCCCTTGGGCAATCCCCCTGGCAACGCCTCCCCCAGGCGGGATTGGACACTGGCTTAGGTAGGTGGAGACCACAGGTATCCAGCCTGGGGAAGGCAACGCCAGCCCAAACTGGCAGGGGGCGCTCTGGGATCCAAGGGGGCTGTGCGCGACCATGCAAAAGCCGCTCCCCATTTAATGTGGGGAACGGTCATTACTGTCTAACGAGACCATAGATCCATAAAATGAAACCAATAATCAATGTACTGTACTAAAAAAGACAGTATTGTAGATGGGAAAAAAAACATTTTTTTTCTTACGTGCACAGAGGGTGGGTGGGCTTACCTGGCTACAAGCTGGGGGTGGGGCAAGGGTCAGTAAAGAGCTGATTCACTTCGGCCAGGGTCACTTTTTTTTCTTGCCAGGCCAGGTTCTTCTCTGGACTGCCTCAGGTTAGTTCCTTAGCGGGGTTTGGGGCTGCAGTGTGCCCTGCTGTGCCTCTTGCAGGCGGCACTGCTTCCACAGGTTTGGGGGTGGGATGGGGGCCCTCTCCCTGGAAGCAGAGGCCTCAGCGGTGTTCCACAGTCAGCGGGGTGAGCTCTGGCAAACTGGAGGCCTCTTCCCGGCGGCAGCGGCCCCAGCGCTGGCCGGGCGAGCTCCAGGCTGCTGGCAAGGCCTCTGTTCATATCTAAAGGAAAGTTCGTAAGTCAAAGCACCTACTGAAGGTCGTAACTGGAATCATATGTAAGTAGAGCCGTACGTAAGTCGAGGTTCCACTGTACACCTTCCCCGCCCACCCTCTAATAAATACAATGTAGTGACTCTTTCAATACATGTATATGCGTGAAGGTGATTTTATCAGTCATCCTCTTCATTCAACATAAACAGTTACAATACCTACAACCAACTGTTTTAGTATTCATTCAACGAAACTTCTGTCCATACACAGTTTTTTTGTGTCCAAAGAGAGCAAAGTCTAACCTGCAATACCTTGGAAATGCAAAACCACCGTGTCATTCAGTTCTTTGATATTTCAGTATATGCAAGTTTAGATGCAAAGAGTCATTAATTGACACTGACAAGTTAGTAAACAGCCAGTGTTGACATGACCTGGTTAATTTTTATTTTTTTAAGGCATAGCATTACACAAGGTTGCTGGCAAAGCACATGGCTCTTGACTTTCATTAGAGAGTCAGACGTGCAACTAATTTGCTACAGTATCTGAAGTATTCAGACTCTTTCTAGTGTTCTGTAGGAGGGGAATGCTGCAAATAATTGTGCTAGATTAATTGCTCAGTTCAGGTTGCATTACCACTGCCAGGCCCTGCAGCTAAAAGGTATTGTTCAGCCTGTTTCTCATTACCCAGATCTTTTAGTGAGCCTCCAGATTCTTTGAACAATAGTTTGTCAACAGTAGCAGTAGAATCCTTAGCTTCCTGAAGAACCTGGAGGCTATTAAGATCAACACAACAGCTGAGTTGGAGCCAGTACACCTTGGAAAGAATGCTTGGTGCCGTCTTGATTCAAAACACAGGAAAAGGCTACATGCATATTAAGAACAGTCTAATGAATTGGGGAGCCAAGAAGAAGTGTAAATCCAAGTGTGATATTATTATGCAGTCTTGGATCCTGACCAGAGTGGAGATGGAAAGCTAAAGAATGGGAGACTCCAGGGAGCCCTCATGGTCCAGTGTTAAAAATCTTCAGGATTACTTGTTGCTGAGAAGGGGCTGTTCTGCCTGACACATTTAAGAGTAAAAATTTGAGACCATCACTCTGTTTTCCTATGGATAAAGTAAGCCCCTCCAATTTCAATGGATGCAAATAAGCATATACAGTGGTGCCTCGCAAGACGAAATTAATTTGTTCCGCGAGTGTTGTTGTATAGCGGAAATTTCGTCTTGCGAAGCACGGTCGGAGGAAGTGCGGTTTTAGGGAGGGGGAATTGCAAAACGTTTTCGTTTTGCGAGTCACGGCCATAGGAAAATTCGTCTTGCGAGTCACCCTTTCTTTAGCGAATGCCTTTCATCTAGCGACTTTTTCGTCTAGCGAGGCATTTGTCTTGCGAGGTACCACTGTAATGTGAGGATCAGAGTCCCTGTCTGAAGAAAAATAAAGGACTGATCCCATGAAGTTCATGTACTTCTCATGCAAAGATTCCCATCTTGATGTCAAATGGTAGGATAAGCTATAATAGGTAGGATATCTAAAAACACCAAATCTTCAGGAATTTGAAATGGAAATTTCATTCTCCCCCCCCTCTCTCTCACACACACACACCTACCTTTCCTACTTAAATAATGGACCTTTCAAACCCTGATACTACTTCTACTGAAGACTAAAGTCAAGATAGCATAGAGCTAAGCAGTAGTCTTATGCAGGCTTAAGTTCAAAATACTGAATTCCAGAGGCAAAACCCAATATTCTTCAACAAATCGAAAAGGTTTACTTAAGGAGAAACTGGGAAAGAACATAAAATCAGTCATATAGGAAAATAAACATACAGTGCATATTGGCTAGCTGAACTCTGTCCTAGCTATGAAGGAATATGCTGAGAAATTGAGTAAAACACTTTTTTTATTAACCTATGTATAGTTAGTTTATTCAGTTCTCAGAACAGATGGGTCATGGTTTGGAGCAGTGATGGGGAACCTGTGGCCCTCCAAATGTTGCTGGACTATAACTCCCATCATCCCTGGTCATTGGCTTTGCTGGTTGGGTGACATCTGGAAAGTGACAGGTCCCCTCCTTGGTTCAAATGATTGTAAACAAACCATATGTTCCTTTCTTCCCTCAAGTGACAGTTGGCAGACCATGGTTAGCACTCATCCTCCAGAACTCCAATTTGAAAAATGAATTCTGAGATTTAAAGAGCAAAAGCTAACCATAGTCCACCACAGATAGGACAACCAATTATGAATAGCTGGCATGAGAGAAAGAGGGAGGGGGGCATGCATAACAGGTAATAATTGAAGAAGGAAGCACAGAAGCCCATGACTCATTTTGGAATCCTTCCAAACCATGATTTGAGGGATCATCTCTATGAATTGAGCCACTGAGCCACAGTAAAGATTCCAGCTATCAAAATGAGTATACAGGACCCAACAGTCACTGCTGCCCTAAGGGACACTATGAGGAAACTGTATTGGGAAGTCTGGAAAGGCAGACAGGAAATACAGGTGGCAAAGATACAATTGTGACACACACACCTGGTACACAAGGTACGTGGTTACTTAGTTGGGGAAGCATATTTGGGTAACAGATGTGAGTCAGGAAAGAAGACAGATGCCAGAGTGGAATCGTGATCTACCCTACTGCATCTGAACTAACTGTTATCTATCCGACAAAATATAATTAAAAGAAGGAACCACTGTGGATACAAGTCTGTAATTCTTGGGTCTAAAAAAAAAAGTTCCTTAGGAAATTTCACGGAAAGAAAGTTTCCTTTCCCCATTGCAACACGCAGCTCCTTGCGCTCTCCCCCAAAAGCATATCTGGAGATTCAGGGTCCCCTCCTGAACAATGTGGGAATGACTAGAGGATGCGGGCTTGGATCCTAACATAAGGAAGTGTCCTGTCCCCTCCTCCCTTCAGCAAACCTCCATGTCCCATTCCACATTGTTCAGGAAGATCTCCTAAAGGCTTTTCAGAAGTCACAGGTGGCTGCAGTTGGGAGGAGGGGATGGGAAACGTTTCTTAGATGAGCTATCTTAAGTTACCTTAGGATCCAAGCCTTGATATTTTGATGCCATTAATTTTTACAACCAGTGGGGCTCAGAGAAAAGAAATGAGAATGACACCATTGCCAGCAGAAGAAATATAATTATGTCTAACAAGCTGTAGGAGTAGAGTCTTCCGCAAAAGTACTTTCATACTTCTGCATACCTAATACTTTGCTGCTTTTCTTCATTTGTTTAAACTAATTAGCTGAAGTTCATCTAGTTCATGACACGCCTCAAACGAACCACTATTTATCTCTATCCCTTCTGCAGAACATTAGTCTGCAGCGAAATAAATCCGATTATCTTCTACGTTTGTTCATGTTTCCCTCAGCAGTGCATCCTCAAAGATCCACTGTTTTCTTGCAGCTGGCCACTCTGAAGGTTTTATTTTCCTTTGGGAGGTCCCAGTCGTTCAACGTCTGAGCAGTTGACAGCTGCTTGGAACACACTACAAAAGGACTCAAAGCCAGCAGCATTTCTATCTCTTCATCGCTCTAGTCCTAGACTGGATCAAGTCTCTGGCCGCTACTTGTGGCTGCTATTCATGACATAGCTGGTGTTGTTATGACCTTTTTCTGTGTTATTGCTTTATCTGATGCTTGCAGGACATTGTATAATTGAAGACTTGTGTGCAACAATGCATCTGGGTCACTTTCCCTTTTAAGTTGGAATGAGTTTATGGCTGAGGCAAGGTGCTAGAATGGCAGCTCTGCAAGGCCACAGCCCTTCCAAATTAGTCTGAAGTTGGTACACTGACCACATGCCGCTCCCTCAGCTAATCTGTGCTCAGAGGAAGGGGTGATAAATTGTAAGAGTAGGGAAATCTGGACAAAATAGAGGAGGTCTCCATTCTCCAGGCAGTTTCTTTTTTATTGGGTCTAACATGAATGAGCTCCTGGATAAAGTTGGTCAAGAGAATTCAGAACTGTTGAACTGATGGGCATCCCCTAGAATCGCTTGGAAATGAAGGGCAGAATATAAAGTTTACAAGCAAATAAATAAAATGAGCTGCCGTGTCTCTCATCTTCGCACAGGATTCCCCCCCCCCAGTCAAGAATATCTATGCAAAACAAACAAAAGTACATTTCAACATATTTTGATAAGCTCTGCATTTTCTCCAGCCCATGTGGGCAAAGTATACCAAAATAGGCTTTGTCTGTTCAGGGTTCATGGCACCTCTAACTTACTGGTAATGGGCATTTGAACTTGACAGTTTCACTAGTGGGGTAGAAATTTTTCTACTTCATGAGCTAATTAGTAGCAATGAATGAATGCCAGTTGCAAATACAACATTAGGAAAGTTGGGCGGTTTTGAATTTTTTTTCTTCACATACTAAATACAAATAAAATGAGCAAGCTAAATTAAATCACTCTCCATGACACCAGAAAAAATTCTGATGCAAACTGAAAAAAATATTATGCAAATCCCCCTAATTTGCATTGGCATTTTTTTCCCATTTCAAAATTTCCTAGGAAACTCACTGAGAGCTGACAGCTCTTCAACAGTCTTCAACCCACGCTAAGAGCTGATGTCTCTACAGATGCATGCATTGTGAGCACAAGAGACAAACAAAAATATGGGTGGGGTGGGGTGGAGGGACCACAGCGCAGTGGTACAGAACATGTTTTACATGCAGAAAGTCCTGTGCTCAGATGCCCAAGGCTCTAAAGAGCTGCTGCCAGTCTGAGTAAGACAACAGTGGGCCAACAATGACCAGACTTTGGACCTGAAGCAGCTTCGTATCCAAAAACCAGGGAAAGAAAAGGTTCCAGCCTTCTCTTTACCAGATGAAAATGAAGAAAGGGTCAAAGCCGCAACCTAAACCCAACAGTCCAGGCATAGAGTTGGGTCCTGTAGCACTCTTAAGCTGTGCTGCCATAGACTGCAGTGTTTGCAGGAGGAGTCTCATACTAAGGTTACCAGACGTCCCCGTTTCCCAGGGACAGTCCCCGAATTTTCAAATCGGTCCCCATACAAAATCCATTGAAGTTGAAAAGTGTCCCCGGATTCATTGAAAAAAATCTGGTAACCTTATTCATACTATTACAGCGGCTTGTTCATTGCTTAATAAATGCCAAACACATGTACAAAGATTGTCATGCAAACTATACCTGGGTGAAATGCCCTCATTTATATAACTCTTAAAGGTTAAAAAGCGCAGTCCTCTTTTGCACCTGGCCAACCTAGGAGCCAGCCCATCTCTGAAAGCAATCTCACGAACACCCTCTTAATCAGAAACCCACCCCTACCCCCATGTTATCATCCTCTCTCATTCAGAGCTCATAAGTATTATTGGAGGGTGAAAAGAGGTGGGAACAGTGGGAAACAGGGACTGCTGTTTCTGTTTAACTCCAGGAATCATTCCAGAGAGGATAATATCCAAAGATTTCAGTTTGCCATGTCAAATATGCAGGTACTTTGCGGTATTAAAAATTGATGCCCTGTTCTTATAAAACTGGCCCTTTCTGATTGCTAGAAGGCAAAGTTGCCCATAAACAACATTTTATTTCTTATTTAATGCAACTTCTTGGGCAAAAGGAGTCAATCAATTTTTCATAAAGTCTGAGGGAAAGATAAATGCCAGGGATCATTTTCTGAGTCACCATCAAACAGAATTGATATGGATATGAGACAGTACAGGGAGGGTTTGACAATTACGGTCTGAATGACCTTTTCATTATTTTGTTTTAAGCCATTAATCTCTCCCCCTCCCCACTTCCACTCGTTATAGGCTATTTTAAGTAGTATTGTGTAGCCTACACATTTCAAATAATTTCTGTCCTGTGAAGTGGCCAAGAGGACTTGGCTCAAGTCAGCGTTTAAAAATGTGTTTCTAAGCTATTGCATTTTGCAAGGGGAAGGGGCATCAGTGAGACCCCTGGCGAACATCAGGTTAGACTAGCTCTGCATAGACTATGTCTGCGGATTATGAGGGTCACTGGAAGTAGAGCAGAACCTTTCATGGCTACTGCCTGCACAAAACTAAAACTATCAAAAAGGAATGGAAAGTGAAACTAGGTAAAGGCAATCCTCTGGTGCTTAGAATATTGCCACGTTCCCAAATACCCACAACAAAGACTCTCCACAATATAACAAAACTATAGAGACAGAACTTCATTGCTACTAGTCAAGTATCCTTGTCATTGGAAGCGGTCGTCATATGACCCTGGTAAGCAAGGCTTTGGCAGGTGGGTGGCACCTGCCCATTTTGCCTCAGACAGTGAAATGGGACAGGTTACTCTATGTTTCACAATAAAAATAGCAGATAGGAGCAAAACCCTTCTCACCATGCAGATATAACGAGACACTCACACCATGTTCCTAGATGTCCACATCCTCTCCTTGGATGTGGAGAAGAGAAAAAGGACAGAAACCTCAAAATAAAATGGTGTCTACCCAAAGCCACTCTGAAGCACAGCAATTATGACATCAAAATCTTTCCCATCATAATCGTCCTCATAATCTTTTCCATCATAATCTTCCTCATAATCTTTTCCATGCAAGTCATTTAGAATATTTATACAATTAGGATAGAAGATTTCTGATCCAGTTTGCTCACATTAGGCTTCACCCAGGCAGAATATCAATAAATACAGTGCTACTCCATGTTTCTCCCTGAGGAATCCTATGGAACACCACACAATGCAGTCAGTATTATGGATGTATTGAACATATGGAGATGATCAATACTTCAGACTATTGTGGCTGCTATAAATCAATGGAAATGTAAATTGTTAGTGGGACTGTGCACTGATAGCTAATATCTGTGAGACATTAGACAAAATATCTGAAATACCACAGTTACACATATATTAAACATCAATAAAATAAGTCATTTCGCAAAGAAAGCTGGAGACCTAGCACTCTACTCTTTGATGTCCTTAAAATGCAAAGTCACACAAACTCATTCACTCTGAGGAAAACTACTTCACCTTGCAGTCAGTTCAAATGTGAGCAAGAAAAACAGGACTGCCTCAGAAATATATATATATATATATATATATATATATATATATATATATATATATATATATATATATATATATTCAGTTATGGAAACGGGAACACACAAATATAGTTAATGCTTTTAAAAATTTCACTGGGCATAAAATAGTCTGTGAAAAAATAACAGATTTTACAAGCATCTGACCATATATTTATAATGTCTATGTAAATGTATCTTTTTGTAAAGCTGACCCAAAAGATCTGACTATTTTATGTGACCGAATCCCCTGAATCTCTGGTTTATTTACAGCTGTTTTATTGGTTTTAGGCTGTATTTTTGTTTTATTGATGTATTTTTTATATTGTATACTGTTTAGATATTTTTAAGATACTAAGTGGTCTTTCAGTGCTTTAAAATAAACAAATGAAACACTGGAGGAGGGGAGGGTGACCCAAAGGCACCCAAAATTGTGAAGCATGTTGCAGGTAAATACCCTCCAAATGCTGTTGGACCCCCAGCTTTCATGAGCCCTAGCATGAGGGATGCTGGGAATTGGAGTCCAGCAATATCTGGAGGGCACCAGGAAGTCTATTCCTGTGCTATAGCAATCAACAAGCAAACTCCAACAACATGCTAAAAGATTTAATAACGTCTGAGCATTGTGAACAAATGAGCTGCAAGTGCAAGACAAAATAATAAATTGTGACATTCTGTCACAAAAATCAAGTGGCAGAGAGAGAACATTTGAAACTGAAGAACTTCCTCTAGGGGGGGGCAGGTAGGATGGTGATATTCCAGCTATCTCCTAAAGGTTTGCTTTTTATTGTGGTTTATTGTTAATCTTGGAGTTTTTAGAGTTTTAAATGCATAAATTGCAAAATACCTAATAAAATCTAGAGGACTGAAGCCCTGGTGCATAAAGAAAGATTCTAGGCCACTGTGGTCTACAGAAAAGCTGGAAATGAATGAATGGCACTGTGAATATGTGAATATTCACATATATGTGAATATGCAACATGCTGTGCTTCAAAAGTCACATACAAACACAACATTCTTAAGAATCTGAAGATCCCCTGTTTGCAAGGATATAGAATTTGGCCACCTCATGACAAGAGAAGACTCCCTAGAAAAGACCTTGATGTTGGGAAAGATGGAGGGCACAAGGAGAAGGGGACGACAGAGGATGAGATGGTTGGGCAGTGTTCTCGAAGCGACTAGCATGAGTTTGGCCAAACTGCGGGAGGCAGTGAAAGATAGGCGTGCCTGACATGCTCTGGTCCATGGGGTCACGAAGAATCATAGAGTTGGAAGAGACCACAAGGGCCATCCAGTCCAACCCCCTGCCAAGCAGGAAACACCATCAAAGCAAAGAGTCGGACACGACTGAACGACTGAACAACAAGAATTCAGCAGAAGCCCTGCTACCACAGCAGAACAACTGAAATAGGAAGGAGTTGTGGGCAGGACAAGGGCGGTCAAAGAGAAAAGCTTTTCCTCTGTGAGGTCATTAACCTACTTAGCTCCAGACAGGCTCCTGTATCCTGACAAGCTTTATGACAGTTATGTGGAAGGGGAAAGTGCTTAATGTGGAGCTGGTCCACAAAGTACATTGCACCTGCTACACCTTGAGCTGCTGAGCAAGGCCCAGTAGCCCAGCTTGAGTGACCAGCTGGCATTCTTACACATGTCCTTCTCTTTCAGTATCTACTCCACCTTGGATACTAATCAATAAAGGCTTTGTCTGTGGTCCATATGTTACTTCTTTGTTACTAGGGATTGATAGATAGGGTTCCCTTTTCCTCACCTGAATATGTTCTAGCTTCAGCTGGCCTCAGGATGCGACTCACAGGCTGGCAGGGAGTCTGATGGGCTCATGGCAAGTGGCCTCCCCTACCTGTGTTCCATCACCCTGTACCATAAGGGGCAGGGGGCATTAGTGGGAGGGGTTCCCCCTCTAGCTGCCTTACATTTCAAAGAGAAAAGATGTTTTTGAACCATAACTGATGCACCTTCATAACTGACACAGCGCAGATGTATTTTACACATTTTTTTTTACATTTTGGCATCTGTACATGGTTGCAAGCATTTATAGGGAGACATGGCCCGAAGGTCTCCTTTAGCCCCAAGTGACTATATATCAGTGCATCAGTGACTGTATGCACAAATATTGAGTTAACAATCTACACTCTCTGCTAGGAGCTCCAAAGCCATTAGGGAAAGTGTAAATAGAGTAGCAGACAGTGATTTAGAATAAACATATTGAACGGACACTTCCGTGCTGTTCTCTAAAAGATATCCTCTGTCTGCAGAGTCCACCAACCCATTTGAAAATGATCTACTCTCACCGGTCATTTCCTGGCAAGCAACTTGTAAACTGTCCACACCATCACTTTCTGGCATTCACTGGCCAGATCCAGCCTGCAAGAACATCCGTCAGAGGATAAGCTTACAGAGTGGACATGTCCCTAATGCTAGATGTTTGCTATTGGCTCTGCTCCTGGGAATCACTCCAAATCCACACACAGTACAACTTTAAATTATCTACAGGATAGTGTAGGCAGAAGAACAAGGCTCCAGTTACCCCAAAGAGCAGTTTCCAAAGCAAAACAATTTTTTAATGTAGCATTAGGATCCCAGCTGATGTTTGATTCATGTTTGGCTTTTATTTAAACTGTAGCAAACAAAACTAAGAGTAAATGCAAAACAAGATGCTCAGCAAAGAAACCCTCTGTCTTGATTCAGAGCGCCCTGTCATCACATGCTTGCTCTCAGTCACTCAACACCTGTTTCCAATTTACATGCTCCTATACCAATAGCTCACTATATTAGTTTACACTTGTTTGATTGCCTTCTCGCTTTTAGGCTGTGCATATTATACTAACAGGTTATTCTTAGTAACAGATTAAAGTGCATGTTGACCCTGGAGGCTTTGCTTTCACTTTCTATCTAATTCAATTCCTTTCTCTTGTGACCCTCCTCTGAATTCACCTTCCAGAGAGTTATTGTGCCGTTTATGTGGAAACAATGGGTTCCTAAACAACAACAACAAACATAGGGCCCTGGAAGGATCAAGCAACTATTTTAAAATGCATAAAGTTAATAAAATATTGATAGCTACAGAAATAGACACTTTAATAAAATACTGAAACTTACAAAATTCCAGTTGGAACATCACTTTCTGACTCTTTTATCTCTGCAAAATTGGGTACAGCAGAGAGTAGGGTGGTATTTAAACCACTCAACATCCTATTGCAATGTGAAAAACATAGGGTACCTCCAGACTGTCACAATTTTGTGAAAGGGATTCAAGTGCTTATCAGAACTTTAGGTTTGCACAATTAAAATGTATTAAACAGTCCCATCATCCCGAACAACAAATCTATTTAAAAAAAACAATCTGTGGTTTTTTTTGAGGTTTGGAAAGTGATGGGGAAATGCACTGAAAAGTGTGGGATAAATGAAAGACCAACCAGAAGATGTATAAACACCACACAAGCAAATCTGAATTACCGTAATGTAGAACAAAGACTCATTGCCATATAACTGTCCCCCACACAAATCAAAACAAAATACCATATATAATCTAAATGTGCAGAAAATTTGTGTAAGCAAATCAGGATGCTCAGTGTACAGGATATATATAACCTGTTCACTTTAAAATGGGAACAATCAGCACTTTTATTGCAGAAATTCCTACAGCAGTGAGAGTAGCACCCAATAACTACACTCACACACCTCTCTCAACAATTTCCAATTTGAGAATTACTCAATTTGGTTCTTGCTGCCCAGATTCAATTGTTATTAAGCACTTCTCGGTTACAATGACCCAGCTTTCAGTGGCAATAATAGGGTCCCCATGAGCTGAAATACGTACATGCAAGCACACAAAGGGGGAAAAGATGGTTTTTAAAAAGTATCCTTATAAACCACCCTTTGGCGGCACAGACATTTCATAACTAATTGCTCTGTACTGATCACAGATATCAGCCATATCTTCCAAAAGGCTAGTTAAGTCTATATATGGTCAGAAGATTGCAGGGCCAGAATATTTGTTTTGTTCTGCTAGAATCAGATAGCTTTGTGCCCATCTCTTACTCCAGTGGGTTGGAGCTAGATCACTCGGCGGAAGGTTGATCTGCTGGAGAATTAAAAACCTACAAGTCCTCATCGCTGCTTGTGTCAATGATTAAAGCCAAGATAGATGTATGAGGAAGAGCTGCAACAAAGAAGCAACGTCACCCCATCTTTCTAAAATGAAGTGCTCAGTAAGGACTACTCATGCAATTCTACCCCAGACAGAGATTTGATTCATTATGCTATCTATCTATCTATCTATCTATCTATCTATCTATCTATCTATCTATCTATCTATCATCTATCTCAAGGCCTTAACTCTACACATTGTTCTTTTTTTCCTTCTTGAGGTGTAAAATTAAAATTTCTTTTAAAAAAGGGTTCATTTATGTGTCTGTCTTCTGTGGGGTTTAAAATTGGCTACATTTCACTGCCTCATTTGGTGTATGTCATAGAATCATAGAATCATAAGAGTTGGAAGAGACCACAAGGGCCATCCAGTCCAACCCCCTGCCAAGCAGGAAACACCATCAAAGCATTCCTGACAGATGGCTGTCAAGCCTCCGCTTAAAGACCTCCAAAGAAGGAGACTCCACCACACTCCTTGGCAGCAAATTCCACTGTTGAACAGCTCTTACTGTCAGGAAGTTCTTCCTAATGTTTAGTTGGAATCTTCTTTCTTGTAGTTTGAATCCATTGCCCCGTGTCCGCTTCTCTGGAGCAGCAGAAAACAAGATTAAGACTTGTGGTCCCAAACATATGGACAGCTGGTGCCTCCCATCAACTCTCCCATCTTTACCTGGTTCCCCTCTTCTTCTTCTTTTTTTGCAAATTCTTTTTATTTTCATCAAAAGGAATAAACACTCACAAGTCATCATACAAATGTTCACAATGTTACATAAACTCCGCCGAGTTTTTTGGACTTCCTTCCTTCTTTACTCTGGTTTTCTAATTTTTCATCTTTTACTCGCTTTACCTTCTTTTATACATGTTTTGTTTTCTTGTTGTAGTTATATCTCTTACCATGTTTTCCCTCTGCTGCAAGATTTCTTTCATACCTGTAAATGCCTTCAGATTTTATATTCTTTCATATAGTTTATAAATTTACTCCACTCCATTTGAAACCTCTGATCTCTTTGGTTCCCCTCTTCATCACACATATTTATCATATACAAATAAATGGTCACCACCTGTTATTTCTTCTTTCTCTTAGCACATTTCAAATTTCATTTATAATCTGCACTTTCATGCACCCAAGAAAGGAAGAAAACTTAACAGTTAACGCATTGTCCAACAGAATGAAATAGTTACAATAAAACAGTAAAATGAGAGCCATATTGGTGTCTTAGTGTTGTTAATGTATGAGGTCCCCTGATTGTCAAATGACAGGTTGATTATGAAAGCTTCAGCAGCAATATCCTAAAACTGTGCAAAGACAGAGACCGAAAGGTCTCACTTGGGAGGGCATACCATAGATGCTGTTCCCAAATACCTCATTTCCTGAACAGAGAGAACTGATCCCAAACACATTATGGTTCACAGAAGGAAGTGACTTAGGGTGTGCTGGGTCCTAGACATTTAGGGCTTTATAGTTCTGCAGTAGTTTAAATCCTACCTGCACACACTCTTTCAAAAGACCAGAAGAACATCAATTCAGTGCACTGTACTGTTAAGGAACTCTTCACAGCACATTATTGTGCTGTCTATCTGCCAACTAGATGGTTGACATCTGTTGGTAGTAAAACTGTAAGGCAATGGCATTGGAAGCTGAGCAACAGGGAACCATTGGGCGTATCTGTTATGTGGAAAGGGCGAAAGGAAATGGATGAGATAATGACTGGAGTATTTGTGATAGGGAGATCACATATGCACATCTTTGATAGGTGATAAGCAATAGGCATTCTAGCATCTTCCCAAGCTCCTAAGAAATTATTCCCAGGGCCATGTGTACTCAGCACATCTGCCAGTTTACTATGCGAACAGAAAAATTGGTACAAGGTTCAGAACCTGGCATTTCAAGATTCAAACTTTCACCTTTATTTTAAAAAGCAAGTTCGCAGCCCTCAAGGTTGCAGAATATGCTTGAGAATATGGAAAACATAGGTGTGAATTTTTTTTAAGCCAGATGAGGTCTGGGAAGGCATCTACTAGTCAGGAGATGCGCCTTGATGCACTGTTTAGCCTCTTAGCCCAAACCAATTATTCCAAACCAAAGCTCCAAATCTTTGTCCCAATACCACTCAATTCTCAAGCCTTCTTTTCACCTTCTCATTGAGTCCCTGTGAATGTTTTCTGAAAACTGATTTTGGAAGCAAAAGAGATCATACAATGCTAAAATGAAACAAAACTCAAAGCAAGCCTAAAACAAAATAGTTCACTAGCATAATTCATTCTATTTGTAGAGTTTTCTTGACACATAATATGGAAAACTTTGATACACATTATGCCCTTTACTACTCCTGTCCCTCTGCTTCCTTCATATGTCAGATTTTAGTCTAAGGACTCTTCTACTGATGAAGCATGATATTCAGCAATATTGGGAAATTTTCACAGATATTAGCAAGAAAGCAAATGCTAATTCCTCTCTTAGCAGAAAATATGAACAGAAAGCTGTGAACACCCATATCCTCACCCAAAAGCCAGGTTCCATGTTCTAATCTATACAACATAAATCCATTGGGCCCAACTGTACTAATCAGAAGTCATAGCAAAATGCACTAGAGATCCGCCCCCCTCTCTTTGGAATTGACTATTCTGCATGACTGAGAAGGGTGAGCCCAGAAACCAAACTGCTCTGTAGTCTCGTTCTAGTTTAACTGGAGCAAAAGCCTTAACAATGCAAAATAACTTTTATTGAGTTGGACAAGAGACATGCAAGTTAAATGTTATTTTCTAACTTTTTGTACAAAATGCCTTAAATAATAGAATTGCGTGCTTTCTTCCCCCCAAAATATCCTTTTATTGATTTCCATCAGTACTGCATGAAATCACCATATTAGCTTTCCCCCATTAATGGGATCAGACACACAAGTCTTGTTATATTAGTGATTTTCACAGTGTAACTTAGTAAGCTATTTTTAATGCTCTGCCGGAGGCTTGCCAGGCTTGATCATATTTTGACATTCGATAGTAGAGGCACACTTGTTTTGGCCCAGTTTGCTTAATTTGCGATTATTAGGAGCGCAAAGGAATGCGACCCATCTATAAGAATGAGACTAAGGGAGAAGAGCACTCTGATCAGGAAAAAGCCAAAGGCTCCTTTCAAAGTCTGCTGGGACAAAATGGAATAGCAAGGCAAAAGAGAACCGAGTTGCTAAATGTGCTTAGATACAATGGGCTAAATGCCTTGCAGCTACTAAAAAGAGATGAAGTTTTAATCTCCTGGCTTCTTTGCCGGGCTGCCTTGCCATACTTAGCACAATAGCTTCTTCTTAATAGTGGCCATACGGTGCTTCAGAGAAAGTGTCCATGAAGCTGGGCAGGTATGGAGGGATCCGTTTCCCATTTGTTTGCACCTGCCTCAAAATTGCATAGTGGTACCTGGTGGGATCAGGCCACTTTTAGATTCTTTACCAAATAAGGAAAACTGAATGTAGACTTGGAGGTCAAAAGAGTAGACAGGTAGGAGCCAGCATGGGAAAGAAGCTTGTGGCAACAATAAGTTCCATAATGCAAAAGGAAAGAAGTGAGGAAGAACAAGAGAGGCATAGAAACATAGGAAGCTCCTTAACAGCTGGTCAAACTATTTGTCCATCCAACTTACTACTGTTTACTTTGACTGGTAGTTGCTCCCCAGTGTCACAGTGACTCTGCCATAACCTACTACCGCTCCTTTTAACTGGAGATACCACAGACTAAACTTGGAACCTTTTGCACATAACCTTGTGCTGCTATGACTTCTCTCCGAAACAAGGTTTAATGACCCAATGTGGATAAGGCCATACCCTCCAACATTTCTCCGATGAAAACAGGGACATCCCATTCCATAATGAAAATTTTACTATTTATACCCCACACATCTTACTGGGTTGCCCCAGCCACTCTGGGCAGCTTCCAACATATATAAAAATAATAATCAAACATAAACATTAAAAAAACCTTCCCTATACAGGATTGCCTTCAGATGGCTCGTGTGTGTGTGTGTGGATAACTTCATGCCCTCCAACATTTCTCCAATGAAAATAGGGACATCCTAAAGAAAAGTGGGGCATTCTGGGATCAAATCAGAAACCGGGACGGCTTCTCTAAATCAGGGACATCCCTGGAAAATAGGGACACTTGGTGGGTCTGTAAGGCAGGTATGCCCACAGCATAAGGAAAGCCGTACACCTAGTCCATTTAGTAGCTCAAACCAAAGGACTAGGGTTTGATCAACTTAAATCTTTAGAAGGTCTAGGGGTTAGCACTTAGTCATCGTGAGGCTGACTTGTTTAATCAATATTTACTCATGCAAATCTTTCAAATGAGGTTTATCTTTCGGCAATTCCTTACTTTGGACACAATTCAGTGGGAAAGCATGGATTGATTTTCTGCCTCAGGTCCCCTAAGTCAGATGTGGCTTATCTATGACCCTCCAGATGTTGTTGGACTACAACTCCCATCATCCCTGAACACTGGGCATGCTGGATGGGGCTGAATGGGCATTTGAGTCCAACAACATCTGGAAGACCACAGGATATCCACTTTTGCCCTAGATGTTCAGGTCAGCTGGAACCCTAGATCCTAACACAAACCAATGAAAAATAAATGGGCAGGTGTAATATTTTGCTGAACTTTACTGAGTGACCACCCCACTGGTTTATATATATACCACACATTTCGCCTTTGGTCTTGTGCCAGGCATACAAACCCACAAAGTAACTGAAACAAATTCTGCTTTAATCTCTACCACCATTATATGTGAAACCTGCTGCAATTCAGAAACAGCAGTGCAATAATTTTGTTACGTATACAGTGGTACCTCGGGTTATAGATGCTTCATGTTACAGACGCTTCAGGTTACAGACTCCGCTAATCCAGAAATAGTACCCCGGGTTAAGAACTTTGCTTCAGGATGAGAACAGAAATCATGTGGCGGCGGCATGGTGGCAGCGGGAGGCCCCATCAGCTAAAGTGGTACCTCAGCTTAAGAACAGTTTCAGGTTAAGAACAGACCTCCAGAACGAATTACGTTCTTAACCCGAGGTACCACTGTACTTGTTTTGCCAATTTTATCTCCATATTATTGAGAATTGTTTTGTATTGCTTTAAGTACACTGATTAGATTTTTAAATAAGCAGTTTTATATATTGCTCTAAATAAAATAAAAGTTCTTCTCTTCACGTATGACAAGTTGTCAGTACTGTTGTACTTTTGAGGAAACAGCCATAGCTCCTCTGTGTCATATAACATATCTACTTGCAGAGCGATCTTATGCATTTTTGCTCAGAAGTCAGACCATTGTATCCAATGGAGCTTACACGTGTGTGTGTGTGTGTGTGTGTGTGTGTGTGTGTGAAGGGAAGGGTTAAGAGAAGGAGATATCCATGACCAGATCTGAATCCATTTTCAGAATCCATTTTCAATGCCAGAGTTCAGTCCTGACTCCCGACATCTGCAGAGTAATAATTAAACACAGTGTTTCTGAGCATACAAAGTGTGTCTTATTTTCAGCATTGGAGCCACAAGGGCACCCACATGCACACAAGTGGAATGACAGCCCAAGAGTATGATGCTAAGGCACCTCTCATTTTAGAAATTAAGCACTTGTGCTTTTTGTATTAAGAGGATGCCATTATTTCTATTCCAAGATAAGGAGCGACTGACCTAACAGCCACCTCATGTGCTTTTGCAAACTGGTCTTCAATTGCAAACAGATGAGTGTTGCTCACCAACCCCCCAACAGCCTTAGCTGTAAGACTGCAGTTCACTTGAAAACACCTTCAGGAATTCTGGCAAGAACCCTGCAGTGACAATTATGTTTATGGGATGTGTGCGTCCATCAGGAAGGAATCTGTCATGTTTGCGCTATTATTATGATTCTTCCCGCTTTATTAACATCCTTTTTAGTAACCACAAGCCTTTCAGAAAGCTGCCTTGGCAGTTTGCAAGCACAGCAGTGCAACATGTGCAGTGCTCTTAAGTGGTGGGGAAACAGCTACATTAGTCCTATTCATATAAAGAGTCTTGGGGTAGGGGTTAGAATTGCTCTGTGGCAAATCCTCAGTCACCTTAGGCTTCATGGCTGTCACTACACAGCTAACAATAGCCATTCCCAATCCCTGGCACAGACCTCTGATCTACAAAGGACTTGTTCTCCTCTAGTGTGTTTAGTCATAGCACAGAAGTCAGCAGCCCAACCTGGCTTCTGAGACATGGACCCTGTAAGAATAAACTGTTTGTTTTTTCTCTCATCCTCCTTTTATTCTCTATCCAAAGAAGGGTTGATTCAGATGACAGACCTTGATTGCTCTAAAGATTTCTCATGTCAGACTGTTGTCCCATAGGAATCACAATGACCTAGGTTCAGATGCAATGCTAAACTATGGTTTAGCATTTCATGCACAACCTTCGGCTTGTGTGCTCCCCTCATCCTGGTGGCTCAACCATAAGGAAGAGAGAGAAGCTTTTGTTTCACGTTCATTTTCAATTAACCATGTTTTAGTCCTATGTGTGAACACTGAAATGTAGTTTTTGAGTCTTGACTATGGTTTACTGGAATAAACTAGCTTCATAAACCCTGGACAGCCTTCCAAGGGCCACGGCCCAATGGTGGGAAGGGCCAGAGGCAAAAGTAGGCAGAGCAATGGATGTAAATTTTACCTTTGTGTTTGTTTCTACACACACTTAGCCTTTGCTATATTCCATTGATCCAAGCAAGCAACTGCAAACCCTTCAATAACATTGGATTGGATCCAGATTTATAGTGCTAATTAAACCACTTAACCATTTATTTTGAGAAGCAAATCCTTTGGGTAGTATTCAACTAAGTTTTACTCAGAGTAGACCCTCTGAAATTAATGAACATGCCTAGGTTAGAACCATTACTTTATATTGGTCTACTCTGGATAAAATTTAGTTGAATGCCTTGAAGTCAGTGGGGCTTATTCCCTACGGGAAGATTCAGCTGCATGCTAAATGTCCTCTGTATACTATTACGTGCAAGATGCTGCAGGATTTGACCTAGCATAGGAACATAGGATGCTCCCTTATACTGAGTCAGCCCAATGGTCCATCTAGTTCAGTACTGTCTACACAGACTGGCAGCAGCTCTCCAGGGCTTCAGGCAGGGAATCTTTTCCTATCCTACCCGGAGATGCTAGGGTTTTAACCTGAGGCTTTCTGCAGGCAAAACAAATGCTCTATGCTCTTTCCCCTAAGCTATGGCCCTTCCTCAGGCTTCTCAGAGGCCTCTGGTTGATCCTGATAGATGCTTCAGAGGCAACATCTCTCTTGTGCAGTAACTTGAGCCATCAGATCTCTGACTTAGAATCAAGCTGACCCATGGCAGGACGCAAGATCTTTAACTGATTGTATTGAAAACTAGCCGAGAGATGTATTTTAGGACCATGAAGGGGAATGACTCTGTAGATTTTATTTTATTTTTTAAGAGACTGTGGCCACTGGAGAATTACAAACCATTTACCTCATGCTTAGTTGATCTCAAGTGGCACTTGTATGCAGATGAAATGCAGTTTGGAGTTCTCGTATGTTATGGAAACATTTTCCTGTGACAAAATATGCAATGAATGACTTGGTTTGAAATCCTGCCAGCCTGTGTGTGCTGCTATCACAACATTAAATGACTTTTACTTAGGGTGAAAGTTCTTGTGATAAATCATGGAAAAACTGACTTGTGCTATCTTTAGTCACCGTGCTGTTTTGCTCTCACAAGTCATTCACAGCTCTAAAAATACAATTTATATCACCACATTCCTGGAATTCTTTCAGTTCTTACATTCTGATTTAAGTGGCATTAAAGTCCCGGCTGCTAAGTTCAAGCCACGGGACAATATCTCATCAGGGGATTAGTTGTCACCTGAGTTCAATACATTGTTTGCAGTATTTATTTGATCTGAGCTCCAAACCTAATGCAGAAAATCTCCCTACACATACACCTACTACCTGGTTATGTGAAACAAAGGCTAAAATGATCTTGGGACAAGATAATCATTTAATAAGCACACTCTGAGTGCAATAAAAATTTAAATTGAAACACGTGCATGTAACAGAGGCCGCTTGCCTATGGAGAAAGCCTTAGTGGGGTCTAGGTTTACTCTCAAAACCTACTGAGATCAAGTCCTCGTGCACCTTCTCAGAACTGTAATTTGTCGGTGTTTTGGACTCACACATCTTTGTCATTTTCCAACTGATTAACTTACAAGACTTTTCCAAAATAGTTATTGATTTAAAGACACTAGCATGTCTGGCACTCGCTCTCTGGATTTAATTACAACTTTCCCTGATACTTCATAGTTAAGCAGAACTGAATGCTTTCTAATTTTCCCTGATAGGGACCATGGGGTACGTTGTGTTCTTTATCCCAACTGGCAGATCAACAAAGCTGAGCAATAAAAAGCTCAATTTGTGTAATAAACTGTGGTACAATCTACTACTTAGGCACAAGGTCCTTGAAAACATGCAACCTTTTCTGCACATTACTTTAAACTCAAACCAGATGGACACTTACAATTTCTTGTCTTTCATTCAAGTGGGTCAGGGAATATGTAGTTGGAGGGAGTCTGTTTCACCACATTTGTATCCTCTCTTTTGCCTAAGTAGCTCAAGGGGCACTTTAGAATCACAACAGCCCTGTGGGGCAGGTCAAGCAAAAAGATAGTGGAAAGACACCAACACCAACACACACACACACACACACACACACACACACACACAATGTACTCCATCCCACCATTAATGGATTGGCATGGAAAAGAGCAAGAACATGGAGCAGAACAACTATGCCACTCTTATAACTTAAGAAAAAAATCATTTCTATATATTCCTACTTAGAAGTGACTCCCATTGAGTTAGAAACATAGGATGCTGCTTTATACTATTGGACCACCTAGCTCAGCATTGTCTACACTGGCTGGCAGCAGCTTTCCAGGGTTTCAAGCAAAGGTTTCTCCTAGTCTGACGTGGTTATGTCAGAGATTGAACCTGGGACCTTCTGCAATGGGTTCAGTCAGGCTTACTTCCAGGTCAGTGTGCCTAGGATTGCAGCCAAAATGACCTATAGCAAATTCCAGATATGAACCTGAATTTTCACATCCAAGGCCACAAATTCCTAACTTAGCTTCTTTAAAAACTGTCCTGGGAAAACAAAAGGCAAACACAAAGCAGGGTGTGTCCTTGAAATATTTAGGTAAATTCAAAAACCTACTAGCTCATGCAATCAAACCCTACGCCAATCGCGACCTCTCACCGCCAAAGAAACACAAGCGAACAACAGAGAACCAACACAAACGATGCTGACACCAAATCCTACATATACTAAGGGGGGGAAAAACATCGCCCCCCACCCCACCCCACCCTCCCCCCATCCCACCCACCTCCTCCCCCCCTTTCTCCCTAATGTCTGAACAACCAAAATTGATCTGTAAAAATGTTACATGGAAAAATGCGAGAGACATTGTACACACTTTTGTAAACCAAGAAAATCTCTAATAAAAAAAACAGCAAAAACAGCAAAATGGTTCTTCTTAACCTTTCCATTATAAAGACTATTATGTTGCCAGCAGCATGAATAACCTTAACATATGCCATCCTGGTTAGTGAAGGTTATCACTCCTGCTCACTTTCAAGAATAATTACGCTGAATCCTCTGAACTCTAATGTACGCTTATGCAGTTACACTCACTTTCATCTGCATCTAGCACACGGTCCATACATAACATGCAATTTATTTTATTAAATGTAATGTATACCCTATCTTCTTGCAAGCACACCACAGTGGTTGCTATTATTATTATTATTATTATTATTATTATTATTATTATTATTATTATTATTCCCTTCATCTGAAGATCACAGGGTGGTTCACAACATAAAAATACAAAATGAGAACACAAAATACATAATAAAACAAACACAAATCAATAACCCCCATCCCACAAACATATTAAAAAGGCCATAGAATGTTCAATCAGCCCAAGGTCTGGTTATAGAGGAACATTTTCTGTCACCTAAAAAATGTAATGAAGGCGCCAAGCACGCCTCCCTAGGGAGAGCATTCCACAAATGGGGAGCCAGCACAGAAAAGGCTTGTTCTTGTGTTACCACCCCCCCCCCGGGGCTTCTCATGGAGGAGGCACACAAAGAAGGGTCCAGGTTGGCTTATGTGGGGAAAGATTCTATGATAATGCATTGCAGTAAACAATTAAAAAGAACTAATCATAACCATTAAAATGCTAACAGAAACCATCTAATAAAATTAATCAATAAAAAAGGCAGCAAGGTGATTAGGACCTTTAAAGCAAAAAAACTCCATCATGAAATGAACCCAGAAGCAAAGTGACAGAAAATGCAGACCACATAGGCACATAATTATTTCTTTGACTGACCTGTCCCAGACAATATTCTGACAACATGATTTGGGACCAACAGATACTTTTCAAGGGCAGCCCCATGAAGACAGACTCAGAATTTAAAAGTCACTTCTTTCCTCACAACTTGCAGTTTTAAAGTCTGTTTATCAGAAAGGTGGGTATCTCACCATATGCCATCATACAGTACTTTTGCATTTATGTATGCACCTTGCTGCCATATTCAGAGCATCTTATCTCTTAGGAAAAGGACTCACCATTCTTGCTCTCAGCAAATGTAGGGACTTGGGTACATGACTGAAGGCTCAAGTCTCTCACTTCATTGCAAACACAGTCCTTGAGGAACACTTCTGAATTTCCACTGGGTACATTTTTCTGGCCTGAAAGCTCCTGTTTAATCACACCATTCATCACTAGGCCTGCAGGGACTTTTGTCAGATATCTGTTCCTCTACTTTGAAAGTCCCACGCTTTCCAAGAACTGGGACTCCAACAAAAAGCTGTAAGGAGAAAAGTTGATATATGACTTGATATGATAGAACAGAACACATGGAAATTGTGTTAGGACACAATAATTGCCACACATTCTGTGTCTCAAAATTGAGGCTAGGTAGTCATACTGTTTGACTTCAATTGCTTCAAATGGCAACAGAAGAGTCAAGATTTTTGTCCCCTCCATTTCCTATCTAGTTGCGGTATTATACTGTCATATATCATTTTACCTGTAATGGATTCATGTAGATCAGCAACCAACCATTTGTTGCCAGAATTCAAAACTGGGTCTGGCGGGAACTCAGGATCCTCCGCGGCAGCCAGGGGAAGGGGCCAATGGCCACCCCAAAAAATGGTGTGGCTCCCGGAAGACAGGAGAGCTGCCATGTCAGGTCGCAACCTTCACCCATCCAGGTACCAGGTAAGTGACCATTATACCACAAGGCTCTGTGCACTGGAGCTCACATAACTGTCAATGTTTTTCTCACTTTGAAATTTGATGGGGTAATACAAGTAAAGTAATAAAAATCACTGAGGCATTCACTATTCACTGGGGGGCGGGAAACATAGTACTGAACCAGCAGTGGGTCAGGGCTTACTGGAATATGATGATAAGGACAAAATGCTGTCAATGCCCACATTTACTGATTATGCAGAAAATATATTTTTGTGACCACACTGTCCTGAATGTGCCAACTCCACCTACTACCTGACAGGATTTCAACTACATAGCTTAATCATACCACACAGATATCCACATAGTCCATTGTTTACATAAAGGTCTCCATTTTGGTACTTCAGCCTATTTTCATGACCACAGGAGAACCTCATTCATTTGTACCAAGAGTCCATGTTGGAAAATATAAGTATCAGTTTATAATGGTTACAGAAGTTAAAAACAATTTATTTTCTTTGAGGACTGGAATCCTTCCTGATCTGGCCCATTGAATGCAGGAAACTGAGAGCACACCAGCCCTCTTTCCAACCTGCCACACCATTACCACACACAGAAGTTATGGACATTCAGATAAAAGATCACAAAAATGTAGGGTTTAAATTTTAAAATTATGGAAATGCATTATCATTGGAAATAATGATCCAATATGCATATGTATTTATCTCTAGCTGCCAACCTCCTCCTCAATTAATGAACAATGAGATGTTTACAAACCTAGATATGAGATTCTCAGCTGCAAAAATAAGGGTGGGTACACAGCATCTTAAAGTAAATAATACTAATACTAATACTAACAATAATAATAATAATAATAATAATACTGTCTCCTAAGTGGTGTTAACTTCCCATTAATAGCCCCTTGTGGCTTTGCTGGGCCAGTTGTCCACACAAATTCCCCTCCTGATTTATTAAGATTTTTTCCCCCTGCGATTTTGGCATGTAGTATGTCCAACAGCATGGCAATCCATCCACAGTTATATCCAAAACATCAAAAATCCTCTTCTTTGTGTCATTAAGAAGCAACTAGCAATAACTGTTTATTCTTGTGTTTTCAAATATTCATCTTTCTTAGCATTTTGGAACTCTTGATGTGATGCATCTTTCCAGTGGAAAGTTATTGGTGATGACAGGACAATCCGGGAAACTGCATCTGCTTACCGAAAAAAAAGTAACTTTGTGCAGCTGAACATTAAATCTTTGATGAATTAGGCCCAGGGCTTTGGTGACGTCTGTGCTGAACCAATATGACAGTTTTATATGGATTATGATTATTTATGTTTGTGAAAAATAGTGAGCGGGAGCCAGCAAGGCAGTGTCGAAGCTCTGGGACCACCAGCATCGGTGCTCCTCGTGGAGGCTTTTTATATTAGTAGAACAACATTATTCTGAAATTTGGAGCATGTGTAACCATTTAATTTTCACTAACTGTAGTAGGGTGCTTCACTGAAAGCCTGGGGGTCATGACATGCCGTTAGAGACGCCTGCTTTCACAACACACTCAAGTAGCACTGGCGTGCTGGGCTCACTACCCCTCCTTACAAACCCCCATGTCAGATTTGGCCTCAAAACATTCCACACTGTTCCCTCACTTCAGCTTGAACTTAGCATATTTATAAAGCTTAAGCATACTTGTGAGCCTCAGAACACATCTCCCATCATACACTGCTGCCAACATATAAATTGCAAGACTATACACAGAACAGGACGTGTCCTGTCTCTTCTCTGCCTATAAATATTAAGACCCATAAAGTCTCATTACAATGGTAGCTTTACATGGGCTCTTCCAAGCAAGATGAAATCTGTTGAGTAAAAGTTTCAGACAACTCTGCTACAGTGTTTCTGATTCTGCTTAATACCAAGACGTACAAAGGGGCAATAAATATTTGAAACAGTGAAAGAAAAATGTCTTCACAACTGTTCGGATTCAGTTTTAATATAACAAAGACAACCCCAATGTAATACTGGCATCCTAGACACTAGGCACACCAGTACCAAAATGAATGAATGAAATAAATATATATATTTAAGTTGACACCAATAGGTTTTATCACACAGCAAATGTCTGAAATGGTCTCTACCTTCCACATGAATCGGTCTGCCCACTGTGTTCAACATCTGAGGACCTGCTTCAAGTTCAGGGCAGAGGCTAGCAAGAACATGAAAGCAGACCTTTTCAGCTGTCTCACCTGGGTTCTGTTTTGACCCCCTTTCTCTCTCTCTCCCCCCCCCCCCCGTATACATTGCTAAGACTCCCCCGCCCCAACATTTCCCCTTCCAGCTGTGTTGTTTTTGTTTGCATGTGTTCACTCCTGTTTTTATGACATACAAAATCTGACGCCTGAGGTCGCTGCCTGAGAGACTACTCCTTTTGAGATAAAACTGGGACTGCACACACGAGGAACTGAGGACCATCATGACAATTATGGCTAAAGCAGTAAAGAAAGAGGTTTTGAAACCAATGGCATTTTAAAACAGCCTTTTGAACAAATATACAATTTGAGCATGGAGAATCAGGTAAGCACACTAACTGCTAGCCTTTAAAGCTCCTGCCTCCCACAAGTTTTCCATGTCTGACCTGTTTTATCTCTAGTTTCCATATAAACAAGTAAGGTAAGTTATCGCCAGTAACCATCAGTCTTACTATTTCTCATGAAACAAATATATTGTAGATATTAGTGCCCATTGAGGATATATTTTACAGAATTAAATAAAATACTAGTGAACCAATAATATTTTCTCTTGATACATCCATGACACTAATCATACACAGTATTCAAAGTGTTTCACATACATTGTCTCAGTAACAATAAATACGTAAGATAACAGCTTCCCTAAGCCATCTAATGAGTTCACAGCCGAGTATGTGAGATTTGGACTAACTGGCCGATTCCTCTGTGCACTTAGCCACTGTGCTACATAAGCTCTGTCTAACCTTTTTATTTCCTTTCTGTTGGCTCTTTTTTCCCTGGCAGGTCCCCTCTTGCAGCATAAGATTCTGCAGAATTACCCAGGCCCACTACAGTCTTTTCTGCTTGAAGGACTAAGCCTCCGCTTCAGCTTCAAAGGATTTAATTTCCTCATCTTCTTGGCTGAGCCTCTCTGGGATTTGGAGGTGGGCTGTTGTGAAATCACCACCTATATGTGTGCATGGCTATAAGACGTCTCTGATGCTGCTCACCCAGTCATGCCTTTGGTTCTCTATGCAGCTCGCTTTTTGCTTGATTTGTTACGGGGCCAAGTTCAAGGAGTTACTATTAGTATATAAAGCCCTTAACAGCTTGGGACTAGTTTACTTGCAGGATTGCCTCACCTCATATATGCCGACTCAGCCACTTATATCTGCAGAACTTGCAGAACCGGCACTGTTACAGATGCCATATTATACCCATTTTGCACTTGTAAGAAATCAGTATTTGAGTGACAGCACCTACACTTTGACATCAGGAAGGTACCTTCACAGTACTCTTTTCGGTGCCTGCTAAAAACATGTTTGCTTAGACAAGTCTACACATACTTAGAATGCTGGTGTGTTTTTAGTTTATTGCTGGTTTTAATTTTTTGAATGTTTTAATTGTTTTTACTAATCATCTTACTGTTTTGTAAACCACTTTGAGGTTTTCCACAATCAAGCAGTAAATAAATTTTATGAAGTAAAATAAGAAATAAATAAGCTTTGAGTTTGGGGTTTGTTTTTTTGTTTTTTGTTTTTTTTCTCATCTAGGCATGTGGATGGAGAAAGGTAATAACTAACTAGACTCTGCGATGGATCAGATTGAACAGATTTTATTAATGTTGATTCTTGGAATTCCTGCTTTCACTTCTGTGCACTGAAAATTTCTGTGTTTGTCAACTCCTACATTGGAAACATGCTGAGCAATCTGGAAATGGGTAGGCAGTAAGTCTGATAAATATATATATTTAAAATCCATTCTTACTCACAATCCCAAGACATACATTACAGGCTCACTTGTTCTTTGGAAAGTATGGACCAGGCAGGGTGTTCTGTTAAATAGGTTTGATGGTTGAGCAATGCATTACATTTCCCTTTGCAAATTTAAACTCTAAGTATCCATTTCCTCCAGAAACTCAGTGACAGTATTTCCATGGGTACATTTTATTGAATTGTCCAGATGCTTGTAAAACAACCTGAAATATTTCATATTTTAGTGCGGGGGAGGGAAACACACTAGACCCCTGGGATATTTCAAAAGCTGTTGGATCTATAGTTCCCCGCATGCCCCACCAATCTGGATCTTTTGTGAGACACTTGAAACATAGAGTACAAGCTTCCCAATTAAGGTACCTTCTTTCAATGTGGCCTTTACATCATTCTCATTAACTTTTCATTTAAAAAGGTATTTCTAAGGTAGTGATTAAAAAAAACACAGGGAAAGGGAAGCAAAAGAAAGTGACAAACTTTTCTTCCATCAGCTCTTTTTGCTGTTGCCTGCAATGGTTTCCTTCCAAAGGCAGTTGTGTCAAGTGCAGAGAATGTGATAGAAGAAGAGGCTCCCCCCTGCCCCCAGTTCCTTTCCTGATGACCTATCCACCATGCCATCTTCAGAGGATGAAGCCAAAGGTTCAGAGGAAGTATCAGACTGAGAAAGGGATTTCCCCCACAGAACCTGTCCCATGCATCCCCATGGCCTTGGAAGATCCAGCATAAGAGAAGCCCATGTTACTATGACTCTGACCTGAGGAGACTGCACCCATTTTCTCAGACTCCAACCCCAAAGCCGCAGCAGAACCCCAGTCTCCATGCACTGGAGTCAATGGCTACTGAAGCAGGATAGACCCTTTAATGGTACAGGCTTCTGCCTCTGGAGGTGGAGCTAGCCATACATATGAAGCTGTGGCTCTATTTAAGACTCCATCTGAGTCGGCTTGTGGTTGAAATAATATTTGAGTCTGCTTGTATCATATTGTACCAGAGGTATTCAGTGTCCTATCTGTTTTGCTTGGACTTGTCTCATTGGAACCTAACCTCAGCTTTCCCGACTTTGCTTTATTGGAATGCGGCTGCTACTTTACTTGAACTTACTTGATTTTGCAGTTCTAAAACCCAAGCATACACCTAGCATGCATGCATTTGTTTCTGGGCACTGCCTGAGCAAGGTAGCTAACCTTTTTCTTTAGCTCTGGGGCTACATCCAGGTTTGGCCAATTCTCCAGCGGCAACATTGCCAGTGTCTTCTTTTATTTTGCTTTTTATTTTTTTATTCTGCTTTTGCAAAATCAGTAAGGGGGGCACATCAGGCCAGCAGTTAGCCACCCTTGGGCTTGGCAGTCCCCATCAGCAGGATGCTATGCTTCTAATTTTAAGAGATAAAGTTTAGAATGCTATGCACACTTACCCAGTAGTAAGCCCCACTGAACTCGTGAGACTTAATTTTGGGTAAGCATGCAAAGGATTCTCCTGTAAGTAATTCTGGTCATCTGAAAGCTTTCATTTCTGGCTACAAACACAAAATTCTCACAATGGGGCTACTACACTGCTTTCAGAAGACAACTTCAGGAGTCAAATTGACTCCAGGCTTTTTGTAGGAACCAATCAAAATTATGAGACACAGTCAAAGTTAAGTCCTATAGTTGATTTCATTGGAATAATATGCATGTGTTTAAATATTTTCCACTGAAATTAGTGGGACTTAGGTGATTTACTTTGGCTGGATCATGCATATGCTTTTTCAAGCCCCTTTATCTTTCCAACTCCTTTTGCTGGTTGGAAACAAACACAGTGTAAGTCTAGATGTCTCATTCATCCACTTGTCTCCCATTTTTTCCTGTTTGTCTTAGCAAAGATTCAAGGGGAAGTAAATACATCCCCTACTATTGCATGGTGAGTGGCTATTGAGTAATCAAGGCTTGCCATAAAACCTTGAAAACCGGCAGAGAAAAACCAGGAGGGAGAGAGAAAGAAAGAAAGGAAAAGGGAGCCACATAGATGAAACTTATCGCATTCTTTGCATGTTTATTGTGGTATGTTTGTGTTCCTGGGATTCTGCTTGCAAGAATGTTGCTGATAAAACACATGGGTATTTATGCTTGTTAGCTGTTGTTTACAGTGTAGTAGACAGTAAGGGTACTTCCAGATTCTCTAAGGAGTTGAAAGACAGGCAGGGCCAGATGTACTTTCCCCTGCTGACAATGATTCTCAGAAAGTTGACTAGTTGCCACAACTGATATTGGTGGATATGTGCAGAGAAGACAGGGGTGGGAAATCAACATTTTGGAAGTTGGGGTTTTTTATTGCCTAGAATAACAAAGTAATGAATTTATCCTTGTGAAAAACATTCCTGGAGTATGGAGTACGGAATTGGGGTTATCTGTTTTTCTCCATGGATAATAGATAAAGTTTGGAAGGTTCTGTTCACTAAACTCCCCAGTGCTTCCTCCATTAAGCAGCAAGGCTGCTTCATTATGTGGAGATTACAGTCCATTTTTCCCATCAAGTTGCAGATACTTTATGTGCCCTAGAGAGGTGGCCTGCCCACCTCTCTAACCACTGCCAAAGAACAAGCAGCATGGGATGATTTCTTGAAAGCAGGGGAGAAGGGACTGTTGAAAAAACTCCCCGACAGATTAGAAGCAGAGGAGTTGTTATCCTTTCTCCCACCTACAGTAACTCTCCAGGCCTTTCATCACTTACCTGCCTTGCACTTCCAGCTGCCCTGGATGCTCCATAACTAAAATGATAATCAACTATGGTTCTATGGAAGTGTCACAACAGATGGAATGCTGTTACAACAGGTATTGAATTCCACAACAAACAAATACAACCAATGTGAGCCACAGCTTCAAAAGGCTATAATTATGTAAGATAGTTGTTGTCATTTTAGCCCCAGGTAATAAGAAATTAACAATTAGCAAGGTGATATCATACAATAGATGAATATCTATTACACAAGAAATATTCTAGTCTTGGACAGCTTCCAGATAGCGGTCTTATATTGCACGCAAGGCATTCATAGCTGAGTTTGTCACGTTAGCTTCTACACATTCCAAGTTTTTTTCAGTTATTGCTATTCATTGCTATTCCTATGCTTGCCATCCACAGTACATAGCTGTCAACCTTCCCTTTTTTTGCGGGAAATTCCCCTATCAGTACTATACTATAGACTACTGTATAGTGCTGACAGGGGAATTTCCCGCAAAAAAGGGAAGGCTGACAGCTATGCCACAGTAGCGATTTAACTTTGAAGTCCCTCCCCTCAATCACTACCCACTACCATCCACTGCCTTTTTCCTGTTCTGGGTATGTGTACATGCATTCATTACTGTACCTTTGCACATTCACCTTTAACAACAACAACAAAAATATCCCAAGGAAGTGCACAAAGGCAAATGCTAACAGCATTAGGTATCCTGCTTCATAACAGGCAAAATGTGGGTTGTGCTTTGAGGGTGAGGGACAATCTCTCTTTTCACCCACACCCACCAAGCTCTAGCAAAAGGGTAATAATTATCTGACAAAGGCATGCACAAGAGTGAGAAAGAGTACTTGTGCAAGACCTCTGTGTGACTATTATTATTATTATTATTAGCTTTATTATTAGCTTTATTATTGACTTTGAAGTAGTCCCCCACATGTACGGACTGGCTCTTTTGACAGAACAGTTCCTCCTAATCTGATTTTTGAAATGCAAACATGCCTTATGCACATGGCAGTTGGTGAAAAGGGTATATTGTTTGCAGAGGCGGATTTAGGGGAGTCAATTGCTTCGCACACTGGGTTCTAGGAAGCTTCCTAAGTGCCCAGCCATCCTTTTTGTAATTGCCTCTGCCTCCTGGCTTGTTTTGTTAGGGTTTCTTTTTTCTTTCTCAATACAACAAAATTATTTTTTAGAGAGGGGGAGGAAAGGGGAAAAAACATGGCAGAGACTTGAAACGGAAAATTAAATGCAAATAACTCCTACACCAGGCCAGAAGAAGAGGAAGAAACAAAAGCCACAATGACAAACCTGATTAATAAAATAATGAAAAATATTCAGAAAGCACCAGAAAGTCCCGGAATAGAGACTTTCCTTAGGTTGAGCGAAGGACAGGTTACCCATATTCTCCTAGGGGACCTACCCAGGTGTTTTTTTCCCCTGGGAGCACCTTATGTTTTTTATATATGTACCAACCAGGTGAAAAACATCCACCTCTGGCTTTTTTCCAAAGCATATGAAAACTCCACAACCAGTACAACCAGACTAAATAACAAACCGTGGCCCTCTGTGGCCTAAACAATATTTTAGCAGCTGGGACTTCCTTCAAGAAGAAAATCTCATTCTTCTATATTTGAATGTCTGAACTATATGCAGTACACAACCTTAGATTGACAGCACATGACTTAGCATGTCATCCTGCCATGCAATAGTGACCAGGACACTGAGTCAGAAGCTATAGTGTCATCAGCTAGCTCTGAGCCAAATTCTGGTGATCAGGGGACCACTGAACCTGAGGCTGGCTGGCAGTAGTCCGCAGAACCAATGCAATAGCATCAGGGCACATAGAAACGAAGTCAGGACCCTCATAGCCACCTTCCCCTGGGCCTGAGGAATCAAGTGTTTCACAAATGCCTCCCACACTAGCACAGTGTTTCAGATGGAAGGCCAACACAGTGCCAGAGGGTTGACTCTTGTTCTCCAAACTAGGGCAGAGTCTAAGAGTGCTGGAGGCAGAGACTCAAAAGGCCTCAGCCCTTGTTGGAGACTAAGAGCTCTCCATGGTGCTGTGACAACCAACCTGCTTTGTCCTGTAGGCTCAGGGAAGTAGCCTTGCTGCCCAGGACTGGAGATTACACTCTTATTCATGAACTGAATTAGGGGATAAATCGGACACAGTGGTAAAAAAAAAGGCAAGGAAAATTCAACCTAGAAATTAGCATTTGAACCAATCTCAGATGGCCAAATGGGCTATAAAGAAAATGTGGCAGAAACTCCATATATTAGAGCACTGCTCATGAGGACCAAAACAATTGTACAATTGATCTAGCCATCTTGTTTCCATTTTACAAGACTGCAATGCAATCCATTCCTGTATTTCTTGCTCAGGGCAATAAGCATGCTTTATGCAGTGCTCAGCACACCATTGGTGCTAAACATATAAATAAAAACAGACTTGTAATGACAGCTGATAAAGATCCATCCCCTAGGGCACATGTACACATGGACATGTTTGCTTTTTTGCATCAATGACTTAGTAAATCATTTCAATACTTTGAAGGTTCAGTGGAAACAGCCTGTTACTGTGCTGTTGATAAACTAGGATACACAACAAACCAGTGCCAAGGCAGCTACTTTGGTGCTTCATACATATATGCAGAGGAACATTATTTGTTATTGTCACCTCACATGGTCTTTATAGCTCAAATGAACATATACTACCATTTTATTCCCACATCTGCACCTGATGCAATATGAAATTATTCCTGCTACTTGGCAGAACAGTAGAGAGAATGCACACAAATGACCAAACGACCCTGGGATGTACTCTCTAAGTGGCAATGTGTGGTAGAATGATTGCCTCTATCTAACCAGACAACTGGCTCATAAAGGACTGGAAAAGAAAGGTGTGGGGAGGAAGGATAACAATACACATGCCCTGATTGCAGAAAATTGGGGAAAGAGGTAGACATCTCCTTCCTATCTCAAGGATGGAACTAGAGTTCCACTATATAGTTCCATTTCAGCATGTTTAAATTTTATTGCAATGACTGGACCTCTGTTCAATATAACTATAGCTATCTTTCAATTCTTCTAAGAGGCATGAGTGAAATATAAGACCAACTGATTAGGTCCTTCATCTCCTTGATTAACTTCTTCTCAATTATTGTGTACATGACTGTATTTCCTTTTTTTAAACAAAATACAGAGCAAATAGACCCAGAAAACAGTGTCCTTTGGATGGGGTTTGGTGGACTTTGTCAGATCTGAGTGTGTCTTCTGAAGTCTCTGCTTGTCCTCTGCCAGGCCTGCTACAAAATTACAAGGACTTTCAAGTCATCCCACTCAGTCAAGGCTCTGATTGAGCTTCATTATCCATCTCATATGTTCACACTAGTCTTGTAGAAGTGACAGCTAGTAGATGGCATGGGGCAGGTTTCTCAAAAACATTTCTAGAAATGGAGCTATAAAGTATTTTAAAAATGGAGACAATTCATAGACAGGAAGTGATCTAGATGGGTCTAGAACAGTGGTTCCCAACTGGTGGCCCATGGACCCCAGGGGGTCCACAGCACCATTCACATAGAAAAAAACTACAATAGAGATATCAACATTTTCAGAAGTAGGGGTTCATGGCTTGGCTTTTGAAAAACAGGGGGTCCACAGTACCTAGCTAATTGGGTCCACCATAACCAGCAATCTCTCCATCAATGCTGCGCTGGCAAGGCAGCTACGGCAAAGGCTTGCCTCTCCGAAAAGGTATAGGAGAATGTGATGCTAACATCCAATACCAAAATGAAGGTCGGTCTACCAGGCTTGTGTATTGAGCATGCTGCTTTATGAAAGTGAGTTGTGGGCAACTTACAACTGTCAGGAGTAACGCCTCAATGCCTTCCACGTGCACTGTGTCAGGAAGATTTTGGATATTACATGGCAGGACAGAATTCCAAACAAAGATGTGTTCTCCCAACCCCACATTCCCAGCATGTTTGCACTCCTGTCTCAGCAATGTCTACACTGGCTTGGTCATGTCCACAGAATGGAAGATGGCAGGATCCCCAAGGACGTGCTCTACAGGGAGCTGGCTTCAGACATCAGGCCTGTTGGCAGACCAACTCTGCATTACAAAGATGTCTGCAAATGTGACATGAAGGCTAGCAACATCAACCCTGCCATGTGGGAATCCCTTGCAGACGACCACAGTGCCTGGAGACAGGCAGTCAAGTCCTGTATCCATAGCAGTGACCAGAGGAAAAATGACCACTGGGAGGAGTGCAGAGAGAAGAAATGTAATGGTGCATCTGCAACAGCATAACTGGACGTCTTCATCTGCCCCAGCTGCAACAAAACACATCTCTCCCACATCGGTCCCTACAGTCACAGCAGGCACTACAACCTTCCAACCTCACCCCAAAGGAGCACTCCTCCATTGTCTCCAGTGACAGACAGATGCCAACAGGTCTATCTAGAACACTTCCAAGCAACTTTTAAAACTTAAAATTATTTTTTCTTTAAATAAGACATCCTTGGACAATTTTGGCTTTGCAGTCTATATGGAAAATTATTATTCTGCTTAAAATTAGAGAAACCCTTCTGAGTTTTCTCAAATGTTTGAATCAGCCAAATTTATTTTGGTAGCATGAGGTGTAGGCGAGGTGTATTCCTATCGTCTATTTCCACCATAAGGTGTAAGCAGGAACCATGGTTTGTGTCCAGTGGTGGCAATAGGCAAGTGGAAGCACTTCAGCTCACAAAAGGCACAGCACCAACCCACTGCAGCCCTTGCTCCACGTCCTATATGGCATGCCACAAACTCAGAAGCAGCTTTTCAAGGTGACTGTGGGAGTTGTAGCAGATAGGGAGAATTAGTGAAAATCAAGTGTCCAGCCTTGAATGAGCAGAAGTGGCTAATCCAACCACTGGATACAACCCCAAATTAGGAGTCCCTCATTTAAAGTTTCCCCGTTGACTTCCCCCACCCTCCTATAACTGTAAAATCTAGAGCCTTTGTCCTTTATAAAAGCCCATAAAAGTCTTCAATGTCACATACTTCCATGACTCCAGGAGTGGTCTTTATGAAAAGAGTCAAACAAAATCAGAAATCGTATGCTAAAATCATAACCTGGCAATATGCAACACTTTTGACACAAACCATGCATGTTCTTTAGTATTAGCCATAGCCTTCTAAAATGAATAAAATGCAAAATGCCTTTATGTACCCCAACAATGCTTGGCACCATCTGAAGGCCAGAAAGCAAACAGATTTAACTTTGCTCTCCGGGAGAAGAACCTTATGTTTAAGTTTGCACTGTGAAAGGTTAGTGCATAGAAGAGCTTAGGGCAGGCTCCAGTGCTATGGTCATCCAGCAAGATAGAGGGAAAGATAGAAACCATTCCACAAAACACACACACAGCTAAGCCAATGTTCAAGAGAATTTTTAAGCATCCCCTGGTTAATCACCCTTTCCTGCTGCCAATTGACATTCCAACGAACTACTTATAAATATTTAATTTTTTTTAAAGAAAAAAACCTGCCTTTTTGTGGCAAAGTTTTTAAAAGACCATTAAAATTAACCAAATTATATGCACTGGTCTAAACAAAGGCAGCCCAGAGATGCCAAATTTAAAATTATATCAAATGCTTTTTAATGTGACCCAGATAAATACTTTACAATTACAAGATGGAACACTGCTGCCCTGGGGGAAATGGAGAACAATATATTTCAGAGGCCAGATACCCAGGGGATTAAGGATTTACACTCCACTAATCTTACACTAATCCACATACAGCAAGCATGGAATGAAGAACACCGCAAAGTCAAATTACATCCTAAACAACTACTCTGAGCCATGCAGATGGGATGTCCCTCGGGAGATTGAACTGGGTGGCTAAAGATGTTCAGATAAAAGGATGCAGAAGGAATAACAAGGACATGAGGCTTGTGGGGGTGGGCCATTCTTTAATAATACGACTGCCCTGGTCCCCTCAAAGCATACATACACAAATGCTGAAACTCTCCATTTCTCTTTGCATAATAACATGGATGAGAATTCTTAACAGCTGAGTTGATTTCCACTCCTGGCCACAATGTTTAATCTAAATCTCTTTAAAGGTTCAAGCACTGTTTGTCCTGCGCCTCTGAATGGAGGCTAGAGGAATTAAAGACTGGTGGCAATGGTGCACTTACTCAGTTGCATACATGGGAGTACATATGTGAGCGGAGGCACATTAGATAGTAATGTGCATAGTTTCACCTGATACTTTGGGGGGCCCTCCTGTTCATTCTGCTTACTGCTTACATATCCAAGTTCTGTAATGAGTCAACACTAACTGGGAAGCACATTATTTTCCCCACCCCAATTTCCCTATTGTTCACTACAGGAAAGGCAGGTATTTGCCACTGCCTGTGGTGGGATCATTTCCTAGGATGTGAAGGCCTTGGGGTGATCCCTATAGTCTCCTCACCTTCAACTGAACCTACCAGAGGCAGGGGCAGCCATATGCAGGCTGATATCAGCATCAAATTTTGAGTGAATGTTCTGAAGTGATTTTTTTTCTTGGGGGGGGGACACCAATAGCAGTAAAGAAACACAGAAAGCTGCCTTATCCAGTGGTAGCTGGTAACATTTTGACTTGGGAGGGCTGCAGTTTCTAACCTTGTGTTTTCATCATAATCTGACTTATTTAGGAAAGTGTACCATTGTCTCCTCACTTAAAGAAAAAAGATTATCTGCACATCAATGTACCAGGGAAGAACTTCCATATAAGAGCACCCAAGTATGATTTTCAGGCAAAATTGGCTCAGTACCTCTTATTAGATATTAAGCCATATCACACGATATACGTTTTTGAATTCATGTATTGTTTACATCTACAGATGCATTAGATTCCCAACCCCCTCAAAGTGCTTATCAGTTCACCTTTTTCAAAAATTACATGGAAAAGCTGAATTCTTCCAAAGTAGGATGGTTTGAAGAAGAAAAAATGCCTAGCTTGTGCTTCACAAAGCTGTAGAATGATGGCTTTCCACAGCTGATGATGGAAGGCTGTCTGACAACCCACATTTTAACAGAATGGTGTCTTTTCAAAGACATGCTAAAGTACTGGTAATAGCTCTGTTACTTGAATAGTGGACACCCCCCTAGGTACATTCTGTAGTTGAATCCATCTTGCTTGAAAGGATTTGCTCCTTTATTGAAAGGGAGTATCTCTTCAGTCAGGTCTTAACAATCTTTCTAGAAATAAGAGGAGCAGCTCAGGGTGCAACAAATTAGCTGTCCAGGTTTGGATCAAGGGGCATGTGCTTTTGAATAACTGGCCCACGGAAGAGCCATGGCTTGCAGCCATAGCTGCCATGGTTCAATTTTCCTGGCTCCTAAATGTATCCCTCAGGCAATTTTGAAAGAACCCAAAGAATCTCAAAGAGAGGAGGACAAAGGATCACATTAATTTTAATATGTCATAGAGTCAATCAGGCTGTTCTTCAAAGATAAACTTAGAAAATGGGGAATAATTTCTAATTTGCAGAAAGATTTTTTTTGTGTTAGCCAGTAAGAGGTTTTTAAAAGGTAGATACCACTTATTTGGGGGGGGGGGAGAGAGACAACTCCCAAGAATTTGGCAACTCCCCTTCATTGTAAAAATTTAAAAATAGCCCAAAGCATCTGTCAGATGGTTTAGATATAATTCACTTTGCTTTCCTGAAGGGGCATGGATATGATGATCTCCCAGGGTCCCATCTGTAACTCCATAAAATGCTTCTAACACAAGATCTGTAGAAGCATTGCTAAGTATTATTACTGTTATCATTAATATCAGAGCACGATAAGGAGAGAAATGTCAGTTACCTTAGAAACCCACAGAGGAGTAATTTTTCTGATTCATATCAGCTGCAGAAATGATGTTTTAAAATTGCACACAGACCTGCAGCTTCGGCTGCATAAGCAGAAGCAGATGTTAGAAACAAGAAGCCAGGGTGAAGTCTACCCCTGTGGGTACATACAGCTCAACATAAAAGAACAGCTAACTTAAGGGGAATATTTCATTGCTACCTAAACTACCATCCAAGCTCAGAATGTGTATGTTACTGCCACTGCTACATGCACCAGACTCTCATTAACCGCACAAACAGCTGTGCTGCTTTCTCTTTCAAGCTGTCAAATCTGTTGCTTGATTTCCTTTCCAGACCATGTGCCTTCGCAAAAACAGCTTCCATGTATAGCCACTCTCACCCCACCCACTCACCCCACAGCACACACCATGCCTTGACTTGTATTCACAGGGGCCTTTGGATTGGAGTGACGCTTTTGCTCACAGTGGTATATGTCCTGTGAAACCACAGGTGTTGTGAAATCAACATTTTTGGCCTGCCATAAAACTGCACCCTTTGCTAGGGGGCAGAATCCTCTGTAACATGCCCATCAATGGAGCTTACTCACAAGTAAGTATGCATAGATCTACAAAATTAGAAACCCTTCCTGCCAATTCCAGATGTGGTCATTGGGTATGGATGTTAGCTGGGCAAGAAAGGTGTTTTTATTACTACACATGTTCCAAAGCTAAGTATTAGTATTTAGGTTTTTAAGATTTAAGTATTTACTGGGATGAAATCTTGGCTGCATCTGAGAACCTCAGCCGTGCTGTCTTTATAAGTATAACAGTAGCACCTTGACCCCAGAAAATATCATTGCATGTAAGCAGGCTATCAAGCAGTGACTTCTGGAACCCAGGGAAAGAAGGCCATAATTTGCAATTACTGACCTAGGTTTGGATTGATCAGTGAGGGATCCTCACTTGAGAATATGTAAACACCTCTCTGCTCTGCGTGACCTCTAACCTAAGCCATCCTAGCACGCACGCATGCACGCACACACACCATTTTGATCCACTTAGAACTCTGACTGAGAAACTCTATGCCTGAAACACTTCCACCACTGGTAGTCGCATAAGAAGTCGCAAGCATAATTTAAGGTTAGAACCCTCCAGCAGGCATCTGCACAAGGTACTCTATTTTCACACTAAATACCTGTAGTGGGAAACCTGAAATCCAACTGCATGCACAGTTCAATCCTCTAGTGTCTTCTCTCCATTTGTTCTAGGTAAACACCTCCCACAGGAGTTTGAACCTTTCCCTCCTCATTTTGACTGTTTTGTTACTACCTCCTCTTCCCCAGTGTTGTCTTCTTTTGCGTTTTTGTTTTGTTGTACTCAGTTTAGTCAAGGATTCTAGGAAGCATACAGCTTCATGGTCCATTCCAGGAAGTCTCTTACTACTTCAGGGGCCAGCAGGACTCAGCTAACATCCAGCAGAAACTGTTCAAGCAGCTCTGTTGGCTTGGTGCTTAAGATGATCCACAAACATCTACTCACAAGATGCCTCCCTCTCCATCGCCACCCCTCACTCTAGGAGATATAGTATCTACTCCCCCCCCCACACAGTATTACTAGATTTGTGCTTCTCCAATTCTCAAGCAAGTTAGCCATGCTAGCTAAGAGTTAGCAAGAGGTCTTTTCCCAGCTTTTCCTCTCTAACCTAATTTTATTTCCACCATCTCTCTTTGACATCTACTCCTTTCCTTTCACCATATGTGGCATTAGGATTGTTCTAACTATACCATCTCTTAAACTGAACTCCAGGGACTCATCTAGATTGGCAAAAAAAGTGATTTATATGTGTTGTATATGTGATATAACACTGTGCCACCAGATGGCCCGTTCTTCCCTACTGGATTTCTCTGTTTAAATTTACACATTTAACTGAAACGCTTCTTTGAAGTGTCTAGATCAGGCATCCCCAAACTGCGGCCCTCCAGATGTTTTGGCCTACAACTCCCATGATCCCTAGCTAACAGGACCAGTGGTCAGGGATGATGGGAATTGTAGTCCAAAACATCTGGAGGGCAGAAGTTTGGGAATGCCTGGTCTAGATCCATCCCAGATTTACCCATCCAGTTTGAATGTTACATATATAGTCAATCTTTTATTTTTGTAACAATCTGTATGTGGGGCAGGGGGAATTATCAAGTAAGTAAGTAAGTAAATAAATAAATAAATAAATGCTTGATTTGATTCTAAGCTTTGGGTTGTTGATGTAAGTGCAATATATGTGTTTGATATGACTCGGTGGTAGTGTGACTCAAGATGTAAAAACAGATACTTTGGCTGGGCACATGAGCCAGATAACAAGGTGTTCTAAGGCACTGACCAGAAGGTGCTGGCAATTATCCTTCTCTATATATGGTGGGCATAGCTGGACGAGATGAAGGCAAAATGTCAGTTACCTTGAGGCACAGATTGGTCAGGCAGTAGAGGCTGCTGGTCTAGGTACCAGACACAGGCCCAGATTACAGCTACTGGAGGCCCTGGGCAGCCCAAACTTAATAGCATCTGTTCATGAGAAAAACACATTGCTTCTTCATCAACTCAATGAAAATAGAACATTGCTGATACTTTAGCAATGATAAAAATATTGTTTATAAATTTATAACCTTTAATAAGTTTACAAAAGTATGTAATTAATGAAGACATTCACACAAATCATTCATAGGGGAATCATAGCTATGTTATAACATTACACTATATACAAAGTCAGAACAATTTCTTTTGATCTCTTTTGGATGCAAACTTATCAATTATATCATTAAAATCAGTAAGTTGCAGCTTATCATTTTCTATGCAGAGAACAATTAGATCAAACAACTGATCTTGGGACATTGTTAACCATAGATCATTCTTTATCCTTTTTAGAATACAAAATGGTATTTCACCAGTACAGTTTGTAACCATTAAACACAGGAATAATCTGAAAATTGTTTCCACATTTGCAAAAGCTGTCCAAATTTTCCCCTGGAATATTATTTGATACATATCTTGGTGGCTGAATTTTTCTTTTTCAGTTTGAGCTTGTTGAGGTGGAAGTACAAGAGTTCATCGACTAGACTAAGCTCAACATCCTTTGGATACTCTTGCATCAACATCTCAACACCATTGTGAATCAGTTCCTAGGTTGCTTGCAAGCTCACCAAAAATGAAAAATTGCTAGCTACACTCCTATGTTCTGTTGCTCTTCTGTCTAGGTAGGCTTTAAGAGCATACATGACAGGGATAAATGAATTTACCCCAAACTCGTCTCTTGGAGAAAGTTTGTCTAAGGCTTTGAGTGCTATCCCATCTTCTTTTTCTGTGCTCTCTGGTAGAGTAAATTTTGCTTGCTGTTCAATTAGCCAGTGTTTGATACAAACTTTAATATAGTGAGCCATATATATTTGCAGTATGTGCTCAATTAAACTTGTGAACTTTGGAGTGCCTTGCTAACTTTACGAAATTAGTCTCGCACATGTGTCCAAAGGGGAAGCATGAAAATGAATTCAAATTCTTACATTTTCTGCAGAAGATTTTCAGCTAGCGCTCAACTGGTAATCCATCACATTGTTAGAAACATCTAACAATGGCAGTAAGTTGATTAACATGGGAAACATTGGGAGTTGAATGGACTCGTACTTCCCAATGTCCCTTACCATTGGCCATGCTGATTGGGGCCAATGGGAATTTGAGTCCAGCAATATCTGGAGGGCCGCAGGATCCCGAGTGCTGAATTAGGCAAATATGTATACAAGACACACAGGGTTCCTTACCTGCAGTTAACATCACATTTAAATAAAAATTAATGTATGACACAGTTAGGCAGAATTCACAAGAGAGTACTAGGATTTAAATATACGATTTCCACTTTCTTCTGTATGCTTCCATAATGAGCAATTCTAGAAGAAAATGGCACTACTTAAGTCACTGTCCGGACTCAGAAAACCTAAGTTCAGAAATCTAGCAGGTGAAAATCACTTAGAATTAATGCTGCTTCAGTTTGCAACATGCATTGTGAACTTGACCATGTTCTCTTATTTCTCTATCATGATGCTGAAATATTCAAGACAGGCAATGGAAAGAGGTGGCCATCTGAAGATCTCCCAGGAAGAGAAGGTTGCTGTGTTTGCAGACCTAGAACTTTCTGGTACATCAGCCGCCACCTCTTCACTTCTGCTACCTATGCCTAGGTAGCTTCAGCTATTGTGGCCAGTTCTCCGCTCCTGCTCTTTTTAAACTATCATGCTTCAGCTTGTCTTCATTCTTTCCCCTTGCTCTGTTTTCTAAACAAAGCTGTGGAGGGGCAAAGAAAAAGGCTGGTGCTTATTCAGTGGAAACTCCATTGATTACTCTGTGTGGTACCTTTCTGACATCAAGGACACCTTTGGTACAGGGGAAAATCTGGGTTCTATCAGCTCTTATAAGCAAGTGTTTCAAAAGGTTTACAGAAAAGTAAAGTAAACAGAGCTCTGAGTAACAAAAGAGTCCCGTTTATGCATTCTTTGATTCACTGTAAAGGATGGTGTAAACTGACTTTTTAACCAAGCATTAGGCAAGCATTTGGGCCCACGCCATTCCATAATAAACAGTGACATGGCTATATTAAAATATTTACTTAATGCACGGCCGTGACTTATAGTATGAGTGGCTACTCAATAGAATGTCCTGAGTGCTAAGGCGTCAGGTGCCACTGCCTGTATAAATATTCTGTGTGCACTTGTTTATAGGAAAACCCCATCTGGATTTGGCTAGAAACAGCAGACACCCTGGTGACCCCAGTTTTTGCTATTGGAAAATATAACACAAATGTTCGTTCATCCAGAGTAACGGCAGCGGTTAAGTGCCATCTGACAGAATGAAGGGTATTGGCTTTTCTCAATAAGAAGCAAGACCTGAGACGGAAATGTTTTCACAATAGCAACTCCTAGGGAATCGCATCCTTCCTTAGAACATACACAATGGACACCCCTGTATCTCACCAAGCCCCATTACTAGAATATAATCTCTGGAGATGCTACAAGGAATGACCGAAAAGTATTGGATGGGAGGACCGTATTTGGAAGTATAATTAGTTCCACGGTATTTTAGTCTATTCTATTTGCCCACCTGCACATGGCAAAAAGAAAATTGCATCTTAGTGTCTTGTCACCATAAAGGTAGTCTGGTAGTTTGCAGCCTTCCTCAACCATTGTATACAACAGCAAGACAGGACATGAAATGTAAGAGAAAGAATTAGCCACAGATAATGCCAGTGGGTCACTTGTACAAAATATGTTACCATGAATGGGAAATGGTATGGACATAACACGTACAAAAAGAGGTTTGAAGAGCACACTTTGATCAATATACAACTGCCATCTTTCAGATCCTCTGCTACCTCTGGGGACACCTTAAATGATTTTTACATATTTAAAAGACAAAAAAGGTAATTCCAATTATGATTTTTCTCTGCATTTCAAATTGTACATGTGAAAACACAGAGGACATAAGCACCAATACTTGAAATAGTTATATATTTTACTTTTAATATTAACAACATTTTAATTCCACTCTTCCTCAGTTGTATCCTCACACCAACCCTAAGTGGTAGGTTATGCTGAGGAAAAAGCAACTGGATCCAGGCCACTTGAGATCTCCCTGGTTCAAAGCTGAAAGATAACTTAATGAACTACACCATAAAGGCTTGCTTAGTACATAGAACAACCCTGCTGCCTCTGCGTCTTGTTTCTTTATGTTACATTCGTATCCTACTATTCTAACAACTTAATAACAACTTCTGTAAGTTAGCTGAGAGATGGCAGTTTGACAAAGGTCACCCAATAATCAGGGGTTTAAACTTTGATTTCCTCCATACAAACTCGTGATTCTAGCCACTGCACTAGACTGTAAGGTACAAGACTGCAAAGCTATATACAATATACAATTAATTTTTTCATTGAGTGATGCTATCATATTACTGAATCAAACCCTATCACATCACAATTTAAGGCAAATGATTGTGACTTCACATATCAATATTTTTTTCACCATTATCTAGTGATATGTGCAGGATTACCTTTGTGAAACTAGATGTCTGACATGCTGTGCATTTCGCAACCACTAATTCGAGAAGTCTAGATCCCCATGGATCACTTTCCATAGTACTTGAGAAAGCCACAGTGAGATCGCTGGGATGACAGCTGATCCTAAATGCAAAATTGATGGTTTGCTAAATATCAGGTGTAAACAAATGGGAAAACAATCCTCATTCTTAGTTATTCTGCTATTCCAGATCTTAGTACACACTTAGTTCACACTCAGTGTTAATGAAAAATAAAATAAAATGTAGGTTTATTTAGTGATCAGTGAACCACAGTTATCAGGGATGGCTGATTTTCAAACCTAATCAAAACACAGAGGGCAGTGAAAATAGCTGGTAGAAGATACTGTGGAAGCATGGTCCTCCTTATTGACCAACACTGCTTACAATAAAACTTACAAGGTTCGGGCTACTATTTGATAATTTCATGCACCACAAGAAAAAAAAACCATGGCTGTGGGAAGGCTGTAATCCTATGCACACCTCCACTGAGCTGTGTGGTACTTACTTCTAAGTAAACAGACACAGGATTGCACTGCACTTTTCTGTTTCTGAATGCGTAACTTGCTCTCTTTCACTTTCAAAACAAAACAATTACAAATGCTGAGGTTTGCAAAAACTGCTCCATCTGATGTAAGCCCCCGCCACCCACACTTGAGTATTCCTTTCACTTTTCTCTCCAGGCCTTTAATTATATAACAAACTCACACAGTATAAATACAATCCTGACTTGCATATCCTGTGGGAGAACTTAGTATTGCAAACCTGACTGGAAAATGCTGGCATGCTGGCCATGCGTTTCAGCCGTGTGTTGCTCTATCTTTATGAGTAGTATAGTTTAGTCTAGGGCCCTTTCTGTTGAATAACATGAGCACAATCAGGACACAAATATGATAGCAGGCTTACCCTTTTCTCTCTCCCTCTCTTTTGCTGGGGCTGTGCATTTATGCACCCACTGAGCTCTTGAGCACTAACAATGCTTCATCTAAGACTCTGGAAGCTGCAGCACATCAGAGATGTGGCTTCCGTCACCCTCAAAAAGTGTGATGTGTTTGCCAACATTGTTACTGAGAAATTATAAAGGTCTTTCCATTACTGTCACCCTTGATGCGTGGAGCAAATGCAAGAAGCTGGCATGAACAGTGGACACTAAACAGGTCTAGTGAGTTATTGGCAGTCAAAGGCCAGGTTGTGGCATTGTGCCACTAGCATTTGGTGGGGATGGGTGCAGGGCACAGGGGTGTGTGTGTGTGTTACAAGACAGTTCTGCACTATCTCAGTGAAAGGAGAGTGTGCAAGGCCATGCCAGCACCACAAAAAAAAATGCTTCTCTCTTCCACTAATGTTCATACATTACACATAAAACACAAGTCCTCCAAAACTTCATTGGGCATCATGCAGGTGATTTTTTTCTCTATCTAGAGCAATAGCCTTTGGCCTAAGCTTCAAATACCTCAGAAAGAATATTTGTGCTGCAATTTATTCTGGCTTAACCATTTTGGCTTCCACAGAAAAATCTGAGTTTGCTGCAGGTACTGAGAATTCTCCTCTTACAGAACCACAGTTGCCAGACTCCCAGAAGACAGGAACTGCATATGAAGACCCACTTAAATTTTTAATGTAGGCTCCTACCCATAGTTGCGTGAGTCTCCCCCCTCCTTAAACCCACACTTCCTGTACTTGATTAGTCCCAGATTATAAACCAAACCTGAACCCACATTTCCCCCCCTATTTGAACAATTTATTTGTTTGCCTGTTTTTACAAGTTTAGAAAAAGATTTGCAGCATTTTTCCTCCTGTGTGCTTTCACCTAGCTTCCTTGTGGTCCATGATGCCAGCTGAAATTGCCAGTACAATGTACCCAAACTGACATGAAGGTAGCAGGTTGTTCTGCCACTTTTCCAAATCCTTAAACTGGACATCAAATTTGGGGCTGATATATAGGTCTGACTTGGCTATAACAGAGTGATGATTTTCTGTTTTATAATTCATCATATAATGACATTAACATTATAATCACAGGCAGAACAGGCAACTGCTGCCTTTGAAACAAAGTAATTTGTACCCTTGCCTCTCACTGTCTGATAAAATTCGTGTTTACAGAACAATTCAAAATACAAAGAATTCACATGCAAGATCCATAAGAAGTAAAGGCAAACTTCCAGCACCATTTAGTATATTGTGAAGATTTTTATTTGAGTATAGGCCCATCAGCGTGCCTGAATATCATTTAATGATATTAGTGTGGATATTTATAACCGGTGGTTGCATGTTCAAAAACCATCTCAAATAGCATGCCCTACTAAAGATTCATTCTAATTCTCAAATATTGCCATTGGAATTGTGTAAATTAAGTAAGTTCGTTTTTTTATTCTGCTAAGGTTGTACTACTGTAGTTTAAAAAAAAAATTGAGTTGCCATTATTATGTACGCTCAGAACAATCCAGATGACTTTGCTCACTGGACACACTAGTAGAAGTATAAAATAAATCCTAGTAAACTGAACTGCTGCAAGAGAATGTACTAAACTAACTCCATGCTGCCCTGAAATTAAATTACTAAATTTTAAAACATCCATTAAATATGAAGCCCAAAGGAGCATTCAGGTATGTCCTCAATGAAGAAAGTGATTCAGCATTTGTTCTTTCTCTTGCATGCATTATCAGAGCTGCTCCTGTGGGTGGCTGTCTGCATCTCATACTTACCTAGTGAGCTGGAGACTTAGTGCAACAAGCACAGATGATTTGCTACCCATTCGTGTTTAGACGAATCTGACCTGGCAGCTTGCCTGGGTGTGCTTGTGGGAGTGAGGTAATGGTTCATAGGAAGAAGCTCTCTGACTCGGATATCTCAAGCTAATGAGCTCTTTATCACCCCACAGGCCTGGTGATGTTGGTAAGAATGAGGCTGTCGGAAGAACAAGCTTGTTACGCTGACATGTAATAAGCCATTGATATTGTGTCTTACTCCAGGTAAGGGAACACAGCTTTTAATGGGAAGCTGCTGTTAGGCTTGCTACTTTTACCAATCATTTTTAAAAACATCACTAATTTGGATTCAGCAACGTGGGCACATTTATGGATTCATAATCCATAAATTCATTTTATTATGCACAGCAAGACATGAAGAACAAGAGCATAGATATTATGGGCTATGGTCTGCAAATTCTTGAATGATTCTGGGTCTCTTACAGAGCTACTCAAGAGTAAATCATTTACAAAGTTTGTGATGTGTGTGCTTTGAAGCAAGAATTGAGTAATGTGACCTGGTTGGCAGCCAAGTAGGAAGATGAAGACAGAAGAGGGGTCATTCAATTCTGCTTCATACTCCAGTGCACCCACTATAAAGTACTTCTGTGCTTCTATGCACTGTGCAAGTTCTTTGTTTGTCTTTTGTAGTTTTGATTATTTATTTGTTTGTTTGTTTAGATTCCGTACTGCCTTTCCGCACAGTTTCCAGGGTGGTTTACAAAGAAAAAGAAAGACTAACATGTTTTTGACCTGAACTTTAAACTATTTAACGCTTTACATATTCCAGTGTTTTAAATAACTATGTAACATTGAGTTGCATACAACAAAGTAAATGCACAAATGGAACAAATTCTGCTTCTGCAACAGAACTTCCCCCTCTCTCTCCATGACCACTGTACACCCCAAAAAACCTTCTCTGGGTTTTCACCAAACCTCTGGAGCAGATTTGCATGGTATGAGGCATGCAGGTGAGGTGATTGCCCATCATTGTGGCTGTACATAATTGGGCAGATTTATTCTGCAACTCCAGGGTATGCTTTTGGTGTGATAACCAGGCAGTGGTGAGAATCCTGGTGAAACATTCTTCCCAGTCTAACAGGTTCATCAGGTTGCTTTGGGCTTGCTGGCTAACATCTCTTTCTTAGCAAGTTTGTTCCAGTGCTCAACAACAGCATAGCAGACACTGTCTCGGTTTCAGAGGAATTACTTTCAAGTTCTTGCACCTTGGGCTCGACCCTTCCCCATGGAGTTGTGGGCACTTGAAAGCACAGCACAGGGAGTATTACAGTCAATTGTCCTCACTACATTTCAGCCATACTCCAGGGCGTGGTCTTCCTTCAAGGTCCTTGGGTCGTAAGCTGGAGCAGGCCCTCACCCATCTCATCCTCATGAGGAGGATGTTTTGCAGTATCTTGTGTCTCTTAAGGAACAGGATTTAGTCATCAAGACAATGTCCTTGCACATGGCAGTTATCACTCTTTTCTGCAAACTCCTCTGGTTACCTGATCCCTGTGACTCCTTTCACATGTGTAGACTGCTGGAGGGTTAGCATAGGCACCATCCTCTAACCCTGGACACTAGGAGGCCGGTCACATACTAACTCTGCCGGTCTTTTCTGGGTGGCTTACTCTCTAGGATATTTTGGAGCTCTATGGGTCAGGGAGTTCACTGCAAGACTCTCAACACTCCCAGCCACCAGGGGACTCCTGCAAAACAACCTGCAGCTGTCTAACTCTTCCCTGAGGCTGCAGGTGCAAGTTTCAAAGACCAACCAGTGAAGTGAAGGGGCTGAACATCTCTCCCCATTCTGGCCCCTGCCCCGTGGCTGACACCAGGAATTTTTTGGCCAGTACGCCTACTGTAATCAATAAGGTTGTGGCCTGTTTAAATCCAAAAATGCTTGTCCTTGTTCATTGTAATCTCAGCTGGGATTCGCCGCTTGTGGCTCCACTATGCCTTGGGCCCACAACTTTAGTACGTGTTTAAAGTATAGCAGGAACAAAACACTAAAAAATAATTTTTATGTTCTCCATTTCTTTGGTTGTGACATCTATAAAAAGATAAAGGGCAGCTCTCTAAGAACCCAGCCTCAGCTCCTTATCTCTTGTTTGAATAGTTAAATGCCATCTTGGTTATTACTCATGCTTTCAACTATTGAAGAATTTTCCTTGCACACTGACTTCTGCACTGTGAATCAGATCTGCAATTTAGACACACAGCATGCGTGCTGAGGATGCCCACAAAAAAGGCAAATATGCTAATCCCTGCCATTTCTATTTTGGCTTTAAATTGCAGTTCCCTTCACTGATACAGCACTCATGAAATTGCTCATATTGAATACAGTAGTCTTCTTTGAGACAGAGGTCTCACATGGCCAATGCTTAGGAAGATGGGAGTTGTAGTCCAACAGCATCTGGAGGGCACCATGTTGGCTACCCCTGGGCTGTGCATTTGAGGAGGCTTCAACTGGGTGCTATGGGAAAGTAGTATTTTGCTGTTATAAATTGTTTTGTTAATGTTCTTGCTGCTAAATGTTGAATTGTGGTTTTAATAATCTTTAGTTTATTGCAATACTGAGAGCTCAGTGTGGGTTGAAACTGCAGGATAGTACAGTGCCCCCAAAGTCTGCTCTGGATGGCAGATGAGAGAGGGAAAGATGGAGAAGTCCTGCTACACAAGCTGCTGCCTACTCACACTATGCTGAATCTTGCCCCAATGTTCTCACACACACAGAGAGACACACTTGAAATAAACTTTTAAAAAAGACAACCAGGGTGTGCCTTTTAAGGGCTCTAAACACTTCCTGATGCACACAGTGAGTCCCTAGCCACCTTCAAGTCTAGAATATTAGCAGTGACAATTCCCCATGAACCACCTTCAAAACTCCAACCTATGGCCTTAAGGCAGATGATGAACAGGTGAGTATACATTAGTGCTTTTACAGTGACTTGTGGGGTTAATCTCTATTGAGATACCGCAGCATGTGACAGATGCTCTGGCTCAAGGGCAAGGATCCTCTGTTTCTTTGCCAGCAATGCCCAGTTTGAACAGTCAAAAGGAGTGGAGAGCTCCCTTGCACCTTCACATGCCCTCTAATCCTGAGATCAAATCAGAAACCAGGACGGCTTCTCTAAATCAAGGATGTCCCTGGAAAACAGGGACACTTGGAGGGTCTGATTTGCTGTTTGATCAAGGCACAAAAGATTGGTTTGGGGGACCCACACCAAACCCTCCAACATTTCTCTGATGAAAATAGGGTCATCCTAAGGAAAAGTAGGACATTCCAAGATCAAATCAGAAACTGGGATGGTTTATGTAAAACCGAGACTGTCCCTAGAAAATAGGGACACTTGGAGGGTCTGCCTTCACGGTTACTGGAGTGAATGCTGACTGGTCTGGAGATGCCTTTGTTGTTAAATTGCATAAAGATGTTTCATAGGAAGTGATTCACAGTGGAATTAAATCAATAGTGACCCTTAGTCTCCCCCTCACTTATGGAACTATGATTCCAAGCTTCTCTGGGGAAATGGGAAGACTATTAAACTAATTTAAGTTGGCTGTCCACTGCCATCTAGGTAAAGAGTGTTGTCTGGGCATGTAAATTCAGTAGGGATGAGATGCACGAAGATTTCAAGTGAACTCTGGAATTTCCTAAGCTAAATAGAACAAATCATCATTCAGCATTCATAGTCACAAGGTTCCATTTACTTATTATGTGTGTATCAGAACAGATGTACAGCAGAAATTTTTCTATCTCACAATAAAAATTTAAACCAATAAAACTAAGCTTGAAGCGAAAAAAAACTTCCTCTACCTCCCCTCTAATTCTATAAAGCTTCTACAGGATCTACATAAAAACTGGGCCCTGCTCAGGCTCATCTGATCCAGCCAAGCTATTCTTATCACAGGAAACCAACTGTCTGCCGCCATGTTCATGTTTGGCTCCAGTACAAACTTCCTCTCTTGAAGAAGCACACCTGTGGAAGTTACTTTCAGACCTAAACAACCTGCTGAGCCATGATCACCGTTCCTCCCTCCCAGTGATGAAAAGTTACTTCTTTGTTTTTGCAGCAGGAGCCAAGTGCCATGAAGGCACTCTCCATTCATCGATTTTAACACAATAAATTATTGCCATTTAGTTCAAGCATTTTATTTTGGGGTGATATTTTGATTTAAGCTTAACAGTGTAAGAAATTGTACAGGAAATGCAAAGTGTCCTCCTATAACAACCTGTGATGATATATGACAGTCGCTACCTCTACAGTTTTTCAAGCCATTCTTTTGCCTGCTTCTGCAGAGCTGATCGGGAAGGTTCCCCTTTGCTGCATGTTGGTAGGGGTTCAACAGCACTTAGACATTATAAGTAAATCTAAATATTATCCATACAAGTGCCTCCATTTTAACAAGTGTTGCATGGGCTAAATAACCTCTGGTCAACAGAACAAACGAAATATGCAGATACTTACACTCATTTTAACCAGGTACAGCAAAAACAGATTCTTACAGCATGGCCAATAACTGTGAATGACAAAGCTCAGCAACAGCCTCATGAGTTATGTGGAAGGCTGGACTACACTGAAGGGCTCTGGCTCATGATATTTAGTAGAGTTGGTTTTTAAAAGAATAATAAAATAATAAAATTTATAAAAATAATAAATAATAAAAATAATAAAAGCCTCCATCCTAATGCCACAGGAAAATCTCCACTGAACAGTTTGAAGAGCACAGCTCCATGGAATTGCTATGCAAACTCACCTCGTGCACTTTTGCATAAACCCACTCTCTGCCCACATCCTTCAGGTAAGCATAATAAAGCACTTCATAAGGACATAAAGCCCTGCTGGAACAGACAATATCTAGTCCAACATCCCATTTCTCACCTTGACCAATGAGATTACTCTCAAAAGCCCACAAGAAGTGCACAAATGCAGCCACAAATGACTCCCATGGTTGCTCTCAACCAGCTGGTATTCAGTAGCCTTAGTCAATATATAGCCACAATGACCAGTATCCATAGCCTTATCATCCATTAAATTACACTGAATCCCCTTTTTCAAAAATCGTCACAATGAAACATGAGGCCATACGACAAAGCCATGGCAGAAGGTGGGTTTTGGCCCTAGGTTCCTTGGATCAGACTCCACCGAAACACTTTGTAATAGCAATGACCTTCTGCAAAGTCTGAGGTGGAGAGATTCATGCTGGGGCACATGCATGGTGTTCGGTACCACATCCCAGTCGTCGTCATCCCCACAGTATGTCTCAGAATTCTGAAATAAAAGACACATTTTCCTGCAAGTTTTTGAATGGGGTAGTGGGGAATTACCGGTACAGACTAGGTTCCTAGGTCTTCAATTTGAAGCATTTCCTGTCTCTGTACAGCAGAGAAATGCCACAATTTTTTCTTCCGCCACATTGCCATATGGCTTTCAGCTACCCCCAGAAGAATAGAAAAAAGAATCTGCCTCTTTTCCCACCACTCAACCACAATATGTCTACTTGAGAACTTTGCAGGTCTCCTACTTCAAGCAACTCCCATTGTCTCTCAGTCTAACTGCTTCCTTCCTGGCCAGCACTACTTACTAAGACAAATTGCTCAGAGAACACTCTTGATGATGCAGAGAACCAACTTTTCATTTTTTTTCTGAAGAAAAGGCCACCACTCAGGTAATGGGCATGCCCATCTTGATGCATGTATTCATGGAACGGGCCGGACAAATCAGGGTAGGCTGCCATTTTTCCATTCATCTTCTAAATTACTGCTAGTAAAAACACCAGCGCACATTACAGAAACATGCAAGCCATTACGCCTGAAATGGAAGTTACAGTGTTAAGATGGCTAAACCTGTTGTTTCAACATCTTACCTCCTCCAGGCTTTTGCTAGTGTCTGCAAACTTTCTCATCCCTTAGATAGCATTGATTTTACATTTTAAAAACTATTGCTTTAAAATGGGGGACACCCTTCGCAAAACAAGTTCCCATACAGTCTTTCCATGACCTAAAATACACGGACACTTTCCTATGTGTTCCCCACCTCTCTTTAAACTCTCTCTCTCCCCATCTTCATCTTTGCTGGTGACATCATGCTTCATGCCTTGAAGAGGAAGCTTTTCTGACAACTTTTCAATGGCAAGGCCCAGACAAGCCTCTATTCTGCTCCTCAAAGACCCCGTCCGAACTGTCCACAAGCAGGATGAACTGTTTTCCCTTTAGACTTTTCACCCTGCTGTTGTAAATCCCATTGGCATCCAGCCAAGGCCTATGCTAGACACAGCCATAATAGAGTCATTTTTCTTCTGCCCTTCGCAGAAGGAAACAGCAGAAATGCTCCCCTTTCAAATAGTTTAACAAAGTGCAGATCCCAATTGAAGGTGACTCTGTAACCTCTCCAGCAGAAACCATTGGCTCCACTGCCCTGTGTTCACCCCATAAGGAAGTAGAGGCCAACACAGACAATTTAAAGGGAGGCGTGTATAAGGAGTTGCCTTCATAGCAGCAGTAATGTGGAGATGCAGCTGCTCCCCTGGGCTACATCATATGAGAAAATGGGCAGATGAGTGGAATAGTTTTGGAGGAGGGAGGAGCTCTATGAAATTGGTATGGAAAATAACATATTTCTAGGTGGTGTTAGGGTCCCACATTCTTCACTCAGTACATTATCCTCTTCCGATTCCTCCACGCTCCTTTCTGGTTTGCTACCCTTGCTTCTCCTTCCTTCTCCCCGCACCGTCCAAATTCAGACTGTAAGTTCCACACATCAGAGACTTATTCTGCTACTTGTGCTCTTTCACAAGAAGTTATGAGGACACTATATAAATCAATGGGGTGACCACAAAAGCCTACGCCTGTCCCTCTGCTTACACAAACCAGAAAATGAGCCAACCAGAATGGAACCATAACTGGCTTTTAAAGAGATAGGGGCCACAAATAAGTCACAATGTGTTTAGAAACACAAAAGATTATTTCACTTGTAGGTCAGGCGCGAGGCCTGGATGATGGATCTGCTTGCTGAATGTTTAGGAAATGCTGAAATTTCTTATGCGTGTAGCAAAGATCAACAACAGAAATGATCTGCCCACCTTCCACCCCTCATTCGGTTGTGGGTTGTTGTTGTTTTTGGCCAGGCATATAACAAGCATGAACAACACGTGCATCACCTTTTGGTGCAAATGGTACCAGTCACCCCCATCCCCAGCAAAACGTACAGTGCAAAGCCTACTTGGGAGCAAAAGAAGAGGCAGTTCCAGCATTTTCCCTGGTCAGCTGGCACTACTCCATATAGTGAAACTTGAATCAAAGCAGAAACTCGGCATCATATTTAATGAAATGGCACAGAATTGTTCTCTAATCTTCCTCAAGCTATCCAAGTGCCAGTCCCTATCTCACCACTCCATCATTACTTGTGTTCCTGTTACGTTTTCTCAGTTAATGAACTCCAAATGGCTTCTTGTTCTGGTGCGGAGTTTGCATTGTCATTTGGATCTTGTATTTTCTTTCCACTATGCCAAAGGGTGATGACTCACTTGAATTACACATCACTAATAGCTAACAGAAATGTAATGGCATCCACTCCAAAATGGCAATTATTATATCACTGAGGAAGCATGAGACCTCCTGGAGTTCCAGGAAATAAGCACACAGTCATGTTTCTAGGGCATGCTGGGAAATGTGGAGTCGTCAATAAATGGACATCAATCAACGTAAACTGCCTGTCCCTAGCTACGTCTCCTAGAGATTGAATTTTGAAGCCAACACTTTTATCAGCCATCATGATAACACAGAACACTTACTGATAAAATTTGCAACACATCTTCATATTTACCAGTCTCTATGACAACAAAGGATAATGGGCTGTCTAGAATAAATGGTTATAATAAAGCAAACTGTATGTTAACACTACCCCTATGTGTAGGCTGATGTATTTAAGGAACTAGATGTGCCGGTGGAGGTTTATGGGACAAATAGTGTCCCACATTCTTTCCTTCCTTCACTGGGGTTTGCTAATCATTTGTGCTATTCACACATCTTCACAGAAAGCTCACAAGCAGTGGAGTACCTTTCCCAGCATCCTAGTAAGGGTCTGCCCACTCCCTCCTTTCCTCCACTCCTTCCTTTTCGTCAAAAAATTGTGTATGTGTTCTGTTTTGGAAACAGAGTGTCCGGAAATATTATGTCAACAATTTCCAAAACAGAAATCCACCAACTCATTAGTTCTGTGATAAAAGTAGAAATGGCCCAGTAACAGCTTCCCCATTTCTCAAGAACATGACATGCTGCTGTGTCTTGCCTTTGCTCATGAAATAGCTCCTAAGGGCTGAAGGACTGGGGAATGAGGACAGTGTGGGTCTGTCTGGCACATTCAACCCTGATTCAGAGAAGGAAGGGGGGGTAACCCACCATGCCATCTAAACAGACATTCTAATATAGAACGCTAGCTCACAACATGAGCTCTGCTGGATCTGGACAAAAACCCATTGAGTCCTGCATCCTGCTCTCAGAGTGGCCAACTAAGGGAAGCTGACAAGCAGGACCCAACAGAACTCCTGCTTGTGGTGCCCAGCAACTAGTCATCAGAGGCAAACTGGAGGTAGAACATAGCCACTGAAAGCTACAGCTGGTCAGCAGACCACAGAAAATTGGACTGCTGGTTTTGAGGCATAAAAGAGTATTGAAGCTGCAGTTTGTTCTTAATAGAAGCATTACAGCCACATCCTTGGGATGGAGACTGTGCAGACTAAGCTATACCTGCTAATAGTTCTGTTGCCTGCTTTCTCTGACAAATTAACTATATCAACAAGTTGATAATTGGGCCCTGGTTGGGCATCATATCTGTTGCATTTGCATGCCTCAGTTGCCTAGAAATGACTAGGAGAGGCAAAGCTGAGGGTGGTCTACAGATAAGCTTACCTAACTCTAAGTTAAGCCAACCCTTAGTTATTCAAAATTAAATTTTCCATGCCTTAGGGATATTTGGTTTTAATTTTTTGTTATTTGTTTTTGCCTTTTAGTTTATTTCTTTAATGGTTTGGCCATAACCAAGGAGGGTGATAAAGAAACCTTATAATGCTGGCCCCCATATCCCTCCTACTATTAACTGTGTTATGAGCAGAATGTTTTCCAACCACTAAGGCACATTTTTTTTTTCTGGAAAAGAGAAGTTGAAAGAGTAGCTGGAGTGAGTGTTTGTGGGAAACAGAAGAGAGGCCATACTTCAGTGGTAGAACATATGCACAGCTTACAAAGTTACACATGCATGTATTGGAGACCCTAGGATATGAACTTGTCACCCACTTGTCCCTTTATACAAAGCTCCTTGGGAGACAACTTATTTTCCTTTCTGGGAAATGACATTGCCACAAGCAATCTTGCCTGAAAACTGCTAGCACAGACTCTGAAGACTCCTGAGCAATATCTGATGCCTTTACCAGAAGTGGGAGATATTTGTTTAGATATATCAATGTTCTGGACATTTAAAAATAGTGTCCTGACTTTCCATAGCTTAGTATATTGCGTCATGAGCAACTGCACCCCCAGGCTATTAAGTTCTTTGCTAAGCACATCTATGTATTCCTAATGGGCCACTCACACTGAGATAATTCCTTCTCACATTATCCACATAACATGCACAGTGAGAGGAGCAGCTAGGAGTCTCCTTTGGTTCCAGATTTTAATTAGAAAAAGTCCTTTCCAACACTGCCTGCAGCTTAAAACCTCCATTCTTTACCAGACATGGCCTGAAGGCTAGTGACAGTAATTGCTAGCAGCATTTAAATGGCAGTCTCCCAGAAATAGCATGAATCAATTTGACCTCTATAGTCTGGATCTACTTCATGAACTAAGCAAATCAATGAAGACAATTAGTGACAGAAATGGTAATCGTGGAAGCAACCAATATCTCCACTAAAAATAGAATCATAGAGTTGGAAGAGACCACAAGGGCCATCCAATCCAACCCCCTGCCAAGCAGGAAACACCATCAAAGCATTCCTGACAGATGGCTGTCAAGCCTCTGCTTAAAGGCCTCCAAAGAAGGAGACTCCACCACACTCCTTGGCAGCAAATTCCACTGTTGAACAGCTCTTACTGTCAGGAAGTTCTTCCTAATGTTTAGGTGGAATCTTCTTTCTTGTAGTTTGAATCCATTGCTCCGTTTCCGCTTCTCTGGAGCAGCAGAAAACAACCTTTCTCCCTCCTCTATATGGCATCCTTTTATATATTTGAACATGGCTATCATGTCACCCCTTAACCTTCTCTTCTCCAGGCTAAACATACCCAGCTCCTAAGCTGTTCCTCATAAGGCATCCTTTTCAGGCCTTTGGCCATTTTGGCTGCCCTCCTCTGGACACGTTCCAGCTTGTCAGTATCCCAGAACTGGACACAGTATTCCAGGTGAGGTCTGACCAGAGCGGAATACAGTGGTATTCCCTTCCCTTGATGTAGATGCTATACTCCTATTGATGCAGCCCAGAATTGCACTGGCTTAACTTCATTTCCATGTGGCATGGAATTTCTCTCTAACTTAACACGAGCTATGGGTTGTCCAGTGCTAACTGGAAATATACTATATGCTCCATAGAAGCGGAAAGGTCTCTAATTCTCTAGTACTGTACAGCACATGCTTTGCATGCAAAAGATCTTGGATTCAGACACCAACAACTCCTTGCTGAGCCCGGCAGCCCTTTGGGAGCAAGCATTGTGCTTTACAGGTATGCTGTATACACAGCCAGAATCACAGCAGACGTTCAAATACTCACAAAGAGTCATATTTTAACTTGGCATGGCTCCTACCCTACTACTGCTTCAAAATACCTCTTGCTCTCCAGTGTTCAGGGTACTAAAAACTCCAAGAGTGCTTGCAATTGGGAACTTTAACATAGCAAAATAACATTTTTTCAGCTAGGTATCTCAAACATGGGCAACAGTTATATGGATTTTCAAACAGAACAGATTTTCCATGGTAAATGTAGATCTAGCTACAATGGGAAAAATACAGGCTGGCATTTTGATGCCAAAGATGTTGTGTGAACACTGCAGGAAGAAGAAAAAAAGCCGCCTGCATGAGCAGTCCAAGTCCCACAATAAACACTAATCTGAAAGCAGCACAAGTTTATAACAACTATGTGGAACAAATACTAACCTTTCCAAATGTGTAACTAAAAATAAATCATGCAAACAACAGAAATGTGTATAATCTAGTAGTACAAATTTAATCCCACTCACACTACAGCATTTTAGAATGGCTGATCTGACACTCCTGATGACTTCCTGACAAGTGTGTCTCTTAAAGGAGCAGCACATTCATTAATTCCTTCTGTATATCCATAGGCTGTATGCAGTGGAAGTGCTTCCTAGCTGTTGAGTAACTTGCTCTGTAGTAAACACAAGCCCCCTTTCAAAGCCAGAGTTAATTCCGCTGAACTATACAGCTTTGAACCTGCCATTATCAGCCCCACACCTGCCCTGCCAGGAGGCCTTTATTTAGCACTAACATTCATCACCCCGACTGAGCACATAAATAATGCCATTACCCACTCCAAGCTGTGATAAAATTAGCAGTGTAAACAGAGAAAGTAAATGACCTTAGTGGAAAACCATTGTTGATCCTGACCCAACACTTACAAAGCAGATTAGTCAGAGAAGAGCAGGACAGGATGACAAGGGCTCCTGGGGACTGTGTTTTTTATTATTTTTTAAAAAAAACACCCCTGAGTCTCCAGAATGTTTATTCTTAGCAAAAGATCTAGTTCCCTTTGCAAATTTTACAAGATCCATGGCTCTCAAAAAAGGAGGTGTTAAAGCAGAGTTCTTTCCTGATATCTGCCAGTTTAGACAGAGTGCTTCCTTACTGCCCATCAGCTCTAAACTGCCCCCTTTAATGTGGAAGACAGAGAATGAACAAAGTTTATCCTACCTTGTTTTCTTCTGGGAAATTATTACCTGGAATTCCTCCCTACTCCAAAAAGAATAAATGAAATGGCTCTGCACTGGAGACCATATTTCAGAAAGTTTTAAGTCTCCTCCACCCCTCTTGAACATGGAGGCTTCCTATGAGAATAAACAAAGACCACTGCCCTTACAGAGATTAGTAGAAGCTGCCTGAAACCATTTCCAACTGGCAGCTGCTCCATATGGTGGCAAAATATGGTCCAACAGCACTTTATATGGAGTGCTCCCATTTATATGGCAAGCATCCATGCTACCTCCACTCATTTATTGCACTAAAAGAGAATTTGCACAAGGGCTATAAATGGACCAAGATATTGGTTGACTTCTATTTGTATTGCAGCGTCCCTTGCAAAATGCCTCCTTCCCCACACTTATTGCAAGTATAGGTGCAGAGAGGGTTCCTTTGCTTCCCAGCATACATGAGAGTTGTTGCACATGGACACAGTGGAATTTAGGACTCAACCCGAGGTCCAGTTGGTTCTTGCAATTTCTCCTCTGCATTTGGGATGTTTGCAAAATGGGACCCATGGAGGATTTGTGGTAGGGAAACCCTTAACCCATTCCTATTCTCCTCCTATTTTGCAGATTCACAATAGGGCTGATTTAAAACCAGCAGATTCCTTCTAAATCGTTTGAATTTAAAACGGGCCTGAGTAAGGCAACCACCCATTAGCTGGCTTCCCACCCACCTACCCAACCCTGTTTCCCAAGGAAACATACCCCACTTTGATGAAAGGCAGAACTTTGAGAAACTCCAAACTAGGCCCATCTTGAAGAAACAGCACCAGCCTCTCTCACAGCTATCACAACTGGCAGTTACTTTGCAATCACAAATTTAACACAGGGCAAACAGCATCAGCTGTGTTAAGGGCTGGGAGCAAGAGTGGAAAAGTAGGTGGAGCTTTCAGGCCAGTAAGGTTCAAGCTTCCCTCCCTTTGCATGGTAAAAGCAGTGAGGCAGGAGTTGATAGTCTTTCTTTGAGTGTCCCTAGTGTAATTGTGGCTGCCAAGATGGGAAATGATGTGGCATACCAGATGCCTTTTTACCACAAGGGGAAGCTCTGCAGGAGACATAAAGCAGCCACACACTACAGGACTTGGCTGTGGCCTCCTACAATACTGTTGAAGGAACACCTGTGCAGTGGTGGACCTTGGGGCCTCAGATTTCAATGGTGCCAAAATTTGGCATGCCCCTCCCTCTCACCCTCCATTCTAAATCATAGTTGCCCCCAAGACACTGTGCCCAGTGTGACCAAACTGTTCACACTCTTCTAAATCCACCTCTGGCCAGTATGAGGCAATATTCTGACAAGGCAGGCATCTAGCAGGCACAACCACTTCCTTGCTTGTTGTTGTTGTTTTGTTTTTGCTACTATGGGCAGTGACCATTTTGCAAGGGGGTTCTGTTCCTGGCTCCAAAACGCATCAGTGGGACACACGTATGCCCATTCTGCCCCCTGCCCTGCCCTCTTCCGGGTCCATGCATCAGTGATCCTGCATCAACTGGATGCATGCAAAATGGTCACCACCTGTGCTCTCTCCTGGAAGCTGTGACCCCTGTAAATGCAAACTGTATTCATGCTTACTCTCCACTATGTGGATTAAGGACCCTTCCTACAGAGACTAGATTTTGCTCCAGGAATAAGCAAATGTCTAATATTGGAGACTGAGATACAGCAGTGGTATTAGTGATTATAGTACATTAATGATTAATTTTAAATGAATATTGTGGAATATTGTGGTTTGTGGGCTGCCATTTAATTTCATCCTGATTTTAAATCCATTTTAATCAATGTATTTTAATCAATTGTTTGATTGTGTTTTGATGTATCATATATTTGGTGTTAGCTGCCCTGAGCCCGGTCCTGGCCAGGGAGGGCGGGGTAGAAATATATTATTATTATTATTATTATTATTATTATTATTATTATTATTATTATTATTATTCTCTGGCTTATGGTTGAAATATTTCATTATAGCTCCCCCAATTGCAACCTATAGCGTTTGTGTACTTAAAATAATTAGTTATTGTAGAAAACCACTCGGTATGCCACTATCTGACAGTGTCTTGTTGTGGATAGTAGTGAGATAATTATATTTCATTTAAAATTTGAGGACGCTCAATATTATTTAACATAAAATGGCCCACATAGTTGTAGCTCTTCTTCATATAATGGTACTTGGCACTATAAATCTTCAAGGCTGTTGCCAAAGATGATCTTCCTGATCTTTTAAAGAAACTTAATATACTAATTATTGGCACTTTTGCCTTAGTACTTTTACAATCTAAATGTTTTTTCCTTCTCATTAAATTCTTCTCTGAGCTTTTAAGAGTTTACGGGGCATGCTGATGAATCGTTCTGAGCAGTATTGGTGGGCTTCTGCATGTCCTAAGAAAAGTCACTACCAACTGGGTCTTAATTTGAACCAGGGTGGCCTTCATTCTGAAATCAATGCTAGGAATTGGTAACCCCAGACTACGTAAAGTAATAAACAGGAAAATGCATTTGCGTATTTGCAGAATACCTTTCCTTCAGCACTGATTAACAACAATAAGCCGAATTATAACTAAGTGATTTCGAGGTAATAGCATTAGTTGACGTTCTAGGCAGGTAAGAACGCAGACACTTCTCATTTTAAAAGTCAAATACTACCTTCAACGGTTGTGCTACAGAGAAATTACTCTACAAAAGGCACCATCACTACATGGTTGCAGCACATGGAAGCAACTTATTAGAAAGAGAGTCCTCTTGTGATACATCTCACATATCAGCAGACACCAGAGCTGGCCATGGGCACCAGGCCCTCCAAAATAATCACCAGACCAGCTCCAAGGCAATAGGGCCAGGTGTGGCCATTTTAAAATCCCAATTTTTAAAAACAACTGAACTTTCTTGAATGAAAAACTGGCAATACTGAACAGGATTTGATTCTCTGTGGAAGGGACAGGTAGAGGGCCTCTGGAGCTGTATGACACTGTTTAAAAGACATCCATGTGCAACAACCAGGTTCATGGTGGCTAATGGATGGTTGGAAGTTGAGAGGAATGTAAAGATGCAGTAGTATTAAACTAAATAGCTAGGCTAGCACAAGAATTAGCTCCAATGCAACAGAATTTCTCCTCTGCTCTCCTCCCCCTGTACCACCCCCAAATCTGCTTCAGAAGGTTGGGAGAAAACCCTGAGGAAAGATGGAGAACATTCTGTTGTGGAAGGAGAAATCTGTTGCATAAGGACAGAGCAACCTATAGTCAGGTCAGGAGTCTGTGGCAGCACACCGCTTTCCTGGATGCCAAGTCCCTCCCTTCAACATCTTGTTTTAGGTTTTGGCATCATCATGTGCGTAAATAAGAGTGCTCATTGAGGGGCTTACAAAAGGTCTCTTTCCCAGGGCCCACAAAAACCTGGATCTGGCCTTAGGGAGAATTCACGTATCCACAGCTGTCAATGCCATGTCACACGAATTCTCCAAATAGCTTTTAACTTGGCAATAGTGTAATGCACTGTTAAAAGTACCAAAGCAATAAAATATTTGCCCTGACCAATGGCCAACATCACAAGGAAAGGGAATTTGTGGAGTTGTAAAGAGAATGGCAGTTGAGCTACTGGGAAGAAAACTGTTGGAGAAGAGGAAGAAGAAGTGAAAGCTGAAAAAGGAAGACGTAACCTTTTGGATCAATGAACAACTTTGGATAGACAGTTGGGACAGCATCATCATCATCATCATCATTTTATTATTTATATGCCACCGAACTGACTGGGTTGCCCCAACCACTCTGGGCAGCTCCCAACAAAATATTAAAAATACAATAAAACCTCAAACATTAAAAACTTCCCTGTACAGGACTGCCTTCAGATGTCTTCAAAATTTCAGATAGTTGTTTATCTGTTTGACATCTGATGGGAGGGCATTCCACAGGGCGGGCGCCACTACCGAGAAGGCCCTCTACCTAGTTCCCTGTAACTGCACTTCTCGCAGTGAGGGAACCGTCAGAAGGCCCTCGGCACTGTTTTAGTTTCTTTGAATAAATAGTTGATTTCCCTGACACCAGTGTTTTTTTATTACTGACCTACTCCTGACTCCAGCTCTTGACAGGTAGCAGTGCGCACACCAGCTCCTCCTATGGCACTTGCAAAATATCACATCAAAACTCTACAATACATAAGAGACTGTTTGCTCTTCCTGCTCCTGGCTCACCCTCTCCTGCATCCCTTTAACAACGCCCACATTTCATAGGATGCCAGGATTGGATTTCCATCCTCCCTTTTGTTCTGAACAAAGAAGAGGTGGCAAAGAGCTTTGATCTTTCTTCAAGCAAGCACAATAGTGGCTGATGTAGGTTCCTTTTTTTCAACGAAGGAGGATATGTCTGCACCATTTTGCGTTTGTCTCTCTTTTTATGTGGCAACCATTTTGAGTTTTGCCATGCCCCCATGGCAGCCATTTTCTGTCATGCCACAACCTTGCAGTAACCTTGTGACTGGTTCCCATGGCACTTTCTCAAAATTCCAAATTGCCCATGCCCCCCAAACATTGGCAGACCCTTAGTAGGGGGGAAATTTGTAAACAACTGTTCCAGTAAGATCCCAATAACATCCTTTGTGTAGTATACCCACACTCTGGTCGTGGCACATTATGATCTGGATCATATTGATTGATTGATTGATTTGAGGTGCGTGGATTAGGTGTATGTTCAGTCTTTTTATCTGTTTCAGCTGCAGGAGTCCACATTACAAAACTACAATAGCTGCTTCAATGCTCTCTACAGCCTGATTCATTCAACAATTGTCCCAACATCTGCTTTTCCATTTTTCTCTTGGAACTGATTGCAAACACTGTAGATGGTTAAGATCTGTGCCTTAATTACAAGCACATGGAAGGCCGGCTGTGCCTGAGTGGATGGTGGTGAGAGTTGTCTCAGGAAATGCAAGCAAGCTGTGACGCGTGTACATGTCACATTCACTTTCCTGATATGTTGCTGATTGGGGCTCTCGGTCCAAAACAAACACTACCTAGTATACAGAATTTGGAGCCCATTTCCTCTGCTTGCAAGTGTCAGGGTCTGGAAGGAGGTTCCATGGCGCAAACAACAATGCTGTTCTGAATGGTGGCAGCAGCAATGAGAAAAGCAGATTGTTCCTGGTCCCTCCTTATTCACTTACAGGTTTTTAAGAGCACTTGAGCAATTTGTTGTCAGAAGGGGACCCCCGTCTTGTGGACCTACCTCTTCCTCCTCCTTGCTACAGTTGGTGCTGTCCATTCACCTGTCTCTCCCTCTGGGACCAGATAGGACTATCTCCCAGAGGGAAGGAGGGAGGGAGGGAGAAGGGCAAGGCATATGGGGAGGTACTGCTTCTTACTGCTCCTCATACTGCTTGCTCAGTCAGAGAGGACAGGGGAACAGACAGAAGAAACAAAGAAGTGGAGCAGCAGGACCAGGAGGCTCCAATAAGTGTATGAGGGTCCTTCCTGGACTGCAGGCCTTGGCAGATACTCAGTGAAGGCAATTCCTGATGCTGTCCCTGTTTGCTTCCAATATATTTTATGATTTGGAACCAAACATAGAATCAGAATCGTAGAGTTGGAAGGGACCACAAGGGTCATCTAATCCAACCCCCTGCAATGCAGGAGTCTTTCACCCAATGTGAGGCTCAAACCCATGACCCTGGGATTAAGAGTCACAGCTTCTACTGACTGAGCCATGCACCTTGTTAAAAATGATTGATAGACAGGAAATAATATGCAACCCTGTCCTAGCTATACATGAGAAGAAAAACTGCCATGTCATGACATTTTCCTCCAGGTGAAAGGGGCTAGTGACCCAGTACACACACACGTACACATGTACCATATTGCCTTGTAGCAGTTAGCATAGCTCATTGGCTTGCATTTTTTGAGGATTTGTTTTCTTTCTTTCTGCAAGCACTTTGGTGTGGTGGACCTTGACCCCACTTTTGACATACAATGTACTGTAATCTAAATTATTGGATTAATCATTAGAATGGCTTGTGCCAGGTGTCGGACTTGTAAACCTGCAGATCTTTCCCCCCCATCCAGTTCTATGATCTGGCAATCAAACTGTGCTCACACTGGTGAAATGGATGAGGAGAACATATTTAAACTAAGTCACATACCCTGTATGTAGGAGTCAGGATTGCAGTTCTCCCCTCCTCTGGAAACATTTCACCCCAGTAAAACTTTGAGTAAAACTTGGAGATGAGTTTCATGAGAGGTTTGATACCACTGGTACTGGGGGGCTAGCAGACTTGATGATTCTGGAAAGGTGTGAGTCTCTAGCAAGCCTACATAAAGACTTGTAGCTTACAATAATTTCAGTGGTGTAGGTAAGAAAGGGCCAGAATCCACACTGCAGGAGGAAACAGATATGCCACTGCCTCCTCACACAATCCTTTGCTCCCCTTCTCAGAGGGTCTCTATTTTCCATCTCCTACAAAGGCTAACCCTCTTGTTTCCATTATGGCTAGAAGAGAACCTGTCAGACATGATGGCCATCTATGCTCTTGCAAAGTGTCTTGTTGCAGACACCGGACATCACCTCTCAGCACTACCTTGCTTACGCTTGGCTTTGGAGCAGTCTGCATCTGAGGAGCCGACATCCTCTGAGAATGTTTCCAAGCACTCGTTTCTCACTCCAGTCTAAATTACCCTGTAGTTAGACACTGATCTGGCTCAGATAAAATAATTGTAAGATTGCTTTGAAGCTCTTGTTCCCAATGAACGTTTTGATCCTTGTTGGCTGCCTCATGCTTGGCTATTTGGGATAGTGTCTGGAAAAGAAGCAAAACACTTATGCATTCCAAATGCTGGTGGATTTTTAGCTTATTTACGAGGATCTGGAATCGTCCTGGCTGGGGCAGTTCACTGCAATGAGACACTGACTCTAGTTTCTATTACCCAGTGCCTACTTTTGAGACAAAGGATATGTACAGCAAAGCCCAAGCTGCCATCCTACCTTCACACAGAAAGTCAGTGTGGTGAAGTGGTAAGATTGTTGAATTTGGATGTTTGGAATCCCAGGTTGAAATCCTGGCTTAGCTATGGAGTTTACTGGGTGACTTTGGGGGCTGTTCCTGGGTGACAGAGTTGCATATGATAAAATGGGAGAATCTCATGCCTGTACCCCAGCTCCCTCCTTGGAAACAAAAAGTGGAACATGCAGGTGTGATACATAACATATAATTCAATACTTGGAAAGCTGTTCTTGAGCATTTGCTATCTTTTATTCATCGAGCCTGCTGTTAAAGTCTGCCATACCACATTCAGGAGTAAGGTAAAAGGCAGTAGAGTTCACCCCACACAGCAGGAAAAAAAACATGCGCTCATTCCCATTTGTGGGTGCCTCTGTCTGCAGCCTCATTTTTTGTTATACATTTTAAGGCATCCTATTACTCAGCAGAAAATTATGACCAATGACCAATGAATATGGGCCAATTGTACTGGACAATTTATGTAGCTTCAAAGACTCAGGAAAACATTTATAAACAGCAAAATTAGAAATATCCTGCCCAACCCCAATAATATCAGATTAAGTGACAAATAAAAGTGGGAGGGCTGGATTCTCAGGTTTTGGGGTGTGAGGTGAGGAATGATGGATAATATGATACATAAATGATAAAGGGCCCTCAAGAATCAGTATCCTTATTGGTATCTTAATGTTTTATAGAAAACTAGCAATAAATGTAAAAAATCAGATATATTTATTGCTAGCTTTCTATAACTCCTTCATGGATCACTGCCTTGTCGTGGCGAAGGGGCTTGAATAACTCATGGAAGCTATGAGCTATGCCATGCAGGGCCACCCAAGATGGACAGGTCACAGCAGATTCTGAAGTTGAGGCTCCAGTACTTTGGCCACCTCATGAGAAGAGAAGACTCCCTGGAAAAGACCCTGATGTTGGGAAAGATGGAGGGCACAAGGAGAAGGGGACGACAGAGGATGAGATGGTTGGACAGTGTTCGCGAAGCAACTAGCATGAGTTTGGCCAAACTGCAGGAGGCAGTGGAGGATAGGCGTGCCTGGTGTGCTCTGGTCCATGGGGTCACGAAGAGTCGGACACGACTGAACGACTGAACAACACAACAACAACAGCTTTCTATAAAATGTTAGGATACCAATCCTCCCCCCCCCAAAAAAAAATCAGCCAACTACGATAGTCTTATTTCAACTGTGAATCCTACAATTTTCCTATTGATCACTGAGTTTTGTGGGAAATAAAACATTCATATTAAAATTTGTGATAATTATTTTCCGCATATAGGAGCAGCTTCCACCAATATCTCCATGTAATCCAGGGTGGGCAACCCCTTTCAGCCTAGGGGCCACATTCTAATTCTAGGCAACTTTCCAGGGGCCAAATGCCAGTGGTAGCTGGGGGCCACTCAGGGAGAGTGCAGTGCAATGGCCTGGGAAGAAGGGTGCTGGCTGAGCGGAGTCCTGAGGGCCAGATAAAGAGGCACGGAGGGATGCATTCAGTCTCTGGGACTGAGGTTTCCCATTCCAGAAGCAACTGCTCATTTCTTCTTACCATTACAATGCTGTGCGATAAAACAACTCATTGGAGAACTTCTATTGTTTAGTCTTAAACCACTTCCCTTTAACTGATGTACAGTGTTGAACAACTCTTAGGAGGGAACATACGTTTCCATTTCTTTCCCCAGAATTGTTTGCTGTCATTCTTGTACAATGGCCATATTGACCAAATAATGCATATATATTTCAGCAGGCCGCCTTGGTTCAAATGATCTTTGATGAGTATTCTTACACACTGCCCTTTGCTGTGCCTCAAACAAGTGCACTGTGAGTGTTAAAATGGCTTATGCCATATTTGTATTTAGGTGGCTAAAAGCATTGGAAGCTGCCTTATACCAGGTCAGACCACTCATCTATCTAGCTTATTATTGCCTACCCTGACTGCCAGCATCTCTCTTCTGGAGGAGTCTTTCCTTGTTCTACTTAACAGGGGTCCTTTGCAAACAAAAGCTACGGCCCTTTACCCAACATATTTTTAGTACTGGTTTAGTTTCTGCAATATGTCTGCCCATGTTGGTTTGTGTGTTGTGTCTTCCAGATGTGTGGGTACAGGTCATATGCCCATCACCTTCAGAGATCAAAGTGTTTTACTGTTTTTAATTTCTCATTATAATTTCACTCTTGCACTATTGGAAAAGTTCCAAAAGAGCTGCAGAATCAGGTCAGCAAATACTTTACAGTTATTAATACCTCTACCAGGCAAAATGATTTCTGTGCACGGGGGCGGGGGGGGATGCTATCTGCAATGTATGCAAGTTACCGTAACTATTCTCTTTTTTTTTACAAGCACCTTCAATAACAACACACAGACTAGCATTGTGTAAATGACAAGAACAGGAGGCTGGCAGCCTTCACAGAAAGATCATTCCTTGCCACAGCATTAATTAAGGGGGTGCATTTATAGGGTTAATAAGTCAATCCTGTAGATTTCTGGGGACAGAGTTTAAACTACTACAGCCATATCTCCAGCTCTTTAAAAGAAAGTGAGGGCACTAATTGTTTTACACTTTTAAATTCAACAAACAGTGTGCACTTGGGGAAGCTACAGTGTCCAGCGGAAAGTGTCAAGAGGTTTATTTTTGTTGAGACCTGTGAAAGGGTCTGAGCTTGAAGCTTTCAGATTCTGCTTCCCCGCCTGGAGCTACAGCATGTAAACAGTTTATTTAACATGATTTTTTGGCATGTCTTCAATAAACCCCTATAATAATTCCCCTGGCAGACCAAACATATTGCAGATTAACAGACATGGCTACAGTAAAACACCCAAGTGGCCCCTCCCCTGCTTTCCTGTTTGTGCACAATGTAAGACCCAGTACTTAGCTATGTTTATGCCTCTGTTCCTAGCCATTTCTGTGGGGCACGGAGCAGCTCCTATTGAAAAGTTGCTTTAGACTAAATCCAAAAGAGGGAAAACATCTCCCAACCCTTGACCTTAGTGCCCTCTAAACAAGGTTCCTAATACACTTAAATCTAGTTTATAAAATGTGTTAGGTGTTGACTGTTGTTTATCTGGGAGTTTACAGGCTTGATCCAGACTGGAGGAAAATCTGAATTAATGCTAAAGTCACCTATTGCTTACATTTCATTTTAATGCACCCAAGTTCATTATAAGTTTATCGTCTCCATGAAACTAAAAATTGTGCCTATAGAAAGTGATTTAATCTCCTTAGGGCTGAAACCGCACGAACTGAACACTGTTGCCTTCTGAAGCATAAATTACCGAAAGCCCAGCAGCCGCTTATGGGGGGACAGCAAGACGCACAGGGGGCCTGTGTCACCTGCATTGCTAGCATAGTTTTGCCAGTGCACTTCACTATGTAAGGGGCTGGCAGCCAGCCATATCACAGCACAATGGAGAGACTGCCAGACCCAGGAGTCCGTCATCAGCTGCTCAGTGTCATGGCTTCAACACTTTCCTCCAGAGGCCATGAATTGTGCGATATTTGAACAAACAAATGTCATGTGCAAGGGTGCTGGTCAAACATCTACTGGCAACAAAATACAGAGCAGGCCTAAACCTTGGCTTTGTCTTTCCTCATCTGGGAATACTCAATTTTCTTAAAGAAACAGAACCTCATGTTGGCCCTGAGCTTAAATTGCAGATTAATCTGAGCCAACGCTCACCAGGGATTAATCCTGGAACCTGTTTTTAATGCAGAGGTCAATTTTGGAAAATATTGTTATTCACAGTCTGCACCTGATCATCTGGAGAGTGCGTTTCCTTCACCACTGAGTAACTCTATGGATCTCATGTATTTGAGATTAGGGACAATGTTTTCAGGGTAGAGAGGAAGTTGGTGGGCTAGGTTCTACCACTCCTATGCAGAAGGAAAAGGGAAAGGTAGCAACAAGACAAGGTGACAGCCATGATGAGAGATAAAACATATGGGATCCTTGATACTAGACTGGAAGCCCTACATTCCAACATAATCAAATTTCTGCATTCCAAACTGGATATAACAGTGCCAGAAGGACATGGGCAAATCCAGGGGGAATTCAAAGAGTACCCAAGGGGATACTTGAAGAGGTAAAACTCTTAAAGCTAAATATTTACAGCATCTGAAAGTGACAGCTAAGAAGGGACACGATAACTGTTGGCAAATAGTTGAAGACTTTAGTGAGCTCAGTAAAAGAGACAAATTACTCAGTGGCACACATTTGGGAGAATAGCAGGCAGTGATTAAGCGGAACCTAAGGGCCAAGCGCCGCAACCCCAGAGTCATTCACGACTGGACTTAATTGTCAGGGGTCCCTTTACCTTTAAGGGCCAAGAAGATTTAGGCAAAAATTAACTGGTAACAAAATGCCCTGGATTCAGAGATGGATATCTTGTAAGGAGAAAGGGGTGATACTTCATTGTTTGGGCTAATTAAAAGCCAGAACATATTATATATGTCTACCACAGGCATCAAACAGCTGCACTAAGATGTTCAGTGATTATTGGACTTGAAAAGGTGCCTTTATTTTATAAAGCACACAAGTCTTATTATTTATCAAAAACAACACAATTATTGGGAAATTCCAAATAAAAAGCCTTGGTGCTTGGCAAATCTTATTAATTATTTGTACTCAAAAGTACATGCACTAGGTCTCTTCCAACTTTACAATACTATGATGCTAGGAACCCATAGTAGTATCTTTATTCTGTAGTAACAATACAGTGATACCTCGCAAGACGAATGCCTCACACAACGAAAAACTAGCTAGATGAATGGGTTTTGCGTTTTTTTAGGTGACTCGCAAGACGAATTTTTCTATGGTCGTGCTTCGCAAGATGAAAATGTTTTGCAATCCCCCCCCCCCGCACAATGCATTCCTATGGGAAACCGCGCTTTGCAAGACGAAATTTTCGCAATACGAAGCGACTCGTGGAACGAATTAATTTCATCTTGCGAGGCACCACTGTATACAGTACAGCCTAATAAAGAGTTCCATATGTAAGAGCAAAGAGAAAATGTAAATCTTTTTGTGTACCCCTCTTGAAATAGTCTGCATTCCTAAACACAATGGGTACTATTCAGCTAAATTTTACTCAGAGTAGGCCCACTGAAATTAACGAATGTCATTAAGATAGGTCCATTAAATTCAGTAGGTTTACTCTTGAGTAAAACTTAGTTGAATGGCACCGATTTACTTGACAATAAACTCCATTAAACTCAATGGAACTCACTTCTGAATAACATGCATAGGATTAGGCCATTAGCTAACTTACTTAGCTCTCATAAAACTTAGCCTAACTGGAAGAGAAGCCGAACTCTTGCAAGGAGCTGCGATTTGGTCCAATTTAGTGGTTTAATTCTTTCAATGTTTGTCTAGCTTGTCAGTGAGGACAAATTCCAGATGGGAGTAGCCATGTTAGCCTGTTATAGCAAACATTGAGGGTGGGGGGAGTTTTCTGGCACCTTAAAGACTAACAGATTTATTGCGGCATTGGCTTTTGTAGACTAGAATATCGGATGAAGCGGTTTCTAGACCATGAAAGCTTATGCAACAATAAATCTGTTAGGCTGCAATCCTAACTCCACTTATCTGGGACTAAGCCCCACTGAATTTAATAAGGCTTACTTCTGAACAGGAATGGTTAAGTTGCACTGTTAGTCTTTAAGGTACCAGAAGACTCTTTTTCTTTTTTTTTCATGGTTCACAGATAGCAGTTATAAAATATTTTAAAATGACAAGAAAGACTGGTCGCAATGGATGACATCTGACTTCTAAAGAATTAGATTGTTTGTGTTGGCTGCCTCATACACACCCTGGAAGTGATTTTCAATCTATGACCTTGTCTGTTAGCTTCCTTTCCCATTCCACATACTCCTTGCCCTTGACAACAGACCTGTTCTATACCCTGGCTTGTTTCTAAGGACAAGTGCTGTCTAATTTACCCTATATCAGCTCCCACCCACCCCCCGATCATGCCATGCTTCATTGCCAGACCTTCTCACAGTGGTCCACTTTTAAGTCTCCAGTCCCCTTTGTCTCAGCCAGCATCCTCCTACCTATACCAGTAGAAGAAGAGTTTGGATTTGATATCCCGCTTTATCACTACCCGAAGGAGTCTCCAAGTGGCTAACATTCTCCTTTCCCTTCCTCCCCCACAACAAATACTCAGTGAGGTGAGTGGGGCTGAGAGACTTCAAAGAAGTGTGACTGGTCCAAGGTCACCCAGCAGCTGCATGTGGAGAAGCGGAGACGCGAACCCAGTTTACCAGATTACAAGCCTACCACTCTTAACCACTACACCACACTGGCTCTCTCAGTGTAACAGACCATCTCCTTACAGCCTTCCAACAAACATTTCACCCTTCTCCATCAACTTGAACCATCACATTCCATCAACTCCCCTCAAAAAATTCTGTTTCACTAGAAAGCCTTTCCTTTCTGGCTGGAAATTGAAAAGAGCTTTATGATGGTGTTCACCTTCAGACTGGGATTTGGAGGTATATAGCAAGGCAGCAGAACAAGTAAGACAAAATAAGTTTCAATACTAGAAGGATCTCCATTGCCTGGAAACTCTTGGAGGCAGTACACTTGGGTAGCTTTAAAGGAAACCTAGAAAAATTCATGGAGGACAAGACTAGCAAGGCTACTAGCCATGAAGGCTAGTATGCCTGTGAATGTCAGTTGCTGGCAATCACAGGTGGGAGAATGCTGTTGCACCCAGCTCCTGCTTGTAGGCTTCTGATAGGCATCTGACTGGCCACTGTGAGAATAGGATGCAGGACAAAGTAGCCCTATGGCCTGGTCTTGCGTTTTTATATTTGCTGGCCCTGAATACATGCTTGGAGATCCTTGGGACACACATTTGAACAGATCCTAACTCAGCCTTAGGCCCTCTGAAGGTACAAAGGCACCGCTTTGCTTTGATCATTAATAACAATTAATCCTTGTGCTGACAAAACATTTTTCAGATGAGACTGTATAAGCTTCTTTACCCAAGCTAATGCAAAATACTTAAAAACCTTCACCAGGGACAGAAGTCAGGGTCATTAATTGACACACAAGTGCAACATTTCCAAAAGGCATAAAGGGAGGCCCATTATACCACAAGGGATCTTTACTGATTTCTCCTTTCCTGAGGGATTTCTGTATTATCGCTCATGGTCTCAAAGGAGGCCTGCAAATTACAAACTGGACAACTTCACAAAAGGGCCTAGGCAGCTCGTTCCCCTTTCTCAAATGACTGCTTGTGTACACCACTTCAGAGAGATATAATGAGCATGAAATTAAATTATACAGGCACCCACTTAAACATCTGAACCATAACTGCTTGCCTTAATCTTGATTTTGAGGACAGGATAGAAGCCACTGCAGTTATGACAAGACTTTATCCCATCTGTTGCTTGTGAATTCATTCTGAATTGATCTTTGGGGCACTCATTACTTCGAGTATGTTCACAAGACTGATTTTCCTATCACAAATAACATTTTCCATTTGCCTTATGGCGGAAATCTCCATGGTTCCTAGTCTTGTGAAGAGTTATATTAACTCACCTGTTGTATATGTATCTCAGCTTAAATAGCAGATTGTCTATCATAACAGTTTGTGCAGTTTCGTTATCATGTTTGGCAGCAATGAAGGGACTGCTGGTCCACTCATACTCAAGGCATCAGATTCCTACTGAAAGGTAACTGCATGAATCCCATGGAATCTGACTCAACAAATTGTTCTCTGACACTCTGTGTTGTATATTCAAATGCTATTCTCATGGGCTTTGCAAAGAAGTCAGTGTGAAATGCTGGGCTTTGTTTTGGAAATCGAGAAACTCTTCGAGTTGCTCAAGTGTTTGAAGCTGTTCAGAACAGACCTTCTTACACGATTTAATACTTCACAGCACCGACGGCAGCGGCAGAAAGGTGCCTCCGTCACAAACTATTACTCTCCAAGCCACTTTGAACAGCATTGCTGTGAGCACTAATTTAATTAAAATAATACTATTTTCCTTTTAGATCTAATCCCAAATGCAGATCATTGAAGCAGGCCCCAAAGCCAAATGCCAGAAGCTTTACAGAGAGAAGGCATACTCAAGAGACGGGACTCCTCTGCTTCAACACCCCCTGCTGGTGAAGAAAGTGCTGTCATTATTAGAGGAAGACCATTGAGTGCTGCATTCACACCAACTCAAAGCTATTAGGATGCGTTCAAAAAACCATGCTGTTCAGTTTGGGATTAATTCATTAGGAATAACTGCTATTCCTGTCAGTCACAATATAAACATGAGGGTTTGGGGGGTGTTAAAATCAACACACACACCCCCGCATTTAATTTGTGAGTACAATGGTACCTTGGTTTACAACCATAATCCGTTCCGGCGGTCCGGTTGTAAACCAAAACAGGTTGTAACCTAAGGCACGCTTTCACCAATGGGTCTCCCCCCAAAAATGGGTTGTAATCCAAACAAAATTGGGTTGTAATAAAAAAGAGGGACACACACTTCCGGGTTTGACGTGGTTGTAATCCAAAGCGTTTGTAAGCCAAAGTGGTTGCAAACCAAGGTACCACTGTACAAAAGGATAGTCAGGTACAGTAGTTACGATAATTTGCTTAACATTATCTTCAGTCAACATGGCAAGGAAGTGGGTGAACAAATGATAAGAAGGTGTGTGGAAGAAGGGCAATAATATATCGGAGTAATGAATTGTGAAAAGCTAGCCTCTACCTAGTAACATAGAATTAGGAGGGACCCCGACTGTCATCTACCCCAACCTCCTGCAGTGCAGGAATTATGCAGGTGGCCCATAAGGGGATCGAACCCACAACACTGATGTCATGAGCACCATGCTTCAACCAACCTATTGTGTCTCATTTATGTCATTTATGTCATCAGGGATGGGGACCTGGGGACCTTCATATGCTGCTGGACTACAAATGGCACCAATCCTGGCCAGGAAGGTCAATAGTAAGGGAAGATAGAAACTGGAATCTAGCAAAATCTGGAGGGCCACAGATCCTTTGCAATTCCCTCTTGCCCTCTCCCCAAAAATACCACCTTTGGCATGGTTCACTATACCAGTGTTTTTCAACCTTTTTTGGGCAAAGGCACACTTGTTTCATGAAAAAAATCACGAGGCACACCACCATTAGAAAATGTTAAAAAATTTAACTCTGTGCCTATATTGACTATATATAAAGTAATTCTCTTGAATTTTTCAATTTTTCCCACGGCACACCAGGCAGCATCTCGCGGCACACTAGTGTGCCGCGGAACAGTGGTTGAAAAACACTGCACTATACCATGCCTTAGGCATATAACATCAGAACAGCAAGACGACTGTGCACTCTTCTGTTAGCTCTGTCAATAGAAGCATTTCTGCTTGCCAAATGGAACACACACACCCCTTCTGTGGGTTCTACTGACTCTCCAGGCTGGATTTGGGGGAAGAGAAGGGAAGAAAGTCCCATTGCACTAGCAGGAACCCTTGCCCTGGCTTCTGCTAGCACACTGGCTTAGTTGAATCCAACCCTATTTCATTAAACCCACCCACTGCAGAAGTGTATTATCCCATATGTCTAGTTCAACAATGCCAGGAAAAAAATGAAATAACGAGAGAATTGTCTTCTTCTGGAAGAAAGAATTAACGGCTCATAGACTGAACAGATTTGTGAAAAGCTTGTGGGTTTTATGATAAAAGCATGAAATTTGCCACAGTCTTAAGGCATGTCCAAATAAAGATTTTCAGATAAGAAGCCATCACCAACTAACATCCTAACAGCTACAGCAAGTGTTATAAATGCCGAGCACATTTTTCCCTCTACTGATGTTTCACTGATAGCAATTGTTTATGGGTTTAGACCATACCAGCAGGGTTATTTTTTTGCTTTGTTTGTACATTTGTATTGCTATTGACCTTGGTTTCCTAAAAACCATGGCAATCAATTTAAGATGCATTGAAATGGTTGGAAAAGATTTTCCAAAATCTATCTCGCTGTCCTGTGCCACTTGGGAATACTTAGTAAAATATGAATTCAAGAGCAAAAGCAATGCATTTCCAAGTTTCTTTTCATTATGATACATTTCCTTTTGCTAATAGCAATATTTCCAGACTGATTGATGATGAATAACTGAGTATTCCTGTAGTCACATACTTTGTATAACTATTTGAAAGCAACAAAAAAGCCACATTACATAACGGTATAAAGGGACCCCTGACCATTAGGTCCAGTCACGGACGACTCTGGGGTTGTGGCGCGGTATACCCTAAAATTAATTAAGAGGGTGGACATTCAGTATACTTTAAGTACCCATTTCCTACTGCAAGGGCAAGGCCAGCAACCTGTTCAGCTAGCATTGCCCACTTTTGTGTATCCCTTTCCCACTGGCATCTCCATGCCTTCTTGTCATGTGGCACCTCTTCTCAGGAACAGGCTTTCTTGCTCTCTGTTTGTTATAAATCTGTTTTCACTTCAGCACACAGGCAGCCACACCCACTGAGAAGGTGGGAGTTCATTTAGGCCAGCTGCAAGTCTCTGGAGATCCTCAAGGCTTGCCAGAAATGGAAATGGCATACACAGCATCTACTCACTTAGTGGGGAAATGGTATACATAGCAAACCAAAACAGCTCCAGACTAGCGTTATCAAGGGACTTATTGAATCCTTAGTATAATCATGGATAACTCGTCTACTAAGCATAAGCATTATTGCTTGTGTGCCAAGGCCCCATGACCCTGCAGTTCCCTGGGGAAAAGGAACTGGACACTGGACAACAGCATATTGGGTTTGGGGTTCAAATAAGGCCAGAACTTTACAGTGAATGGTTTGGGTAAAGCCATTGCTATTCTACTCCAGCCAGTCTGCTGGAACTGCATCTAAGGGTAAACTACATCTTGGAGGGGGTGCCCTATGACCTACAGCAAAGGTCCTGCCTGGGTGCCAAACAGAAGCCACTCCTCCTGGATCCTTTTAATAGGATACCCTTTACCAGGGAGGGGTAGGTAGAGGCTACAACCTCCAATCCATGCATGATTTAGGCTTACCCAATGCCTAACCCCTATGAGGTAAGGTTACAACCCTTGGGGTTTTTTAGTTTATGAAAAAAATGAGTAAGTGAGGACATGAGAGCACAGACAAAAGGAAAAACCTCTTCACATATCACATAATTAAACTGTAGAATTTGTTACCATCAATGCATTGATGGGGATTAGACAAATTCATGGAGGATAGGGCTATTGGTGGCTATTAGGCACAATGGCTATGTTCTATCTCCATTGTCGGAAGCAGTATGCTTCTGAATACCCTTTGCTGAGAATCACAAGTGGGGAGAATGCTGTTGCCCTTGTGTTCTGCTTATAGGCTTTTCATAAACATTTGGTTGGCTACTGTGATAAGTCCCCTATCCAATCAGCTTCTGCTTCACTGAAACCTTGGATTGAGGGAAAGAGGTAACTAACAGTGTCTGTGGCACATCAGTCAGAGAACCTCCTTATTTAAAACAAAATAAAATATAAAATTCCTTCCAGTAGCACCTTAGAGACCAACTAAGTTTGTTCTTGGTATCCTGTTGTTGTTGTTGTTGCTGCTGTTATTGTTAATAACATGGATACAAAAATGAACTTTTGGGAAGGAGGAATGAATCAATCCAGTGCTGACTGATAAAAAAGCTAGTAGTCATGTGAGAAAGAATGGATTAACTCATTCTGTTTCCAGTGAAATTATTTTTACATGGCACTGAAATGGAAAATATGCATATAGTCACTTCTGGTGAGCCCTCCAACAAATTATTTTCACGCAGAGCACTCCCTGTTTAGAATTTAAGCCACCCCATGCTATTACTTCTTCCCTCTGGTTTTCTGCCTCCGGTTTTCTAACACTCATGGCCACTGAGCGCTCTTAAGATGTTTTTTCCTGAGCCTTGGAGTTCCTTCAAGCCTGTTATTATCTATTTGTGTGCAGACAATATTGCTTTGGGTACATAAGCAACTGCACTCAGAAAACTGAGGTCACTATTAGTAATTTGACATTTTAACACTCTTCCTCCAAGAAGATCATGACATTGTGCATCAAACCTCTTTCATTTTTGCCCTTCAACAACACTTTGAGGTAGCTAGGTTAGGAAAAGAGAAAGTGACTAGCCCAGAGTCACAAGGAAGCTTCTTAGCTATACAGGGCTCTGAGCCTTTTTGTTCTCTTCCACCATGTGAACCCAACCAGATAGGACACCTGAGCTTGATTACCAGACCCTGTGTTCAGAAACTTTTTACCATATTTTGTAACCCAAGATTTCTGCCTGTATTCTTTTTGCTTTTGTATGGGAAAACACACAAATCTAACCTTTGAAAGATTGTAAGTAAAATATTTTTCTTAACTTACCAAATTGTGTGGTCTATTCCATGCAAAACAGAGTAGAAAGCTGTAAGCAACTTAAAACTGAATATTTAAAAGGTCTAACAGCTTATATTCCCATGCAGGACCGGTGCTAGGGCTTCTGGCACCCTAGGCGACACCAATCTTCTGGCGCCCGTCCCTCACAAAGCCTGCTTTGGCGGGAGGGTGGAGAGGCAAGCAGCGGTTTCTCCGCTATAGCAGAGAAGCCACTGCTCGCCCATCCAGCCCCCCCCCCCGCCAAAGCCTGCTTTAGCGGGAGGTGCGGGCGCAGGCGGGCCAGTGGCGGGGTGCGGGGCGCCGGGCCCAGGTGGACCAGCGGTGCGGCACCCCCTCCATTTCGGCGCCCTAGGCGGCCTAAATGGACTCGCTGGCCCTGTTCCCATGCTTTACTTTGCTGAATGTTTTGTGTTTAAAACATCTGCTGAGGCTCTTTCTTACAGAAGAGTATTCTGCCCTGTGTTTGGATCTATGGATTCAGTGAATTCTTCTTTTATTAACTAAAAGCAATCATAACCAATGGTGTCCCTCCTTTAAGATGGCTTGTGTATTCCATTGCCCTTTTGTGTATCCCATTGCCTTCTAAGGCAAAGTTGATGGCAGTATGCTAGAGGGCTTTCTTTAAGGTTGCACACCATTTGTGGAACATCCTGCCCCAAGAGCTTAGGTCATCTTCCTCTTCATTTGTGTTCTGTCAGCAGTTTGAAACTTTATTGTTTAAACAAGCTTTTGATACTGCTGCTCCTTGGCGGACTTTTTCCTGCTGCAGTTTTTAGTTTGATAATTTGTGTTTTAATGGTTGATCTATTGTTGCTCTTATGTTTGTGTTTCTATTTGTAAGCCACTTTGAGTAGCTCCTTTGGCTGTTTCTCCAGTCACTGACCATATGTTTTACAAGCTCGTTTTAACATCCATGAGGGTAGTGTTGGGGCTAAATGAAAATATAAAATTGGAGGGAGGGGCTGTAATTTAGTGGTAGAGTATCTGTTATGCATGCAAAACTTCCTAGGTTCAATCCCTGGCATCTTGAGACCCTGAAGAGTCAGTGACCCTGCCAGTCAGTGTAGTCAACATCAATCTAGATGGACCAATGATCTGGCTCAGTATAAGGCAACTTCCTATATTTCCTTGTTCAGTATGCTGAGTTTTGTACCCAGTACACGAATCCCTGTTTAGGGGAAATGATTTCAATGCTAGAGGGTGTAACCTTTCAGGCAGACTTAAGACCTGTACCCTGGCTCCAGAATCAGGAGGCGTCTCCAAATAGTAAGCAATTGGTTGCCTGAGGAGGCTTTGGATGCAGACAATAACTATGAGTTACTTCTCAAATGGCTTCAATAGCTGAATGCATCATACTGTCCAGCAATATAAATTCTCATTGATTTAGATTTTGGCTCCTGCCCTCTGAGTTATGCTAACCACTCCATGATCTCAGAAATTCTCTCACCCTAACTGTAGTAAAAACTAGATCACACTTTATACCAGTTGCTCAAAATCTCCGGAAGAGATTGCAGTTTTACTTGAAGGTTTCCTATGGGCATCTGGTTGGCTGTTGTAAAACCAAGATGCTGGAATAGATGGGCCACTTGCCTGGTCCAAAATGTTCTTCTTACTTTCTTATGTCCTTGTTAAAAGAAACACGTTCAAAGGCATTTAAGAGGACTGAGGAGTGTCCCACATCCATCTCTTGTTTGCAAAGGCCCTCTGATTTGATCTGAAGGTTTTCTCTTGAAAAATGTAACTTGCTTATTTTAATTACTCTTTGCTTAGGAAATTTCAATGAAGAAATAAACACTCTGTGCCATGTAGGTTGAAAGTGACCTGACTAAAATAAAAATAGGAGGTGGTAGATAAAATTTAAAAGTGATAGGTCATGTCTAAGGATGAAGACAGATGTACCATTATTTTAAAAAGCTCTGACAGTGGTATGTACCCAGCTTATGGCTGGCATTGCAGCTGGCATAAGCAACATATGCAGAAGGAGGCCAAGGACTGAATCAGCAGTCAGTCTCACCCCCATTCTTATGAGTCATTTTTATATTATTTTTAGAGACATATACTATATGTGTGTGTGTGCGCACACACACACACACACACACACACACACATATGACATGAACAATATTTATGCAAATATAATACGCCAAAAAAGGTGCACATTACCTTTGTAAATACGGTAGTATGGGTAGTTGTGTAGTGAATACTCAAGAGTATACCCATTGAAACTAATGGACTTAAGCTAAGCATGTTCATTGTCCTAGCTCCCACCCTCAGATAAAAGGCTTAGACTCTGCTCAGGAAATCCCATGCTTAAGTATTCACTACACAACTTCTGCATCAGTGATGGTATAGGTCACAAAGCTCAAAATGGTTCATCAGCAGAGACTAGGATAAAAGGCTAAGTGTAAGCAACAATGCTATCTCAACACCTGCCCCCCTCCCACTTTGCTTTTAAAGTCGTGGGGCAAGGACTATCACTTGGGTGGTTCCTGTTCCTAACAAGAAGGCTGAGCTTACAAGTGATTGCCTCTACTGGGCGGGAGCAGGGAGCTGGTTCTGCTTGCACCTGTGCTGTTGGTGGTGCAATCCTTGGCAATGCAACTTGAGCCCAACCCTCAAACTCATCCTGCAATCTGGCTAGTTCTGCTGATTGGCTAACTGGCTTTTCAGCTATTGTGGGTACCTTGCTCTCTGGAAGCAAAGTGAAACTGGGCTCAGCTGACTCCCCCTCCCCTTCTGAAACATCTGGCAACTCTGGGGGAGGACCCTCATCCAGATCACTGCCCTGGCTGTCTCCACCCACTGACGTGGAGTCCTCCTATTCTGACAACTTATGCTAGACTCCATGGGTACCACAACACCCATTTATTTTAATGAGTCTGACTATGACTATAATTGACAAGACTCCTAAGATTGGGCAACATGATCACATTACACCTCCACTTCTCCATCTCCACTGCCTGCCAGTCCATTTCTGTGCTCATTGCAGATTCCAGTTTTGACCTTTAAGGCCTTGCCTGTCTTGGGATCAGGATAAATCACCTTTCTCCACATGGACCTATACAGGCCTTGAAATGTTGGGAGGTTATCAGAGTGCCCTTGCCAAGTGAGGTGCAGAAGGTGGCTACAGGAGAGAACCTTTTAGTGGTGTCACCATGGCTATGGAATGCTACCTGCTTTGGTCTCATTTTGATTCCTGGCATATACCTTTTACTTTTTCCAGGTATTTTAATGCATCTTAGGTTTAAGCTGTTTTGACTCTCTGCAGATGTTTTGGTACTTGCATAAACTTCAATGACTTGCTTGGCTGGAACCCCAAGTAACTGGTGCCATACTTTTTTTTTGTCCTTGAAAGAATTTCTGTGAAATAGACTCCTCTGTGAACTGGACACACTCTGGAATGCCACCGTGTTTGGGCTGAAACTTAGAGCTGTTATCTTGATGCTGTGACTCAGCAGACTGGTGCCCACCAAGGCACAATCAAGTCCTAGCAGAAGGGCATCCAAATTCCAAGGCGAGTCTCTCCCCTGTTACAAGAGCCCAACCCTCCAAATACCAGTCTGGGTCAGCTTCATAGTTCCTGCCATAGTGCCAATGAACATAGCCATGCTTATTTTTCAGAGGAGGGTTTCATAAAAGTGTATCAGAGCAGATGAGGAAAATAAAAGTACTAGGTTCAACTCACAGATCAAAGTATGACTGCAGCTCAGTGGTACAGCACATCCTTTCCATGCAGATGGACCAATGGCCTGGGCTCAGTATAAGACAGCTTCCTATGTTCACACAATGCCAGTAGAAGTGAAGAAAAGAGTTCTTGACTTCCAGCCACAACCACTTGGAACCCTTTATGCTGTTGTAAAAATCGAAAGAGAGGGAGCAAAGTAAGCCAGAGATGTTTGGCTTTGCTCCTCTCCTCAGCAAGACTACAAAGAAGAGCAGCACACTTGGAAGAATTTCCAAACAATTCTATAGCCTGTTGCCGTCCACCAGGGTCCCCATTTAGGGAGAAAGAATGGCCTCACCCCTGAATTTCAACCCACTTGCAATTATGCCTAAATATTATTAAGTGGTCTAAAAGTAACCATAACAAATGCTATTTACAATGCAATGCTTTTAGTAAGAGCAGGCTTTTGACAATTGTGGCATGGATGGGGTAGTGTGGAGAGCACAGCTGAAGTCTATCTGGAATATCCCACAGGTCAAAGAACTAAAGTGCTTAGAATCTGTTCTGTATGTAGAACTTAGAAACTGGTACTTGTAGGTACATTACCCGTCTGTGCTGAGTTGTAGCATATTAGCCAATCAGGCTGTTGAAGGAAAATGCTTTTATTTGGCATGGAGACGTTACTGGTTATGAGGGAGCCCAGGTAGACAAAATCGTCTACCACCTGAAGCATGTGGTCACCAATGTTGATGTGTGGAGTGCTGGCAATGTTCTGACCCAGGATGTTGGTCTTCATCCGGCTGGTGGTAAGGCCAAACTCCATGCAGGCTTGGGCAAAAAAGTTGCTGAGTCTCTGTAGTGCTTCCTCATTGTACATTTGTGTCATTTGTAAACAACATCGCTCGGATAAGGACCAGTCACACTTTTGTCTTGACATAGAGACATGCCAGGTTGAACTGACCCCCGCCGTTTCTTGAATGAATGTACACACTGTCTTCAGTCAAGCTGAAGGCATAGGAGAGCAACAGGGAGAAGAATATGCCAAGGAGAGTTGGGGTAAGAACACAGCCCTGTGCCACACCACTCTTTATAGGGAAAGTGTCCAAGGATGAGCCATCATACTGGATGGTGTTGCACAGGTTCTCATAGAAGGACACATTAAACATTTCCCAGCAGGAATAGGTGTTTGCAGGCTGGGATCCTCCTGACAGCCTGTTCTAGTTCCTCATAAAATTGGTCCTTGGTCTGTATGTCAGAACACATAGTGGGAGCATAGACCAGGCTTCCTCAACATTGGCCCTCCAGATGTTTTAAGACTACAATTCCCATCATCCCTGACCACTGGTCCTGCTAGCTAGGGATCATGGGAGTTGTGGGCCAAAAACATCTGCAGGGCCAAGGTTGAGGAAGCCTGGCATAGATGCTCAAGATTTTAACCGGACCAAAGGTGGTTGAGAGACAGAAGGAAAGCATTCGAAACCCTTGGCCAGTGGTTCTATTGCAGACATAAGAGCCAACACTTCTGCCAGAAAAAGGTATTGATCTTCCCTCAGTCTGCCATTCGAAGCAAGTCTGGCTGCTATAGTTGTGTGCACATGTGCCAGGATACATGATTACTATTCTGATGCAAGTCACCAATATTTTGGGGCCTGTGGGGATATTTGCAAATGGAAAAAAATATTGTGGGCACCCCACACAACAGAGTTTCTTTAAAGCCTAATTTCAGGGTAGGGGAAGAGGGGACCATGTAGGCACCAGGAAAGTCCTCCATGGACACATGGGCACTTTCAGGTGGTATGTTGGTGACCCTGCTCTGATGAATATCCAAAGCATTCAGTTGAGCATATCAGTGGGGCATGCCATCATGTTTGGGATGGGGCTGCTAATCTAGCTGTTTGGTTATTTTCAAAGGTGGACACTGGATGCGACAGAGAGGATTTACTTGGGTAACTAGCCACAAAGATCTTTACAGAAATGCTGCCTTCTACGATTGAACACCCTGCCTCTGGAGCCCCTCTTAATCTATATCTCCAACGTGTTATCCTTCTAGGCAGAGACCACACATCACTTCTATGTAATGTATAGTGCCTAAGCAAACAGCTGGCCAAGAAATAAATGTTAAACAGCGGTAGTAATGTAAGTTAAATCAGTTGTATATCATCAGCTTCTGCGTATCACTTTTTGCATTAGTAGAGCTGGGTGGGGGTGGAAAGGATCCCTTTCAGAGTCTGCTTTCATACTTCTTCCTGCTGATGGTGGAGCAGAGCAGATTGATCTGGGAGCGTCTTTCAGTGTCCATTCAGTTTAGGAAGAAGTCCGTAAGAAGCACATAAAGCTACTAGTGAGAGCAGCACTTGTTCCAGACAAAAGATCATGCTACATGTGTCATAAAAAGGCAGAGATGTCTTCCAGATGTTTTATTGTGTTGGGCCTGCACAGATGTTTTCTATGTCTGCCCATAAATGTTAGAAATGTAAAACATTTGTGGTCCCACAGATGCAAAGATTAAATTATGCAAGAGATTGGATAAATCTCTGTGTAATGCGAGAAGACCATGAACCGCTCACATTCATTGCTTTTAGTAAAATACGTCCCATTTTTTCCAGCATGCATCTGTGAAAGAGACATTTATTGTTATTAAATGGAATTAAACATTACATCTGATGCTGAAAAGCAGCACACACAGGGCTATAAAAAAGATCCCCTGATACATCACAAACAAGGCCACGAGACCTCCTGATCTTAGGGTGACGCTTATAAAACAGCAATAATAGCACTGCGCCACCAGGGATGAGAGTACTCCCTTCTCCCTCCTCAGTGCTGAAGGCTGTGTGATTCAAGTTTGCAGTTCAAACAATATCTTCAGCATCTGTATCACATGCACACTTCCTTCAGCTCTCATCCAGAAATACTTCTAGATGGTAAGAATCTGCATGCCTACCGCTGTGCTAAGCTATTGGTAAACTATCTGCTGAACAGGAAAGTGTGTGTGCTTGGATTTAGCCCCTCCAGAAGGTATGGAGGATACACACATGGCACGTTTTTGCAAATACAGGGTCACACTTAAAAGGGCAATCCTTGCACAGATATTTTTTTCTATGAACATGTCCTCCTCCTTGCTGGGTCAGTGTGAATATCTGCAGTCACCAAGGGAGGCTTGCCTCTGTGTTCCCTGATTCAGGACATTAAAGTTCTGGTGTTGGGAATGCAATGAATGATGGTAAATAAACAGAAGCTTAATCCAGAGAAGGCGGAGGTACTCTAGGCTTGTTAAGCATATTAGGGAATAGGGGTTCAACATATGGTGGGTGGGGTTTCACTCTTCTTGAAGACCAGGTTCACTCCTGCCTGAAACATGATGCTCAGGTTTTAGCAGTGACCACAACCATTTTTCTGCACAGGTAAGGCTAGTGTGCTAATAGGTCATGGTACTTACATTTTGATCTAGAACAGCAAAGATTTTTAAATTATTATTTTTTTAAAAAAAAGCTTCCTGAGATTTATTCCGGTTTTTGAAAATTATGTGTTGGTTTTGTCCAGATTGTTTTCTCCGTTTTTTTTTTTTTGTTTGTTTCTAAAATCTCACTCACTCCCAGCCACTGTCAAGAACGAAGAATAAGAGAGTTAATGCATCTTATCCTGTTAACATCTGCATTCACCGGAACCCCTGGAACACTGTGTATAGCCACAAGGTCTCCAGAGGATTCCAGCAGCCCAGGGAGGCAAGGCCTTCTTTCCTTCCCAGGGAGTCTGGCATGGGAGACCCTTAGAATAGATACTGCAGAGAAGCACAGAGACACATGTACAAAAAATAATACTAATCTAGGACATCATCACTACTCCCTACAACACGCCCCCCCCGGCAAAGTATCCTTTCACAACCTCTGTCTCAAGGGAAATGTCTTAGGGATTGGGCTTTACACTGCCAATTAGAAATGAGTTTTCTGTTAAAGTACAGATTGGATGTGGATGGGATTAAGATCCCAGAAGGAAAAGGGGAAACTGTGGGTCTCCCTGAGATATATCTCCGAACAAGAGCAAAGGCTTCCGTAGCTGCCTACAACTACAGCTAAAACAGAACTGAACCACTAGCCCAGATGAAAGTCTTATATAATTTAGGGGTGCTACAGGGTGTTTACCCAAGCTTTCTTGGACTCTTGGCTCTTAATTTTTAATTTTTGTTTTATACTCTGCTCAATTTTAATTGTTATACAGTTTTGTTTTGTTTTCATCCCATTTTTAGGAAATGTTATTGTATTTTTATTGCTTTTATGTAAACAACTTAGAGATTTTTATTAATACTTTTCTGTAACTAAGGCTGAAATCCTAGTTCCACTTACCTGAGAGTAAGCCTCAGTGAATTTAGTGGGGCTTTCTTCTGGGTAGACATGGTTAGAATTGTGCTGTAAATAAATAACGTTTTTCACATGGAGTGATAAAGCAGCACATCATAGTGGAGTGGAAAACACATTCTGATAGCATGTTAAGATGGTGATGTCCCAAAGTCAGAATGTCCCACTACAGAACTTTGGATATATTAATTTCTCCGTTGCTATGAAAGTAGATTTTGCATTTAAATATTTAAAAATGAAAATAATTCCAATATGTCACACAAATACTATATTATTTGGCGTGTCAAAATTCTCTAAGTATCAGAAAACCCGTAAAATCTTGCACCAAAGACAGTTGGCATTCTGCTAGCCAAGTGAATACATCCTTCAAATATACACTACTCCACTGTGGACAAATGGGTGGGCACCAGAAACTAGTACATAGTGTGAGGGGGAAAGGACCTGTTCTTAGCAAATAAATAGAGATGAGGCCAGAGCTTGCTTTCTGGAAAGACAGGTGCTGAGGCCAGAGTTTGTTAGGAAGCCATGTGCTTTGTTCTCCAAGTGTGAGGGAATAACTTTGATAACTCAGCACTAAAGAAAAGGGACCTTGCAACTGCTTAGAAAGCCCACTTCACATACTCTAAAACTCAGTGTCAAAAAAAGATTCCTAAGCTGAGTCCTGCCATTTGCCATACCAAGCCATAGTTGGAAGGTAAGATATGGTAAACGGCAGTCACTATAAGCACCACATCACTTCCTTACAGAATGGACACATGTAATTACAGCAAAACCAATACCTATTGGTTCTGTGAATAGGAAAACACAGCAAATCAGACTCCGGAATGTAATGTATAAACAAATTCATAGGCCGTGTATATGTGTCATGATTCTGTATATGCTCAAGAGGGAAGTTTAGCAGTGCAACAGATGGTTCCTGTTTAAACAAAGGCAAGAATGCTATAGTACATGGCAACCCTTTACCAACACCTATCCTGACAGATTTGTGCTGACACAGCACTGTCCATGTCTACAATGCAGACAAATGTGGGACTTATATATGGCATAATGAAGATCGTACCGGTAGAGGCACACCAGAGTATGTGAGATGTCCATGAGTCTGAAGATTGCCACAAGTACAAGCACAACCTTTATTTGTGTTGTAATTCATGTTTACTTTGCATTCATTTTTCGGGTTTTTTTTCAAATAAAGTAATTTTGCTATAATCACAGATTGCAGGAATATAGGCTCAATTATCTAAAAATTATTCAGTCACTGTTTTTCTTTCCAGACCAAAACTTGGGTGTAGGACAGTGGACCAGAAGGTATTATTAAGTCTATCCTACCAGGATAATTCCAACACATACCTAACATGAGATCCACATAGTAGTGCTTGTAGGGTCAGCTGTTATACATGTTGCATTCTACCCTCTCTTATGCACTAAGTTTAATGTGTTCAAACCAGTGCCACACAGAGAAGTGTAAAAAGGGCAATTCCCAGAAGAACAAATAGATCCACAGCCTTAGAGTTAAACTAAACATACACCAAAAGAGGCTCAATGATGTCAACTCTTTTTTTTAAATGTGTGTTTTTCTAGCAAACCAACAAATTGGGTCCATGTTACAGCCATTGGCTGGTCTTTCCATCTGTTCTACCTCCTTCTCCAGTTAGGGAGCCACGCTCCCTGTAACCACTTCCTTGAGATGGGAAACTTTGATTTCAGAGAAGTGTTTGTGAGGAGGTGCTTTCTTTTCCAGAAGGAGAAGGTGGCATGAGGTGAACAGCGCATCTCCTTGCATGCTTTTCTTCAACTTTTTAAAAGTTCACTCACTAGGAAAAGCAAATGTGGCCATTTTATTTTGGGCTAAAGAGTCAAACTGTGAACTGAATTAACAACAGAGCAATCAGGCTGAGAATGCTGGCTGGTTTCATTTTGTACAGATTGAATAATATCTGCTCATACACAAATGAAATAAATATATTGCAGTAAGTATTTGGTTTCCCTAGAATAATGACTAATGGGCATAAATATATTCCTCTACATAACCTTTCAATCCTTTAATGCCAAGCAGATCAGAGGGAGCCTGGGCTTCACTCTTCTCGTAGCAGTGGCACACTGACCCTATATATATGACATATGTAGCAGCATTTCAGACTGTCATTTTGCACTGTGTGGGAAAGACAAAAAAAGGGTTGAACATGTCACTAAGGTCATTCTGCTCCCAGGGCCATTTAGTACCAGTTCATCAGTGATTACTTCTATCTTTCTCCTCCATCCAGATGTTCTCATAATGTTAAAGTCTGAAAGATACCCCACTACAAAATTTAGCAAAATATTTTCAGTGAGATGTACAAATACCTCCCCTCGAGCAGAAGCTCTATACTGTAGAGGCCATAGAGTCTATGGCACAGAAAACTGTGGCGATAAAATTGTTACTGCTAGGAAAAAATAAGCGAAACACTTATTTAAAAAATTGGTTGGAGTGGATTGCGGCATCCACACAAAAAGCTCAGATGCATTTTTTAGTGTCATGTATGAAAAACACCCACAGCCTCAGTCTCTGCAGTCACATTTTTTGCCCCCATATCTGGTTTAATAAAAGTTTAGTCTGTACAAAGCCAGGGAAATGCTCCAAGCAAGACAATGGAAAACTGTCACATAAAGACAAGAAGCGCACTGTTCTGAACAAGAAAAATCCCCAAACATTTGTCAAGGAAGGTTTAGGTACAATTAATCCTGCCTGAGTGGAGAGGATTTGAAATAGATGACCCTTGAGGTTCCACCCAATCTTATGGTTTTCAACATGAAACAAATAGAGGAAAAATATATATGACTCACAGAACAGTGCCAGTGAGTTTTTGTTTCTTTTCTGTCCTAGGGTAGCTGAAAGGGCATGAGTCCATTTGCAGGTTCTGTTAATAGTCCTTGACTGATGAGTGAGACTGTCAACACAGGACATGGAATGCAAGAACTAACCAACTTCCAAAAACTCATTTTCTATCAGGGCATGTCTATGCTGTTCTGATAAATGTGAGAGCTGTTGCTTTAAAAAACAAATCAGAACTCCCTGCTACATTCGCACTGTAGTACGGCAGAAGATTTTCTTGTCTTTGCAAGCACCAGTGTGAACAAACAAAAACCATACCCATCAGTATAGTGTGGACATTATCTATGATACAGGTGTCAGGCTCAACTGAGCACAGGGGAAGAGTCAGGCTCAGAAATTGAGCCAAGTGAGAGACAGGCCCGGCTCTGCAGATGAAAACTGGCTGACAGGTATTCAAACCCCCTTCACAAAGAAGTCACAGACACAGATAGTTCTCAAGAAGGGGGAGAGTTAGGAGGCAGTCCAAGGGTTGCTAGGCAACCAGCAGAGAGGCAGAGGATTGAGTGTGTCTAGTGGAAGCAGGGTGGGGGAAGTCCAGCCTCTCAGTCCCCATTCTCGAAGACTGGACAAGGTCAGTGTGCAATGGAAGGGCAGGAATCTGGCATCCTTCCTGCTGTAAGAGGGGCAGAGATTCAGACTGACCAACTCCTTCAATGAGATCAGGCTAGAAGCTGCGCTCTGGATGTGTTTTTTATAAATAAAAGTCCATAAAACTGCCAGAGAGTCATTAATTCTTATTGAGGCTTGCTTGCCTGTCTGAGATCATTACAACAAGCCAAAAGAGATTCTCATCAAGAAAAAAAGGAACTCTTGCTTGGTCTCTACCCCTCAGGAAACATGTTCTCAACACCTATTCCTACCATGGTTTCTCAAAGCATTTACGGTAACTATCCAAAGGGTGCAAGGAAAAATTGAATTCAAGGGGTGGCAAGAGTCACAAGTAATGGGGGCTGCTAAAAGAAAGTTGCTGCTACATGGCCTTTCCATATTAACTATGAACCTGGCTATATTTATGAGTGCAGCTAGTAATGGTGGCCCTGGAAAGCAGGGGAGCCGAGGAAACATTGCTATGCTGCCCAGTTTCTGTATCCTGTGGGTAGAAAGAAACAGAAAGATTAAACATCTGCACAAAAATAGCCCTATAAATTTTGGGATCTACCTTGAACTATATTAACAGCTGGAGACCACAAATAATTTTCTGCAAATATATGCTTTTACTGACATAGGTTCTATGAGGAGGAATTCCTGTGCTATATTATGCAGAACATGTGCTGGCCTGTTGAACTCCACAGTGTCAAGTGAGCAGGGTGGCTGTTCAAGAGCAAACATCCAAAGTGTTATTTGTCAGCTGTTATAACCACTTTTCTCTGGCCTCGCTGTTCGGAGGTGTCGTTTCCCACAAACTGGGTACATGTCCAGTAGGGCTGCTGCTGTTTCCTGTTGTGTTTATAGCTTCCTAATGGCTACCTGCTCTGCTCAGAGATGCTCTTGGCACCACAGTTGCCATGCAATAAGCATATGTTGTGCAGATGGATTGCACAGATGTATGGATCTGGCAGCAGCTGTTTCACACTGCACTTGTAATAAGGAAAACCCCCACAGATCTTGGAGAAGAGGCAGGAAGCGCATCTTTCACCCTCTCACAAAGCAGAAATTAAAAACCTACCAATCACTACTTAAACAACAAAAGAAAAGTGCATTGGGAAATACAAAGGGCACAATCATTGTTTGCTTTTAAGTGACAGGCTAAAACATTTTTGTTTACTCGGACCTTCAATTGTTAATTGGGTGGGTAGTGAGTTATGTTTCTTGACCTTCCTAGTGCTAATAATTTGATGTAGTGGTTAGGGTGTGCCCTTTTATAAATATTCTTGGAAGAGCATGTTTACCTATTGCGTTTTAGGTCTGGTTTAAATGGAGTTTTACTGTCTTTTATGCTGTAAGTCACTTTGGGACATCCAAAGCCTGCCTGCCTGCCGGTCTCCTAGAGCAAATGAGGTAGTGTCCCACCAACCTCAGTGTGCCCTAATGGCTCTCACCTACCTGCCTTCCCACTTAGCAACAAGACCAGGGGGTGGAAGTGCCTGTCAGCTTCCTCTTCCTTAGTCTCTGTGTTGCCCTTGTAGAATTCAGGATGGTAGAGACAAAACCAGAATTAGGAAGCTCTGTTTGTCATTGGCTCTGGCTCTACCTACTGTTGGACTCCCTTCCTCCTGCCCTATCCTTTCCAATGGGCACCAGCAGCCACTGCTCTGCTGCTCACCTTAAGTACAGTACTGCCATCACTGCTGGTGAGGTCACCAAGCTGTGCTCTTGACCAAAGCAGACTATATAAACACTTTTCCTGTTACCCTTCATCATCTTCCTTCCAATCAGTCCCATTCAGCTTTACAGCAATGAGGATCAGCAGGAGAGGGCAGGTGAGTGAGGGGGCAACAGCAGCATCCATTTGACAAGCATAGTGACAGCAGTGCATGGGCCCTAGAACTGCTCAGCCATGAAATGATACTCAGCTCAATGAAACTTCCAACTAAAGCTGGCAGCTGCCTGCTCTCTCCTGGATTAGCCAGTTTCTGACAAATGTGCGCCTTTGTGCAGATGTTTAGATTGAGATGAGTGAGGAATTTATTAATGGTTTGAGAATGCAAAGAGCTTTCTGGACTTTTGTCTGTGTGAGTCGTCTGCTCTAGGGCACAAAACACTTCACTTTTTCCATTCACTTCCAGGCTGCTTCTGCATTATGCACCCACTTGCTGCTTCTGCGCAGACTTGCTCTCTTCATCAAAAGAGCTCTCCCTGACAAGGGGGAATGCAGATTTCTGCCCCATTTATTTCACTCTACCTTGATGATGTCACCTTTACATAAGCTGGGGCGCTACCTCCCATTATGGATGCCTTTAGATTTATAACATCATGGCCACACACAGAGATGTTACAGCCAACCTGTGACCGTTTCCTTTCTGAAGTTCAGAGGCAAGTACTGGCATTTACTCAGCCAAAACAGCATCATCCACACACAAGAAAAGATTATTAGCAGGCTTGGAGGAAACTCCAGGTTTTGCAGAAGTAACAAGCCTTGTTTCTTAAGTTAAAAAGAGAGAGCTGCCATACACTAAGTCAGATAATTGGTGCATCTAGTTCTGTGTTCTCTAAACCAGGGTTTCCCAAACTTGGGCCTCCACCTGTTTTTGGACTACAATTCCCATCACTCCTGCCCACTAGTGCTGCTAGGGATGATGGGAATTGTAGTCCAAAGCCAACCAGAGAAACCCTAGTCTACATTGAGCAGTAGCTCAGCAGGGTTTCAGGCAAGGTTCTCTCCCAGTACCTGGAAATATCAGGAATTGAAAAGCAATCCATCACTAAGCCATGTCCCCCTCTTTTCATATTAAATGTAAGATGCCCTCAAAAGGTCTTTAGGCTTTGTCCCTCCCCCAGCAAATATCATGCAGTATCTTTGTGGTGAATTAATGACCTTGCCAATGGTTGTGGGGTTTTTTTTGGGGGGGTGATATTTAGCACAGATCTAAATTTATAGTGCAAACCTTCATTTCTTTTATTTGCCACTGCAGCTTCTTGAATGGAGAAGGATTCCCCGCCCATTGCATAGTGCCACAGAAGCATGGAAGCTGCTTTCCCATGACACAATTCCACATCAGTGGGGAGTGGGTAAGAATAAAACCACTGCATGGACAGGTGAATCATATGGGAACCCAACTGGTTCCTAGACAGGAAGGAGGGTGCCAGCTGGAATATTGGAAGACCCAGCCACAGCCACATATCTGCAATGTACTGTATTTCCATGGGATCTGATTCCTTACATTTTATGAATGCCTAGGAAATATCTGACCTCCCCGCCCCAGGAGGTCTCTCCATGAAGAACAGAGACCACAGTTTCAGACAGAAATGGAGAAAGAGAAGAAAGCTGAGTTTGAACCCTGCAAGCATAATAAAGCACTGTCTGTCTTCTGAAAGATCTGATATAATCTGTGGTTTTGGGCCATTTGTTGAAGTGTTGAGCTATGCCTCTACCTATACATAACCTTCTAAATGAACGCAAATATTACAATATGCCAATAAGCCTCCACCAACCACCGTCCAAAGGGACCCAAACCAAGGAAAGGACAGCACCCCTGGAACACCTAAGCATTTGGAGAAGTGGGACAAGGGTAACAGTATAATAAACCTTTGTGTTTGATAAAACATCTAGCAGAATCATAGTTCTGAAAAGTTTTGTGAAACTAAAAAACCTATACTGAGCAAAGGTGTCCAGTAAAGCATAGCCCTTTATCCTGTCTCTCTCTCTGTGGCATTTTGCTGTGTTTCCTGACCTTTCTGTATTTAATCATGGTCATGGCTGATAGAGTGTGGACTGTTCCCCCAAAACAGTGCCTACACTTTGCCTGTGCCAGCAATGAGAAGCAGACAATGTGAATCTCTGTATACAACGCAGAACTCGAGGTCCACTAGAGTCCAAGCCTGCCTGGTATATCATCCAATTGCTCCCCTGGTCCTCCATTGATGAAAATCAGGCTTGAAGGATTTGCCAAAGCATCTTGTTTAAGTTACAAAGGCTCCTCGTGCACCAAGGATTGAGCTGCCTGCCAGGATTCTTTAACACAGCAATTGATTTACAATATAATTAGAAGCAAAGAGGCATCCTGCGGAGCCGCTTATCCATCCTTAATTTTCCATAAGCAAAGGGTCTATTTTTAAAACTGGAAGGGCCTAGCTGAGTATTGTTTTCCAGAGGAGGGAACAGGCAACAGGAGCCCCTGTGGCAGCTAGGCAGGCAGATACTACCCACCCTGTGCCCTGAAGGCAGTGTTGTAGCTTTATACAGGAGTACATCACTCCCCTCCTTCTCCATTTCAGAAAGATGGCTTATCCTGCTTTTTTGCTTCTGTGCAGTGTGAACTCTGGGGAGCAATCAACTATCACTACCTTCAGCAGGAGGCAGGCCAGTCAGGGGAAGGAACAACCCCCAGGGATGCACACCTTTGTTCAAATGAACAAGCGCATGGGGCACCAGTCACATTCCTGAGAACATATACACACACTTAGGCACAGGTGGATGTGGTGGATGATGAGGCAGCCTTGTTGGCCTCACCCATCTCTCCCTTTCCCAGTCCTGCCATCATTTCCCTCCCTTACCTACTGGAAGAAGAAGGACTGCACATGTGCCCAAAAGGAGGTGCGGGGAGGAAGACAAGAGGAACGGGTGGGGAAATGCAGCTACCTTATCTCAAATGACATTAGGGAATGGTTGTAGCTTAGTGACAGAGCACAGGCTTTGTATGCAAAAGGTCCCAGGTTCACTCACTGGTACATCTAGGTAAGGATGGGAGAGAACCTCACCTGAAATCCTGGAGAGCTTCTGACAGTCAGTGCCAACAATACCAGGTTAGATGGACCAATGGTCTGACTAGGCATATGGAAGCTTCCTGTGTTCCTATGTAACATGATACACTTGGTCTCGGGCAACTCTAGGCATAAGCACCACCTCTTGAACCAACCAGGACCCTGTGGTCTTTATCAGAGGTCCTTCTATGTGCATAGTTGTCAACCCTCCCTGCTGTTTCCCAATGCTATAATAAGGGAATTTCCGGCAAAAAAGGGGAAAGGTTGACAGCTATGTCTATGTGTGCTTCATCTGAGGGAGGTGCCAATGATGACTACATGAGGAGGGGCCTTTTCATTGATGGCTCGTGTTTGTGTAATATTCTCCTCAGGGAAATGCACCTGACACCATCATTGTCAGTTTTTAGGTGCTAGATTATTGGGGCTTTTGGTTGCTTAAAAAGGTAAAGGTACCCCTGACCATTAGGTCCAGTTGCAGACGATTCTGGGGTTGCGGCGCTCATCTCGCTCTATAGGCCGAGGGAGCCGGTGTTTGGACAGCTTCTGGGTCTTGTGGCCAGCATGACTAAGCCTCTTCTGGCGAACCAGAGCAGTGCACGGAAACGCCGTTTACCTTCCCGCCAGAGCAGTACGTATTTATCTACTTGCACTTTGATGTGCTTTTGAACTGCTAGACAACAGGCACTCACCCCATCGCGAGGATTTGAACCGCCAACCTTCTGATCAGCAAGCCCTAGGCTTTGTGGTTTAGACCACAGCACCACCTTAGTTAGCCCCTATTATGGTGCTCATCTTTTAAAGAAATGGGGCAGGACTTGTACTGTTCAATGAGCATGTTAGGAATTTTGTATTATATGTTGTTTTTAATTTAATTAATTTTTCAAATGCCCTTTCCAACCCTCTGCATAGTATTTAATAAAGGGATGGTAGCAATGTTTGGGCAAAATTCCCCAGAGACCAAAAGGAAGTAGGAAAACAAGTAGTGTTAGATAAGGATGGTGGTGTTAAATGCCTTATATGGTGAATTAAGAAGTGAACATCTTAGGTGTACATGCACACTAAAAGTGCAGCATATGAATGAAATGGCCAATAGTGAGTTCATCAACAACACTGCTTGTTACAAGCATAAAATAAGAAGCATATTGTTTACCCAAACTCTACCCTTATGATGGGGCAGGAGGGAAACATACAAATTCAGCTCTATTGGATGGCTCTGGGTTCTAGTTTTATGAGAGAGGAATAAATTCACATAACAGAGAAGTTTACTCTGACTTTGCTTTTGATTAAGGGATTGTCCTCACTAGAGTTTACCGTGTGCTTGCTGCTGTTTGCATTCCCATTTAATTTGCATAGTCCATATGATATGACCCTCAAATACCACCAATCTCAATGATTTCCCTCTGTAAATTCAGGTTTACTCAATACAGGGATAATTTAACAAGTTGTGGGAAATTAGGCTCCGAACTGCTCCACTCAGGGTTGCAGACTTTTTTGTTTCTGTGGTGTTTTTTTTTTTTATTGGTGCGTGGATCAGTTGTCACTTTCTCTTACTCCCCTTTCCATGCCCACCACTTTCTTAATGCTTTCATTTCTTTTCTCTGCTTGTAACTATTTCTCATGTATTCATGAATGGAGCACTATTGTTATTATTATTATCCTTCAGATTTGGACAAAACCAGGAAAAAAATACCAAAAAAATACAGTTTACTTTTGCACACTTCTTGGGCAGGGATTTTTTTTAGTAATATTAGTAAAATATGCACAAAGCTACCTGCACACATGCCCTGTTGGTATTTAACTGGCATAACAGAATCACACAATTAGAAGGCTGGGAAAGGGAATGCCTTCTGGTATGAATGGGAAAGACCAAAATTACTTACAACTTACAGATTCAAATGCATGCAGGTGTGGACAACTCCATTCTAATTCAAGTGGGGTGAGTGGTTTAATAGATAAACAGTACTCAAATGTGGACAAGCCCTTTAGAAGACTTTTCAAAATGGATTAGTAGAACAGCTCATAGCACACTGGAAACCATTTGTAAGTGTGGAGCCCTCTTGCCACTTTTGGAAGTTTGCATCTTGGTTATTTCTTCCACCTCAATTTTTCTTTTGCCTCTCTTATGTGGTCAGTTTATCTGTATGCTTTATCTTATGCTGCTCTTGACTGAATAAAGTTTGATACTGATACTCTTTTGCCTCTCAGTTCTTACATTTCTGGAAATCCTATATGGTAATAGTAAGCTCATTCTCCAATTATGAATCCTTACGTAGCTAAAATGGCACCATTCATGTACAAGGGTGAGGCACTGTCAGGTGGGGGGGGGGACCCAAAGACATGCAGAAATTCAAAAAAACCTTTACAGGTGGGCACATAATGCTAATTGGCTATTGTGGGAGGTGGGACTGGAAGATGGCATGGCTGGAACCCTGAACAGGGCATTCTACACCGCAACATTTTATTGCAGATTCCTCTAGCAAAATAGTATTTTGCTCCATGATTGATATGTGCAGATGCAGACAGTATAGATGAGCCATGATCAGAGATAGGATTATAAGGTAAAATGACCAATATTCCTAACATCAAGGCTGTTCTTGTTTCTTGTGTTCTTGCCTGACACAATTCCATGGAAGACACCAAAGTTTCATCTGCAGTGAACTTTGCCCACTGCAGCTAATTTCCCTGACCTAACGTTCTCATCTTCAAACAAGGCCACCTCCAAGTGATACAAAAATACATATCTGTCTGGTAAACATCTCTTTTCTAAACCAACTAGATTTTCACACAGACACAACATTTCCCTCCTACAGTAGATTCCCAAGCCCCTCTCCAATTTTAAATTCTGCCAGTAATGGGGATTCCGTTTCATCCCCTGGGAGATTACTCCACAGACTCATAGATCTTATTGCCAGGAAGGCAGGATTTCCCCATATCTGTCCTCCATTAGCCAGTTGTTGGATTAGCAATCACTCACTATTCCTAACCAGTTTCCTCCCTGTCAGGCTAAAGTAGTTTCCTTTTGCCTTTGTTGTCATTCGTCATGATGACAGTCTTAGATCCTCCTCAAAAGAAGTACAATACCTTCACATTAATCAGCATTCTGTTTTTCTACTAGTAAATGTTCAAAGATTTCATGCTGCTATCTAAACCAAACTTATTTTCTCCAGGGCCAGTCACCCAGTTAAGATGAACTGTCATGTCTCTTTAGGCGGCATTTACATTGATCAATCCATCCAAAACTATGGCTAAGCAGAAAATGTTAAAATGCATTCTCTCTTTTCTGGTTTCAAGCTCACAAGTCTTTCAGTCACCACACCGGGAGAAGTGTTTTGTAACTTAAAAAAGTAATAATCCAAACATCCAACAATGCATGTTTGAGAGAGGTTTGTCTGGTGTACCTTTTGACTGTATATGAGAGTATATGAGAGTGAGTGAATGATTTGAATATTTCCCTATGTTAAAAACTCCAAATGGATGGCCATTTGCTCCAATTAACAATTTTCAGCATGGTATCTTCCTGCAAATAGTCTCCCCATGCCCATTTTGAGTTAAGAGTGGAAACTTTTACTAACCCCACTGCACCACCAGCATTAGTCAGTCACCTCCTTCACTGGATGGTCTTCCACACATGTTCAAATGTATCTCCAGCTCCAGCTCTGTGACCTAAGATGCACCAATATAGGGCCCCCTCCAAGAGTGCATTTATGTACCCCTTTTCACAGAGGGCACACCCAGTGGTTTCTAACCCTGTGCTCAATTTTCACCAGCTTTGTAGAATTGTATTTGTTTGACCACAGGTCATCACAGAACAGCCTGCACTCCATTATGCAGATAGGTGCCAGGCCAGCAGCTCTTGTCTCCCGCAGTGGGGTTGGCTTTGACCACAGAATAATGCTGTTGGGTACAGCTTTGCAATCTCCAGAGCAAGGCTGTGGGGAGCCAGAGCACATTGCCACGCTAGGCTGGGGTGACGTAGAGGCCTCCCAGGCACCGCTCTGCCAAGAACCCATTATGTTCTCCAGATGCTGCTTTTCCTCTCCACAAAGGGCAGCAATTGACACAATAAACCAACTATTTGTGAAATTGTTCTGGAGGGGCAAAGCAGCCCACATTAAATAGAAACATCTTTACCCACCCCCAAAGAGTGCAGTGGGGAAGAATTCCCGAGACCTGATGTTATACCACTGGGCACAGGCATGGAAATGTGCATGAGAATGAATTTTCCAGATGAATGCTTTACCCTCAAGCAACCTAGTGCACAATTTATTTAGAGAAGTAGAAAGCACTAATGTGGCAGTGCCACAGGAGGCAACTAAGTCAGCTGCTAAAATTATCTATAATGATATCTTCTTCTAATCATAGATTGGTAGTATTGGAAAGGACCTAAGGCTGTCCTGACCTATTTCTGCACTGAATGATTTGCCTTACCCAAGAGGAACCTGCTAGATCAGGTCAAAGGCCCATCCAATGCAGCATCCTGTTCTTGCAGTGGTCAACCAGAGGCTCATGGGAAGCCCTTGAGCAGAACTTAAGAACAGTAGTTCCCTACCTGTGATTCCTAGCAACTGGTATTAAAAGGCATCCTGCCTCCACAAACATACCAATCCCTATCAGCTTTAGATTCCATTCAAGATGAGTGCAGTGACCATCTACTTAATAATTTCCCAGAAACTAGGAGAACCAAGGAAGGACTTTAGCATACCATTCCAGTGGCCTCTGCTGAAAAGAGTATGCATGGATCAAGAAAGTATCGCGCAGCAGAAATTAATAACGCAGAGTTCTTCATTTGAATAATAAAATCTTTACTAAGTTAAAATAAACTTCTTCATAACACTGTTCCAAATCTGAAGAAGTGTGCATGCACACGAAAGCTCATACCAAGAACAAACTTAGTTGGTCTCTAAGGTGCTACTGGAAGGAATTTTTTATTTTATTTTGTTTTGATTATGGCAGACCAACGCGGCTACCTACCTGTAACTGGAACTGTTCCAAATAGTTTGAATGAGATTACATACTGAACTACATACTGACTGAACACAGACTGAGCTCTAGACTGACTGCAAACTGAAGCAGGCACACAAATACTGTGACTGAGAGAAAATGGTTGCTACATTTAAAGAGAGTGAGTCACATGACCCAGAGTGACTCAACAGTTAGCAGTTAGGCTTCAACAGTTTGGTTGCCTACCCCTGTTTTAATCCATGCAGTCACATGCATGCCTATCACATACATACATACAGTCACATACATGCCTATCACATACATACATACATACAGTCACATACATACGGGGCTATCTTTACTGCCCCCACTACACGCATTTATATAAAATTAAGTCTACAGTACTCAACACACAGCTCCTGGTGGTAGCAGATAACAAATCTTTGCCCTTTTCCATCCGACAACCCTTCAGATATTTGAAGAGTGGTATCAGGTCCCTATGGTTTTCCCAGTAGTAATGTATGGAAGTGAGAGCTGGACCATAAAGAAGACTGATCGCCGAAGAATTGATGCTTTTGAATTATGGTGCTGGAGGAGACTCTTGAGAGTCCCATGGACTGCAAAAAGATCAAACTTATCCATCCTAAAAGAAATCAGCCCTGAGTGATCACTGGAAGGGCAGATCCTGAAGTTGAGGCTCCAGTACTTTGGCCACCTCATGAGAAGAGAAGACTCCCTGGAAAAGACCCTGATGTTGGGAAAGATGGAGGGCACAAGGAGAAGGGGACGACAGAGGATGAGATGGTTGGACAGTGTTCTCGAAGCTACCAACAAGAGTCTGACCAAACTGTGGGAGGCAGTGAAAGATAGGCGTGCCTGGCGTGCTCTGGTCCATGGGGTCATGAAGAGTCGGACACGACTGAACGACTGAACAACAACAACAATCAGGTCCCTCTCTCCCTCTTCGCCATCAGTGTTCCCTTCTCCAACAAACCTAGTTCCTTCAAATTTTCTTCATAAAACTTTTGTACCGTACCCTTAGTAATCCCTCCTCTGAACCTGTTTTGGTTTGTCAATTTCCTTCTTAAAATGCAGCATTCAGAATTAGGTTGTAAAACTGTTCCTGGTCTATACCACTAAAGAAGGCAGCTGCAGAGACTGCCTGAACTCCCCTTATTTTAAAACAAACAAACAAACAAACAAAACTGACATGAGGAAGGATTCTGATCTAGCCTGCTTCTTGATGTATTCATGTTTTACATAAGGGATTTTAGGCAGGATTTCCCATGTGGGGCATTCAGAGGTGTAACTCTCCAGCAACAGACTGATCTAGGAACAGTTTCCCTCATGATGAACCCTTTGACTAGAGCAGACAATAAGAACTTTACGTGAAAAATGGATGAGAACAAAGGTCCAGTAGGAAATAACCAATAGACCTGATATGATAGATTTATCACACATACACACACATCAAATTTAGAACTTGCAGGCTGATGCTTTGACTTCCCACCAGGTGTTTAGCTATGAGGCTCTAACCTCTTTACAGAATCTTCTAGACTAGAGGAAATTGTCAGATTGCTCAGAAACAGGAGGCTCTGAAGCTTTTCATTATTTCAGACAAGAGCCTCCCACCATTAGAAAAGAAGGGAGAAAGGATGCCGTCAAAGTGAACAGTCATAATTTGGAAAAGCACATTGTTATTTCTGGAAAGGGTTCCACAGCTTGCAATTTACAACCTCTGTGAAAAGTTTCAGCTATTTACACAATCCCAGCCTTGAATTGGCAGCTGTGATATGCCTGCTCTTGTTTTCCTTGTAGGCTTATGTAGCATAATGCGCAAATGCTGAACTGCTCTCTGCCTTTTGCGGTATATGGGTTTTAATTTATGTGATGTAGACGAATGATTTGTGATTGAAATGCTTCATAAAAGTCTGTTTCATCTTTGGAACCAATAAAGAAAAATCTGTTTCTGCTTCCTTCAATGCAAGATACGGAGAAGCATTTTAATTTCCTTATGATTTTCTTAAACAAGGTGGCATTTAACACAGAACAGAAATGGGATCTCTTGAACAACCTGCCTGGAGTTACTGTGGGGCAGTGAAACCAATGAGCTTTAAAACATAGCTTGACTTCAGGCAATTTACTTGAATATTATGACGAATTTCACCCTTCTATAGATGTATCATTTGGACAGGTGCTAAATTTTTGCATTGAGGAGATGATATAGTAGGACAGGACAAGTAATGTTCTTCAGGTCAGTTGGTTGGCATTCATCTGTCTTGGGAGACAATGGTGCAAAGCACCTTTTGCGATGGAGTCAAACCATTGGAGAGTTACTCTATACGGTAGTTGTGGCTGTAGAGACTGATATGGGAGAGACATGGTTTGTTTGTTTTTTTAATTGGTGGGGTTGTAATTTTCTTCAGTTGCTCGTATTACAGTGGGAGTGCAAGGGCAACTGGATATATTTTAAGAAACAATGACGCCTCTTGGCATGTTATGACCACCATCTGGAAGCCTCTTGAAACAGTCTGTGCATGATGGCTGCACCATATGCCAGCGGACTGCCACATGGACTGTGCCCATCATGAAGAGTTTCTATGCTGCCACCAAGCACTTTCAGAAGTGTCTGGTGATGGGAGAGGAAACTCCATACAATTAGGACACTCTACATGTTTTGATCACCATGTGGTGATCATTCAGGCTGTTTCCACTGGCCTTCACATGATGGATGGCCACTTTGAGAACTGGGAATTCCAATTGCCATGTTAATATAACACCAAGGAATGACTACCTGGTGGACCATATTTTATTCTGAAAAGGGATGAACTGGGTCCAGCACACCAACAAATACTTTTAAAAAACTAAATACAGAGACTTTTAATAAAATGCATTCCAGCCCATAAAGGAACAGCACATTGATTTTCTTGAGACATGTACTATTTAGAGTCTCTGCAAAAACAAATAAAATGCCCATTACAAAACAAGCACTTAGGAGAAAATGCTGTGGAAAACTCTCGGGAGAACACTGTGTTTTAATATGGTCTGTGTACAGTGCATCATTGCTGGTCTGCTAAAAACTGTGCTCTAACAGAGCAAAAATGCATCTGCATTCCTTCAGGGTAAAAATATTCATGTGCAGACATCATACTGAATCACAGAAATCCCCCCCTCTCTTTTTCTCCTGAAGCTTCTAGAAGTTCATCTCACTTAAACTAGTGGTAGTCATTGTTGTTCAAAGTACCTGCTGGGACCTAGCTTGCTGAATGAACAGTACTGTTGCATCTGTTTTTGTCTCTATGCTGCATGTATCATACCATTGATCTATCTAGCTCAGTCTTGTCTACACTGGTTGGCAGCAGCTGTCTAGGGTCTTGAGGTATTTCACATAACTTGGGGTTTTCTTCATAGACTATATGCCTTACCACTGGACCTTTGTGAAAGTATATGCTTCAGTTCTTTAGGTGATTAATAATTGGGAAATTATGACTGAATGCCTGGTTGGAATCAAGCAATAATAGCATATTCTTCCTGCAAACTTGGTGCAGTGCCATTACTAAAAATGTGACCTATTCCTGATTTGAAATCTCACTTCTGCTAGGTACTTGCTAGAGAAATGTGGCTTCACTAAGGCTAATACCCCAACTGATCTGCAGTATTATGCTAGCCTACTTTAAAGTGTCATTATGAGAGAGGATGGTTGTGAAGTGCTTTGAACACTTGACATGTACTATATCAGTGCAAAGAATTATTATTCTTCTGACCTTTTCCCTGTTTTTCTCAAAACTCTTTACTGCTCAGCTCCTTGATCCCATCTCTCTCCAAAAGTCTCATAGAAGCTAATTGTTGCCAACTTACATGTTTTGGCTTCACAATCCAGAGTCCTAGTCTGGATTCATAGCATTTTTTTTTTTTACTTTTGCAGTCATCTTGTGACTGAGTTCACCATGAGTAATTTAATAATTGGCTATACCAAGACTATTAAATGTAATGTAATGATCTCTTTTTGGGGTGCCTTTGAAAACTATTTGGAAATTTCAGTGCAGCTACTTGTAGGTTTGTGGAGGTAAATATATAGCTGCTTTGTTGTCGTTGTTGTTTGCTATTTACAATCTTCCTGTTTGGTACCATGCTCTGTTCCAAGTGCATCTTACAACATTTAAAGTCCTACAGATTATGGATTTGATATATCCTATGGAACACATCATGCGAAAGGCTGGACTGGATGAATCCCAAACCGGAATTAAGATTGCCGGGAAAAAGGGCAAAATATGGTCTGAAGCTCAACATAAAAAAAACTAAGATCATGGCCACTGGTCCCATCACCTCCTGGCAAATAGAAGGGGAAGAAATGGAGGCAGTGAAAGATTTCACTTTCTTGGGTTCCATGATCACTGCAGATGGTGACAGCAGTCATGAAATTAGAAGACGCCTGCTTCTTGGGAGAAAAGCAATGACAAACCTAGACAGCATCTTAAAAAGCAAAGACATCACCTTGCCGACAAAGGTCCGTATAGTTAAAGCTATGGTTTTCCCAGTAGTAATGTATGGAAGTGAGAGCTGGACCATAAAGAAGGCTGATCGCCGAAGAATTGATGCTTTTGAATTATGGTGCTGGAGGAGACTCTTGAGAGTCCCATGGACTGCAAGAAAACCAAACCTATCCATTCTCAAAGAAATCAGCCCTGAGTGCTCACTAGAAGGACAGATCCTGAAGTTGAGGCTCCAGTACTTTGGCCACCTCATGAGAAGAGAAGACTCCCTAGAAAAGACCCTGATGTTGGGAAAGATGGAGGGCACAAGGAGAAGGGGACGACAGAGCATGAGATGGTTGGACAGTGTTCTCGAAGCTACTAACATGAGTTTGGCCAAACTGCGAGAGGCAGTGAAGGATAGGCGTGCCTGGCGTGCTCTGGTCCATGGGGTCACGAAGAGTCGGACACGACTGAACGACTGAACAACAACATGGAACACCTTTTCCTAAATGGCCTCTCCATTCGCAAACTCTAGCTAGAAAATCCAGGCAACAGGTAATGGGAAAAACACAATAGTTTGACATGGTACATAGCAGCTTGCTATCTGTTGAGATCAGCTGAGGGTGAAACTTGATATGACATGCTTCCCATCTACAGTCCTTGGATCGTGGTCGATCTCTGGCTCCCTTTCCTTAGTGTCGCTAAAACTGACTCCTGCCCCACCCTCTCGTCCCACCCTCCATTGTTGTATGATCTGGAAGGGAGGATGGAGCTTTCTGTGCTGCTGTTTTGATCCATAGTGATCTTTTTGTGAGTGACTTTACCCCTCTGTCCCTTGTCTTTAACCCCCTCCCCCAAACACGGAACTCCCCTCCAAAAAAGTTTTTCTAACCCCTAAAAAGGAGGCTTTTCTCCTCCCTAAAAAAGCTAAACAACTTTGAGCTGACCCCCCCCCCCCAAAAAAGGGCTTCCTTCCCCCCAAAAGGGGGTAGATCACTGCCGGTTTTTAATTCTGAAAGTAGCAGATCACAGTTTCTTGAGAGTTGGCCACCCCAGGATTAAACGAAAACAAATGGTGGGACAGGATGACACCAAAACAGGCCTGTGGCATGGTGGCAGGGGGAGTGCTTTAACCATTTGTCATGGTTCAAATAGAGTGCAGTAGGTGGGCATGCCCACTATTTTCCTCCCTCAAAGGCATCCATACAAGAGCTAAAGATGTCAATAGCACCATGTCTAATTCTTCAAAGACTTTGTTGAGCGTTCCTCACTAATGGAGGGCTTAGGAACACAGGAAGCTGTTTTAGGAAGTCAGCCCATTGATCTATCTAGTTCAGTATTATCAACAGTGACTGGCAGCAGCTCTCTGGGATTTAAGGCAACTTTTAGAAACTTCCTCAAAATGAGTGGGTTGGTAAAAAGGAAAGTCCAAGTCAAGAGGACCAAGTTACTCCAAAATACTCGGGAGTTGTTTTAAACATACAACATTAGAAGCTTAACTGGAGTGGATACCACCGACCAGCAAAGGTAGCATGAGGGCTAAGAGAATGCTGGTGTGGTTAATGAGCAGAGTCAAAAGAAGCTGTTTGAAGGTAACCTTCAAAAAAATGTAAATCTTTTCCAAATGAAGGAAACAAAAAGGAACACAAACATTGGCCAAAAAATGTTTTGAAGAAACTAGGGAATGCGAAAAAAAGTATTTGAGAAGCACACGTACACACACACACACACACACACACACACACACAAAATCATTAAGACCAGCCTCACTGTTATCTCTTAGGTGTCCTGTTAAGTTTTTTTGTGGATTTATACACTGGCTTTCAGAATGTCTTCTCACAAGGTAGTTTTACAATACAATGATTAATAGTTTAGGCAGAGTATTTGTAAACCACTTTCTGTACTTTGAGTGGAAAAGTGGTAAATACATTATTAAGTTAAATAATAATATAAACATAGAATACATTTTTAAGAACCATGAAAACAGATACAAGTCAAACAATAAATAAACAAATGCAATGCAAACAGGTCAAAACACCAGAAAGTGACAGTCATTCATACTTACTTCCTCCTTGAATTATAACATCCGAAGCCCTTTTATGAGTAATGAATTAGGACAGCTGCCATACATAGGAGGTGGGAGATGGATTGGTTTGGCAGCAAATGATTTTTTCTTTGAGGAATCAATTGCTTTTGAACTAAGCATGTTATGTGCAAGATATATTTATCTGTGGTTTAAACTCTTAATGCTTCTTAAGGCGAATACAAAAACACTGAGTTATATCGTCACTAGAAGGCATTTCACTTGATAATGATAGCATTCCCTCCCCCCAAAAAAATCTTACAAATGTGTTTAACATTTTGATACAATGAGCCAATACAACATCATTTCATTATTCCAGGAATATGCCAATCTGAGAATAACCAAACATTGCACAGCAAAACAAGATGCCACAAAGCAGGGGTTTTAGACCGCCGCAGTGAGCATTTCTGTTTAAACAGAAACAGATTTTTGGCATTAAATACTTTGTGAACAGTTACAAAGATGGTAGGATAGGTCTCAGTGAGGCCCGTGCTGCATGCATATCTCCAGATTGCAAAACCTCTGGCACATGAGGCCAAGTGGTGTCTCTGGAATTAAGGTCCTTGGAAAGCTTTCCAAGCTTAACAGATGAAAAAGAATTAAGTCAAAACTCTTCCTAAGTTACTCAGATCCCCTTATTGCTTCATTGTAGGGCCTTTTCAGTGGGTGCACCAGTATTGTGAGATACCTTGGCTTCCTCTCCGGTTGTTTTTGGCAATGTGGCAAAAGCATTTTTATTCCGAAAGACTTTTGCCTGCTAAGATCATTTTTCACTGTGGTCTCTGCCATTGTTGCTTCTAAATGGATTTTAATGTTATGTATTCTATCTGTTGTGTAGTTATGGAGCCCTGCCAGCAGAAGTCAGTGCAAAACATGCACTAGCATAATGGAGCTTTCCCCACTTTTCTTCCCTTTGCCTCCCATGCCCCCATTTGCTTGGGGAAGGGGCAGGATACCCCCCCCCAACAGCGCACCGAGGGAGGAGAGGACAGATCATTCCATCAGGCAAGCAGAAATGTCAGAGCAATTTTCTTAGTGCTGAGTTGAATTCCTCCCAATGTATTTTTATTGTTTTGTTCTTGTATTTTAATATATTTTATTGTACAGTGATTCTGAAATGCAGTAAGTGGCCCTGAGTGGTGCATGGGCACCAGAAGGATGGGGCAGAATATGTTAGGGCTAGACAGACATCGTAACTGTGAATTAATGTGGCATTAGTGGTGAAGCTTATACACTACAATAATGGCATTTCTTAGTAAGGCATGCAGAGGTCAAGGAGATAATGTGGAACTTTAGAAAAGAAGGGATGCCATAGCATCTGCCTGTTTCCTGTTCAGTCTAGGCTACTATGTAGCAATCGTAGTCCAGACTAGGGGTGGGAAATTTCTGAAGAAGAAGAAGAAGAAGAAGAAGAAGAAGAAGAAGAAGAAGAAGAAGAGGAGGAGGAGGAGGAGGAGTTTGGATTTGATATCCCGCTTTATCACTACCCGAAGGAGTCTCAAAGTGGCTAACATTCTCCTTCCCCTTCCTCCCCCACAACAAACACTCTGTGAGGTGAGTGAGGCTGAGAGACTTCAGAGAAGTGTGACTAGCCCAAGGTCACCCAGCAGCTACATGTGGAGGAGGGGTGACGCGAACCTGGTTCCCCAGATTACGAGTCTACCGCTCTTAACCACTACACCACTGCTGGCTCTCTGCTCACATTTTAATTTGAACAACGCAGGTGGTGCTGTGGGTTAAACCACAGAGTCTAGGGCTTGCCGATAAGAAAGTCAGCGGTTTGAATCCCCACAACGGGGTAAGCTCCCAATGCTCGGTCCCTCCTCCTGCCAACCTAGCAGTTCGAAAGCACATCAAAGTGCAAGTTGATAAATAGGCACTGCTCTGGTGGGAAGGTAAACGGCGTTTCCGTGCACTGCTCTGGTTCGCCAGAAGCAGCTTAGTCATGCTGGCCACATGACCATGAAGCTGTACGCCGGCTCCCTTGGCCAATAAAGCGAGATGAGCACCGCAACCCCAGAGTCGTCCGCGACTGGACCTAATGGTCAGGGGTGCCCTTACCCCTTTTTGTTGTTGTTCAGTCATGTCCGACTCTTCGTGACCCCATGGACCAGAGCATGCCAGGCACGCCTATCCTTCACTGCCTCTCGCAGTTTGGCCAAACTCATGTTAGTAGCTTCGAGAACACTGTCCAACCATCTCATCTTCTGTCGTCCCCTTCTCCTTGTGCCCTCCATTTTTCCCAACATCACACTTATTTGAATTTTGCAGTGCAGTTATCTAATCAAAGAGTGTGCAAAAAAATTGCTGTACTACTGAAAAACACACACCCAGATGCTTGTATTGGGGAAAACAATGTACACAATGCATTCTATTAGGGGGAAATTGCTTGCAAAAATGTATATACTAGGCAAAACTGCATACAAAAATGAATATACTGTATTAGGAGAAACATGCATTAAAATGCATACAAATTTTAATGGTGATATTTTAAAAATATGCAAACGTATGCAGAAATGGAGTGAAATGAACTTAAGATGGGGAGGGTAAGAAAGAGAGAGAAACAGAAGTTGACAGATTTGTCGAAGTCTGGCTCCAGACCTCACAGAGGTGTTGCCCTGTTTTCCTCTGTACCTGATCAGCCATTCTCAGTGGTATGAAATATCCCTGCTCTGAACTGGGTACCCAGCTTGTCTGCTAGCTATCATATGGCAGACTGCCACAGGGCCCTGCCTTGGCAGAAGCTGCCTGCCAGAGGGTGAAGCGAGGTGATGAGAACAGGACCCTGGGAGCCTCCAGCCAAAGCAGAACATGAGCTGGTTGTTAAGTCTTGCACAGAACACGACCAGTACTGAACGATTAATGGGAAAAACCATCACATTTATTGCGAGAAAACAAAATTTGTGATTGCTGCGGCAATGACATCATCAACTGCACTGCCAGTATAAATAGCATTTGGAGAATTTGCTTGTTTTATGCTATTTAAAATTACCGTGTGGGAGCCTGTTTCAAAGGGGGTGCGCGCGCACAAGTGCATATGAACAACGAGGTAGCCATCTTAATGTTTATCTTAAATGTTTATTTATAAAGTCGGTGTCCCCTGCACCTAAAATGGACATTTTTCTACTCTAAAACATATTTTAATTATGGAAAAAAATATTTTATATACTGCCATTTCTCTCCCTGTTTTTATAGGGATGTTTATAAACAAACTTACAAATATGTATGCATGGACAGAACAAAAAAAATGAATATTTCCTGGTGAAGAGGTTGTCACACAGAGAATACAATGCAATGAGAAAGAAAAAGAAAAAGATCCAAAAAACAGTATATGTAAGCATGCACCCTAAGCATGTTTATTCAGAAGTCAGTCCCATGGAATTCATTGGGACTTACTCCCTAGTTAAATGATCTTAGGATTTTGGGCTAAGGTATCATAAATGCAAGACACATATACTCCAAAAGAAAAAGGACAGTTAACACTACATAACAAATAGCATGCTCCTATTCTTAAGCTTTGGGACACGTTTCTGTACCAGATCTATATTGTGCATTAATACTTAAAATGTGCTGGATATCACCTTTATCCAGAAATCACATCCTATGCCATGGATATCCTGATTCCAGTATGAGAACTAACTTTCCTGATGAGGAAAGGCACTTGTCATGAGTCCCACAGCACTGTCGGATCAGGCCTGGGGTAGCCGGTTCTGACGGAGGAGGAGGAAAAAACAAAGGGCGGAGCTGAACTGGAGGAGCCTGGGTTGGAGAAGGAGGAGGGATCCCTCCCCCTTTCTACCCCAATGTCAGTAGCTTTGGGAAGTCAGCTCTCTCCTCCCAGTTCCCAGTGGAGGCTGGCAAGGGGCTTTGATATGTTGGGGGAATTTGAACAGGTGGTGGTAGTGACTGAACAGGAGAGTCCAGTTTTGTCACCTAGAATCAGATGCTGCCTTTGCAGATGGCAGCAGAACCACTGGTCCCAACTGAGCACACTTGTTTGCAATCTCGATATTCCCACAAGGTGAGAGAGTCTTGCAAGCAAATGTGTCATAACTCATTTATAAAAGCTTGGTGGGAGGTGCAGAGAAGCTTGTTGGGACATCTTGGTCACATCCATCCAGTTCTGAAGCCCTGCTCCAAAACACCTGGGTCATGACTCCTAAGCCCTGTGTCTGGTACCAAGCCTATACCATAACTTGTCTGAATAAAAACCTCTTTGTTACTTCCCAGTAAAAGCCTCTGTCTGTGTGTGTTGGGCAGGAGTCAGGACCTCTCTCTGCACATGCTAAGAAGACCTTGCTAATTTTCTGTTACATTACATGTTGCAGAGGTGTATTCTGGTGTGAAAAGCAGGTTGTAGGACTACATTAAGCCATGAATCCTGAGCAGCAAAATCAGGAGCCCCTTCCAAGGGCCCTTGTTGTACATGAATGCAATTGTGTCAGAATTGATTGCTTCCATCTTATGTTTGACAGCTGCTTTAAAATTCTTCCTTTCCTTACTCCTTAAACCCCAGATTTTTTGTTGTTATTTAAAAGTTGTTTACAGTGCTCATGGTCCAACACAAACAGCTCAAGGACAGCAAACAATTGTAGGAGGGAGAGTTGGGGGTGGGAGAAGTTAGCACACAGACCTACATCAGCTTCTGCTCTTTGGCTGCTCACCTAATCCTGTGGCCACAAGGGACTTGAACAATCCAGCAGTTCTGCTGCCAAGAACGTAGCATTACCTTGATCCCAGCACATGCTGCAAAGCTGGACAGTAATACCACAACTAGGACTGCCGCAGGTCTCAGACTTCCTTGCACAATGGAGCCTTGTGCAGGACAGGGAATATATGCCTATTGGAATCCTAGAATCTATGCATGCAACCTATAGCTGCCTCCACACCATAGAATAGCCCATTAACGTTTTATAGAGAATTCACAAAACATACCCCACTTGTATTGTCTTGTTCAGGTTCTGTTTCCTTCCCAGAAGCCAGAATACCCACTTCTTAACACCACAGAATGACTGCACAATTTCCCCAGGTGTGCATGGCCTCCTAAGCTGCTATCCTGGATGATTAGATTTCAATGCCCACTACATTCTAGATTGCATTTTACCTATTTCCTTCTCTGTGGTCAATCTCTGCACTCTTCGAATCAATTCTAACCCTTCCCTTTCCAAATATCATTCCTTTTATTTCCTTTATTTCCTCCCCTACTTTACTTCGCAGTGGGGGAGGAGTGCATAACGGTAGGAGCCCGTTTAACCCTCACCATACCACTCACCAAGGAAAATCACCTCCTATCATTTGGAGATGGTGAAAAGGGGAGTACCACTTGGCTACAAAGCATTAGATGTCTGGAAGCAGAGTTGCTATTCCATTTCTAGCTTAAAGCAGAGCAACAACTGAATGCTGCTAAATCATCCACATCTGGAAGCACCCTACATGGCCAGAGACAGAGGCTGCTTTCAGACTGTTGCTAAGTTATGGAGAGATTCAGTGGCATACCAGCAAATGCAGTTGCATAATTAAAGTGGATTTGGCACTATTTCACAACAAGCATGTTTCCAAAATAAATAAATAAATCACTTTTTGTGGTGAGGAAAATGATAGGAAAATGAACTGCTTGACATGATGTAATTACTTGACATGACATTTTATAACCACTCTGCAAACTTGTGCAAACAGATCTGGATAAATGTTGAATAAACAGGTCGTCCAGAAGCAACCTATGAATGTTTTAATTGTTTTTTTATTTATTTATTGCATTTTTCAATTGTTGCAACCTCATAGGACTTCATGGTGAAGGGCGGGTAAGAAATCCAAAAAATAACAACCACCATAATTTCCTATGCAGGTAGAAACCCTTAAAATCCTTACTAGTGGTTTGTACATGCAGAGATAGGGAATGATTATTTGGTGGATGTTCTTGTAATAGTTTTGTTTACCACACACTTATGGGTTCAAGAAGGAGTCCTACTCAATATCTCCTTAAAGGCACATGAGAACTCACAACAGGAAGCTATACAGTTTGCAACCAGGTTGACTACAATTACAACAGGGCTGATCACAGGAAGCAGAGAGATATCTAAACAGCACAAGAAGTGGATAGGTACCTTATGTCTTAAAATTACAGACACTTATATCCAACCTTTAAGCTACATAGAATCATGGAATTGTAGAGTTGGAAGGGATCACCTAGAGTCCAACCCCCTGCAATGCACCCAACATGGGGCTTCCACCCAGAACCCTAAAATGCTCTACCAACCAAGCTATCCCTCAGGTTGCCATGCTCTCTCAGTAGAGCCCAGGTTGGCTTCCTGCTCACAATTTGCATGACACAGAAGGGATCAACAGAAGTGATGCCTCTAGAACACAACGTGCAATTTATGTATCACACTTTGCCATTTCAAGGAAACAGGTACTCTATTTCAGCGGTAACTAAATTTTTCAAGTTCAACCATAGGGGGCTGCATTGCGACAGTGATCATAGCGAAAATGGTCAGTGCATATGCTCTTGTTCTTGCAGGCTTGTACTGCACTCACAACACATACACACCACACACACTACACAGTCTCTTTGACGCTGTGGCATATCAAGTGGTTGCATGATGCAGAAGGAAGACAGAATCTGCTCCCCTTTGCTTTGCCTCACACCACTCACATTCTCCTGTTTTACTAATAACAGCTTCTGCATGTGTACTCTGTAAGCAACACTGCAACTACATACATCTTCTAATTTCCTAGACTCTTGATGTTCTTTAGTAAGCCTGACAACTATAGGGTTAAGGTAGCATATAACATATACTTGGTTCAAACAAATTAAGTAGCCATCACTTGGCCTCAGCCCATAATATGTGGATAATGATATTTGCCTACCTTACAGGATTGTTGTAAAAAGTACTGAAAAATTTTCCGAAGCTATAAAAATACTAAGTAATGTTATTACAGGTTGTCTCGGGAGGAAAGTGTTGACATTATGGGGCAGAAGTAAATATCTGCCACCCACACTGAGACCTAGTTGGCCAAGCTGTAGCATCCAGATTTGGCTCTGAACTTTCCAGCAGCCCAGGTGCTGGAACAGAGGAACTGAGATTCTAGTTCCAGTTTCATATATTTCCAGGCTGAAGTTAAGAATGATACAGCTGGAGCACTTCACAGGCGACTATCTGGCTGCAGTGTGTGGAAGAGTTTCTAAAACATGAGACAGCTGTGTACAGAAGCCCAGGGAATAATACCAATGCAAAGCTGTCTCCTTTTCCAGCAATAGTAAAAAGACAGAGAGGCTGTGTGGCGTAGTGGCTTGGACAAAGGAAACCCAGGGAGGCCCAATGATTTATGGATAAATGGGATGGCCTTGGGCCAGTCACTTTCTCTGTGGGCTAAACTACCTCACGGGACTGTGGTGAGGAAAGAAAGGAAATGGCTCCATAATGGGCTCCATTGAGCACTTTGGTAGGAAGAGCAGGACAGAAGTGAGATGAAGAGAGAGAGAACCAAGTACTGTGCTACTTATAAAAACTAAAACCTTAAATCAGGGGTCGGCAAGGTTTACCTTGGCTGGGCCGGTTCACTCCTGTGGAGATTCCTCCGTGAGCCGGATCACGTGCATGTGTGAGCATGTGCACCCGCGATTTCTGGCATCTGCGCAGACACGATTTCCAGCACCATGGAAGCAAGTCCCCATGCTACACCTGTTTAGCGCAGTGTGTGGGGACTCGCCAAGCGGGCGGATCGGTTTTGGGGCAGCTCGGGAGCCAGTTGCTGACCCCTGCCTTAAACCAAGATAACATGGGTGAATGTTTCCTTGGTATTTTTCATGCTTAGATGTCTTCAAAGATAATCACATCACTACTGTCCCTAGCTCAGAGCAGATACTCATTTAATAATTGCATAAGCAACTCTGCCCATCAATGCTGTGATCTGTGCAACTGCTTGTACAACCAACATACAGCAGCAGCAGCACATTCACTATGCACCTGTAGAGCACTACCATTAGGCAATGTGAGCCAACTGCCTTAAGTGGCAGATATTGGGGAGCAGCAGCAGCTAAATCCCCTCCCCTAGCCTTTCTTCCATACCTCATTGGCCATTCCCCTCTGCTGGAGATGGCAGTACTTGGCCTTTGTGCTGCAGGCCTGTCATACAGCCCCTAAACTTGTCTGCTGCCCTTAGGTGCACTGGAATGCTGGCCCATTGTCAGAGGTGAAGTAAGATTCAACAGCCAGCCTACCCAGCTTCTGTACATGGAGTATACTAAAATGTCTAGGGCCACAGTCCTGTGCACCTGATTAATAGATTTGTACTTGTGCAGATACTGCACACCATTTAGATGCCACAAAGAGCAATGGATAGGTAAAGGTAAAGGGACCCCTGACCGTTAGGTCCAGTAGCGGACGACTCGGGTTGCTGCGCTCATCTCGCTTTATTGGCCAAGGGAGCCAGCATACAGCTTCCGAGTCATGTGGCCAGCATGACTAAGCTGCTTCCGGCGAACCAGAACGCACAGAAACGCCGTTTACCTTCCCGCCAGAGCAATACCTATTTATCTACTTGTACTTCGTGCTTTCAAACTGCTAGGTTGGCAAGAGGAGGGACCGAACAATGGGAGCTCACCCTGTCGTGGGGATTCGAACCGCCGACCTTCTGATCCGCAAGCTCTAGGCTCTGTGGTTTAACCCACAGCGCCACCCTTCCTTGTAGCTTGTATGATACACACCTGAAAGCACATTTATTGCACAATAATAATGCCCACAAGGAGGCATTATTACCATGTCATCAGCTTTTCATGTGAATCTCCTCTCTGCATACCAGAAGATCCCAGGATTCAGACAGTGTTAAACCTCCTGCTCCTTCTTTTCCCATCAAACCTGAAATCCACAAGCTTTTGAAAACTCATGCAAACCCAATAAAGTGGGATTTGAGAAACAACTTTTAAGCTTTTGTGAGCTGGAAACTTCGAAGCACATTCCTCTATGGAAGATTAGAAAAATGCCCAGGGAATTTTATCAGAGATGCTGTGGCTCCTGTCTTGCCCATTTCCCCCCCAAATACCAAACATTTCCTATTTCATGTAGACTAAGAAACACTCCACATACTGTTAAAGGAGTCACCCAGCAGATTGTTGTTGTTCAGTCGTTAAACGTGTCCGACTCTTCATGACCCCATGGACCAGAGCACGCCAGGCATTCCTGTCTTCCACTGCCTCCCGCAGTTTGGTCAGACTCATGTTGGTAGCTTCGAGAACACCGTCCTACCATCTCATCTTCTGTCATCCCCTTCTCCCTGTGCCCTCAATCTTTCCCAGCATCAGGGTCTTTTCCAGGGAGTCTTCTCTTCTCATGAGGTGGCCAAAGTATTGGAGCCTCAGCTTCAGGATCAGTCCTTCCAGTGAACACTCAGCAGATATGTGAGTGCTAATTGCTCCTCTGTTGTGGTGATGAAGACTTGAGTCCGAGAATGAGTGAATAACCAAGGTCTTTCATTTCCCAAAGTCAGTTTGGTATATTAGTTTAGATTTAGAGTATTGGACTAAGACTGTGTATACACTACTAGCTGGCCCGGCCACACATTGCTGTGGCTTATTTTGTGAAATTGGATAAGTTAGAGAATGTGCATGGATACTCACAGGTGGAGTAAGTTCATGTTGCATGGTTTGTATGTTGTTGCGTTTCTTCTTTGTTGTTGTAGATGGATTAGTAGGAGGGTGGTAGTGTTGTTGGATGTGGATTTGTTTGGCGGTTGCAGTTTGAATGAGGTTGTTTTTTCATAATTTTTTCTATTTCTTGTTTCTTTGAATTTTTTTGATTTTTTGTTTGTTTGTTTGTTTTTGGTATTGAATTTATAATTTGCCGGTCAGGTGAGACTTGCTTTATCATCCTGTGTGAAGAGGGGAGTTTTTTTGTTGTAGGCTGGGTCTGCTGTTAAGGTTTTTAATTCCCCCCCCCCAACAGGCCTGAGTCTCCGCTCTCCCACTGATGTAATAGAGAAGAGTTTGCTGCTCCTCTCCAGTTCGCGGTGTTTATGAGCGGCCTTGTTTTATTTTTTGAGGAGGAAACTGCCGTTTGTGACCTGGCGGGCTGTGGTGGTGGAAGTTTTGTTTTTTTAGCATGATTTAGGCTCGTTAACGGCTTTCCTGCCTGTGAAGTCGGTTTTCCGTTTGAATTTGCTGCTAATGGTCGGAGCTACCTGTTCATTCCTTGGCGAAGGCCTTTTGCAGTTGCTGCAATTACGGTACATGTTGACGTAGGTACTGAGGGGGTTGGTGACGTGTGTGCTATGGCGGTTTCAAACCACTGGAGGGCGCTAAATTTTTTGACCGAAATTCACATTTTTAGATGCTTTGTGTGTTTATGTGTTTGTTTGTTTTTTGTCATAAGTACACTCCCCCATGGTCATGAAACGTTGTGTCCAAATTTGAAGTAAATCGGTCAAGCGGTTACGGAGAAAGGTGGTACAGCACAAACACCCACCTTTTACGATTTTATATATATAGATATAGTGGAAGTACCTGACTGATTTCAGCTGGTAGCTGATTGCAGAGAGCTGGAGCTGCAACACTAAAAGCCCAGTTTCTAGTACAAGCTAAGTGTACCTCTGGAGTATATGGAATATAACAGATACAGATTATCACTTTATTCTGCAATCAATAAATGATAAGTGTTCATATATGAACCAGCCTTAAAAAAACTGCAACAAATGAACGGATTATTGGTAAGCATTAACAAGGGTGCAATATGGAGCCTATTGTATAATTACACCACTTTTGTTCTGAAAAAATGTAAAATTAGCATGGCTCCTAGGCAACAAGGGTCTCTTTGCCTTGTCTGCAGCTCTTTGAATTACACTAGCTCCCTTTACACGATTTTACTACATTTGGCCCTGTAGAGCACATTTTCTATGAGACAGAGAACAACACTGTGTACTGCTGTAAGCATCATTAGCAGATATCCATTGTTAACTATCATATTCTGAAGCATGAATAGCAGAGATAGAGTTTGTGTTTCGCAGATTAGGAGAAGATAGGAAATCTTTACTCTTCCAAACTGGGAACATTTGATCTGGTGTTTTCTGTACAGAATAAAGAACAGCTTGAGACGGGTGATGATGTGGAAAACTTGTAACTATTTTTTTAAACGTGTTTTCCAACTCTCTCCCTGCTCTGCCACTCTGGAGGAATGGGATCCTGTAATTCTTTGTGTTAATTTTATGTGTCCCTTAGGCTTAGTGGATCATTTAACAATTTCTGCCTTAAAACAATTTGAACAGAGAAAGAAAGAAAGAAACTCACACTGATGCAGAATATTGGTTCACTGATTACTTCTGAAATAACAGAAGTTTCAGAATCCAGCATATCCCTCCCTTGCCATGGGCATAGTCAAGGAGGGGCAGCTGCCTGCCCCCCTACCCCATCAATAAAAAAATACACTAGGTGAGGTTCTGCCCCCCTAACAAAAATCCTGGCTACGCCCATGTCCCTTGCTATCAAACAACATTTCTTGTTTATCAAATAACTCTTAAATTGGACTCTTAGATTAAAAAGATGCTTCCCTTTTGGTATGCAGCTTACTGGAAATGTCCTGTCCTCTGTTTCATATACCTAGCTGGCTAGATTGCAACTGAACTCTGTACTCAGTCTTGGAGTATATTATACTGCAGATGCATAAAGTCACAATTTAAATCCATAGTGTCTTGATTTTAAAAGGATCTCAAGCAGCATGGCAAGGAATACAAGAGAGCTCCCAGCAGTCAGAGAAAAGGTGGAGCAACAGGCAAAATGGAACAATCGTATGCCATCATTCCATATAAGATTGCTTTATGTGTGAGAACAGAACCCATATGACAATGGACTAACTAAAGGTAGCAAAATCCAAGAGGGTACCAACAGCTGAAGAACTTTAATAAGCATTGTTTTATTTTAATTTTAGCCTTTGGTTTTATTGGTATTTTAAATGAATATGTTAGATTTTTTTATGTAAACCACTTGAGCTACTGTCTCAGCTAAGTGATATATAAGTTTTGTGACATATAAAATACAAATATTTTGCCCTCAACACTCCCATGCTCCACAGCCATAAGAACAGACCTGCTGGATCATACCAAAGGTCCATCTAGACCAGCATCTTACTTCCAACTGTGTTAGACCAGCCAGATTCCCCTGGAAATCCCACAAGCAAGACTTGAAGACCACAACCCTCTCCTGCTGTTGCTCCTCAGCACCTGGTGTTCAGAGATATACTGCCTTTGATTTATTTACAAGGCTGCAAACAACCCTGGTAGGTTTCCTAACCTAGGGCTGCAACAGAAGTCTTCTGATTTAAGGTGGAAGAGAGGGGAATCTGAAATCTGGGTTCTTCTTAAGAGGACAGTACACTTTGGATCTAGTGCATCAGAATACAACACACTTTCTATCAGTACTTTGCTGCTGGTAAAACCCCTACCTTATGCCATGCTTTTGTTGCTCACGTTACCTCTCCTCATCCTGCTCACCCAGATTATCCTTTTCTCTGGCTATGGAAGGCCTCGTGCTTCTCCCACATTCATTTCCTGGCTGGCTTTCCAGTTCAAATCCCCTTGTCAGTGTGGAGAAGGGCTGGATTTATGGAAAGCTCCATGGACTGACAGGGCACAAAACAGCCACGGCCACTAGAGCTTGCCCTGCCAAACAGTAACGGCAAGCAGAATTCCTCGCCACCAGCATCAGGGATTTTATGCAGGCCTTTCCAGATAGACCCAACTTATTTAGCTGATAATGTATAAACAGTTTATCGGCTTTTGCGCATTCTCTGTGCAACAGGATGGCTGTTGTTCTTGGAATCCTGTTTGGTCATAATATTTAGAAGAGGGCTCTGATAGCTGAGATAACCGCTCACCCGCAACAGATGGCTCTGGAGACGCACAGCTGAGCCAACATTCTGAAAGGAATGAATAAACTTGTAAGTAACGCAAGTTGTTTGTAAGTGGTTTGGGTGAAATGTCACATGGAAGACTGCACAGGCAGACTCTCCTCAAGGTGTTTGAATTTATAGAAGGAAAGAGTCAATGAAAAAAGAAGGTCCAGATTTGGTTTTAAGCTTCCTTAAACAAATCCACATCTCATCAGATGCCTGTGGCAGCCTATGGCAAGGTAGGCTTCAGGCCTCACAAGTAGCAAAAATGACCTTGGCAGCATTTCCTGCATGTAGCTTCTGCTAATCCCAAGAGAGATGGGCTGTTAAAGCCATTTCTCAAGCCTTCTTGAATTCAGCATTCCCTAGCAATGGGCAGGGTTAACCATTGTGCCAAGTATGTTAGAAAGCAACAGATCAATAAGTTGTTCATTAGAAGAGAGATAGTTCATAGTGCCCTTACATGCAAACAAGCTAGCAGAGAACCAATGAACTAATGAATGATATTGTTCTCTACCCTAACAAGGAGAAATTAGAGCAAGATGAAATAACACAACTGCATTTTAGGTATTTACTTAAATTCTTATATCTAGATAGCATGCATTCCTAAACTCCTGATCACCAGCAGTGGGGCTTGATTGAATGGTACTGCCAGCACTACATACATAGTCCCACTGCTGCCACCACCCAGGGGAGAAGGTGGTGTGGTGTAAAATAATGTCCCTTTGCTGCGCCTACAATGAAGACACCCTGATCAGAACTGTTGCCATCACATGACGGCATCAAGGCCAGCTCAGCATTAGTTCATTTCCAGGCCGAATTCAGCAAGCTGACAATGGCTAGGGCCCCAAATATCTGAAAGGCTGCCTCTTTTCCCATGGACCCTCTCACATTCAGCAGAGGGAGCCCTCTTGATAGTTCCATCATCCTCATCGGCTCATGGTGGAGCTGCCTAGGAGAGGGCATTCTCTATGGCAATCCCCAAGCTGTGGAATTACCTCCCCACAAGGTTGCATCTGGTACATTCATTATGTACTTTTTGTCACATGCTGAAGACACCATCACCATCCAGCAGATCCTGTGGTAGCCCAGCTCCCTCCACTAAAATGTCCCAGGGGGTGTGTGGTTCCATTGGCTACAACCAGTGTGGGTGCCTCCAGCAGTAGCTTCTATCTGTGCCCAGCTCCCTCCACTAAAATGTCCCAGGGGGTGTGTGGTTCCATTGGCTACAGCCAGTGTGGATGCTTCCAGCAGTAGCTTCTGTCTGTGCATTGGGATGCTCTTTGCTGGCAGGGCTGGTGGAATTGAGTAGGACTGGGTGGAGGTGTTCCTTGCCAGCAGGGCTGGTGGAGTCAGACAGGGCTGGGGATCTCTGGGAGGAAAGACACCTCTACTTCATCAACACCTCTACTTCATCCAAACCATCTCTGGCATTTCATATTTGGGGTTTGGGTTGCTTTGTCTGTGGGTTTCATATCAACTTCATAACATGAATTAATATTTGGGTTTTACAAGTGAGGAACTATGATTTGGTCAAAGAGCACAGCTATACTAGACACTTTAAATGGTTTAATAGTAATCATCTTTACACAGATTATCCACAAAAAGTTGTTCAGGATGAAGTAGGAGCTAGGGATGTTTAGTAAAGATTCTCGTGGCTTAGTCTTATGCATATCTACTCAGAAGCAATTTAAAATGTGATTAATGGGGCTTATGCCTTGGTAACTGAGCCTAGTACAGCAGGTGGAGCTGTAGTCTAAACCAAGGAAGGTCGGCGGTTCAAATCCACGTGAGCTCCCGTTGCTCTGTCCCAGCTTCTGCCAACCTAGCAGTTCGAAAGCACACCAGTGCAAGTAGATAAATAGGAAGGTAAATGATGTTTCCGTGCGCTCTGGCTCCCATCACGGTGTTCCGTTGTGCTGGCCACATGCCCCAGAAAGCTGTCTGTGGACAAACGCCGGCTCCCTCAGCCTGAAAGTGAGATGAGCGCTGTACCCCATAGTCGCCTTGGCCTGGATTTAACAATCCAGGGGTCCTTTACCTTTTTACCTTTAGTATTTCAGCATCAGTACCTTGCTCAATTTTTATTTCTGTGCCATGACAATTAGTGGCATAAAACTGATACAAGTTTGTAGTGTACACAGGGACCTAAAAGTCAATCGCCATCTGATACACATGCAAATCTTAAAGTACCGGTAAATCTTTTGCAGCAAACCCTGTGAGCTAAGCCTCAACCACAGACTCCAAGTTTCAGCCCATACAGGGTATCTGCTGGAGAATATCCAAGTGTAAGGAACAAATACATATATGCCAATATCAACTTGCACATGTAAGAATTACTTCAGCCAGCTAGGCTTAGTCGTGCCCAGATCAGTTTGTTCCAAGCATGCTGGTGTTTTTCTCATGGGCAGCGTGAGACCCTGATTTTCCTATGAAGTAGCAAGAAGCTTCTTCTAGAGTAGAGTCACCTTCTAATCAACACAGTTCTGTCCTGGATTCAAAGACATCATGCATCTTATGCTTTTGGCAACTGGTTAATTCTAGCTCCTGTGCCATTTTCTCTGCCCCTTTCTTACATAAAACTTCAAGGGCATCTAGCAAGCAAAGACACACTACTGTCCGAATGCGGCAGCTTTGCTTGAGAGCTCTACGAGTGAGGTTGTTTTTCTATGCCTCTAACTTCATAGCTTCATATCCAAACACATTTGGGCTGGGCCTCTTTACTGCATCTCCTAATTGTTTAGATTTATGAGGCATCTACTGTAACCTCTAAGACAGCATTTAAAATCCCTCGGCTCTTGTTCTGTTTAATTCATTCCTTTTTTCTTGGAGTTTATGGTTCCAACTCGCTAGTATAACTGTGCAATTGCCAACATTCTGTTTCTTCTCCACAGTGCAAGGCAGGTCTACATCTCTGGAATTTATTCCTTTTTTTATTTCTTGCTGTCTGTGCTCACCTCCCTTCTTCATAATGTTTTCATCCAGGTGAAGTGGGTTTGTCCCTTCCCAGACTTCACCCCCCAACCCTCAGATTCTTATCCATTGTTTCCCATAGCTATCTAGGTAAAGTGCTGCTCTCAGAAAAGTTAATGAAAGATAGGGTCTGGGCTGAGCAAGCTTACAGGTTAACAGTGACTTTTTTGCATGGTAAAAACTGCTTGTAGAACCAATGCCATTGGGAGATACCACCATTCAAGTCAGCATCAGCACGAATTCGGGAAAATATTATAAATATACAACATCAATGGCATCTCTCACCCCACACTCTTAGCATAATAACAAATAACAATAATGCTTCATGTTGGAGGGAATGTGGGGAGTGGGGTACATATTTTTACATGTGGTAGATATTTATTATGTTGGAAAGCTTTGGGGTACATGTCCCCAGAATAGAAGGCTCAATAACAACCCAAGCAATATAACTGCATCCCAAGGTAGCATTGCTGTCAATTTTTGAAAATGAGGCTGCAGATTTGATGTATAAGAACTTACTGACTTCTTTTTATAGCACCCACACTCATTGTAGCTAGACACTGGAGCCAATTTAATATAAACTCATTGGATAAATGGCATTAACAGGTTTGGACCTTAGTCTTGGTGGGGATTTTTTTTTTTAAGAGAGTACTCAGAACTCAGAAAGTACTCAGTAAGACACAATCTACATCAAATTCCTTATGAATACACAGTGGAAGTGAGGAACAGGTTTAAGGATTTAGGGACAAGAAGCTACAGTTAGAACTGGATATGGAATAACTGATTGGTTCAAGATTGGGAAAGGAGTACGACAAGGCTGTATATTGTCTCCCTGCTTCTTTAACTTATATGCAGAATTCATCATGGAAAAGGCTGGACTGGATGAATCCCAAACCGGAATTAAGATTGGCGGAAGAAATATCAACAACTTCAGATATGCTGATGACACAACCTTGATGGCAGAAAGTAAGGAGGAATTAAAGAACCTTTTAATGAGGGTGAAAGAGGAGAGCACAAAATATGGTCTGAAATTCAACATTAAAAAACTAAGATCATGGTCACTGGTCCCATCACCTCCTGGCAAATAGAAGGGGAAGAAATGGAGGCAGTGAGAGATTTTACTTTCTTGGGCTCCATGATCACTGCATATGGTGACAGCAGTCACGAAATAAAAAGACGCCTGCTTCTTGGGAGAAAAGCAATGACAAACCTAGGCAGCATCTTAAAAGGCAGAGACATCACCTTGCCGACAAAGGTCTGTATAGTTAAATCTATGGTTTTCCCAGTAGTAATGTATGGAAGTGAGAGCTGGACCATAAAGAAAGCTGATAGCTGAAGAATTGATGCTTTTGAATTATGGTGCTGGAGGAGACTCTTGAGAGTCCCATGAACTGCAAGAAGATAAACCTATCCATTCTTAAGGAAATCAGCCCTGAGTGCTCACTGGAAGGGCAGATCCTGAAGCTGAGGCTCCAATACTTTGGCCACTTCATGAGAAGAGAAGACTCCCTGGAAAAGACCCTGATGTTGGGAAAGATTGAGGGCACAAGGAGAAGGGGATGACAGAGGACGAGATGGTTGGACAGTGTTCTCAAAGCTACCAACTTGAGTTTGACCAAACTGTGGGAGGCAGTGAAAGACAGGAGGGCCTGGCGTGCTCTGGTCCATGGGGTCACGAAGAGTCGGACACGACTAAATGACTAAACAACAACACTCAGAACTCAAACCACCAATGAAGCCCTTGGTTCCACATGCTACTGTTTTATTTCATTTGCTTTGAAACAAGGCAATGATTGTCAGTCACTGTTAATGGGTGGATGGTTGTGGAAGGATACTTTGGAGTGAAAAGTACATGGAACAGAATGTTAATTGGAAAGTGGACTTAGTAACTTTGTGACAATGCTCCTGATCTGAGTTTGTTCCTGTTGTTTCTATTTTTTTCTGCTTATCGGCAAAAGCAATAAAAGTCACACACACACACCCCAAAATAAGGAAAAGAAAGAACCAATACAGTCTGCTAGAAAGTGTGTGGAATTGAGATCTGGATTCAAATCTAAACTTTGCTTTAAATTCAGTGGGTAGGCTTGTAGAGGTCATCCAGGCAATAATCTCCCACAATGTCATTTTCTTTGTATTCCTTATTATCTTCAGATGTAGACATTTTTGAGGGAATTTTAAAAGCCAAGGAATTTCCAGAGTAACTATTCTTAAGAGAACTACTTACAAGTTTATAATGCATAGTTTGTTGTTCTTTAACCAATTCCACTGATATTAACCTTCTTACAGTGGGCATGTCCATCATGTGATCCACCAAGTCCAAGCCTAATGCAGCCTGCCAAGCACTCAGTAATCACTACTACCCTGCACTGTTTCTGCAATTGAGGCTGGCAGAGAAATCAAAAAGTCCCCCAAGACCCTAATGAGTGGCTGGTGGGGGCCTTGGTTTCAGTCTGGAGCGCCACATGTTGCCCAGCTGTGCCTCCCAGCATCCTAGGTTGCTTATAAGCTCTAAAGATTGAGTGCATGCCAGGTTGAAAAAGTATTTTCTTTTAAATCTGCAGACTGTTAATTTTGATTAGATGGATAACACCTTCTCCCTTTATATCATTAGGAAGCTGCCTTCTACAGAGTCAGACCATTGGTTGCCCATCCAGCTCAGTCACTCCAGGATTTTAGACAGGAGCCTTTTCCAGCCCAACATACAGGTGGCAAGAAATAAAATTTGGGCTCTCTGTGTGCAAAGCATGCCCTCTACCACTGAGCTACAGCCCTTCCCATAACTAATAATTTCTATTCATATTACTTTCCGGTTTACTTTCTAAAGCTGACAGGTCTTATACCTACAACAAAGATGCGGGGAACATGGGACAAAGTGAACCAATTTGCAATCTGTGACCAAAGACTCAGAGGAGACTGTCGCATACTGCCCCTTCTCCCTCCACCCAGCAAGTTATTCTTTTCACTTCTGTGGGGAGTGGCGACCCCAGTGCAGGCAGAAATAAAGGACATATTATTAAGCACATTGTTTTATTCTCTCTCTCTCTCTCTCCACACACACACAAACACACACACACACACGCGCGCACACACACACAGTGTCACCCACTAAAACAAATGGAGTAGAGCATGCAGGAGAACTAGATTAACAAAAGGACCCCATATCTTTTCAATCTGTCAACACTTAGAAGTAATTGCAGCCCTCTGATTATTTTGGCTAATCAGCCTTCTCTTCTTTTATATGCCTTTTAGTTCTATCGTATCATCTCAATGGTCAAGTGACCTGGACTGTTCACAGAAGCCAAGGTGTGAAGAATACCATTCATAAGGTGGCGGTGTGATAAATTTACTGGCAATTTTCTATCTGGTTGTTTGGTGCTGACATTTTTGATAACTGCAGCACACTGAGCTGGCGTTTCCAGAGCACTTTGCACAGACACTCGTCCAGAGGCTTGGCAAAGCCCTGTTAACTGGGCAGGGGCACGGAATGGAAGTCGGTGTGTACATCTGGCCAGCGATACTTAGAAGGTGTCTCAGAAACGACCATTCTCCCCATCTCAGCCAAGGTGACACACAGTGCTGGTATTGTGTTTGGAAGGACAGGGAGAGAGAAAAATATATCAGGGCATTTGATAATTTTCACTATAAATGGTAAAGACTCCAAACTCCAGCTTTCTTGGGATGTTTTTAGACAACTTCAACTTTTATTCGGCTGAGAAAACATTCTTTTATTTTGACATCACATGCATCCCCTTTTATCATAGGGATAAAAAGTATCATTTATCTAGACAGAATGCATCAAGTTGCAGAGTGACTCATCAAGTGAATCTATTCTATAAATTAAGCCAGAAAACAAGCGTCTCTCTCTCTCTCTCTCTCTCTCTCTCAGCCCTGGCAGTGTCTAAATGTCAGACCTAGGGTGCACAGTAATAAACAGTGATCTGCACTTCCTCAGTGTCCGGGCAGCTAACAGAGGAGGTGATGGAGGCAGCAACAGCACGGGTCTCTTCTGTAGGGTTGCCATGTCACACTGCGGAGATCATGTCAGCCTCTCTGACAGTGACTCAGAAGCAGAAGAGGGTATAGCCAGCTTCCCCTGCCCAACTTCTCCCTTACCCTCTTTTCTTCCTCTCCTGCCTGCTCTGGGCCAAAGCATGAGTTCTATTTGGGGTGTGGTTGTGGGTGTGTGCTCTGAAATACTTGGGAAAGAGTGGGTGGTGGAGGGAGACATGTTGTATCCTCTTTTTTAGGTGTGATCCTCAATAACATCTTTCAGGTCATGCAATACTCTGCTATACAAAAGCCCAGGTTAACTAGTGTTGCCAGTTCTCTGCAACACTGCAGGAGGGAAAGGAGAACAGCAATTCCTAATTTTGCTTTGTATTCAGTTGGTGGAGCATGAGACTCTTAATCTCAGGATCATGGGTTCGAGCCCCATTTTGGGCAAAAGATTCCTGCATTGCAAGGGGTTGGACTAGATGGCTCTCACGGTCCCTTCCAACTCTATAGTTCTATGATTATAGGATTCATGCCTCTTGTCAAGCTTCAAACTGGCCAAATGTGATCTCTAAGTGTGGTCTTGTTAACCTTTTGTATTTCAAAAATCTTCTATGCAGAACAGCGGCTGTGGACAATAAAGAGAACTTAGGGGTGAATATATCTCTGTCAGAGTGCTATGAGATATTCCAGAGCAAGAGTTTGAGGAAATGTATTAGTAAGTAATTGCAGGATGTCCTCTGGGAGTACAGCCTTCAATGTAGCTCTGGTAATTTAGGATCAAGGGATGGAGCTGAAGATGGCGGCACAAAGGGAGGAAAAGAGCAAACTTTGTGGAACTGGAGGGGGTGTTGTTGTGTGAAGTACATGTTAGACTTGGGCCTAGCAGGCCTGGATTTGAATCCTGAATGAAATACAGATTTGATTAATTGCATTGAATAAGAAATGTATTTTTTTGTTCTCACTAGCCTGTTTTAAGGGCTAAAATAAAGGCATTGTAAGGACTTTTAAAGTTTCAAAAAATGCAATAATACTAATAGTTTCCAGAGCTGGCACAGAGCCAGCAGTCACTGAGAAGATATTGAGGGCTGTCATTGCCTCTGTAAAATTATTTAGCCACTAGGAAACCACTCAAGCCCCACTAGTAGAGCATCGTATGCTTCAAATCAATTTGGCCTTTCCTATTTATGGCCGTTTCCTGTGTTCTCTATATTCAATAATCAGTCTGGTTGAGATGACATGCTTCTTAGATCTAGTCCTGAAATGATTTATTAATACAATACAATAAATGCACAAATCAGTTATCAGATCAGAGTAGGCATTACCAGACCATGTCACGTATATTTATTTATTATATAGATCCTTATGCCAGACGCCTGCACATGGCAAGTTAGCAGGTCAATGAAGGAAGCCAGGGCTGCCACTTAGGTACTGTATACCTGGCTCTGTGACCAAATTTCCTCACACATGTCCCATGCAAGACCTATAGGATAAAATGTTAATCAATTAATACTCATCCTGGTCAAAACTAGCATGCATAGCACATGCTAGACGGGATGGTGAAAAACAACTAGAACTAAACTGCTTTCCACCTCCAAGTGCAATGACTGGCCAGGCCCTATGTATGATTCGAAACAAATAAACTCACCCACCCTGTTGAAAAAGTTCTTAACTCACAATCAACAAAACCTAACCCCATCCCTGCCTGTTGCCAAGTCCAAGGGACACATGACTTGTTTATGATGTACCTTTTCCAGCTCAGCAATGGTGTGTGACATGCTAGGGCCACAGGAAGACGTAATTTTCTCTACGTGACTGAAAGAGCAATTGCAAATGGGCGAACAGCGTGGTAATAAGCAGAGCCTTAGATAAGCTGAAACACTATCCTAAAGGAACACTGATGGTCACAGGTAATAGGAATGCCTGGATTGACCCTGATAACACACACTTGGAACCACAAATCCTAAGTATTGGAGCCCCCAGAGACTGAGGCAGACTGTACCAAACAGACTCCTCCGTTAGAGATAACTGCTTTACCCACAGATCCCACGGACAAGACTTTGCTGACCAAAGCCCTGGTGCACAGAGACACATACCCCCCGCACCCCACACTTCCCCAGCCTATGCTAGAAAATTCCTGTAAAGCTATTGGATTAAGATTCAAAGCTGAAGGCAGTGGGGGCAATGCTTTGATAGCGCCTGGTTGGGCCAACTGTGGAATGTTATGGGATTTTTCCATGGCTGTTTCTTCTCAAGCCTGCTTGCAACAGCAGAATGATGCAACTGTACAAACCAAAGCCCTCAGTTGCTCCAGGCGAGGACAGGTAGACCCAAAGGCAATTATTAAATTCCTGGCCGTAAATCATGCTGTAACATATCTGGTATACATTGTGTTTGGCTGAATCTAGGCCCAACAGAAAACAGGAAGTTCATTGCATGGGTGGCCCTATGTGACAGCAGGACTCAGACTCCTTGTCTACTGCTGCTATCTACCATGCAAATTTTGGATTTCAAAGTCAGGACTTGCCTACAGTACAGGTTTATTGTGGGTCATTGCTATGTGGAAGTTGCTTTAACATGCAGCTGGTCTGCAATATCAGCAAAAACAGACACCATGGAACTGTTGGCTACTACCTGCATAATCACAGTTCAAATAATGCTGTTTTGAAAAGACAGAGGTTGCTAGCTGCAAATTACTACAAAAACTGTGTGCTGACAGAAATCCAAGATGGCACCATTCTGACCTCATGCTCACAGTTAACTCTTCTTCTTCCTACCAATTTTGCACCCTGATTTGCCCTTCTTCCTACTGATTTTTCCATTCCACTTCACTCTCAAGCTATTTTGCTTGTTCTTTTTAAGAGCTCCTTGAGTAATATCTCTGTTCTTAATTTTGCATTTGAACAATTGTTCTCTTTCAGTAAAAATAAATAAAATAAAAGGTGATGCAGAATTGTGTATAACCCCCTTCTCAAATAATGGCTCAGAGGCAAATCCCAATAGTACAACTCAGGCTAGCATACCCCTTGAGGTATAATAATAATAGTATTTATTTATTTATTTATTTATTTATTTATTTATTTATTTATTTATACATACCACACCCATCTGGCTGGGTTTCCCCAGCCACTCTGGGTGGATCCCAACAGAATATTAAAACCACAATAAAACAGCAAGCATTAAAAACTTCCCTAAACAGGGCTGCCTTCAGATGTCTTCTAAAAGTCAGATAGTTCTTTATTTCCTTGACATCTGATGGGAGAGCATTCCATAGGGCAGGCACCACTACCAAGAAGGCCCTATGCCTGGTTCCCTGGTATGTGAACACTGCACAAGTTATAGGCTGATAGTGATATTATCATTTTGCTAGATCATGCTGGCAGCATTCAGATAACCCTCCAAACTATGGTTTAACAAATCCAGTGGAAAATGGATTGTTATTAACATTTACTTTTGCCATAATGGGGATAGTTTAACAAGGCAGTTAAGCATGTGATCCATGAGCCAGAAGGCTCCATAATTCATATGCCTGCTCAGCTATTAATTCATTAGTTGCATGGGCAACCCATGATAGCTCAGTCTTTAATCTGAAATAAGGGGATATAACTGTAGTGACTTTCCCTTACAGCCTTGTTGTAAAGATTACTGAGATAGTATATGTAAAGTGCTTTGAATTCTTGAAATGTGCTTTGTCAATGCTTAAATTATGGACCTGAGCACTTAGGACATGTCTGTGCAGGGATCCCCCTCCCTCCCTTTCAGTTTGACAATGCAAGAATTACATCAAACATACAAGAGAGGTCCCCCCCCCAAAAAAGTAATCATGATGAATTAGGAGTGTGGTCCAACAGTCCTTAATCCAATTCAAAGTTCCATAAAATATGCAACTCCCAGGTAATGAAGGCAAAGGGGCATTAGTTGGTTTTGCTTCCAACTGCCTCTTGGCACATTCCACCGTATGGGACAAATGATAAAAGGAGACTTTCAGTGGAGGAAGAAGCAGACCTTTTGGTTTCCTTGCCCCTTTTTGTCAAAAGAAAGAGAAACTCTACTATTAAGGCTGCCAACTTTTTTTTACTGTTCTACCACAAAGGCTTCAACAGTTTGCAGACATTTTCCAGGTGAAGCTTCTGCTGGCACGGAGATATAGCAATGGAGGGAAAACACCAAGTGTTTGTGAATCAGTGCTGCAACAGCCACTGCAAGTAAAAGCAAGCTGGCAACCCAGCTGCAATATGGGATCTTCAAAGAGAAACGCCTTAACATTTGAAACAGTGATGTTTAGAAAGTAGTGGTGGTTCTCTGCCATGATGGCTGGGGGAGGATGTATACATGACAGTTACAGCATCCCATAGTGAGCATTGGGGAACAACTGTATGTAGTTCTGACCATGCAACTAGCTAGTAAATTGAAATAAGTGAAACTCCTGAGGTTCCTGCCAACCAAATATTCTGAACAGTTCACAAGTTTGCTAGCAGACAGCACTGTCCTGAGAGCTGTGTATAGCTGCTCGTTATCACTAAGGAAAGCAGCTGGCCAGCTGCTGCCTTTGATAGGGACCTAGCCTTCAGAAACCCTATTGGACATGACCCATGCTGGCTGCTTTAAAAAGCATGGCCATAGCTTACAGTATCAAATACAGGCAGAAGATGCACAGGATCTGATAGAGCAGGCTCCAGGGTTTTACACATTGCTGCGCTTATGAATAAGAGCAGTGGCTTCTGGATCTAAGGTCACAAATTCTCTTTAGCAAAACTATGCATGCACCTCTGACTCCTGTAGTCTCTTTCCAAGGCATTGAGAAGATGAGATGCTTGGCTTCTTCCCTATTGGCAGGCATTTCCTATTTACAAGCTATGCAGACAGTGCTAAGGTTGCTCAGGTGTTTGCCAAAAACTCTTTAAGGCAGAAAGATTGTGCTCCCACATGCACACACAAAAGTACCTTCTTGCCAGTTCAGGGCACTTTGGGTAGTCCATCATGGCATGACATAATGAGGTGTAAGACATGGGCATACGTTATCTTCACATGATGTCACATTAATGTCACTCACACATCCCTGCTGTATGCACATGGGGCTGGGGGGTTGGTACATGTCTGGAGTGCAAAAGCCAGAGTTTCCCTGCAGGGAACTCAAAACATTTATTCTGGATGACTCTAGAGGCTGGCGGTTAAAGGCAATAAATACAGATTGGATTTCATCGTGTGCAGAGTAAAATTCTCATTTTTTAATAATATCATTGCTTGTGATCTAACGTTACGAAAAGAGATGTTGCAACACAATCTCTGAGTAATGGAGGGATAATAGTATTTTCTTCATCCCCGGCTGGGGGAGAACTGGATGCATTAATCACTTTGGAGGATAAAAGAAACAAAAAGGCTTTATGGTTCCTTAAAAACAGTGCAAGGCCTCTGCAACATGTAAGAGGAAAGAGGAAGAAAAGAAAGATGGGAAGACTCTGATGGTGATGTGGGCTTTGGGAGGTTCCTGGTAGAAATATTATCCATCAGAAAAAAATGGGTGATCTGTCACTGGAACTAGTATGGAAGCACCTTAGAAACATGCTGGAATTCCACATGGCTTTCAAAGGCAGGAAAGCCAGAAACAGCCATGTTCCTCCCTTCTTCCTTATCAGTTCTGTACTGCTTCATAGCAGCAGGCGCAAAGGGAGAAGACATCCCTAGAGGAAAAACTATGGTGATGCTAGGAGCTGCAGCACATGCACCTAGGAATGAATTACAGTAAGCTAGCCTATATCAAGAACTTCATGGAGCAGGCAAAGATGGAGAATGAGTTGATTCCTATGACCTGATGAAGAAAGTGAACTGTAATTGCCTGAGAAAGTTAGCAGAACTATAGTCTAGTCATGCTGGAGTCACCTCCACAAATGCTGTTTGTACTCTTGTTTGTACCAGCAAAGTTAAGAGGTATGCCAACATTTCTCTAAAAATGCATGGGGATTTGAAAACACTGATAGTAATGCACTTGTTTTACACGATTTACTTGTTTATTTTAAAGCATTTATATCATGTGGTTCTTCCATCATGTAACTTACTAATGGCCAGGTGGTTTTCTATTCAGGCACTGATCAGCTCCTCAGATTCAGCGAGGTAGCTGCTCCATGTCCCATCATAACTGTTTTACATTTATAGGATAACTTGTCATTCTGCCAACTGATCCCTGAAAGACATGATGGATACAGTGAAGTGTGACTTTCTTAGTGCCTTCAGTGCCACACGGTAGGCACAGTTTTGTGGCTTATAACGTTTGGTTGGCTTTGGAGTGAGATTGCATTCCAGTCTTTGTCCAGTCCACCTCATTTAAACCCCTTTCCCCCCGTGCCTATGATGAAAATGAGGGGAAGAAGCATAGTCTTGAGGAACACTCCAGGTGGACTCCTTGTTCAGTGTTGTCTTCCCATTTGCCTGTATACTGTAGGCAGAAATAAAGACTGGGCCACTGCTGGAGAATTATCTTCAATTTATTTAGTGGAAGCTGTTTGGCTTTTCCTGTGCTCAGAGGTGCTGACATTCTGTCATGGGGTTGCTGTAGCAAGATATTATTGCAAAGGGACCAACTCTGTTGGCAGCAGATGTTTTATTTCACTTCCTCTCCGCTTCAAACCTCTTTCCTGTAAGGGATTACTGCTCCCTTTCCTTTCACCAGTGATGAGAAAGCTCCTGGGTTGCAATGACACTGCCTAGGCAGAGCTTCATTAACAGGTTACAGGCCATTCTATATAAAACATGTCCACGTAAAAGCAGAACAATTTGCTTGGATTTGTAAGAGATTGCTTTTGTGCCAACTTCCTCCAACATGTTTTACAATTGACCTGCAAAGAATGTGTGTCATTGAATAGGATATACAGCCCTGGAGAGCATAAAATACAGCTGCATTGTTTAATAATCTCTCATCAGCTAGATTGGCGAGACAAGGGGAAGGTGATCTGAGTGAGATAACTCCATCTAGTGTGTTAGAAGGAACAGCTTTGCTACCTTCACCAGTGGAAGATTCTTATAAATTCACTCGGCCTGACAGAGCGGCACACAAGGGGTCAGTCAATGTACTGACAACGGCCGTGTGCAAATACTTCAGGCTTTGGCCACACGCTAAGAGAACACTCTGGATAGCTTCACCGTCAGATTAAAATGCCAGAGCAGCCCATGGTGGTGCACTTGAAGCGTGCTCACTAATTTATTAAGTTTATTCTTAGCAAGCTTGGAGACATCAGAAAGCTGAATTTCTCAATGACAAACTTGTAAGGCGATGGGGCTATACAAACTTGCAAGCTAGGTTAGGCCTTGCAAGATAACTATTACCAGGAATAAATACAAAGCAGATGCATCAGGCAAACAGGGGGAATATCCTAATTTAAATGATATTCTGGACATGCTTAACAATAAACATAATGGCACAGCCACATATCTTCATTCCAGAGCTCCTGGCATGTTGCTATACAGCAAAGGCCCATCTCTTGCTTGATTTATAAACATGCATTCTGGATTTAACTATGGAATGTCATAGGAAGAATCATAGAACAGTGGAGCTGGAAATGATCTTCCATACCAAGCACTCCTTATAGATCTGTCCACATAATCTGTACTGCATTATGCTATGCTGATTTGTGGTGGTTAAATCCTCTGCATCCCCTTATTCAAGGCTGCATCCCCATCAGCTGGTAGATTCCCAACAAATTATTTTCCTTGTTGAAGACTGAGGTCTCATGGGGCTTATCCACACTTACCTTTTACCCTGCTCTTTCCAAGCAGAGGTCTGCACATTAATGTTCCATGTCCAAGCGTGGGCTTTTTTTTTGCCTTGAGTTTTCCCATCAAAAAATTACTCTTTAAAGCTCAATCAGAGCTTTAAATTTGGGTTTTTCATGGACATTTACTCCAATTGAGCTTTAAAGAGCAGGTTTTCACTGGGAAAGCTCTGGGTTGGGGGCACTTGGACACACAGCTTTAAATTGTGGACTGTGCCTGGAAAGAATTGAGGAAAGATAAGTGTGGATAAGCCCTAAACAGTACACTGAACTGGGTCCCCTCCCTCCACTGATCTCTTCCTAAATAATCTTCTGCATGATGCACCCTACAGGCAGTAAGTGGATCACTGCATCCTCTCTATCTCTGGAGCAAAATGAGCAGGATTAATCCCTTGCAGGAAACAGGAACACTTTGCTGCCCAAGATAAGCCTGTGTGTATAGCTTTAAATAAGGCAGCAAAAAGGATAGTATATTTCTGGCCTGGGCTGCCACATAAATCAGCAAGAGATATACTATGGACAGACCCTCACCAGGCACAGGGAAGTTCAATAAGCCCCATGACAGCTAATGCAGCACAAGCTCCAAATGTTGAATGTTCAAAAACCATGGGCTTGCTTAGTAGCTCTGGCCCTGCTCCTCCTCCTCCTCATTGCTGGATACAGATGGCAGCATTTCCACCTCAGAGACATGAAAGCCACATGTTAGTGGCACTGATGCCCACAGTCCTCAGGTTTTTATTTTATTTTCTGTCCTGATGTGGTCTCTAACAAAATAGGCTTGGTAGGTTTTTCAGGCTTCAAAAACCTGCAACAGTCTTTTGATCAGGAAAGTGTGCACCAGGGGCAATTATGACTTTATTGTAGTGCCTTCATGTCTCTGGAAAACTCTTGTCTGCACCCACCCTTTAGGAAGTACAGTGGTACCTCTGGTTAAGTACTTAATTCGTTCCGGAGGTCTGTTCTTAACCTGAAACTGTTCATAACCTGAAGCACCACTTTAGCTAATGGGACCTCCTGCTGCCGCTATGCCGCCAAAGCACGATTTCTGTTCTTATCCTGAAGCAAAGTTCTTAACATGAAGCGTTATTTCTGGGTTAGCGGAGTATGTAACCTGAAGCATATGTAACCTGAAGTGTATGTAACCCTAGGTACTACTGTACCTGGAAGACATTGAAAGCTCAGCTCACTTACTTAACTAAGCACTGAAGTTATCACCATCTTATGAATGTGTCGACCACAGCAAACTATGGCAAGTTCTTAAAGAAATGGGAGTGCCTGATCACCTCATCTGTCTCCTGAGAAATCTCTATGGGGGACAAGAAGCTACAGTTAGAACTGGATATGGAATAAATGATTGGTTCAAAATTGGGAAAGCAGTACGACAAGGCTGTATATTGTCTCCCTGCTTCTTTAACTTATGTGCAGACTTCAGCATGCAAAAGGCTGGACTGGATGAATCCCAAACTGGAATTAAGATTGCTGGAAGAAATATCAACAACCTCAGATATGCTGATGACACAACCTTGATGGCAGAAAGTGAGGAGGAATTAAAGAACCTTTTAATGAGGGTGAATGAGGAGAGCACAAAATATGGTCTGAAGTGCAACATCAAAAAAACTAAGATCATGCCTGGCGTGCTCTGGTCCATGAAGTCACAAAGAGTCGGACACGACTAAACGACTAAACAACAACAACCACATAAGCTTTGTAATTTTAGGCTTTTAGAATTCCCTGCCATGATCTTTTCTAAACTCCAGCTTACTCTAAAGAGCTGAGTACCCTGCTGACTTAACCCAAGGGGTCCTCCTGAGCCCCAGGGCCAATGGGCATCACTACGTTGTTTGTGGCAGAGGCTATTTTCCTGCCAGTCAATGGGTTACATCCACTTACATGTTATTATCACAAGTAGGATGTTCAGCCTCAAATTCTTGCCTCAAGTTATTAACGTGGACGACAAGATTCCATTCTATGAATAAAAATATTTAACTGGCTTTTCTGTTCTTCAATTACTGCTTGTTATGATCCCTTTTTTAGCTAATTCAAGGCTGCCCTTTGATTTGATATTTATTTTGGAATGTCTGCATAGAGCTGAGGTGGGGATGGTGAGAGATAACTTGGTTAAAGCAGAAAACCTAGGAATGGAACAAAGTGAACTTTTAACCATTTGTTTCCTGCCTTTTTAGACAGAGTCGAAAATGTAAATGGAGTGGCACAAGGATGAACAGAGAAGTTTTCTCCTTCCCTACCTCCCATTATTTCAGAAAGTCTTGCAAAGGTATAATAATTGCAATAAAGATAGGGAAAGTATGTCATTTCCAAGTTACCTTGGCTAAATGTGCACAATTATGAGATTGATGAATTTCATTTTATGTGAAGTAAATGTAGAAAACCTAAAAACCATGGGCTTGGAAGGGACCTTAGAAATCATTTGGTCCACCCCTGGTTCAAGGCAGGCTCTGCAGTGCAAGTTGAAACTACAGAATATCTGATAGTTTCATAAATAGGAGGTGTACTCCTAAACATGCGCTGTATGTGATGCTTTTTTAACCTATTTGTTACTATTTTAAAAGTTATGTATGTCAGGGCCAGAGTCAGGCATAGGCTAGCAATGCCTGAGGCCAGTGCAGTTAACTCTTTATTCAAGGAAACAATCCACAGCTCCAGCCTAGTGGTTTCAGTAACTCTTTCAAGGAGCTCTTGCCCCAATGAAGCAGTGCGCGAGTGCCCACGAGGACTCCTCTCCAGGATCTTTCCCACAATGTTGCAGGCTGTGTCTGCACATAACCAGGGGCGTAGGAAGCGGGGTGTGGGGTGTGTGGTCCACCCTGGGTGTCATTCCTGAGGGGGTGACGAAATGGCACACCACAGAGGGTGGCACTTACCACGGGGCGGGGCCTGCAGCGCACCCGAGCAACGCGTCTCTCCTGGGAGTGACGTGGTGGCTCAGGGCCCCGTGCTGCCCAAAATGGCAGCGTGGGGCTTGCATCCACCAGGGGGACTCCATGGGCAGCTCACCGTGGCACCCCTCTGGGCAAATAGCTGCCCTGCCCCTGTGTGCAGGTCGCCCCACCCCTGCCGCTCTGGGTGCTGGAGCAGCTAGCTACACCCTTGCACACAACCACCCTCTGCGCTGCCCATTTCATTTCTTAGTAAGTTTTACAAGACTGCGGGCAGGGAGGAGCTGGTCACAGCAGGAGGGGGAGACTCCCTGGCTTCTTCAGCTGCCTGCCTCTCTGCTCCTGGCTCTACCCCTCTCCAGCCCTTGCTTCTGCCTTGGTGTTTGAACTGTCCTCTGCTGCAGTGTCTTTCTGTTCCCTAAACCCTGTTGCAACGAACCTCCCTGTCACACTCCCCTCCCCTGTTACTAAGTTTATTTGTTTATATTTTTTTATTGCTCAGGTGTTCCGGGTCAGACTAATTAGCCTCCCCACCTGTCCCTCGGAGGTCCGTCAATGAAGTAAACTCCCTGGTAGATACAAAACGGGAGTATCTTAGTAACTGGAGTGTATTTGTCCAGCTGCCGCGGCCGTTTATAATCCTTGCTCTGGGCTTCAGGGGTTAAACACCTTATTTCCTACAGCCCCAGGGTCTCTCTCTCTCTAGATCCCTCACTGTAGCAGTCTGCTAAACCCTTTTAGCAACTCAGTGGCATACACAATGTTTCAGCCCGCTAGCCCCTCCTGAGTGAAACCCCTAAGACACAAACTAACACCCCACAGGATAGTTTGGACTCTTCCCTGGGTTCACCTCTTCATGAGCAGTTTATAACCCGCTGGACCCACAAATTGACGATGACTGACTTATAGCAACAAAACTAGTCTTTATTTTCTTTTTAAAGCATAACGGTTTCAGAGAATCAAATGTTTAAACGTAGTTTCATAACAGCATAAAATGTTTTCTATTCAGTATAACATACTAAACCTACGCCCTAGCCTAACCTACCCACCACTATCCTGGTCTCTAACCTTCTCTCCCTCAGTCACCACTCACTCCCTCTTTCTCCCTCCTGACCAAACTGGCGGTCCCTCCTTTTAAAGGGCGAAAAGTCCCGCCTCCTGCGAGCGAGCTGCCAGTCACATAGAGTGTATGTTAACTCCTAACACGCTGGGGCTCCGGACCATACCCTGCCTAAGGGCAGATCCGTTACACCTGTCAACTCTTCTGATACCAACACCTGGGAGGTCAGGTTAACATCTATGCCTCACCATGCCATCTGGTACCGCTTCTAACACTGGAAGCCACAATATTGACCTGTTTGACAGTCTGGAGAGCACTTGCTTGTGAAGTACCGGGTACTTGACATATAGTTCCAAGTTGATAATATGCATAAATTGCACTTAAATGGCACAAACTGCTTTTCCAAGGGCATACAAGAACCTTTTATCTTCTGACCTCTAGGAGATTTCTGATAAGACTATTTAACAGAGTAAACTGTATGGCTTAAAAAGATGGCTAGATAGAAGCTGGATTGGGATCAGGAACATGTAGTTACAAATGAGGGGAGTAAACCAATGAATCAGTCATCTGATATTAGAAGAGAGAAAAAGTAGACTACACGAGATTCATGCAGAAGATTGCATTGATGCTTCTGATCAACCATAGTTTATGGGTTTATAGGGAGGAATTGTTGGACAAATACATCTAGTTTGATACATGAGGCAATGTCCAAATGGAATCATCTGACAGCTCCAACATGGGGAGCTGCATAAATGGTGTGTGTGTGTGTGTGTGTGTGTGTGTGTGTGTGTGTGTTTGCTTGTCTCTCTATCTTTGTGGACTGAGGCCTAGTGGCAGTAGGCAGCTTTGTATGTGATGAGGGAATGCTCTGGCATCATAGCACAGCAAAATCCCGACGTCCAGAACAGTATGTTTTATCCTCATTACATGTTTTATGAAATGTTGTTGGCAAAAATGTGAAATTATTTGGCTGTGTATTCATGGATCTGGCAAATCAAAAACTAAGTTTAGCATCTCCCCTTCAGAAAGTAAAATGAAGTCAGATATTTTTAGCTACTCATTGTTAACTGGAGAACAAAGCCATAACTAAGATATTTAGTCTCTTAGCATTCTTTCAAATCCCTCTTTGGATAAGACATGCCCAGTAAACCCTGGAGGGCAAGATCTTTCCACCTATAGACAGCTCACAAACGCTGTAAGCTTCAGAAACCTACCAACACAGGTTTATATACCATAACACTTGGGCCAGGCCAGTAGCTGAACTCATATAGACTGGCAAATGCCAGCTGTTCTCAATGTCTGTCTAGGAATTAGACTGATGGAAATTTGATTTAACCCTGGGGAGGAAAACATCTGATTTTGATAGATCTTTGCATGCAGCCAGGCCTGAGATGATATAAATACTATCCACCAACTATGTTGCAAGATGAGCTGGAAACAGATGATCTCTCACAAGAGGAAGAAGAAGAAAATTACAATTTAAGGCGGATTCCAACAATCTCTTATTGAAGATTAGTAAAACTTCAGATATGCTAACCACCCTTTCGTTCACACAGCTACAGTGGCTAAAATATTTTAAATTTATGTCAGGAGACTTTAATTGATTTAATCAACTAAAACTTTAGCTGATTAATCATGGGTGGGATTCAAGTTTAAAAATTACATTTATTTTGCAAGGCTGATTTGATTTCAGGGTGTTATTTTATTTTTATTTTTAATACCAATATTTCTGTGTCACTTTTCAGGCTGAAAACCTCCAAAGCAGCTCACAAGCAATTGAAAACAAAACAGAGCTATAATAATACAGTGGTACCTCTGGTTACGTAATTAATTCGTTCCAGAGGTCCGTTCTTAACCTGAAGCACCACTTTAGCTAATGGGACCTCCCGCTGCCGCTGCGCCGCCAGAGCACAATTTCTGTTCTTATCCTGAAGCAAAGTTCTTAACCTGAAGCATTATTTCTGGGTTGGCAGAGTATGTAACCTGAAGCGTATGTAACCCGAGGTACCACTGTAATCACAACAATAAAACATCAATAAACAATAATAATCATAATGTAGAATGATCACTGTAACAGGAGCCAGCCAGCATGAACTAATCCAGGAGGGAGAAATTAAGCACCATGAAAGGCCTGCCAAAAGCCAAATACAAGGCCATCTTTACAAGCTATCAAACATTAAAAGGAGAAGGGACCAAACACAACTCCCAAAAGAAAGAGATCACCCTCTTCAGTATACTCACCAGTGTAATCCCAGATGATGGCAGGACATGGAGGAGAGCTTCACCCAAAGATCTTAATAAGCAGGTAGTTAGTTCCCTGTTGTAAGAAGGAATGAGATACAGAATTGAAGATGGACTTTCTTTCTAACAATGAGTAGCAGTTATTGTTTATTCAGTTGTAAATTCACATGCTTCCTTCCCTACATCAAAATGGCACATATATCAAGGTTTAGATAAGATGCAGACTGGTTTCAATTTAGTCAGCAAAAAAATGAATAGGTTGAAAGGTAGGTGAAGCACTACAGCTGTCGACTCAGCCCACAGTAATATTCAATTAAATAAGAACATGGGAAGCTGCTTTAGAGCATTGGTCCATTCAGTATTTCCATGGTTCCTTAGTGCCATGACAATTGAGCAGCTAAGAAACTGGTTGAAATTAATAAAGAGCCTGGTAAATAAATAAATAAATAAATAAATAAATAATTTAGAAAAGATGCCCCTGATAATTATGACCACCTTAATTAATCCAGAGGTCACATCAAACTGTGGGACACCATTCAAAAATACATCACGAGAACTAAAAGCAAACAAAAGGATAATTCAAGCAGGTAGAAGCATGCTAAGGATGAAAAATAACAGGCTCGAAAAATTTCCATGAGCACTCTATTCATGAGAAGACAAACTGAGGATGCAACTCATTCCAGATTGTTAGGGTCCCAAGTTATCCTTACATATGCTTATACAGGAGCATAGAGATGGCCTTATACTGAATCAGACCACTAGTCCATCTAGCTTAGTATTGTCTATACTCACTGATAGCAGTTCTACCAGTCTCTCCCAGCCCCACATGGAGATGCCAATGGTTTAACCTGGGACCTTTTAAAATTTATTTTGACAATTTATATACTGCTTAATTACAGTCATCTCTACTACTACTACAGATGTTTTCTGCATGCTTTGCCCTTTGGGACATGGCCCTTCCCCATAGCTGTAGGAAAGGAAAGCAGAGAGCTTAGTGATTTAAAGGTAAGTTTTCCTTTAAGTAGGGAAGAGTATGAACACTTGTCAACACCATAAAAGCCCCCCTGAAAGAAAGCAGGACTAGACTATGAAGCTAACAGACACATTGCATGCTGGACCCTGATCTCAGGGGCACCACTCCACATCCTGACATTTCCTTATGTGCACAACTGAACTGTTTGCGAAATATAAATATTTAGTTAATGCTGAAGCGGTGCTTTCAAAAGTCTTAACCCTGCACCACTAGCCCACCCTCCTTCCCCAAGCTGCTAACAGCATCCTCATCTCTGTATATGCTTCTTCTTAGCCAGGGATAGCAAAAGGTTATTCTGACAAGCCTTTGGCAAAACATGAATTGAGATGATAACAAAACAACATGATTCCCTCAAGCCCTGTGGATTTGGGAGTTGTATAAGGAGCAGTTTATTCCTTCTGTGAGTCACAAAAGGGGTTTGCTAGGGCATATGCCGATAGCCATGATGGCAAAAGTCAAGCAATGGAAGATGAAATTTAGAACATGATGGCAAAAGTCAAGTAATGGAAGATGAAATTTAGAACATGATAAATCAAAGAGGTATGCTAGCCGTTCAGCAATGTTGATTGTGCATAGTGCCTAAGGTGAGACTTCTGTATATATTGACGAAGAGCACGGCTCGCACCTCAGAAACTCTTGTGCCAAGTTTGACAATGATAGCTGAAGAGGTGTCCAAATGTATGGAGAACAAACAAAAAAGCAGACAGACAAACCACTTCCCAAACTACCGGTATATAGTAAATTTTAATGCCATTTACAAATGTGAAAAATTCAAAATTCACTGATAAAAACATCCCAAGGCCGCACTGGAAAGTTTGAGGTGTATATTTTAATATCAGGTTCACAAAAATACTTCCATATTTTATGTTCAATGCCCTCAGAAAGTGTCAGCATATCCTATATTTTAGTAGTTATTTATCTACACTGTGTGTGTGTGTGTGTGTGTGTGTGTGTGTATAAGTGTCCCCCCCATTTATGCAGGGATTATATTCCTGGGCCCCACACATGTAACTGAAATTTGTGCCCTTTAAATGCACTCTCTTCTACTCTGTCTTCAATCCATACAACAAATACTGTATCCAATAATATCCATAGCTAGAATTGAAGCTTTGTGAATGGCAGGAGGCTGGAGGCCCTGCTGTCCCTTTCGTCTCTTTGGTGCTTCTTCCGCCCTCACTGACGTCCTCTTCATACTCCAGAGGGTCTCCTTGCCAGCAAGGACTCCCCAGCTCTCTCCTGCCATTTTTGGCGTTTAATTATTTCCCGTATATATGCGGTCAAGCCCGAATCAATTGTGTGTGTGTGTGTGTGTGTGTGTGTGTGATTATGTACAATGGTAGGTGTGCATTCCATGCACTACATGAGTGTACTCTTCATATATCTAACAAATAGCCCATATAGATCTTACTTTGCATATGTCTGTTATATTCAATATGTGTACATATTGAATGCTAATGTGTATGCATATATATACATCTATACACTCTAAGAATGTGTGTACACAATCTGTACACTGTGTACATGAATAATCTGTGTTCACATAATCATGTCCCCATATACAGCTAATGCATGTTTTATAAATGAATATATAATGTATTTGTTCAGATGCGTTAAATGTACCTGGAAGATCAACTCATGAGACATTTGCGGGAGGGGGAAAGCAACAATACACCTGATATAAATTTCCTGCTCTCCTTGATACAGAAGTACTAGCGGATCCAAGCATGATGTGAGTCTACAATTGCATTACAACGTGGGAGAGAAAACAACAAGTGGCACAGCAAAGCAAACTACAAGGAAGCATAAATTACCTGGGAGGACTTTCAGCTGAACAACAGTTTTTCGGCAGATCTTTTGGAGCTGTGACTTCTTGGTTTCTCCAAGGAGTATACCCACATTTAGTAAAGAACAGTGGTGCTTGCTTTTAAATTGAAGCACAGGAAAAAGTGGTTTAAAACAGAGTGAAAGGAGCTGGTGCAGATGAAATAAGACAAACCCTGGGAGCTGCTTTTTCCGAGAACAACTTAACTTCTTCCAATCCAAATCAGAAAGAAGGCAGAATTAATACCAGGATGTCTTCTTCACACACACTCCTTACCTGTGGCAGGAGATGGCATGGGGGCTAGCAGAACTGCTTTTCCCTCCCTTGGCTATGTCACCAAGTGAATAGGAAGGCTCAGTCTGTTTATTGCACACAGTGAACAGCACACATGCTACATGCAACAAGACTACAGAGTCTGAATTAGCATCTCCTCCACAATCCTTCATGCACAGGGGAAAAGTCTGTTCCTAAGCACAAAAGAGGGCTGGGGAAGGCTTTTCTGCCATGCTTGTGCAGAAAGCCTATAGCAGTACTCCGGACAAATCACCAAATGGCAGCTTGCTTGCCTCTGGAAGAGTTAAGGAAGAGAAAGAGGAGGAGTCTCCTTTCCCAGGGCTCAGATAACAGCAAAAGCCACAGCAAAAGTGCTCTGGGCCTTTCCATAATACTTTAACTCTCTGCTTGATGTTGGCAGATGACCCTCCCTGTCACTAAGGCTGCAAAGCTAAGCACACTTACTTGTGTGTCAGCCCCACTGAACTAAATTGGACTTCCTTCTGGATAAAAATGCCTAGGATCATACCACATGTGTACTAAAACAGCTAGGGCAGCACACCAGAAAAGATGGCAGAGTGAGGTGTGATACATAGACATATTGTAGACTGGATGCTGCACAACAAAAAAAAGAGGAGCAGGCAAGATGTTGTACACCCAGGGGCAGACTTTGGTAGTCTTTCATAATATGGTGCCCTGGATGAGCTCAAAATTTGGCAATCTCAAATGGATATTCTCAATTATTAATTGTCTCATTTTTGCACCCCCTTGGGTCAGTGCCCTGTGCAGGGTAACTGCCCACTCCACCCTAAACCTAGCACTTCACACACCTAAGGGATAGCTCAATAACTTGGGAATAGAAATTGACTCCTGTTAAACTTAGTGAGCTATGAGGCCAGTGAAGCAAAGGGCACTGAAACCTACAAGGCCACCCACCCTAATGTAGGAAACACAGTATTTGCCTCCTAAAACTCAGTTCCACCCTGTGGATTCCTGAGGAACTACCAGGACGTACTGAATGGTTTCAATGGAATCATCATGGAGTACAATTTTCACCACTGCTCTATAGCAAGGCAAATGTGTGCATGGAAATATCTTAGGCTGGTCAGCCCTGGTGGCTGATGGATCCAATGGGTTTCCAGATGGCTCTGTGGGATTTTCCAGCTGCTATGACTGGTGCTCCTGTCGAAGCCCTGATCAACCTCCGGAACATCCAAATGGTAGGGCTGTTGACGTAATCATGCTGAGTGCCCTCTCCTGCTTTGTGAAGCCCATTTGGCTCCCTGGTAGTACTCCAGAGCTTAGGGCAAGGAAACAAGCTGGGACATGACTTGAATGCAAGTGGAGGAAAACTCCAGTTGAATGCAACCAAACACTCATGAGGGCTCATCATCAAGCCTACCTAATGGCAGTGAAGGCAGCAAAGGCGGCAAACATTGCATCCTCATTAGTTTCATGCAAGATGGTCATTTTAACCATGCCCACTTGTAGACAGTGACCTAAGTCATTCAGCTGGGGAAATTTGGATGGTCATATACTGGCCATATCACTTTACCATAAATTACTGAGCAAATAATTTGGTATGATTTGGTAGATTCTGTCCACCAAACTAGAAAAGTTTGATTTCATTTCGTTCATCTAAAGGTGCGCTCACAATTAGGGGACCAGGAACTGTCCCTGCTCATCTGGCACTTAGAAAACATTTTATCAGCAAGCAAAGCCCCCAAAGGTAGTACTGTGAAAGAGTTCCAGGCAGAAAACTTAATTATAAATCTGTAAATCAAGACAGCTGCTATGGAAGCAAATGCAACTCCACGATACACATAAGTTTAGAGCACAAAGGGAATATTGAAGGAACAGAAATATTTGTAAATGTAGCTCAGAGTTTGGAGTACTACTTAAAAATTGGAGCAAACATCTGTCTGGAATTCCTGCCCAAGTTTGTGGAAGATACTGTGGGAGCCTCCCCTGCTCTCTTTGCTAGTGACACAATGCAGAACCTGCTGACTTTCTAGAATTACATTGGGTGGGGGGAAGCAACTCTAGAATCACACTGTTCAAAGCAAGAGTGAGACAAATGAAAAGGGACCCCTTTTCTGAAAGCTGTTCATTAAAGAAGGTCCAGAGAGGCACATTTCAAATGTACCTACTCTCTCAGCAATGAACCAAGCTATGCAAAGCTGAAATAGGGTAGTGAAAAACAGAATATTTCCATAATAAAGTTAGTAAACAGCTTTCATTTGCTCAGAGGGGGCATCTATAATTTTGGAAAACATGTACAAATGCATTTTTCCATTTCTGCTAGATTTTGTTGCATCCTTGAACACAGTAACCCTAAGTGGATCTGAAAAGTTCAGTTTGCTGCAAAGAAACAGCAAAAAATGCTCTGATGTGTAGGCCAAAAGCAATGTCAGATGGATGCTTGGAGGACAGTTAATAGTTAAGAACAGGCAAAGAGTCAACTTATCTCAAGACTTGCAAAACTAGGCAAGCAACCAATAAGAACCTGGCACAGTATAATAAGAATTAATACTTTGGTGTTCTTCATAGGTTCAAGAGCAGCTGTGTTTTAAAATTAAACTTTGAAAAGAATAAAAAATGTGTTTAAGTTACCACATGTAAGTTTGTATCAAGGCAGAATAAACTTTCAGTGTTGCACCAGCAAGATTCTGACTGTTCTCAGACAAAATGACTAGCTGGAAATTGCCTGAACTCTTTCTGAGTTAATGTTGTGTGAAGCAAGCTAGCATCAAGCCCTTGCAGAATCAGTGTCTACTGGGCTAACTTACTGTGTTCCATTTCCTTCCTGCCCTTTTTGTTCCCTCAGCACTTCAGCCAGTTGAGAATAATCTTCGTTTTGGAATAATACACATTACTAACTCCTATTAAAGAATAAAAAAATAAAGTGCCAACTGCAGAACCAGTTCCAGAATCTTGAAATCTATAGAGCTTTATTTGATCTAACTGCCTGCAATTAACCAGACAACCGTTTTATGTGCCTTTTTAATAAACAGTTCTTGTTAGGTTGGTCCCAAAATTTTCTAAGGAAAAGAGCACCCCATACGTTCAAGCATAGAAGTGGCTGAAACAGAGCAAAGTGCTGCTTGTATAGATGTATAAGGTTTCCTAACCACATTGATCTGTCTTTGTTACATCCAGGATCTATGTATGCACATATCTTCTGAGAAGCAGCACCACGTCTGAGAAAGAAGGAAGAAAAGAAGGGTTGCAATTGGATAGCTTGGCAAAAGACTCCGCCAATGAGAGACAAGATAAGCACTCATTGAACAGCATGCCAGCTTGTCATGTAAAGAAACCAGCTGTTGGAGAAGAGGTTGACTCCTTGCATTTAACCACAGCTCCACCCATTACCTTCTCAGCATGAGGAACATTTCCAAGCGTAAAAGGGGTGCAGGTAATAGGCTGAGGCTGGCAAAAAAGAAAACTCTTCAAGCTGCAACACACAACTCTACAATTTATACAAAAGGAATAAATCTTCCAACAATTGTTGAAATGGAGTCAACCCCTGTAGATATTGAAGTTTCTTTTGAGTTTGCAAAAGTCACATGCTCAGGAGTCATATGGCTGAGCCTGTAACACCTGCCTGGGTTTTTTATTATTATTATCAGCCTGTACTGATTCAGTTGCACTGCCATGAACTGAGCTCGTTTCAAGAGTCACCTGTTACAAGATGTGCCAATATCACACTGTAATATGCCACTGTAACCACAGATTTTCAAGTGGTTTGCAATGGTCTGGGAAAGTCAAGTGGGCAGCTTTCACACAACCATCCCAGCCTATGGCAATCCAGCTAAAAGTAGACTAAAAACCATGGCAGCTAAACAGTTATCTGAATGATATGCTGACCTTATTAGAAAGAGGGGGCTGTATACACACACATTTAGTCAAATTTATGAACTTTCCATAAAAGTTCTGCAATAACTTATTTGCATTAAAAATTTGTAAAAGAGATGGATAGCAAGCTGGGAAGCAGCTCCCCATCTCTTGTTCTTTTTCACCCTTCCCTCTCATTTTGCCAGTTAGGCCCCATCAGTACAGGTGAAGGGTAGCCTATAAACCATCTAAATAATAAAACACACAAATAAATTATTGCAGCCACAACTGTGAGACCTGTGTTTATGATGACGCCTCCCCAGCTGCTGCCATTGGCTATGGATTACCTGTGATGTCAGTCAGGCAAGTTCACTTGCTGTGTGGGATCGCTCTTCAAGGTGGATGATATCCAGGGTCAGAAGTTAGCCGATGTCTGGTGATGGACTTTAGCAGAAGCTGGCAGATGTTCTTGGGCGAAAGCTACTGGAGCTCACTTTCAGAAGCTGGTGGATGCTGCAAGTCTGAAGCAGACAGATATTTATGGGTGTAAGCTGGTTTGGAGCTTTGGAGGGTGAATGGTCGAGGCAAATGTGTGTACGTGCATCAATGTGATGTGTGAAAGGAAACTGGTGGGTATTCATGAATAGATTAAACCAACGGAAGTTGGCAGGCTGAAGCCAGTGGTGGTGTCTGGGGGATGCTGTTAGGTGGTAACCATCCCTCTCCTTGTCTTGGATTTTTTTTCCCTTTGAGGGATGTCTGACATTGGTTAGGGTTTTTCAAGAACAGTTGTGAAAGCCATGAAGAGAACTGCCACACTTAAGCAAGTCTGCTTATATTTCTAAACAAAATGGCTTTCTAAATGCATCTAGCTGTAGTGTGCATGCTATCTTTTTCTTCAAAGACAGATAATGGAAGATCAAACACCTGAACATTATGTTATGCTCCCTTGCCCAGTATCAGTACTCATGAAATGTTGCCTGGGCGAGAAGTAAGTAATAAATGAATAAATTGATGTTAAGGTGCCCCACAATGGTCAAGTCTGCCAACTTTTTCCTCCCTCAGGGCTCCTGTGACTGTCAGTGTCTCACCAACCAACAGTATACCACGGTTACATAAATACATAAGCAAACACACACCAAACGTAACCAACTGAATGTATTTACAAATAAATATTGACCACTACAAAATGTGTAGCCAAAAATATATAATATATTAATGAAGAAACAACAAATAAAAAGCAACCAAGTGGATGAAAACCCCAATGGACTAAGCAGTCTTAGTGTTTCCTGTATATATAGAGAGCCAACAGGTGCAAAGGAAGGTTTGATAAAGTTTTTCAGGTTCCACATGAATCTTCAAAAGGTCAACAGGTGTGCACAAGTTGTTGTAATGCCACAAGTTTCAAACAAGGATTCCCAGAATAGTCATCCTGTTTCGCCCATATGGGCTTCTTCAGTGGTACAGATTTCATATATTGTTCAACAAGATCATGATTATAATGACCAAAGGTTGCTCACCTGCATAGCTGTCAAAAAAAGTCGCAACTGATTTCATCAGAGAATCCATCTGCCCCAGCGAACAACTAAGGCTCCCTAGAGTTTGCAAAGCTGTCTTTTAGCTGAAATATTTCTGCAAGGTCTAGTTAGTGCTATGTTTCTAGAAAAAGAAGTGCCGGAACTCACCATGAACACCTCCCTCGTTCTCTTATAATGGCAATGGTGCCCACCTGAGAGGCGCCAGAACTGAGCTCCAGCTAAAAAAAAAAAAAAAAGCCCTGGGCCTACTGAGGTACTTCAGGATCAACAGATGAGAGTTTTCAGAAGAGCTTCAGGGAAATGTAAGGGGTGGACGCAGTATGTAATCTGTGATGAATCAAAGAGGCCCAGGCTCTGCTCCTGTTCAAAGGCTGGTAGCAAGTGGGTGGGTGTTTGTGTGTTTGTGAGAGAGAGATTATTTGTATAGGCCCAAAACACGAAATGGCCCTGTGAGGAAAATACTGTGCTATGATTTAATCCCTAGGTGGCACTGTCATTAGTCTAAAGTTAGACGGAGCCAGTCCTTTCTTTTTTGCTTCCTTCCTGGTGTTGCAGCATCTTCTGACTCCTCTGCTTCACACACCCAGGTGCTCTTTCTCTCTCACACACACCCCAAACCTCTTCCTGTCACAAGTAGTCTCCTATCAGGCCTTTTCTGTGGAACTGGAGCGTGTGTGTGTGTGTGTGTGTGTGTCCATGGCCCAGATGGAAGAACATAAGTGGAGCTTAGAAGATGTTCTAGGGTGGGACTTCCCTGAGGGGAAGGGGCTGGCATTTGTAGGAAATAAGTTAAATGTGAATATTTAAACAACAGCAAACTAGAATTGAGAAGGAAGCTGCTGAAGTAGGGTGAAATGAATGTAAAGGGGACAGGGGAAAAGAATTAAAAAGTGAAAGTTTAAGAGGAACGGGGAATAGGATACAAACTAAAGATGAAAGAAGAAATGACCAGAAAATAGGTTTTTAAAAAAATAAAAATAAAAACTTTGAGGTGAGTGTAATGCAATTTTTAAAAACAAACAAAAACCCTCTGGATTAGCAAAATACGCTTAAAGTTGGGAACTGAGTAAGGATACCTCCAGAGCCTGCACTTAACTTGAAGAAACTTGAACTATGCAATGTGTGGCCACAAGGAGATTTCTGCGGCAAATAATTTCTGTGGCAAACCTCTAGATGCTGCCATTTTGTAAGAGGTAGGCCTCAATAAGCTTCATCCCTCTTGAGAGGGCTCTGTGACTAGAAAGTTCGAGAAATCCTGGACTGTGGCAAATAGTTGTGATTATGTGATATTTTAAAAATTGCATGTGACCTCAGCCTGCTACACACAGGCTGTACAAAGTGCTATTTTTCTAGAAAAAGAGGTGCTGGAGCTCACCTTGTTCTCTTATAATGGCAATGGTGCCCACCTGAGAGGAGCGGGAACTGAGTTCTGACGAGTTACAGCTGGAAAAAGAATCCCTGGCTGTACACATTAAGACATGCTTGCCTTTCCTTCCTGTGGCAGTTGCTCAACCTTCTTCTGGCCTACTATCAGCAACAAGGTCTATTCCTGAAACATAGTGCATCTGCAAACATAGTGTGGCCAAATGGGAGTGTACCGTTCTCATCAACCCTCCATTCCTCCTCTCCTTTCATGTGAGGATTCCCACTCCCTTTTTCTGAGCTAACTGGTTCACTTTATATTTGCACAATCATCTTTGCTAACTGTACTTATCCAAACCATACTTTGCAAGACTGTTTCTAGCCATGAAACAGTCAAAAGTGTGGTTTGTTGCTATAGATTCAGGCAGGTAGCCATGTTGGTCTGACGCAGTTGAAATATATTTTAAAAAATAAAAAATTGTCCAGTTTGTTCTTGGTATAAGCTTCCGTGTGCATGCACACTTCTTCAGATACACCCTGAAGAATCTGAAGAAGTGTGCATGCACACAAAAGCTTATACCAAGAACAAACTTAGTTGGTCTCTATTTTTTATGTTTTTTGCTATAGTTAGCGTTACACTACTATTTCTGCTCATCATAGGTAGCACCAAAGTGACTTGTGAGCAAAAGTACCGGTACGAATGCAACACAAACTATAGTTAGTTCCAAAAGATGAAAGGATAAGGGGACAAAGTGTTCTTGCTGATAGATTGCACCAAATCATCAAGCCATAGTTTGGGAATTAGAATAATAGAATTGTAGAGTTGGAAGAGACCCCAAGGATCATCTAGTCCAACCCCCTGCAATGTATGTAGCTGTCCCATACATGGATTGAACCTGCAACCTTGGTATTATCAGCACAATGCTCTACCCAAATGAGCTACCTCAGGTAGTGTTTTATCTGTTCCAACCCATAGACTTTATGGAATGTCCTCTACAAATACAGCTAGGAATAGGTTGTTGGCTCTCCGACATTCTCTTGTGCTGCTTTCAGTCTTGTGTAGAAATGCCTCTATATATCTATGCTGCACCAGGTATTAAATGGACAGATGAACATTATGGTGGAGGACATGGTCTTATTGTCAGCACCTCATGAGGAATCTACTTTTCCTATGGCCTTTTGCCACACCAGCTCTATAAATAAGAAAAGTGTAAGAAAAGGCCAATACAGCTATGTGGGGCACATATAGTTAGAAGCAAACCCTGCCTTATATACATTATTAGGAAACCTGTTTTTCTCAGTGTGACAGCAAAGGACCATTTGTATGAAAAAGCAACATAGCCACCTCATTGCTTTTTCAAAACATATACAAATGTGAATTCTGCTTGTAGGAGGGCTGGAGCACCTCTGGAAGTCACGATAAATCTGCTTATACACGCATGGCATAATTCTTAGGAAAGGCAAGGTTTATACAAGAAATTGAAGCTTTAAACCTCAAGTACCATAAATAGTATATTTTAAGGGTTTCAACTCAGTTGCAGGCCTGGGTCCAGACTCCATATTTGGCAGCTGTCGTTGTTTTATGATTAATTAAAATGAGGTAACAAAGCAAGACATGTCTATTAACAAGGGGGTTTGCAACATCAGTGGAGTATTCCAAAAACTTATCCTTTTGCCTTATAATCTGCAAATACTGTATCTTAGTAGGAAAGCAGTCTTTCTTTCGGCTGCATGAAGAGGAACAAGCTGCAACCTTCATCTCCTCTGGTAGCAAGAGACAAGTGACTCACATACTCAGCTTTATCTTTATTGTTTCTCTTTTATTAAACAAAAAGAAAGCTCAACAAAAATTTTACCAGGTTTTTAATTTTCTTTTTAAGCGAGTTTCAGTATAGTACATATCTAGGCAGACAAACCTCAGCTTGTCTTGTTTGGCAAAGCGTACACATTTATTAGGAAATGAATCTCCCTCTATTAACACACATATGTAGTAAGTAAGCCCCAACAAGTTCTACAATAATTGTGTATATGATTACAACCCAAGTACACGTCCCTGCATTCTCTCACATTCATCTCATGTTACATCTGCATATCCCTTCCATCCTTGTCAAAATTTATCCTTGAAGCAAAGATCTTCCTTCTTGCTTACATTACTCTCCAAAATGCCACTGATGTTATTTCCCACCACTCGGCAGTGTGTGTGTGTGTGTCCAACATTTGTAATATTAGCATTATACCTTTGCTACTTTGGAGGGGGGATCTTTAAAAAGCAGAGTGCAAGTAATTAACACCCCTACCTCCCCCAAATATTGCTCAGGTTCCCTTGATTAAACCATTCACTAATGCATTATGCTTAAAAGTATATAAACAAACCACTCTGACAGCCAAACCAGCCATTTCTTCCCTGGGTGCATTTCAGTTCCAGGAACGCCAGCTATTTTAGATAAGTAGTGACTTCCTGTTCCAGGATGCAGCTTTACAGATGCCTGAAAAGAAACTTTCTGTTTCATCTTATACCAATTAATATGTCCCCACCCCACGCCCCAAAACCCTAAGCAATAAGCTTGCCTCTCAGTTCTGGTACTGAAAACAAATTCCTGGGCTGAGCATGTGGTCAGAGGCACCCTGCTTTAGGGTTGCCATATGTCCTCTTTTTCCAGAGCAGAGAGATGGTATATTCCAGCAGGTATTTCCAGCAGGCCATACTGTCACCTTATTTAAAATAATAAAAAGATAGCACCCCCCCTCTCTTTGAGCAATCAGTTGTAATGCCAAGCTAGCTTATCATAGGGAAGTTTGCCCACTTGAAATTTACCATATCTGCCATGTTTGAGTCTGTAGCGTACAAGAAGACAGGTTCACCCTTCTCATGGCTCCAGAGAGTTAGCCACTTGGGAAAACACCCAAGTCTGAGGAAAAAGGAAAAGCAGACTAAAATAGTTTAGTCTTGTTTTATTTTATTTTATTTTTCCCTTCACAGAGGCTTCCAGACAGGGTGGGAGTCTTTGGTTGTGTCTGAGCTAAAATTACAGTAAATAGAGTAGTGACTGGAAAGCTCTGTGTTTGGGATAAGAGCAACTTGTACAAATTGCCAAAGAACAGAAAAGGAAGGGTGTTTTGTTTGAGGGACAAGTAGCTCATAGAATCATAGGATTGTAGAGTCGGAAGGGACCCCTAGCGTCATCTAGCCCAACCCCCCGCAATGCAGGAATCTCAACTAAAGCATCCATGACAGATGGCCATTCAACCTCTTGCTTTAAAACCTCCAAGGAAGGAGAGTCCACAACCTCCCAAGGAAGTCCGTTCCACTGTCGGATATCTCTTTCTGTCAGAAAGTTCTTCCTGATGTTTAATTGCAATTTCTTTTCTTGTAGCTTGAAGTCACTGGTTCAATTCCTACCTTCCAGAGCAGGAGAAAACATCTTCCAAGTGACAGCCCTTTAGATATTTGAAGATGACTATCATATCTCCTCTCCATCTCCTCTTTTCCAGGCTAAACAAACCAAACTCTCAACTTTTCCTCATAATGGTTTCCAGACCCTTGATCATCTTGGTCATCCCCCTCTGCCCACATTCCAGCTTGTCAATATCCTCCTTGTGGTGTCCAGAAATGGACACAGTACACCAGGTTGGGTCTGACCCAAGATGGCTATCATATCTCCTCTCAGTTAAACATACTCAGCTCCTTCAACCATTCTCATAAGGCTTGGTGATAGAGCACCTACTTCGTATGCAGATAGTCCCAAATTCAGTTCCCAAAATCTCCAGGTAGGGTTGGAAGGGGCCCCTGAAGAGCAACTGGCAATATTGAGTTAGATGTACCAGTGGTTTTAACACCCCTGAAGAGCAACTACCAAGGTTGAGTTAGATGTACCAGTGGTTTTACTTGGCATGCAGCAGTTTCCTATGCTTCAGTGTATCACATAGAACCAGAATAGAGGGGCCAGTAGGAAGATTACAGAGGTGCATCCCCCAAAACAGCTGATCCGAGCACACACGCTTTCCTAGCCCTGCGCCATGGACACCAGGGTTCTTCAGTTGCTGTTCCTACAACTCACATTATTGAGAGATCATTGTGGAAACATTCTGTATCCAATTAAATTAGATTTGCGGATGTAGTTGCTGTGTGGAAGCTCATAGGCGGTGTTTTAGGGAGCTGCTGTAGGGTTGGGAGGAATCAGAGTTGGAAAGGACCACAAGGGTCATCTAGTCCAACCCCCTGCAATGCAGGAATCTTTTGCCCAATGTGGGGCTTGAACCCACATTGAGATAAAAGTCTTGCACTCTACTGACTGAGCTATGTAGAAGAGGGAATGGCAAAAGCTAGCTTTATGAATAGCTTTGAATCCTAGAGTGCTATTTGTAAAATCTAAATTTCTTTTGCAAAAACATAGGGGAGAGGGAGAGAAATAGTGGGATTCCCAAATTAGTAAATGCTGTATTGGATGCAGACAGGGCGGTGTCTGCTATTCTCAAGAATATGAAGTCTTCATAATTCATCTTCTAAGGGAAAGGAATTGAAGGGGCATATCTCCAGAGGGTTTTAAAAAAAAAAAATTGGCAGAAATTTCTGTGTCTGGATTTTTACTTCTTGAAATGTGGCAACCCTAAGTTGGAGTCCAAGAGCCTTTGGAGGGCCACAGTTTAACCACTTTTTTTTTTACATTATACCTCACTTAAATTTTGCATTTGCACCAGGACTGTATACTGAAGCGGACCAGAACCCAACAGAACTAGCAGGCTTATTAAACAGGAAGTAGAGAAGGAGACATGGGGTCTAGCTGAGTAGTGTTGTGCCATCAGGATGGTGCCCATCATCCACTGGAAGATACTCCCTGTAGGATACAGGACTTCTGATATCCTCATGCACAGAGAACACCCCATAGTTTATGGGGAGGACCCCTTGCTATCCAAAATGAACCTGGGCCACCAGCACATACCAGTAACTATAATTTTGCTGTTGCAGCTTCACTTACAAGACTGCATTCTGGAGAGGGAAACAGCAATGCCCATCATGATGACCTGTTAGGCTGCCACTTTGCTTGCTGGCCTTGACCCCGCATCAATAACAGCAGCCCAGCACAGAGGTGTTGAGGAGGCAGAAGTTTTCTCCACATATCAGGAAAGCATTCCCCTGCTCAGTTGGAAATCAGCAGAGTAAGTCACAGCTTCCAACATTGATTTGGTCCCTAACCGCTGCATAATCTTATTTATTTCATAGGAGCTGTTCCTGGGTAATAATGGTGTGTTTTAAACCTTAGGAATGACGAAGACCTATGCAAACCTTTCTTAAGACATAACTAGCTGTTTTGGGGAAGATACGGGATCTGGTGAATTAAACGAGTTAAATGCTCAGGTGGTGGCAGTTAGAGCCAGAAATTTGGACTCTGCTTTGCCACTGAACCGTAATAAATGATGAAGGCAAAACAGCTGCCTTTTTGTTTCTTTTTTCTTTTGAAAACTGCTGAAAGTTTTAGCTAGGATCCAAAGAACTCTGACTTTTGTGCACCTAAGGGGGATATTTTGGACTTGCATTTCTGAAACATCAATGATGTTTTGAATTGTTACTTCAGTAAAGGGGGAATGTGAATACTGAGGGGCTATTGGGGAGCTTGGCTTTAACCCTCAGCCCTCTTACTGTGCAGGGTCATGATGTGATCTTGTACCATGATTGTGCAGGGTTCTAGATCATGTGATGAGCCTATGAATACAGAAGAGTCTCCACTGCAGATGTTTGCCCTGAACATGTTGGAAGTTGGAAAGCACTATTTGATTTGATTATGCCAATATGCGGGGGGGGGGGGGAGGTCTAAATGCTTAGTGTCAGTGCAAGCTCCCTGAGCATTACTTAAGTGGTAGCTTGTGGCCAACTGTGCATATAAGTATACTTCCATCTACAATAAGCAGCGTAAGCCTGCTGCTGAACTCACGCAGAAAAAGTTTGCAATGGTGGCAAAAATGCTCCAGAGGAACAGCTAGCATGACCACAAACCTATTTCAGACCAGATTGAAAACAAGCAGGCTTGCCATAAACACAAGGAATGTTTGGATTGGCCCTCAGAATCTCAGCGCAAGAATGCTTAATAAACCCAATGCTTAAGGAATCCTTACTCTTTAAAACTATTTACAGTCCAGGGATCCCCTTCATAAGAGTCTCTCACAAAACTCCTGCAGTGTGGTCCCCTCCCTGTGTAGCAATCACTGCCCTTTTGCGCCATCCCTTTCTCAGTGCACAGATCTGAACTGTCAGTGCAGGTGCATTGCGGCTAGGCCAAGAGAAGCTGAAGAGTATCAGAGCTGTCAGATGTGAACAGTTTTAAACCAACAGATAGTATATGCTGCCACCTTGAGGAAGCTTCAACCATCCAGGCAAGCTAAACATAGAGAGAAGGAAGGAGTGGGAAGATCAGGATTGAGACAGAGCATTAACCTGCAGTCTTCGTCTGGTTTAACTGCTGACCCTTCTTCCCTGATACTCTGGGGGGAAATCAGGAGAGCTAAACTGATGCATTCCCCGTGTAAGGTTTCTGAAGGCTGTATTAATGCACTAACTGGGATGAAGCACTAAGAAATTGTACTTGGTGTTTAATAGATTGAAATGATGATCACATCCCTCTTATTAAACTCATAGGGAGTGCTGGGTTTATAAAAAGGGAGCTGTTGAGAGACAATCCTGCCTAAAAGTAATGGTCTACTTACCCCACCACCACTACCACCACCACCCAATTGGTGGTGTTTGGTTTCTGTGGGTGTATTCTGCAACATGTTATTGATGGATTTATACTGGACTGTGCACACATCATTCCACTATATTAGCTGTTCTGTGATGCTTCCCTAATGCTGCTGCATTATTGCTGCCTGGAAGGGCACTCTTGTGCTATAGTGCAAGAAAAGTGGGACAAACTACCACTAGCCCTGGAACATTTGTGGAATGAAAAGTTATAGGATTTCAGCAATGCTGGGTATTGAATCTATGACCTTCTGCATGCAAAGCAGATGCTGTGCCATGAGCTACAGCCCTTCCAAGGATAAGGAGATAGAACCGATTGTCTGGAAGAGAACTTTTGCATAGCAGTCAATTTGCACAGACACTCGGCTTATGTGACTCCTTTGTGTTCAGCAGCCTGCAGAAAAATGTGGAATCCATTAAATATTCCAATAGAGACTTTGGACATAGAATAAAAGTCTCATAATAGCAACTAGATAATGGCAAATTCTCCTAAGAAGCTGCTTCTCTCTGTGTATGTGTGTGTGTCCTGCCCTTTCTATGACGGGAGTGCACAGAGGAAAGGAGGAGATGCTAGAAAGGGTGGATAGTTTAATGACACCCAACTCTGATGGGTTCCTGGCTCCATTTCCTGGTATCCTGATTGTCTGGGATTGTCCCAGTTTCCCACCCCCCACTCTCAGTTCAGCAATTTTAAAATTCCTGGCTTGTCTCACCTCTCTGGCATGATAAGAGAGCCATGCCTGTGATAGCAGTATCAGCACACCACAGCTATCAGGTAATAGTTGTAATTGCCATATGGGAAACCTGTCCTGTGAAATCTAATGACAGAAAAAGCCATTTGTGAGATCAGCGCACTGCTGCTTTCCCCTTATGATGGACGTCTGCATACCAGAGATTATGCTAAGCACAGCCCCAGAGAGTTTATCTGACCCACATTGTTCTGGCTTTGCACCCAGTCAGCCCAACACGCCAAGATGTGCCTTGCCCTTTTCCACCCATGCATCATGCTGCGTTCAAATCCACTCATTTCTCGATTCCCCGTTGGCAAAAGCAGCAGGGCGTGTTCTCAGAGCCCTGCGTAACTGGAGACATGAATCTTTCCCAGGGTGAGCCCTACGTGAGGAATTGTCTGGAATCTCACTTGTCGCTGTGAGCGACAGTGTCAGGGTCGAGAAAGGAGGGTGGGTGGGATTGATCCCGTTTGTTTTGTGGACTTGGAAGAGTGATGTCCCTGAATCCAAACGCAGTCTCTTCATCCAGTTTTGGGAGGTTATTTTGAGATTCACATATTTCTTTACAAACAAAAATGTCTATTTCTAGATTTGCCGTCCCTGACTTGGTTGGGATTCAGACTGGGGAATGCAAGGCTCCCTGCCAGCACTAGAATGAAGCAAATGCTTGCTTTGGTCAACATGGCAAAAGTGGGACAGAGTGGCCGATGCTGCTGTGAGGAGAGAAAGCCAGCTCCAAAGTCTTTTGCCCCCTGGTTGGGGCTTCTCCCCCTCAGAGACATGCAAGCGGAAGGCAGACACACTCCCAAGGAAGTCATTCTTCCTGGGAGTGTAGGAAATCTTCTCTAGGGGATGGTATACACCCTGTGAGTTGTACAGCATGTTCCAAGTGGAGCTCAACTGTCTTCTCATCTGATTTCTATCAAAATATTGCTGGGAAAAACTTGTGGCCCCTGTAAACTTTGCAGCAAGGCAAGGCAAATCCTGCATGCTACATGTGATTCTTTCAGTGTCAAGATTCTGCAAGCACAAACTTCAGATTTTGTTTCTAAGCCATGATTGGTACCAAACAAGTGTTGTGTCTTTATGTCACCTATCTGGTTGCAAAATCTACATCTCCTCTCTCTCCTTACACCTCAAGGTGTGGGATAACATCCAGCGGCTTCATTAACTACGAATCCCAAAATCTGGGATCTCCTTAAAACCGGTGCCAAAGTTATGCAGTCATTTTGCAGCGTTTTGTAGCGAAAACCCCGTGTTTTGCAACGCCCCACAAACAGAATAATTGATACAGCAAAACCAAGTTTGTAGTTAATGGCCAAAAACGCAACGTTGTCCGATTCATTCCAAACTGGCACCAAACTTTGGCAAAAAATTTCCAGCAAAACCCTCATGTTTTGCAGTGCCCCAGAAATGGAGCAATAACCACTCAAAACTGGGGTTCAAAAGCTCACCAAAAATCCATCATTGTCTGATTCACTCCAAACCGGCACCAAACTTTGGCAAAAGTTTTGCAGGAAAAATCACAGGTTTTTCAGCTCCCCAGAAATGGAGCAATGGCCAATCAAACCCAAGGGTCAAATGCTCACCAAAACCCTCAAAACATGAGGTGTCCTACTCATATTAAAGTGAATGCAAGAACAAGCCCATGTAACTACTACCTATATGGATAGGCTTGCCTAAGCAAAAACATTTTAAGCATGTCCCAGAAAGAGAACAGTTATGGTGCCTACTTAATGTCAATAGACGGGGAGTTCCAATAAATAAATTAAAATACCAATGAATGAATATGTCTGCATCCGAAGATATGGCATTTTAAACTTCTTATTTTGGCATATTGCCGTTGTTTCATGACCAACCACAAATTGATCAAACAGACAACCCTGCTTCCCAGAACAGAAAGCATTTTATTAATTGGATTTATATACATACTGCCTTCTTGCTGTCACCACCTTTCCTTTCCATTGAAAAGCTTATTAATTTCTATTCCCATTTGCTGTTGTTTTTTGGAGAGGTGGCCGATATGGCCTTGCAATAAATAAAACAAAATATTGGCTAGAAACACTTTCTGTAATGCCATGGCCATGGGAGGGAGGGGACTTGTGTTGCTCAGTTCTGGTGACATCATAGGCACCATGCAATAGGTGCTCATTCTGTTTGTACATCCACTGTCCACACATAACTCAACATCACATGAAAAGCATTAGCAGGAAATGAGGTGAAAGGCGATTTTCATTTCCTCAATGACACAGATTAGTGACACAGTGCAAAATGTGGGGTTTTCGCTGAAAAACACTGCAAAACTTTTGTCAATGTTTGGTGCCAGTTTGGAGTGAATCGGACAATGTTGAGTTTTTGGTTACCCTTTGACCCCCGGGTTTGAGTGGCTATTGCTCTGTTTTTGGGGTGCTGCAATATACGGGGTTTTTGCTGCAAAATGACTGCAAAACTTTGGCACCAGTTTCGAGGTGATCCCAGATTTGGGGGTTCATAATTAATCCAGCAATATGATATGGGCCATCATCCCTAGCTAACAGGACCAGTGGTCAGGGATGATGGGAATTGTAGTCTCAAAACATCTGGAGGGCCGAGTTTGCCTATGCCTGCACTAGATCCTAGTCCTTTGCTATTCCGAACCTGCAGGCTAGGTTCTATCCAAATTCTGCCAATCCTTGGAAGTCTTTGGGAAATGTATATGATTGTAAAGCTGCATAAACATTAGTTGCACAGTCACACTTATTACATTATTAACAAGATGAATCAATAAACATAGTGTAATGGAGGTAACAAGGACAATGGCAGCTGACAGTGTCTTTCCATGCATTGTTTTTTAATGAGTGGTTCATTAAGGCTGATGTTTCACTCTATTTCAAACTAGCACTATTCAACATGAAAGACTTGGCGATGTTTTCTGTAGAGCTCAGGTGAGATGTATGTTGCATGGGCTCCAAAGCAGTGCTATAATGGAATAAACAAATGACACAGATCAAATACTTGAAGAATCTCAGCCTTATCTTGCTGCCTAGGATCTTAATACTGTAGGTTCTTTTAGTCCTGAAAATGGCAGGGCCTCACAGACTTACAGCTAAAGGATGTTAGCTAGTAGTATTGCTCAACATGGTTTCTAGATAACCTGTTTATTGACAACTCAAGAGGCACGAAGAGGTGTGGGGGTTTTTTTGAGGAGGGGGGGCTGCTTCACAGTTTTAGCATGTACAGTACATGTTTATACACATGGTGTGTACATGCATTCTGCAATGTGTGCAGTGGCCAAACACAATTCTTTGAAGGTACACACACCATAAAAAGACACTACAGAAGAGCTATGTTTCTGCAGAATACACTTGGCAAAATAAATGTGCAACTCTGGCTTCTTGTTCATTATACCTGCAGTGTACCTCATCTACTGAACTGAAACATACTGTATTCTTTCTGAAAGTGTAACATGTGAAGCTTCCCTCAGGCACGTAGGCACACAAAATACACTTTTTACATTGTGTTTTTTTATTAATCTTGAAAGGGCTCCAGTGTACCAATGATAACACAGGCTAATCCAGAGTGGGAGGAAATTTGAAAGAATGTGTCTGGAGGGAGAAGTCTAGACGTTCAGCTAAAGCAGAGACCCCGTCCCTGTATGCCCCCATCTCTCAATGGCTACACTGAAGACTGCAGTTAAATATATAAGAACCAAGATCAGAAAGTGCAGAGGCTGTGGATGCGTGTGCAAGGACATGCAGAACCATTAGCTCAACCAGGGCACTTAGTATTTTGTTCTTTAGAAAAATGAAGGCATGTTAAGAGCTAAAATCATACGTTGTTTCAGAGTGAGCGTTGAAGAGTGCCTACACTGTATGCATTATTACCTAAATTTACCAAATGGGCCGTGGATTTTGCATGCTATAATATTGCACAAAATATGTATGGAAAAGCAGAAAAGTTGATTTTCAAACCCTAGAGCAAATCCTTCCACATGCCCAGCCATGGGAATTGTGCAGCAGTGGGGAGGCCAACCAAGGACAGAAATAAGACACTGGATCTCAGTGTTGGGTTGCAATAGGCCACAACTTTATTGGTTCCAGATGTAAGTAGGTTTTGGTGAAGGCATTGGGTATGTATAAAGTATCAAGAAACCCGCCTGTTGGTTGATCAAATAGAGTGGATCACCCCTGGATTGAGGGTGGACCCTAGAAAAACATCAAGTGTGGCAATCCAATTTAACTGCATTAAAAATTTCTCCCTGGTCCCAATTTTGGTCCTCACGCTGTGACTGTACATTTGGACGGAACACAAATAAACACAGTGGGAGGGTGGGTAATCTCATGACGATCTGTATAGGAGGAGTCCAGGTGCGGCCTGAATATAATATGAATAAGTGGACCTGGATGAAGCCAGGCTGCTGCCATGACCCTGCCCCCTTGTTGCCTTCTGATTGGCCCATTTGAACGGGCTTTGGGGCCGAAACTGTGCGGCCACCAGGGGAGGCCCCAGCACCACCAAATGGCCTCACGGGGAGGAAATGGCCCTGACACTGAGCCACAGCTGCACCGTGCAGCAAACCATCACTTCCCCGGATCCCCAGATAATCAGCTATTATCAAAAGCAAGAGTATATGCTGCACATGGCTTTTTGTTCATCTTCCTCAATGCTGGGAAAAACATACGGCTCCTTCCAGTGTGAATTAGATTTCCAAGCCTTTATTAAGAGGGTTTTTGTATCACCCACTGAAAAAAAAGCTGATGTGTGGACATATCAGAGCTTGTATTATAATTAATTCTATTGGCTGAAAGTTCAAGGACAGGGCAGATCTGAGATAGAAAAGGAGATCTAAACAGTATAGGAGCCCTTGGATAGGAAACCTTCTTTTAGCCTTTTCTGTGTTTTCATAGAATACATATTTCTTTGCCGGACCTGCCACATACTGTGTAAACAGACCTTTGGGTAATTCGTTACAGCTGACACATTTTTGCTAACAAATGTCAAAGTCCATTTGTCTCATAAGAAAGACTCACTCCGTGCAAAAATGCACACACCGCTGTAGCAAAGGTGTATGCATGTGTGCACAACAGGCAATGCTCTCTGAAAGCAGGGAGCCCAGAAGAAGACAAAATAATAAGACCAAACTCATGCTGAATTTCAGCATGGATTGCCAAAGGCTGGCTAGAGTAGGTGTTGGGTGGTGCTTTGTTTATTTTAAAACGATAATGCACATTTAAATAGACTAGAAAACGCAATTCAGCGCAGGCTTCTTTTGTACCAGAAGTGACAACCTCACACTACTCCAGCAAAGATCAGAAATAATATGTGGCCAATCATACTGTCATTTAATGTTGATAGGAAGCTTTCTGTGCCTTCATTAATTATCCACTGTCTATAAGACATCCTCCTCCAAATCTCTTTCCACCACTGCACAATGTGCAGTGTGATAAGGGTGTATAAATATGTACACATCCATGTTATATACATAGTACACAGTGGTGGACCAGACATTGGAATACATCTACAACAGTGCAAATATACATGTTTCACATTGGCTTTGAATTGGTGGGTAGCTGGTCAGCACTGTAGATGGCTTACCAGTGAAGAACTAAACTGCATGTTCCACATGGAAGGACAATGAGCTGATGAAATGGATTTTGTGCCAGTTTCCACATGGGGGTCAGGAGTTTGCATCAGTTTCCCCCTTAGTGGTGCAGCAGTACAAATGTTAGTGCATTTGCAAAGCTAAGCAGTGTCTAATATGGTTTAAATATTGGATGGGAGACTGCAAGTTGAGATTCTTACACAGCAGTGGGGTTGGACTAGATGGCTCTCAGTGTGTCTTCCAACTCTATCACTATATCATAGGTAGGCAAACTAAGGCCTGGGGGCCGGATCCGGCCCAATCACCTTCAAAATCCGGCCTGCAGACAGTCCGGGAATCAGCGTGTTTTTTACATGAGTAGAATGTGTGCTTTTATTTAAAATGCATCTCTGGGTTATTGGTGGGGCATAGGAATTCATTCATATATTTTTTTTCCAAAATATAGTCCGGCCCCCCAACAAGGTCTGAGGGACAGCGGACCGGTCCCCTGCTGAAAAATTTGCTGACCCCTGTATACCTGCTTTTACAAGTGCATGGCTGGCTCTGCTTTTCAGTGCCCTGTCTTGTTGGAACAGAGAGCATATGCTGCGTAAAGACAAAGCATCAGGTAATCATACCCATTTTTCTCAGCCTTTCCATACCCATTTTTCTCAGCCTTTCCATATTTTCACATTACTATGAAGCAAAGCAAAAGTAGGCATTGCGCTGCAAGCTAATAGTGCTGAACAGTTCCTATAAAGAATGAGCTAGTTTATTCAAGTGACATGTGGGACATTCAAAATACAATCAGACATTTGGATTAACAGGAATACCATTTACAAAGAATGGCAATGATGTAGAACTGGGTAAGCCTACTTAACAGAAATGGAAATTTTAGACATGGGAAAGAAGCTAATGCATTTGAAATATGAATGTTGGATTATGTATTTAAGACCACTGGCCCTTTTCTTTAGGTAGGCTTTGTCGTGGTCACAGGCTTATAGACCAGTCTCTGCACAAACTGTGTACCACAAAGCCCCAAATGCTATGTTTTTAATAAGTTATGAAAATATACATGAATTGTGTTTATTTAACACAGAGAAGGATGGAATGGTAAGGGGCAAGGAAGAAGGAACCTAGTGCTTGAATTATGGGAGAGGAGCAGCCGAGGGTGCTTCACGAGGTTTACAAATCTTATCCTTTTAAAATGTTTTTTATTTATTTTCATGGTACAGAAGACACAAACCCTATCCTTTTAATCAAACCATGTAGCCTTCAGTAGCCTTCTGCAACCAGTAGCTAGGGAGTGCATCACATCTGAGCTGTAAGATCTGCTGGCCTTGTTGTAATGTTTCAGTACTGGGAGGATCCCAGAATAAAGATGGGGAAACATAAAAGAAATAAAAGGACCAACTCTCCCTTTCCAAACAAAGATTATTTTGAATTTCCAAACCTCTGTAGGGTTGGGGGGAACCTGTATGGGTTTTCTTCATAAACATACAAGGCGAAAACTTGCTTAGAAAATGAGTTTTTAATTAGCTTCTAAGGAAAGCACATAACCAGCCAAATTTCAGGCACATGGATAGTTCAATGTTATAGTGCAACTTATTCAGTTGTATTTTGACAATCTATTAGAAAAACAGCTATGAAGAGCCAAACAACAACAACAACAAAAAGCGCCTCCTGACCATTTTAGTCCAACATTTGGGAGTTGCTGGACCTTTTTTTTTTCTAGCTGCTAGTTCTCACATTATCTTCCTTGGCTAAATTAAAGAGCCTGTTAGTACCCAGCATTATCACTCCACAAGAGTACTTAGCCATTGTAAACACTCTGGCATCATCACTGACTTAGCACTGGGAAATGAGGAAAAAAGGGGGGAAACAACTACACTGCCCCCCTCACTAAATCACTCTAAGGAGTGATGGGAGCACATCTAGGGAAAGAGGAGGCCACGTGGTCATGTCTTTCTTCTACTTAATGCTATTTTTATACTCCCTTCCACTTCACTAATCTCATAATGGCCCAGCACTACAAACACCAGTCCTAGAACATGTCAAATGCGAACTCTTACACAGCAAGCTTGTATGAAAGTAAGTGCTCAGAAAGGTCAGGTGAGGCCTCATGCGGTGGTATGTACGCCAAATCTCACAGTATTCTCACCATATGGTCACTTCACGTCTCCCAGTTACTACGCTGCATTTCTTAGCCAACTATGAAAACTTTTTTACAATGTGTATTTTGAAAGCTGATGGTTTTATTTATATTGGTGGGGGGGATTAGGCTAACTTTTTTAAAAAAATTAATTTCATTAATAATTTTAATGCATATTTTATGTAAACTGCTTAGATGTTTTGATAATTAAGCATTAAATAATAAAATAAATAAGACATAATTGTGGGCCCAATATTGAAAATGGCAGAAATATGCTGAACTCTGTCTTCTCCCCTCCACAATAATTAATAGTATTTACACACCTTGTGACATCACAGTGCTCTGTATTCCATCAGCAGCAGTAGTGAATGGTGTTGATGGCAAGCATGACGTATAACAATGTCCTCATGACATGACACAGGTAATTACTACAAGAGAATATGGTGGAGGGAGAAGGGAGTTCAGTGCATGGCTGCTATTCCATTAGCAGACATACATTGAGAATCACTTCAGTCTAGCTAGGTCTCTTACCATGCATGTTAGACTACTCTTATGTGCCCGACATGGGGCTGCATTTGAAAAGTGTCCGGTTGGTGCAAAACGCTAGATCGATGTTGGGAGTTCATCTACGCTATACCAAATTAATTGGCTTCTGATCTCTTTTAAGGCCCAATTCAAAGTGCTGATGCTGACCTTTAGTGACCTACATAGTTTAGGACCTGTATACCTAAAAGCCATTGAACTTTCCTGCTTATTTTGGTCTCCACGTTCCACTACCATCTGAAGTGGTGTGTACGTGGGACAGGGGCTTCTCAGTGGTGGCGCCTTAGCTGTTGAACTCTCTGATGTGGAAGATTCAGCTGGTTCCCTTTCTTGCGCCTCAAGGTTCTAGCTGAAAACATGTTATTGACATGTGATTTACTGAAGGCTGCTGTTCTTGCATTTCGGTATTTCTAGTTATTGTTTTATATTAATTGTTGAGAGCCAGTGTGGTGTAGTGTTAAGAGCAGTAGACTTGTAATCTGGTGAACCGGGTTCGCGTCTCCGCTCCTCCACATGCAGCTGCTGGGTGACCTTGGGCTAGTCACACTTCTTTGAAGCCTCTCGGCCCCACTCACCTCACAGAGTGTTTGTTGTGGGGGAGGAAGGGAAAGGAGAATGTTGGCTGCTTTGAGACTACTTCGGGTAGTGATAAAGCGGGATATCAAATCCAAACTCCTCTTCTTATGATGATGATGATGGTTAGTGTAAAGGTGCTATTTTAGGGTGGGAAGATGGGATGGAAATGTAGAAAAATTACTATATAAATTACATGTTGCTAAACTCTCCCTGCATGACACACACAATCTCGGGGCAAAACGGTCGTCTACATCCAGGGCCCTTTCATGTGCTCTTCTTCAACTGTATTTATTTCTTTGTCCCCTTTCTGCTCTTCCTTGGCTCAATTAGTGCCCTCTAATTCTTGCTCTAGGGATTCTTTCCTCTCTTCATCTGTGCTGACCACTTCTCTTTCCAAATCATCTAAGTTCATAAATTTTTTTGCTGCCCCCTCTGCACCTCCTAATCTTTTCATATTGTTCTGTTTTTCAACTAATCTACTTTTAAATCTGCTCTGCAATAAAACCTTAACCTATAGAGGATATTGAATAAGCATTGTTGTATAGAAGCTTCAGAATTAGCAAACCTATTGCAGTATCAGTGTCATCAGTCGGGTAATGGTGGATGGAGTCATAAGGATAATCAGCATCCTTTCGTATTTTTGGCTTATCTAGAGGGATATTGCTTTTATATCTCTTTCCATGATATACCTGATGCTATCTCTTAAATTCAATTAGTTAACCAAACCAGGCATTACTGTTGTTTACGGTACAGGCAAAACCAGATGTGGCTTGTTTCAGATTTCTCTCTTTAGACCTGGGACAACATCTGGGGAAATGCTTCTGTAATTACTCTCTAAGCTAGAAGTCATTACCTCAGTTGATCTATATGAGCTCACAAGATTAGACATTAAGGGGAAATTAGACCAGAGTTGACCACATCAAACAACAACTGAAAGGTTGAGCATCTGTACATGTTTCTCTCCCCTCTGACCACTGATTGCCTCATGATCCAGTCAGCACAGCAATTTCCAAACAATGTGAGACTACGAACTCAACCATATAGCAGCCATTGGGACCAGGAGCCATCAGCTGTGGAAGGAACACAAAATACAGTTTTGGGGGAAAGAAATGGGGGGGGGACATAAATGAAATTGGAAGCTGTTATAATCTATCTATTCCAGTATTGAATCCTCTAACATCAGGATCACCAATATCTTTGGGCAAATGCAGGGGCGTAGCAAAGGGGGGTGTAGGGGGCGGTCCGCCCCCGGGTACCGCCCGGGGGGTGACACTCGGGGCGGGGCCCTGCCCCTGCGATCGGTGCCTCCAAAACCTCGCTCAGCCAGTTTTTAAAAGAAAAAGGAAAGGAAAGGAAAGGAAAGGAAAGGAAAGGAAAGGAAAGGAAAGGAGGCACTTGAAAGTGCCTGCTTTCCTTTCCTTTCCTCCCCCCCCCTTTCAGCGGCTTTTTTCAGCGATGGCTGGCCTGCGGAGCTGCAACATGGAGGCGAGGGGCAGGTCAGCGAGGAGGGGCGTCACGCTTGTCGCTGGCGTGACACCCCTCCTTGCTGGCCTGCCCTTTGCCTCCACGCCGCATCCGACATGCGTTGTGCCCCTCCCCCAGGGGGGTGCCTCCGCACCACTGCCCCAGGCAGCGAAGAGGCTTCCTCCGCCACTGGGCAAGTGGGCACATTGGAATTTTGAGGAAAGTGTCACAAAATGGATGTGATGGGGGCATAAAGCTGCTGCTGGTATAGCATAACACAGAATAGCTGCCACACCTGAAAGAACAGAAAAATAGACAGGGTCACAAAATGGTGTATGTGGTGTGTGTGTGAAAACATCTATATCAGCCACTGCTGCGCTCACTCACAGAAATAAGCTCTGTGCACTTCTCCTGAATTCAGAATGGAAGGGATGATGGTGTCCAATTCTGGCTTTCAACTGAATGGGGTTGTGTTTAAGAGGGAATGTTCAAAGCAGGACATACTGAGACAGTGGGAGGAATTCATTGTCATACTCTTCTGATTGTTTTGGCAGTGCAAATGAAGCAACACCCCTCCTTTCCTCCACCAGTGTGCTGGTCTGGGGGTTATCCCAATCCTCCCGAGTCAGTTTAAGGGTGCGCAGGGATACACTCAGACAAAGGAAGAAGGAAAGCCCCATTACAAAAGGAGAAGTCCTTTGTGCAGGGCTTCCACCAATGAGACTCATTAGGTGAATCCCACCCAGTGCAAATAGTAACCGAGCAGGAAAAACAAACAGCATTCTTTAAATTTATGGAGACTTTTGCAGATGCCGTGTGCTGGTGATCCGATTAGCAGAGTCTTTCCAAGGTCTTAGGCGAAGCATTTTCCAGACCTCCTACCTGAGATCCGTTAAGGGTGAAGACAGACGTACTGTACATAATTTTGGTAGTGAGCCTGATGTGGAAGTGCAGTTACCTTGTATTTTTAAAAGTCATAGCTATGGTGTTAATTTCAGAATTCTTGGCTGGCACATAGCCCACATATACTGGACATGTAAATAATTCTGACTCTATGATTCTATATGTCTCCACAGTGGGGGTCCAGGAATGATTTGTAGCTGTACCAGTTTTCCAGAATCCCTGTTTCGGTCGGCCACTGGAGGGCAGTGAGATGACTGCAAGAAGTGATGCTCCATGCAGGATTTATTTATTTTTTTGTACAAAGTCTATTGCTGTAGGCAGCAGGAAGACGATACTGTATAGCAGAGTACCTTTTCTATCCCGTTGTTTTTTTAATGTTCCAACATCTCTCCTAAAATTCTGGCAAGACCGAGAACAGAAACTCGGAAGCAGCTGGGCAGAAAGGAGCAGGCAGTATTCTTAATGGCTGAGGTCGGGAGGACTACAGATACACTGTATCTGAAGAAGTGTGCACGCACTCGAAAGCTCATATCAATATAACAAACTTAGTTGGTCTCTAAGGTGCTGCTGGAAGGAATTTTTTCATTTTGTTTCGACTACGGCAGACCAACGCGGCTACCTACCTGTATAGGCTACAGATACACTGTTCCTGTGAACAGCTGTTATTCGTTCCTATAAGAGGAAAGTCCAGTCCAGCACTGCACCTGGGGGCAATGGTTCAGTGGCACAGTGCCAGATTGCTGACACAGGCAGAAATTCCACTGGAAGAGCAACAGCAATTCCTTTCCCGTCTGAAGGAAGTTTTGGGCTTGTAGGGTGAGGGGGTAGTTATGTTCCTGATTCCCCCTCCCAAATCACGTGCTTGGTTTGGAAGAGAAAGCTGCAATGGAGAAGGTTTATTCTTTCTCACTAAGCACAGCTTCTGGTTTGAAAGGGGGGCTGTTTCCCTTACTCCTCATAATCTGGATGCCATGCTTGCTTGAGGGGAAATGGGGTTGGGGGGCAGCAGAGCCCACAATAGATGAAGGCTGGAGAAAGGAGGCAGGTAGTTTATGTTGGAGTTCATGGCACAGCAGCAACTAAGATGTTGTTGTTGTTCAGTCGTGTCCGACTCTTCGTGACCCCATGGACCAGAGCACACCAGGCATGCCTATCTTTCACTGCCTCCCACAGTTTGGCCAAACTCATGCTAGTTGCTTCGAGAACACTGTCCAACCATCTCATCCTCTGTTGTCCCCTTCTCCTTGTCCCCTTTCCCAACATCAGGGTCTTTTCCAGGAAGTCTTCTCTTCTCATGAGGTGGCCAAAGTACTGGAGCCTCAACTTCAGGATCTGTCCTTCCAGTGAGCAACTAAGATATGTTGCCCCAAATATGCTAACAAAACCATTATCATGCCCCGAGGTATTTGCTCAAGTGTGAACACTACTCAGCAGCCCACACTCCTACTTGCATTTTCATAACGTGAGCCTGGAATACATGGCTTGCGAATGGTGCTGATAAATGGGGGCAGGAAGCAGAAGAGAGCCATTTTAGGTACGCAGCCAGCCTAACCAGAATAAGCGTTTGGGAAATTACAGATGCAGCAGGAAATGCAAAAGCCGATTTTTGCGTTGCTTACAAAAACAGCTTTGTAATGTCGCTGTATCCCAGCCTAATTCTGTCTGATTTTTTAAATGTCCTTTTTATCCCATCCCGTTGCTGTAATCCCCACCCGCAGTCTGTAAAATGTGGCTCGATGGGTTAAAATTGAGGCGTGCGCCATCTAGTGGTTCGTTTTTAAAATGCTATCTCTCTAGTGCCCATGTGAGCATAAGGGGGGGGGCGGAGTGCGGGGGGAGTCAGTCCAAAGCAGAGGTGGGGGGGGGGGTGGAATCAGGCTGCTGACGAACTGAACTACAAATACCAGAAGCTCTCAGGGCAGCGTCGGAAGGCCTCGGAAATTAGGCTGGCCGAGCCCGTTGGATTGCAGCAAATTTAATGTTTCTAAATTTGCTTTATTGCATGGTTACCCCTTATAGATGAGAACAGCATTTTGCAGAATAATATCCCCGAATTTCTCTAACCGCTTAATTCATATTGTGTACCCCCCCCCCCCGCCCCGCTTGCTGCGCGTCAGCTCCGCTTGCCTTTTGCTGCAAAGGCTGATGAGACCCGCATAAGGCTGCAGCAGGCGGAGGGAAGGAAGGCGCGCAGCGGCCGCGGCCAGCATTTAAGAGCCATGGAAAAACTGCTGAAATCCGAACTGAAAACCACCGTACTGAAGGCATTTGGGAGCTCGAGAGGAGGGTGCATAAGCCAAGGGCAGAACTATGAAACCGACCGCGGGCGAGTGTTCGTTAAAATCAACAACAAGCCTCAGGTTCACGGCGATATTGATAGAGCTCCCTAAATGCTAATGCTGTATATGGCTGCAGTTGAGAATGAGGGGAGACGGGGAGGGGGGCGTAACTTGGCAACAGACGGTGATTGGCTAGTTGAAAGCTTCTCGTATGTTGGGCGAATTCTGGGGAGAGGTCTGCAGTATTCCAATCTGCGGCGCCACGATCAAACTCGTTCGAAAATAGTTTCCCAAAGACCTTTTGACTGCGCATTGGGCGCGATAGGTTTTCTATAGCTGGAGTGTGATCTTTAGAAGATAAATAGCTATGCAGTGATTTTAACGGGTGTGTATGTCTGAAATAAGAATCCAATTGGGGCACCTCCAGCCCCAAACGTCAAAGCACTTACCGTAAAAGCCCCATTTTTATTTTTATTTTTTTTGCCTCCAGAAATTTGCAGACAAAGCGAAATACTGTGATGCAAACATTTAGATGAAATGTTGTAATCTGCATGCCTGTATGGTGGTGGATACCTGCCTCCTCCTTTAACCAGCCTCAGCTCTTTCCAAGCATTTTTTATGGTGCAAATTTTGACGTGGGAAATCAAGCAGAAGAAACACACCTAGATTCGTTTATCCAAAGTGAGAAACGCCTACTGTATTGTGCTGATTCCCCCTTAGGTGTGCAAATGAATGCAGATCTATTCAAAGAGAATGTTCAGGTCAACATTATGCTGATCAACCAAATTAATTCAAACTGCAGCAAGTGTTATCTCACTTTGTACACAAGGCTTAATAATTCTCTCATTGGCCTACTTTCCCCATGTACATGTGTGTGTGTGTGTGTGTGTGTGTGTGTGTCTGTATTATTTGGGTAGGACAAGCCACAAATATAAATAACAGATGCACACACAGTCCTAATGCACAGCCAAATAAGTGTTCTTAGTAATGTTATTCTTTCTGACCAGGCTAGGACAATGTTTGAGGGTGAAATGGCAAGCTTAATAGCTATTCAGCAAACCAACACTCTGCGGGTTCCCCAGCCCATTAAAGTGATAGATCTTCCAGGAGGTGGAGCAGCATTTGCCATGGAGTACCTAAAAATGAAGAGTCTCCGCAAGTAAGACAGTGCCACACGGCTGTCTCCTTGTTAAAATATTGGCCACTTGGATTTATAGTTCTGCTCTGTTGTCTCTCAGTTCTGAAAAGTGTCTGTTTTACTGTCTTTAAATAACATGTCTCTGGAAGTGAATTTAAGGGAATTAACAAGGGCACATCCACATCGCGTTATGGGATGCCTTCAGTGAAGTTATGCCAGCGGGGGACTTCTCTCTTCACTTGCTTCAGCAATATGTATGCTGTATCTTGACAATTATATGCATCTGTCAGAAGTCTGAGAATGTCCATACTATGTTATCTGTCTTGTATGGAATGTTTTGGCTAGATTGGCCTCCTGAAGTTTACTGGGCCAACTGCTAGCATTCAGACTTCACAGGACTTTAAAAAAAATCTATAAAATGTTAAAGTTTGATCTTGCTATTTGGTCTTGACTGAAGTGTGGATACAGCTATCCAAAGGCCAGTGATGCACAAGCCATAGCTTCATAAGGCTTTTCTCACTCAGAAGTTTGCAGCCCTTCCACTTTGGCAGTTCAGCTCAAAATTAAAATTAGATGTAGCACCTAAAACAAAATTAATGCCTTTCCCATAAGAGTGCCATGCAAAGACACTCCAGGTTCTTTTGTTTAGAGAAAGTGATGCTTTAGCTGAGATTCCTGCATTGCAGGGGGTTGGACTAGAATGTCTCTTGGGGTTCCTTCCAACTCTTTGATTCTATACATTGGTGTGAAATGTTTAGTTTGTATATAAAATGAAGCTGGTTTTGAAATTTCCTGATACATAATATTGGGATATGTTTCTTTGTTCTTCTAGATATTCTGCAAAACTTGGAGAGCAAGTAGCAGATCTTCACCTTTACAACCAAAAACTTGGAGAAAAAATAAAGAAAGAAGAAAACACAGTTGGTAAAGTATAGTTTCTATGCACCAACATAACTTTGTAATAGTATTTCAGAAACAAAAGAATTTCAGAAACAGTCTTGAAAGAGAAGTTGTTGAATTACAACTTATCACTAAAGTGAAAACTATGGAGAGACCTGGTCTTAATAGAGATATTGGATTCCTGTCTCTTTACATATGCTAATCATCTTCATACTATCCCTTGCTTTTTCCTGTAGGACTAATTGCAGTTGTTAACAGTCCACACAGGTTCCATACCCATTGAGTCAATCACCCTCCTGAGAAAAACCCACCCCACCCTCCCACTAAACTGTATACAGTTTAAGGGTCTGGTGACTTCTGTTTCAGTGTATCTGAAGAAGTGTGCATGCACACAAAAGCTTATACCCAGAACAAACTTAGTTGGTCTCTAAGGTGCTACTGGACAATTTTTCTATTTTTTATATATATTTCAACTGCGTCAGACCAACACGGCTACCTACCTGAATTTGTAATAGTAGTTCCTGCTTTGGTTGGTGACATTCTCGATCCAGAGAAAGTTAGTTGTTGCACTTTAGTGCTTCTTAAATTAGCAGGACTTGCACACAGCTGTTTTTCCCCCCTGGATGAAAATTGAGGTGTTTGTTAGGTACCACGGTGTTAAGAGCAATTTGAACAGCATCCAGCTAGGGATAGTGGTACAAATAATTTGCTGCTTAGTTTAAGGTTTTATCACGTACTACAACGTCAAAAACACTTTTGCAGATATAACAATGATACAAAATGTAGCCACTTTCTGCATCAAGAGGGATTGGCTGCTTTTACATTTTGTACCCTTGCTTTGATTAGTTTTGTTGTTGTTTAACAGGGAAAGGTGCAGGCCAGACAGAACCTCATCATGTGGATAAGTTTGGATTCCACATTGTCACCTGCTGTGGTTATATAGCTCAGGTATGCTCCTCCTTTTATTTCTTAAAGAGAAGTTGGAAGGGATCCTTAAAGACATCTAGACCAGGGGGTCAGCAAACTTTTTCAGCAGGGGGCCAGTCCACTGTCCCTCAGACCTTGTGGGGGCCGGACTTTTTTTTGGGGGGGGAGAACGAATTCCTATGCCCCACAAATAACCCAAAGATGCATTTTAAATAAAAGGGCACATTCTACTCTTGTAAAAACATGCTGATTCCTGGACCGTCCATGGGCCAGATTTAGAAGGCGATTGGGCCGGATCTGGCCCCCGGGCCTTAGTTTGCCTGCCCATTCTAGACCAACCCCCTGGCATATATTTGCTTTATAGGTGAATGAATGGCAAAGTGACTGGCCCACTTTCTTCATACGTCACCGTCTCCAAGCCCAAATTGATTTGATTGAGAGAGATTATGGAGACAGAGAAGCAAGGGAATTGTGGTCTCAGTTAAAGGTAGGTGAGAGATGTTAGACTGCCACAATATGAGAGAGTGTGTGTGAGAGAGAGAAGACACTGAGGCTAAGATGGAACCATGCTTGCATCTCCACCTTGCCACCTCACTCTGACAGAATTTTACTATAGACGTGAGGTTTCCTTCCTATTCAGCCTGCTTTCTCAAGTGACTGCCCAATCTATACATTTGCACTTGAGTTTGTCTGCTGCTCCCCATCAAGGATGGTATTATTCAGTTCCATTTGTGGGATCAGGAACTTTCGGAGCTTGACTAGCATATCAGTAGGGTTTTGTTTATTTAAATATTGGACCATCTTTCAAGTAGATACAAGCCAGGGCTGAGCCCACTTTCCCAGAAGGATGGGCCTAAACTTTGCTGGACTTAAAACCCACGGTCTCCATTGGGTTCCTCTACCTCAAACCCCTGTTCCCTGCCGTTTTCATAATTTAGAATTGCATTCGGACACGACTGTATTAACTTTTATTGTATTTGTGTAGCTTGAACGAACTACAACCCTGTTTCCAAATTTGTTGTAATTGAAGAATGAGTAGGGGGCTGGTTTATTTAAATGTATTTCTTTCTCATTCCATTAGGGAGGCTAACAAAAATGCATGGATATTTGCTCCCCATTTTCACTAGTGGTGAGAATTCCATGGATTTTCCATTACAAGGTTTTATTTTCTTGCATTGAGCAAACATAAAGACCTTATGGTGTCTTTGTAATATTTGTTGCATATTTGTATATAAAACAAATATTACAAAGACACCATAAGGTCTTTATGCTTGCTCAATGAAAGCAGAGCATGTTGGAAGCAAATAGGTGCTCCTACAGGATGGAGGAAAACCGATGATCCAGTAGTGGATTCTCGAGATGGATTTCTTGGCCCACTGCAGGCTCCCTCTCAGCTGCTTCTAATTCAGCTAAAAGCAGAGCTGTTGACCTCCTTCTGATTCTAAATTCTTACCCCACATTTTTCCGCCACTACCCCTAGCTCTGATCAGTGTCACATTCCAAAGTCAGGTGATACCGTAGATTCCCAATTCATCAAGAAAAAAATGTCCCGTCATTATCCATTAGTCCCTCAGGTAAAATCATAGTGATAGGCTGAATCATGTTATTCAAAACAGCAAAACTCATAGTATATGTATAAAATGTAAAAATTATGATAAAAGCATATAAAAAGACACAACATTCAGGACTTCATATATACTCTGATTTATATGTTTTGAGGCCTTATACTTTTCTTATTAAGCAATGTTCTACTACTTTTCTTTGGACAGTTTTAAAGGTTTTTTTTTTTGTTTATGCTTTTTTACAGCCAAAGATTCCGGAGATGTTTTGTGACCTGGAGATAATTCCTGCACTCCTACATGGGGACCTGTGGGCAGGAAATGTAGCTGAAGATGACTCCGGTCCAATTCTTTTTGACCCTGCTTGTTTCTACGGTCATTCAGAATTTGAACTTGCAATTTCTATGATGTTTGGTGGCTTTAGCAGTTCTTTCTTCTCTGCTTACCACAGCAAAATCCCTAAAGCTCCAGGCTTTGAAAAGCGCAACAAACTTTACCAGCTATTTAACTATATTAACCACTGGAACCATTTTGGGAAAGAATACAGAGGGCCTACTATTAATGTTATGCAAAAGCTTTTAAAGTAGCCCTCAAACATGGTAATCCCAAGTAAGTGATCTCCTGTTTGATGTTAGAACAACATCAGCTACAATGTTTTAAAGATGGTGGGAAGTCACCTAAAAGTTACAAGAGGCAAGAGCTAAGGTGACATTTGTACACATTTAATTCCTCACAAAATGCTTGCAGTGGTTATATTTTTTTTGCATTCTCTTAATTGTCAACCAGCATAATTAATGGCCACTTGGATAAGGTAGGAAAACTGTGTGCGGTTTGTTGTTCCAGGGAGTGAACTCTGTAGCAAAATGTACAAGCAGGATAAATGAGAGTTCCAGAATAGTAGATTTCAAAAACAGTATTTGCAGAAATGCAGTGGAGAAGATCCAGTCTCTGTGCCAGTGGGTGTGATGTTATTCTCCTCCCTCTCCTCCCTCCTGCATTCCTTACTCTGCTCAGGAGGGTCCCACAACTTTTATTTTGTGGCGATACAGGGGCGGAAGGGTGGGGGAGGGGAGAATGATGGAGTCATTCCGTTTGCACAAATGGAAGACTGTTGGGCAAGTGGGATGTCACGACTGGATATCAACAAAGACTGCAAACCTGAGAGCCCATGTAAACATGTACACCAGCTTGTGTGGATGTAACGACTCCCTCGCTCAAACGGTTTAAAATACGTAACAACATTAACAATAATAATAATAACAACAACAACAACAATAACAACTTATATCCCGCCCATCTGGCAGGGCCTCCCCAGCCACTCTGGGCGGCTTCTAACAGGATATTTAAAACACAATAAAACATCAAACATTAAAAACTTCCCTAAACAGGGCCGCCTTCAGATGTCTTCTAAAAGTCAGATAGTTGTTTATTTCCTTGACATCTGGTGGGAGGGCATTCCACAAGAAAGGCGCTACTACCGAGAAGGCCCTCGGTACATTCGTGATTAAAATAGACAATAAAACAAATAATTAAAGAGAAAACAGTTAAAACAATAAAATCTCAAGTTTAATTCAAGGGAATCCTTGTCTAAACAGGTGCGTTTTCAGGAGCCAACAGATTGCCATCACTGATTTATAGGCAAGTCTAAGCTGTATCCCAGGTAATATAGCATTGCAGCCATAGGCCTAGTACTATAACACTAATTTCTTTTTCCTTTTTAAAAACCAAATTAATACGGATAAGGCTGCAGTTGGAGAACATTGATGGAGAACCTGCTGTGGCCTTCCAGAGGGTGCTGGACTACAAATTCCATCATCCTTGACCACTAGCTGTGCTGGCTGAAGCTAATGGGAACTGGAATCCAATATCACCAAACACAGTGGGAGTTACTGCTGAGTAAAAAAAATCAGATTGCATTACAACTTAATGGATAAATTCACAAATGTTAAAAGGATTGGGTCAATAAATTGCATTCCTTACATACAACTGCAAGTGACTGAAACATGTTAGAAGTATTTCAAAGCGTGCTTATTTTGTTTTAGTGTTAGGGTTGTCTGCCTGGTTATTGTACACAATGAAATAATAAAGAAAGTAAGTGAGTACAGGCATACCTCAGAGATATTGCTGGTTCGGTTCCAGCCCACCACAATAAAGCGAATATTGCAATAAAGTGAGTCACTTTTTTGTTTTGTTTCCCAGTGCATATAAAAGTTACCTTTTCACTATAGTGTAGTCTATTGAAACTCTACTCCAGTCCTAGCCAGCTCCATTCTCATGGACAGAAGAGGGTTGATGGCAGCAGGGGGCTTGCTTCCTCATCTTTGTAAAGGGCAATACTGTATCTGCGAAGTGCAATAAAGTGAGGTATGCCTGTACTGAAATAAATATTAGGTATGTATTCCTTGTTTGGCATGCTTTACTCATGTTGTGCATTTTCATAGTGCAGGACATGTAGCATGTAGAATTTTGAAGTATTTTTTTTTCAATTTTGTGATAGTGTGAGAATCATCATTCTAGGTTAAACTGAATGTTTGAGCAATCCTCATTTACGATAGAAAAGTGGAAATTAAAGCTGCCAAGTGATCAAAGGCTTAGCAAGCTCACTTTTTAAGTATACAGATTAATTCGAATGAAAATTGCTGTGCTACACTTACTATGTATGTAATATGCAATCCAAATAAAATGTGTTCATTGCACACAGAATTTATAACTATAATTGCCATCAACAAATAAAGGAGAGTGGGTTCAACATAGCTGTGAGACTGAAAAAAAAAATTATGAGCATGTTTCCCCTCACCATTGACAATTGCAGACTGCAACCAAACCATCCTTTCTTTAGCCATGGAGTTCATTCACTTTATGGGTGATCTCAAGCCAATCAACATATCTATCACTCAGGGTTGTTCTCTGAATGAAAAGGGGTCGGGGAAGAGAATGATGCATATTGTCCTGAGTTTCTTGGAGGATAAGCAGGATAAAACAATGAAACAATATAGTCTCAAATCTGTTTAGAGATAAGCATAGGGACCTGCAGGACACCTGATGACAGTATGGTTTACATTAGTTAAGCACTGTAAAGATCTGAAAGGAGCTACAATTGAGTACCACAAAATGTGATTCTTAGCATTGGTAATGATAATGATGCAAAGGATCAGGCTCCTTAGAGAACAAGAGGGACGTCTTAGCCATAGAGCCCAGTGGTGCAAGGTGCCACGGCGGCATGTTCTGGAGGGCACCCCCACCATGCCGCGCCGCCCCTGCAGCTGCCACCCTACTGGAGGAGCCACCCTCCAGCCCCGCCAGCAGCGCCCCCTCACCTGCTTCGGTCTGTGGGTGCCGTTGCGGGGAAGCCAGCGTTGAGCCTCCCATCGGCGTGGCAGCCAGGGCTCCCGCCACTTCGGCCAAGCAAGCAGAGGCGGGCCACAACTGGCAGCGTCCCCGAACGTTGGGCCGTCCCCTCCAGCTGCCTGCCACACCTGGCCAGCCCCGCTGGCAGCGCCCCCTAGCCCGCCTCGGGCTGTGGGTGCCATCGTGGGAAAGCTGTGGCAGGGGATGGGGTGGACGGAGAAATGGAGGTGGGGAAGGATCCGCTCGGGATCCCGGTGGTGCAACAGAAGCCGAGATTGGCGGCCCGGCAGGAGGCCAGCCTGCCGCCGGGGGGATGCGATCCCGGATTTGGGAGCCACCGAAGCCCTTCCCTTCCTCGCACGCTCTTTTGCAGCTTGTCACTGTTGGAAAAGCGGGAGAGTCTTAGCCATCAGTCTTGGCTAGTATAGCTATGCTGGTCAGGGCAGATGGTAGCTGTAATCCAAAACATCTGGAGGGCACCAGCTTGGGGAAGGCTGCTCAACAAATTAGTGCCGTGCCCAGGGGTGGGGTGGGGGCGCCGGATGGATCCTTGCACCATGGCGCCAGATAAGCTTAAGACTGCCCTGCAAGTAAATAGATCTTTTTGGCCAGATATGGCATGATTTTATTAGTTTTGGGGAAAAGGACATAACAGACACACACCAATGCAGGGATTTTTATTACTGAAACAGTCACACCTGTCCAAACACTGATTTCTTTTTCCCGCCTGCTAACCTCAAGAGACTGGACTTTCATGGGGCATTGTGATTTCGATGGATTGGAAGACTGAGGTCATTTTCAGATCTGTGGTACAAGATTATGACTGGCAGTTTGTTTTATTTTGTTTTCCTTTTTCACCGTTGTCTTTGCTGCAAAAGTTATGCAATCAATAATATAAAAATAAAAGACAATGCAGGGTCTTCGTTTCCTGCACCCCAACAATGCTTCCAATCTGGCACATTTATACCCCCCGTACATGCACATCTGTTTTAAAAACTCCCAGGGCGGCTCATGCACCTTTTACGCTTCTTACAGATATTATTATTATTATTATTATTATTATTATTATTATTATTATTATTATTATTATCATTATTATTATTATTATTTAGCGGGTTATGACCAGCGCTCTAACATCCAAGGAAACGCCTCCTGCACAGCACAGGGCAAGCAGCTCTTGGCGTTTAAAGAAAGACTTTCCCGCGATGTAGCTCCACCAGAAACACCACACCTACATCCCGTCTCTGCCACAAAAAGAAAAAATTCCTCCTTCCCAGCCAATCCCCTTTCCCCTTCCTCGCCCTCCCTCCCTCTGCTGCCGGGCCCCTCCCCTTCTCGCAGCCCAGGCGCGGACGTCCGCCGAGCACTTCTGACCCGCGCGAGGAGCCGTACCAGGAGAGGCCTCTTCTGAGCGCAGGCGCCAACGACGAAAGGTAATCCTGCAAGTGGCGAGCTCTTGTGGGACTCGCCGTGGGGAGTGGCGCTGAGCTTGGCTCGGGGCTTTCCGTGGTTCGCAGGAGCCTGGGAGAGGCGAGGGTAGGGCCAGGGGCGAGATGGCGAGCCTTCTTGGGAAACGGGAAGAGGCTTTCCCACGATGAGGACGCCCAGGGGATGTCTTGGGCGCCAGGCCCCGGAGAAGGAGGGCGGTGCGCGGCTCTGCTGCATCTGTTAAAAAACCGCCCTCAGCTTCAGCCTTGCACCTCAATTAAGGCGGAATTCTCATGCTTTTCAGTTCGTGCGAAATGCTTTTCTCCGCCTCAGCCCTGAAAAACGAATGCACAGTATTAACTCTCTCTCAGTATGGCAACAAAAGCCCTGGTAATACGTCGGGTGTTAACGGGCGGGATTCCAGGTTCAGGGGTGTAGCTTCCCCGCTGGGCTTGAACGCAGGCAGGCCTGGTGCAAGCAGCTTCAATTGCTATACATTTTTATTTGCAAAGGGACAGTGCATCCCTGAAGGCAGCCCTGTTTAGGGAAGTTTTTAAACTGATATTTTAAATGTATTTTAATGTTTGGTGGAAGCCGCCCAGAGTGGCTAGGGAGACCCAGCCAGATGGGCGGGGTACAAATAATAAATTATTATTATTATTATTCCCGAGCAATCCTCATGGCATGCATACAGCCATACTGCATCAAGGCCTTATTTATATTTTTAAAACTGAACTAACCTTTCCATCCCTGTCAGAATAGAAATGTATCCTCTGGAAGCGGATAGGATTTGGAAGAGATGGGAGAAGGGGCTCTTGTTAAATTGCATGTGGAACATGAGATATATATAGCAATGGAAGGAAATTCCTTTTATACACTGTCCCGTTATTTTTCTATGGGGAAAGAACGGGCACATGCCAGCACAGATTTAAGCCCACTGAAAATAATTGAGCTTAAGTGCAATTCTCTTATGTGCTCTTGGATTGCCACCATCGTGCAAGGCAAATTTGCAGTGTAGTTGTACACAAGTCTACTTGGAAGAATTCCCCATTGAATTCAATGGGTCTTGCTTTCAGGAAGCTCAGTATAGGGTTGTAAACTTAATTGGGAAATTTAACTGTGATGGTAAATGCTGGTTTGCTGTGTCTCTGCCTAGAGAAGAATTTGTCACGAGCTGAAGATGGTTTTAAATGAGATGAACGGAGATGGGTCTGAGCAAGAGGATAGCAGATGCCTGGAGCCTGATGTCATCGCCAAGGGAAATATACTTGAGACCTTTTCAGAGAGTCAGGAAATACAGGAGTTGATTAATTCTCTCAGATCAGTGCATGGAAACCTATCATTGAGAGAAACAGCGCTTGAAAAATTTAAAGGTATGAGGTCTCCCTTTTAGTATGTACAACTGATGATTGGGATGTTGTCACCAGATCCTACCAAGTGTAATGGTTAAGCATGTGAATTGTGAACTAAGATGACTCTTGTTCACCTTATCCATTAACTCTATAGACCTAAAATCCTCAACACACTTACTAGAGAGTAAGTCCCACTGGATACAATGGAGCTTATTCTGAGTAAAAGATTGATCAAGATTGCCTTGTAGGTGGCCATAGGAAAGCAATAGCAATTTACAGTATGCAAACAGTAATGCTTATTTGAAAATGTTCAAGTTTTCATAATATTCTCAAAATGTTAATCTCTTTATTGCTGAAATAAATTGCTGAAGTGGATTGGTTACTCTCTAAAAATGCCATTGTTACCATTCCCTCTGAGCTTTGTCCTAAAATAAAACCACAAAGGAAAGTTAGGATACAAGCTTTTGTGATTACAGACATGGTTGCAGTCTGTTATAGAATATTGCAGATGATTGCCTCCTATAACTCTCCAGTTGCATTTGGTAGTTCAACATTACTGAATAATAGAACATTTAAAATGACTTACTGACCTGCTTCACACGTCACACTGAGCCAGATCATGGCAAAGTAGTGCAAATGTGCAAACACTTGGAGAAGCGATCCCAGCCACTTCTCTCCCACCCAGTTTTGTTGCTGTGCTGACCTGTGCCATGGTTTGGCTTAGCATGTCATTCAGATCCAGACTAGTGGTTTAGCTCTCACCATAGGTTTTATCCAAGAATGAATGCAGGTTCAGATGGCTTAGCTCAACATTGCACAGTAGCAAAGTGGCTGGGTCCAGGAGATCACACACTCTTGTGTTCACATTAAACCATGGTGTGACGTGCAAACTAGTCCATTGTGGAAATGCAATAAAAAACAGTGAAGCAATAATAACATTAGAGCAAAGCGGACAAATGGGGTTGTTAAATTTCTCCAAAAAAATGAGTATCCTCTAGCACAGTAGCGGGGAACTTCCATCCCGTGGGCCTAATTAGTCCTCTGATTTTGGCTTGTGGGCCATATCGGCAAACCACATCCACCTGGTAGTCACTCAGTGTCAAATGATGTCAGGTGTTGTGATCTGTTAAATCCAATTCAGGTACTTAATTGGAGGTAAGCCTCTGCTGCCACCTTGTACTCTCAAGGAGCAAGCACATAATACTGTAGCTCTAGAATTGGAGATAAGCCTGTGCCTGTTCCTGCAGCCTGAATTTAGTGTTGCCTGATGTCAGGTGATTGTCAGGTGGATGGATCCCCCCAAATGTCTCAGAAGTGGCACCTTGGAGAGTGGGCCAATTCTGGATCCAGTCCTCTGACTGAATCTAGTTCCTCACCTGCTGTACCAATAACACCTTTAGAAGGTTCAAAAGAGAGTGATGATTTAATGTAGCATCATTGAAGTGCTTGTATTATGAATGAATGAACAAACCAACCAACCAACCAAGCAACCAACCCCTTTACAGGAGAAATAATAATAATAAACATTTCTATTTACCCAGGCATTTGGTTGCTGAAGCATACTAGCCATGGCAACTTTGAAATTAGTAAATGTGAGGATATATAATTGATTTTAAATATTTCTAGATGGCTTTTAAATTGTTTCAAAATGTTTTGAATGTGTTATTTTATTTTAAATAGTACAGTGGTACCTCAGTTTAAGAACAGTCTGGTTTAAGAACGATTTGGTTTACAAACTCTGCATAACTGGAAATAGTGTCTTGGTTTGAGAACAGAATCTGAATGGTGGAAAGGCACCAGCGGCGGGAGGTCTCATTAGGGAAAGCGCGTCTCGGTTTAAGAACGGACTTCCAGAATGGATTAAGTTCGTAAACCGAGGTACCATTGTATTATTTTTACTTTTTGATGTTTGTCAAACTGGGCTCCTTTAGAAAAGAGGGCAGGGATAGAAATGCAATAAATAATAATAAATGTTGACAAAAACAATTTTTGTCTAATATAAAGTTGGAACATATATGGAGAAAATATAAGCTGCCATTTAGTGAGTCAGACTATTGATCCATCTAGCTTAATATTGTCTTCACTGACAAGCAATAGCTTTCCATGGTTTCAGGGAGAGAGTCTCTCTCATCCCTACCTGCAGATGCAGGGGATTGAACTTGGGACCTTCTGCATGCACTGAGCCAAAGACTAATTATAAGAACAGTAGGCTTTGCCATCTGAGTGTGTAATAAGAGAGTAGAAGTAATAATAATAATAATAATAATAATAATAATAATAATAATAATAATAATAATAATTAATTTATTCATACCCTGCCCAGCTGGCTGGGTTTCCCCAGGCACTCTGGTTGGCTTTCATCAAACATTAAAAGCTTCCCTAAACAGGGCTGCCTTCAGATGTCTTCTAAAAGTCTGGGGGTAGTTGTTCTCTTTGACATCTGGTGGGAGGGCGTTCCACAGGGCGGGTGCCACTACCGAGAAGGCCCTCTGCCTGGTATAGACTGATAGTCTGCCTGAAGTAAAGAGTGATGAGCCAATGAGAGGAGCATTTGCTCTGGGGACATATCACTGGCTCATTTATGAGAGTGACTCCAGACCCCTGTTGGAACAAAAATATTTTTTAGTACAGTAGTTGGGAAGCTTAGGGATAGGAATAAGGGGTGGAATGGTCTAGTATGCTCTGTCCTACCAGTTCCCCTGGTAAGAGACTTTTTTAGGAATTCACAAGAGGACATAAATAATTTGATTTAATCATATATTTCCACTTGCATTTTTAAAAAGCAAATGGTACTCCTTTGCTGCTCAGGATAACTATTGACATGCTATTTTTTTAAAGAAACAGTAGTTTCAAGCTAGGAATGTTAATGCTGTTTCCTTTTAAAACAACATTTTCAGATTGATTTCAGATTTTCTACTGGATATGCTTTTATCTTTCAGTTATATTGAACAATTATCAGGAACAGCCTCACCTTTTGGATCCACATCTAGGTAAGTTTTGTTGTGCTGTTTTTGAAGATTTTGATAGAATCTTAGAATACAGTGGTGCCCCGCTAGACGAATGCCTCGCTAGACGAAAAACTCGCTGTTCCTAAAGTAGTCTTGACATTGTTTTTTTCCCCAGACACGTGTAAAAATAAAGAAACAAATATGCAGAATAATGTCTTTTCTACCATTTTGCCTGTGTTTTCTCTAGAGTCGATGTTGAATTCACTGCTGCTTATTATCCAGGATGAAGCATCTCCCTGTTCTTTAATTCATCTGACCTTTCAATTTCTTTACATCTTTTCAAAGGTAACATGTTAGAAATGGGATTCTCCACCCCAGGGGATATGTTTCAGTAAGCTCTAGAAATACTTGGTATTTAATCTGGGTTTGTTAATAGTTAGGGTTCCACTTTCACAGTTCATTATCAGGAAGTCAGTACTTCATGTTTTCTGAACAAAAGTTGGTAATAAGAATATTGTTTATAAGCTTGTTGCTTGAAGTACTACATATGCGTAAGTGACTCTTAATTATGAGTTATTCCCCAGTTTTCTGCCTTGTGTATTAGATTGTGAAATACAGAAAGACCAGCTTGTGACTATGCTGGCACAGTGAACTGCAAACAGGAAAAGAAAAGAAATGAGACAATGAACAATGGAATGGACATTGGTTGCCATAGTCCTAAAATGGTTCCCTATTCTTTTATGAAAGCAGTTGCTATAAATTCTCAGTGCAGCGTGACTGATTGTTAATATCAAATAGTCTTACTATCTTTATTCTGCTGTAATGGCAGAATGCTAACCACTAATTGTTCTGGTCCCCCCCCCCCTTGATCTGTATGCCTGACAAAACAAAAAGTAGTGTGAGATTACAGATAATACTGTGTTTTGTTGATCATATATTTATACATTCTCAAGGGCTCTGGGTTTCCAAAAGTCTAGGTTGGGGGCCTCACTGGGATTTCTGATGGAGAGAAACTGAATGGCAAGTCCTTGATTGCTACAGTCCTTTTTACCTTTTAGAAAACAAAGTGGTGCAGAGAAGGTGTTGGTTGGAGTTAGGGAGGGAAGAGGTGGTAACAGGATGACTGTGAAATAGTTATGGGGAGTATGTAGGAGCTTGGTAGGTAATACCTAATGAAACTATGATTTCTTAATGATTGTGAGCTACAGTGGTACCTCGCAAGACGAATGCCTCGCGCAACGAAAAACTCACTAGACGAAAGGGTTTTGCGATTTTTTAGGTGACTCGCAAGACGAAATTTTCTATGGTCGTGCTTCGCAAGACGAAAATTTCAATGCATTCCTATGGGAATTAAATTTCAATGCGTTCCTATGGGAAACCGTGCTTCGCAAGACAAATTTTTCGCAATACGAAACAACTCGTGGAACGAATTAATTTCGTCTGGCGAGGCACCACTGTACTGCCATCAACCAGAAATAAGCCAGAATGTTTTGCAATCCAGTTTCTGGAGTTCCAGCAAAGAGAAACATGCAGCGTTTCTTGTCTTGTACAAGTGTTGCAACCATCACAGGCTGGTATTTTTAAGAACATGACTTTGTGGTGGAAAAACATAAGGAGGAAAATGTGTATATTGATTGCTGTTGAGGACTTTTCCTTCTACCCAAGTGATACTTGGGGTATTATTATTTCATATACTTTACCAAGCTCAAATTAAAGTCACGTAGCTTAAGTGGCCAAAGACCTCCTCCATTGCTATGGCCAAAGACCTCCTCCATTGCTAGTTGAGATACCAGTATCTACCAGCTACAGATCGAGGGGCATATAAATGGCAGGCATGAGAGACAGAAGAACTAGAAACAGAACACGCTAAAAATATTAATAAATAAATAAATAAATAAGTTAATAATAATAATAATAATAATTAATAGAGTGGCTATACTAGAAGCTGAATGGCTGTGATCCAGACAGCATACCAGACAGCACACATCTGATCAAGCCCTCTCAGTTTCCACAAGTGCTGATAAATTGCTCTTTATATGCCTGAGTATACAAAAAAAAGATTTGGGATTTGATGCAAGATCTCTTTTTAAGGGGAATGTCGCTAATGTGGGTTTCTGTTTTCCCGAATGGTTTGCTGCCAAGTCTCATTGCCACAGATGCTGTTCCTCTGCACTCTTCCTGTATCTCTGGGGCCTGATGGCATCAATTATGGGGGTGGATTTTGCTGGGCGGGCGGGCGGACCATTTGCTATCCCTTTCCTCCTCCTTGATGCTATCTCAGCATTCTCTTACTTTGTTTCCATTGTTACAGAGGTGGTAAGCCTTTGACTTGTACCACTTCAGATGCAAGTGCCAGCTTACACAAACAGCTAGTATGTTAGGAAGAACCGTTACAGCCTAGCCTTCTCCATGATATGATAATTTTCTGTAGGAATGTTTCTTCATGGAAGAGTATCCTATTGTGTGAATCCCCACCTGTAGTCCAAAATGGTGTCGTCTAGACACAAATTGACTGCCTCAGTGAAAACTAGGCCTAGTATGCTATAAATTAAACCTGGTACCTCAGGTGTTTTTTTGTGGGGGGAGGGAATACTGCATAACACATTGCTTTTGTTGCTGCTGTGTCCTTCATTTTTATAGTACTATAACTGGAAATGAATTGTTTACTTGAGAAACATTTTTTTTGCTAGGTACGAGGGTATAAAACTTTCCTTCGCATGTTTCCTCATGAAGTAGTTGATGTACAACCTGTCTTGGATATGCTGGAATCTCAGGATCCTAAAGACCATGAGGTGAGTTCATGTCTGCCCCTGCTTGTGTTGCTCACCAACCCCACCTATAATTCTGCCTGCATCTCTCCCAGCAACCCCCCTCTCCCCACTGCCACAACTCATTAGACCAGGGATGGGGAAGCTTTTTGGATCCCACCTCATAGGCTAACTTTGAATTACATGAGATAATTTGGATGCTGCATGATTGACAAGTGGGTTGTCCCGCTCACCTGCCCAAATCCCCACATCAGAGGTTGGAAAGGGGAGGTGTGAGAAGGGTTGCACAAGGCAGGCTTTTCAACCTTTTGTGATCCTTCTCCTCCTTTCCACTTCCCCCATTGATGTCAGACATGCAGAGGACAGCCATTTCACCCACCCCCATCCCTCACCGAAACCTCTGTATGTAAATGAAAGAAACGGATAGGGGAATGCTATTAAAATATACAGTGCCTGTATCAAATGCTAATCCTACTCGGGGGAGAACAACTGAAAGTAATAAATCCATGCATTTCAGTGGGTCTACTCTGAGTTGGACTAGCACATTGTCAGTTTCATGAGGAACATGTGCAAATATGATTACATGTGTTTTGGATGGGGCCATAGCTTAGTAGTGGAGCTCATACATTGTACGCAGAAGCTCCTAGGTTCAGCTCCTAGCGTTTTCAGGTAAGGCTTGGAAGGAACCCTGTCTGAAACCTTGGGCGAATTGCTGCCAGTCCATGTGGTTTACACTAAATGGGAGGAGGGGGGCAGTGGTCTGTTTTGCTAAAGGGCAGCTTTGTATGTTCACAGGTGTGCTTTCACTCACACTGTTTTGAAACACTGCTGTCATATCTGCATGCTTTATATACCCTTTTACCAAAAGTTGCTGCTTACCCTGTACAGTATTCTAAAGAGGCAATTGCATTCTCACTTATTTCTGAAGGTACAGGGAACTGCACGTTGAAAATTAAAAGCTTTTATCTTGATAAAAAGATACGGGAATGAGAAAACTACTTCTGGAGCGTTCCATCTATGAGCTTTTTCAGAATAATGAAATTCCTATCTTATGTTTGCACATGTCGTCAGGAACCATGATTTGTTGGGGCTTAGGCTTGTGTGTGAATAAAGTATTCTAGCTGAACCTTGTTCCATTTAAACTTGTGTAACTGTCCTTCCATATTCAATTAAAACTAAATCTTGGAGGTCCTATTTCATTCCTACATCTTTCCTATTTTTTTTGTAATAGTGATCTACATTTTGCATATGGAGATGGTTTTCACATGTGTGTGCTGCAAGCTTTCTGGGGGCACAGACTATTTTTAAAAACAACTTTTATAATAAAGATAATTTTTTTCTGTGTTTTGTTAGACCTGGGAGACACGCTACATGCTCTTGTTGTGGTTGTCTGTAACATGCCTGATCCCGTTCGATTTGGCACGGCTGGATGGAAACATCTCTTCCCAAGAAGGATGCCCCCGAGTGCCAACAATGGATCGCATCCTCAAAGTGGCAAAAGCGAGTATTGGTGGATCTATTCAGCAGTCTGTAGAAAGCAGAATATCTTTTGTAATATTAATAAGCCTTTACAGTTGTTTGGGGTTGTTCTGGGGTATTAGATTTAGTCTTGGACTTAGGTGTGGGAAACCTCATTTAAAGGCTTATATTTGCTGTGATGTATGTTGTTTGGCAAGTCACTGTTTCTTAATTTGAACATCTCATCTGTCAAATGGTAAAACAATAACTTGTATTATTTATTTCAACTGAGGATCACAGGGCAGTTTAGAATATAAAAAGACAAAAATACATAACATATCATTTAGAAATAAATTAAACGGTGCAGGAGCTAGGATACAACCTTGCTTAACTTCCTTTGTAGCTGGTCCGGATCCTGTGAGCTTCCCATTTGTAGTGCAGTGCACCTTCAGCACAGTGCTTTTATATAGACATTTAATCAAGAACAATAATCTTTTATCTGTACTCAAAGAGTTTAACTTATCAGAACATAACATATAAAAAGATATTTTAGATAAAACAAGATAGTTGCTGTAAAATACTTTGCAAAAAAACCCCAATACAGTGGTACCTCTGGTTGCGAACGGGATCCGTTGCGGAGCCCTGTTCGCAACATGAGCAGCGCGCAACCTGAAGCGCATTCCGGGTTCAGCGCATTCATAACCCGTGCCGAATGCAACCCGCAGCAAACGCAACCAGAGGTATGACTGTATAAAAATATAAATTCCTCATAATGTGTTTATATTAAGAAAATGTGTAGTTGGAATCTTGTTCATCTGTAAATTTGAATTCTTGTGAATTTATTCTCCATTATCTTCCCTGGGATTAACACCAAGATCACTCTGCTTGTGTTTTAAATATACCAATATTTAATTTTCACTTTTAATAAGATGAAACAAGGAGGGTGTTTGCAAAAGGGCTTTCCAACAGCCCTATACTGCACTTTGAAGTCCCAATAATTCACACTTCAGTAACTCTGTATGAAGTCCATATTTGGATACCCCTTCTGTGGTTTGTCCCCATTCTGACTTGCATAGATACTTAGGTGAAGTGTTTGCATGCAAACATTGTGAACATTTGGTTTTAATGTTGCAAACTCCTCTAACTCAATTTTGTTTTTGTTTTTAGTCCTATTTGATTGTAAGTGACAAAGCTCGAGATGCAGCTGCAGTTTTGGTCTCAAAGTAAGTCACTTAAGCTGATATTGACAGAAGATGTAATGTCTCATTACTGTTGGTGTATGTACAATAACATCCTCACTGCCTAATGGGAGGATTCCTGTTCAGGGTGCCAGCTAGCCATGCTCTAACCCCACGACATATAAGCTGTAATAAGCTCAAGCAGTCCAGTTGAAGCTAGCTTCTCACCAAACGTTCCATTTCTCTTTTTCAATGGACACTCAACGCTCATTGGTTCCTTGAAACACTGAGCTGTTCACACTTGGCCATTTTGTGTGGGTCCTTTTTGTGTTATTTTGAAAAACGTTTTGTTCGGCTGAGCATCACTTGAACCTGCTAATACTTTCCTCTTGTTTCTTATAGTTGGAACCAAAACAAGGCCATTATCGGCACTCAGCCACCTAAATTTGCAGGTTGCGGGGAACAAAATTATATATCTAAACTGAAGCCTCTTAGCATCCTGGGTCATTGAGAATTGCCTTCTTTTCCCTGTCTGGGAAAAATTGATAGTTGCAATATTTCTGCCGTAGGTGCTGACTTTAAGGAACTGATTTCTTTTTCACAGTATAATCTTATGAAGTGATGCAACAATTTATAAGTGAAATGAGGGTTTCCTTATGTTAATGGTGTGCAAGCATAACCAGATAGCTTAGACCACTTTTAAATACTGCCCCAACATTTGTACAAAACCTCCCATTGAATTCAGTGATGAGATTCCCTCCCTCCCCCTGTCCAGCACTGATTTGTCAAATGGACTTGTGAAATCTATGGTAAAAACTAAAAGGTTATCCTTCTGGCAATGTCTGGTTCCTATCACACATTTTTTTATGCTGGTTTTATGGTGGCAAAATTGTTTGGAAGTTAAGAAGTAACAATATTATCATTGGCTCTATTGTAAGAATGTGGTTATGGAATATCGCCTATAGCAAAAGGCTCTTCAGGCGGCACAAAAAATGCATTGTATTATGAAACTGGCCTCAGAGCATTGGAGTAAAGTAAATGTAGGTTTCTAGTGACATCTAGTGGGAGTTCTAAGCAAACCGACTAACAATTTACAGTATTTTGGATTGGTCAATGGTACATAGTGGCAGATGAACCTTTTGACAGCAGTGCATGTTGGTATATTTCATATCAATACTTTATCTTTGTTTTTTGTTTTTTAAATATCGCTATAAAGCACTTGTCATTCAAGTTCTGTTTTTGGTAAAAAAAGAAGAAGTGGGAACATAAACCTTTCTTGATAAGAATGGTGGAAACTAGCACTGTGGTTTTCTGCTAATATTAGCATGGAAGAAGAATAGAAGTTGTCTTCTGCTCCTAGGATTGTTCTGCTACCTTCTGCTTATTTGCATTTTTCCCTAGTGACTCTTAAGTATTCACTCTGTTTCTTGATTTGCTTCCAGCTTTTCAGATAGTCATACCTTGGGTTACAGACGCTTCAGGTTGTGCGTTTTCGGGTTGCGCACCGCGCTGAACCTGGAAGTACTGGAATGGGTTACTTCCGGGTTTCGGAGCATGTGCAGAAGCGCTAAATCGTGCTTTGCGCATGTGCAGAAGCGGTGCTGTGCGTTTGCAACCCAAGCATCCACTGTAGTAGTAAGGCAAAACACACAGCATATTATTCCGTTTATGTAAATAAAGTGTCCCACTCTAATTTTAAGACAATTGGCTGTTAACTGTGACAGTATAAATTTTTGGGTTATGACCTTCTTTAGAAAAAGACAGGGTTATATTGCTGACAGTTGGAATGTTCCCATCCAAAATATGTTGGAAAACATCCATTGGCCAGTTGCCTTTAGGAACAAAAAAACCAGTTTGTCTAACAGGAAAAATGAGTTACCAACTGAACTGCTGTGAATAGGTAACTTGCAATGTTTTTTTTTCTACAACAGGTTTATTACCCGCCCTGATGTCAAACAAAAAAGAATGGCAGACTTCCTGGACTGGACCCTTTCAACGTTATCTAAATCCTCCTTTCAGACTATGGAGGGAGCTATTGTAATGGATGGCATGCTTCAAGCCCTGGTAAACAATGCTATTTCTTTCAAAGATAATCTGAAATATTTTTCCTCTAAATGCTCTTGTTGGCAGAAACCCAGTAGATGGCATTCAATTACCTTCCCATCCCTTAAGCTTTGGAAACATTTATCATTATTTAAGTACAGTATGTGATTGCCAGATGCAATATGGAACAAAAATCCTCTGCTATTAATAGTTGCATAGCAGAGAGTGATACAGATACAGGTTTTTCATTTTGACAACACTGTGGCAGGAGAAGTTGCAGCTGTGAAAGCTATGTAAGTATTAAATATACAGAAAACCTGTTTTCCAGTATTATATGCACCATCCCCAGAAGAAGACTTGCATGTTGCCAGTTATACCATTAATGCATTGTGCAACTGAAGGACACATAATTTGCCACTGAAAATGGATTGATAACATTAGTTTTAATTGATCATATTTGTGGCTTTATTTACTACCAGTTTGGTTGTGACAAATGAAATTGATAATTGCAAATCAACTAAGATAATCATTCTGGATTGTATCCAATGTAGTACTGGTAACGTTGCTGCATGGTAGGTCACACAATATTTTGCTCAACAAATTTTCACTTTCCCTCCTTCCCTCATTCACTCTACTCATGCACTCAACTTTGGCACTTCTGATTTGTTAAACTACATAGGTTCCCTTGACATCTAAATCAGGAAGCTGCATTTAATTGTTGCTTGTAAATCAGCATCTTAAACCAGGATCTAATGTGGGTTGTTATAACTGGGCCAACAAAGCTTGTCAAATTTTATGTGCTGGCTACCTTCCTTACACACCCATTCTGTATGTGGGCAAGCTGGCCTAACTGCCCATTGCTCTATGTGCTGCAATGGACTCAACAGTGCAAGGGATTAAAAGGCAGGGTGGGTGAAAAAATCTTCCTCTGCTCCACTACCCTCTGGTTCATCACTAAAACCATTGCCCTCAAATGCTTTGCTTTTCTGCATAGTAATGAATGTCAAGCATTTACTTTTATTGAGGAAAGTAAATGGTTGTATTCACAGACACTACTTAAGCAGGGGTTGAGTTTTTTCCTGCCTTTGATTGTCCTAGTTCTCCCCCCACCACAAATATTAGCCCATATTGTAGTCCATTAATTTCTTCCCTAGTAGCATTAATAGTAAAAGTTTATATCCAACTCATTTATATTCATAGTAGGCTCATTGAAATCAGTAGGCTTATATTATTTGGGTCCATTGATTTCAGTGGATCTAATTTTGTATGGCTTGGTTGGATATAGCCGCAAAACCAAGCTGGCTTCTATATGGATAGCTCTTTGCCTCCATCTGTAAATACTTGCCCAGGTTTCATTGTTTGGTTGAACTATAGTGTAACACTAGTGGAGTTTCACAAACATTTTACTATTAGTAGTAGAAAAAGCTTTTATACGCAGTTCTTTTCCTTTCCTTTTCTTACCCTATCAGATTCCTGTTTTGCAAGTTTTAAGGGTTAAATGCCTTCTTCATCCACTTAACAAAGGCTGATCATTGCCGCTGTGCATGATGAAACATGTAGGACACAAAATGTTCATCATAATTCCTTTGTTCCGTGTGGTTTTATTTCTCCTGTTACTAGTGTCTGTTAAACGAAACAGGTGAAAACTTAACAAGTTGAATCGAAACTGGAATGATTTCTAATTTTCTTGAAACCAAGAACCTTAAGCCTGTCTGTCTATGTATGGGTTTTGCTTCCTCTTAAGGAGTGGCATACATATTGAGCGACTTCATTGATTAGGTTGCCCTTTTGGTTATATCTCTGCTGTTGATAGATTGACTGCTTGCAGCATAATCCTATGCATGTCTATCCATAAGTAAGTCTCATTAAGTTCAATGGGATTTATTTCCAGTTTAGTGTATATGATTGCAGCCACACATCCAGGGGGTTTATATTAGTTGCCCAATATATTCAGTGGTTCTTCTCCTTTCACGATGAAAGGTAAAGTTACAGGTGACAGGCAAATGGTATTATGGAGTTGGCTAGTATTATAGAAAAGGAAATGAACAACAATTAGTGTTATGAATTTTGAATGGTATTTATATATATATATATTACATTTGATATATTTGCTCACATTGTATTTGCATAGTTGTAGAATTTGCATTGGTTACTCTACACATTTCAGTCTCATTGCTTAGCAGGTTTTAAAAAAAAATAGGTGTCCCTCCCTAAAATAATTAAGCCTGCCCAAGTAGGATAACATTCAAGTTCTTCCACTTTTGACATGCCTCAATAGGATAGGATACTAGCCCAATTACTTCTGGGAAGAGTATAGAAAGCAGACACTGCCTACACAGAGCACTCCAATCTTGGCCTATCTATGGTAGATAGACAGTAGAAAACAGGACTGGAGCAAGTATAGAGATAATATGCAAGATCTGATGCAGAAATAGCTGGAACCCTCCTTCCCTACCTTAAACACCAAACACCTTCCATTAACCTATCCATGAAATTCCATGGGCACTTTACTAGTGGTAGTGCATTGTACTTGAAAAAAGTAGTGTGTTTTTCCTTTTAGAGTTCAGGCTTCTTAAAGCATTACATCTGGTGTCCTTACACAAACCTTGTAAGAGATGTAGCTGGTAGTGTGAAGGAAGATGGAACTGAGGCTGAGAAAGCAAGGCTTGAGGGAGTGGCGTGCCTAAGATTATCTTCTTGGTCCACGTTCAACATCTCCAGCTAAAGATGACTCAAAATATCAGGTCTGAGGAAAAAGATTTGTATGGTATCTTGAAAACAGTAGACAGAACTTGGTTTAATGTATCAATGGACTAGCAGTAATCTCTCTCTGTGTGTAAGGTAAGATTTGACTTGGGGTGCCATTTACAGCAGTTGTTTCACATTAATGAATACAACTCCCTGAAGCCTTTGACATATATTGAAGATTATGAAGCAACATAACTTGCTGAAATGGCATAACAAAATGGAAGAGGGCTTCATTTCTGGATTTAGCCCTGTAGAAATAGGTGATAAACAGCTACATCCTGGTGACTTCATTTGAGCAGATTCAGTGGCCAAGTTATCTTGGCAATCTTTATATCAAAGTGGTTCAGCCTTTGTGGAAAGATGCAGACTCTTAGAGCTTGTTCAGTTGCTATTTCTTATGCAGAGGTGGACATGAATCTTGGGTTTGTGAGCTGCACCCCTGACACCTCACAATGCACAGAAGGTAATGGCTGTATTTAAATGAATGCTACCTCTTTCCCCTTAAACCTTGTGATATAGAAGCCACTAGAAAAGCAGGTTCTACCTCAGGGAATCAGGGTCATACATTTAAATAAACATAGCACTGTACTGATAAAGTATTCTAACTAAAATGCAGCATTAGCTGCTGAACATGTGCTCCAGTTGTTGAGAAGGTGGGGATTGTGCTTGCATTGATAAGACACACACTCCTCAGTTTCACCATGTGTTGAAGTTTGACAGGGAGGGGTAGAGTGGGGAGAGAAGTAGCATCTGAACAGTTCCTGAGCTTTGAAATGTTTCTTCCTGAATTGGTCTGAGCAAACAGGAATGCTGCTGTTTAATTTGTAATGTAATGCGTAGTGGTTAACACTGACATAGTTCTTGTTGAAACATGCATTGCATATTGCACAACTTGATTCCACTTATGGGCTTGTTTTTCTGCACCTGTTGATAGCGCACCTGTTGTGAAATGATGGATTGCCAACAGGTAGCACTACTTGATTTCTTTCAGATACACTTTTGAAATAAGGCATGTCTGTATTGTATGTAAAATGCAGCATTGGCTGCTGAATGTACGCTCCTTCTGTTGACAGACAGTATTTGCATTATGCGCCTTTGTCGGCTGTGTGTTCTTTGAGCCTGTGCTGGTTGCCAGCATGAGACTGATGGAGGCTAGGAGAAGTATAGCATGAGGACCTATGTGATACAGTGGTGCCCCGCTAGACGAAAAACTCGCTAGACGAAGGCATTCGTCTAGCGGAAGGCTGCCCTGCAAGACGGAATTGTCTAAGGGGCTGCCTCGCAAGACGAATTTTTTTTTTCCGTCTAGCGAAAACCGCGGTTTGCATTGCCACTTCGCTAGACGAAAAAACCGCTAGACGAAAAGATTCGTAGAATGAATTATTTTCGTCTAGCGGGGCACCACTGTACTTTTCTGGGTTGGGAAACCTTAGTTAACCTTAGTTAAAGGTTTGATGGCCAAACGAGATAAGACTTTTAAAAATGCAAATTGCATGGGGGGTTCATTAGTACACTAATGGGAGATGTTCTCTCAGTAACACTAGCTCAGAAAGGGGTTTTGCTCAGGATTGCAGCAGGCAAAGGAAAGGTTAAATTCCCTCTGCATGTCTTTGATCCCATTGGTTTTCAGCCTCCCCTCCCATTGATTAATTTGCTTTAATCTGCACATTAGATGCAGTGATGCCTTTAAACATAAAGTGTAGTTTGGTCCTGAGGCTCTGGTATCTGTGCATGTTGACTTATGGATACGTTAAAATAGCTTTGAAATAGAGTTTGTGGCAAAACTCCTGCAATTCGTCTATAACTATGAGAAGCTTCTGCTGAATAATTTTACAATATAAATGCTCTGTGTTGGCAGGCTTGCTTCTAAACCTGTCCCTGTGTAACCAGCAACTTTTTTTTGTTAGCCCTGCAGGGCGTAGCACACCAAGTTCTTGCGTGACAGCGATGTCCTCATCTTGAAGTAGCCTGGGGCATAGAAACTTATTAAGTTGTGCTTAATTTCTTTTCATAAGAGATACAGTACACAAATGTGAGTAATGACTTTAAAATAAAGTATCCTAGGCAGCAAGTTAGTGAAAAGAAGTACCTTAAGAACTATTTTTATTTGTGTCTTAAGAAAAGGGCATTTCTCTGAGAATTGTCCCTGCTCTCAAGCATTGTTTGGTAAATACTGCTTGTGCTGTGGTAGACCGTGCCCCAGGTTAGAGATAGCCCTGCTATGCAGTTCTTTTGTCTCAGGGGCACAAAAACAGAAGTGTAGCTATGAGGGTTGCCCATATACCTATATTTGGTGTCTCTAATTGTGAAGAGCCTTTAACCTAGATTTTAGACACATTGATGTGGAGGTTTGCTGCCTGCCTTTAGCTGACATGCCTCTTAGAAGGGTGCAGGGTGGGTTCTAAGCTGCTTCCCTTCATTGTCCCTTCCCTTTCTCCTTGGAAGAAAGTGACAAGAAGTGCATGATCCTGCCCCCACCCCCACTTACCACCAGACCATTTTGGAGGTTCAATTCCAGTTTGGTTTTAATCCTACTTACAGCTTTTCAGTTTGGGCTTAAATTAAGTTCATTCAAAAATTTATGTGAATTGCTAAGTCCCTGATCTGTATGCTCCTTTAAATTGGGTACATAGAAAGTTGTTTTATTCCATGTTGTATCATTGATCTAACCATCTCTGTATGATCTACTCTGACTGGCAATATCTCTGCAGGGTTTCAGCAAGGTTTTCCCCACCAGGCATACTTGGAGAATCTGAGGATGAAGTCTGGGGCATTTTGTGCTATACAGCTGTTCAATGGTTCCTCCCCTAAATTTAATCAAGCAACTATTAATTATAGAACAATGTTATCCATCCTGTGAACAGAAGAAAGTTCACAGAAGGGGCATTGTAGTTCCTTCCTCTCCCCTGTGTTCCCTTAAAGAGGGAAGTGAGGGGGTGGGAAACTGGTCAGAACTGGATGAAGGTTGCTTGTAGCAGTGGGGTTCTGCTTGCACAAAGTACTTGCCTAAGTTTGGTCATGGCCCATCCCATGCTCTTCATGGGGGTCCCCCAGTCTTTTGGACAAGCTTTTCAGGTGGTGCAGGGGGCTGCAAAGCAAAGGAGGGAATGGGAAGTTCCCTTCATGTAAGAAAACCAAAGCGGAGAGCCTCCGGATTCTAATAGTAGCCAGCCCAAGTGCATTGGCAGGTGCATGCTTCCTGTGGCTTATATGAAACTTGTCCTAATTTGGGTATAGGCTCCTCCTTGACCCAGGTGATTTCCTCTTGAAATCATTCCTCATCTGTCATGCTTGCGTATCTCCTGCACTTTTAGTAATGAATGTGTGGTGGGCAAATGGGACTAGAAACAGTGAATTGCTTGTCTGACCTGTGAGGGGTGCTGAAGAGCAATTAAGTGTGCTCTCTTCAATCTTCCCGTAAGGTTGGGCACAGCCCATTGCTCATAGTTTATTGGAGCCAGAGGGTAACTGCAAATTCCCATCTGTTTGGCAGCAAGATGTACCTGCTGCCAAGCAGTCATGCCAGTCTTAAATAGTGATGATTTGTATAGCTTGGGGAAGATTTCCCAGAGGTAATGCTGATTCTTACATCTTACAAAGGCAAAACCAAAGTGGGTTATGCAGACAATTAGGAGGTGTGTCAGGTTTTACCCTGATTACTAAGAAACTAGTTCTTGTTTGTACCTTGCACCATGTTATTTCAAAAGCAACAAAACCAGATCTGACACTTCTGTCGCTAGGATACGCCAATGATTTTCTTTAATTTGTAGGTGGTGTAATTATTTAAAAGAGAGAGAGAGCTACATTCCTCTCAGCAGGCTGGTTAGTTTGGCACATGTTATGTGCCCCCATTAATATGGAAGGAACGTGGTGTAACTTTGGAATGCCCAAGGCATATAATAGACACCTTCCCCTGCTTTTAACACGATGTGCTGTGGCCTTTTAAAGTTCCTGAAGACAAGACAAAGCAAACATATTATTGGCTTCCTAGTTAGAAATAGGTTTCTTCAGCTGAGACCTTTGCACACCTTTTGTTGCTTCAGGAGAGAGTCAATATGAAAGCACCACCTCTCTCTCATCTATGCTATAAAATGAGTTCCAAGTCTCGTTGAACTTGGTGGAATGTAGTTTGAATGCACCTGGATAGGATTGTACAAGCAAATAATCTAGGTATATCCCCGTGTGATGGTTTTCCACCCTGGCTATTTTTGCCCATCTCTGCTTTATTGTCATTATTCACCCAAACTCTAAAACACATCTATATTGTAACTAAGTATAGAACTCCTTATCTGTAGTTATTGTCAATGATAACCAATGTGCTTTAGGAACTTTATTGGGTTTTTCTTTATAACAACTCTTATGAATTTGAGAAGTACTACCCCCATGTTACAGATGTGGCGGTAGGGGAGAGAGTGAGTCACCTAGCCAGTAAAAGTTTCCTCCAGAGAAGCCACGGCTCTAAAAAGACAAGTGAATCCTAAAACTTTCGGCAGGGGGGGGGGGATTAAAATCAAATGAAATGCCTTCTAAAGAGGAATTTTTTAAAACGCTGCTGCAAAAGATCATTGCAGAGGAGCAAAGTAGGCTGCCTTAGCAGGGAATCTAGGCCTGGCCACAGAAAAGATCCTCTCCCATGTCTGCTCCAAGTGCAGATCAGATTTTAGGGGGGCACATTGTTTAGCCTTAAATGATTATCTCAATGAGAGAGTAAGCCTGCAATGGGAAAAGACTATATCTCTATTCTGATAAACTATTCTGCACTGGGCTCATGTTAAGTTGATACTTCAGCATGTGATTCATAGCCCTATAGTTGGTTCACTTTGTGTTGGGAATGAAATGAGACGTTGGGAGGTCCTAAGGGACTTTAGTTCTGGCCTTGAGTCCCGTGTACATATTGCCATCTTGACTGATGGAATGTGGAACTAATTCCAACTCCTTTGGGTGCTTAGAATCATAGAATGATAGAGCTGGAAGGGACATTGAGGGTCATCTAGTCCAATCCCCTTCAGTGCTGGAATCTCTTCTCCCAATGTGGGGCTCAAAGCCACGGCTCTGAGATTGAGAGTTTCATGCTTTACTGAGTGAGCTATCCCAGACTTAAGAAGAGTCCTGACAGTGACTTGCAGCCAGCCTTATGTTTATGTACACTCACAATCCAAAAGGTATTCTGAATCGGAAATACCCAGCTACGTCTATGGTAACATCTTTTATGCAGTCAAGCCTATTGATTTAACCTCTTTTCATGGATTTCTGTCACAGGTGAAAATCCCTATATAGTCTGGTGATTGCTCAACAATGTTTATGATGTGAAAATCTCTCTAAAAGCTCCGTGAAGATCTTGAGTTAGTGCTCCGAAACATTTAAGTAATATTACATATGTCTCTGCAAGGCTCCTGATTTTAGGGGGGGGGAACCCTTCTTTCTGGCACAAATATAGCTGGCATTTTTAACATTGTTAGCAGGGAAGTGTCAAGGTCTGTTGAAAGTCCTCTGCTACTAGCATGCTTTTTATTTAAAAGCCTTAAACTGATCCTAATCCTCAAAGTGTTCTCTGGACGTTGCAATGTAGTGTTCATTAATGCTACGTTTAAGATCATGAAATGCTGTTCATTAAAACCTAAAACAAAGCAGGTGCATAGCCTCAGGGAGTTTTTGTTGCATATGCACTGTAGTTGAAATTACTTAAGTCTGTAAATAGTTGTTCCATAGGAGGAAATACTTCTAGGGTTGGGCTATGTTCCTTTAATTTTAACTCCTGGCCATATTTATCTGGAAGGCTTCCTTCCTACTGGAGTGACAAAACATAGGCTAAAATAAAGTACCCAGTCTGGAGTCTCTGAATGTTTAAATGAATGGGTAAAAATGAATAACTCATAGGGATATTCTTTGGGTTGCTTTAGTCATTGCTCTTTTAGTTTAAGAAACTTATGGCACGATCCAGCCCACACTTTCATAATTAAATAAAATACTATCCTTCAAACTGCAACACTGACTTGCACAGTTTCCCTTGTGAAATGCTGTCTCCTCAGCTCCAATAGAGCTTGTTTTTGTGTCCTATTGAGCCATATCCATGATTACTTGTATGATTCAATGGTGGATGCTACTGCTAGAAAAAAAAAGTTTGGTGTTCACTTGCAGTATAAAATTTCAGGATATCCATACGTATAGGTGTCTCTTGTTTCATGTACATATTTACATATAATAACTTAGGGAAGGAGAAAAGTTATTTCTTTCTTTTGATACACATTCTAAGGCTAGTTTAGATTGCATTGCAACTGACTGTATCCTCAGTGCATTTGGCTAAACAAACTAAACCTGCTACCAGTCCAAAATCCCAGATAGCAGCCATGATTATTACTTTGTTTGTCGGTTAATTCATGTTGTGCAAGAGCACTGGGAGTAGCCAGAAATGTGCAGTTTGGGTGGACATTGGCTAGTGTGTGTCATAGCTTCACAGTCTTGAGGCTTACATTTGATGACAGGTTTACTGAATAAAACGGGAAGATTGCGAAATTGTTTAAATCATAACAATGTATAACAATGTATTGTAGACTCAGATTGCATCTGGCCCCTGAGCAGTAGAGAATAAAACCCAAGGGAGAGCTATGAACATGTTAAGATTCTGCTTCTGGTATTTTATTTGCTATCTTGAACATTTTGGTCATGTCTAGCTTTTTCTTCTTTTATGGTGATTCCCATTTTGGCATCCCAGAGCTGTCAGCATTTGTTGCCTGTATGTTGGACTCCAAATGAGCATATTTTTGTATTGCTCCCTCCATCCCTTTTTTATGTGGTGAAGATGCATCACAGAGGTTTGCAAAGCCATGAGGGCTTTTAAGTCCTACAGAACTAGCAGGGTGGTAGAGCTCTCTGCCAAAGTAGAGAGTGGGTAAATATGAGACGTTAGTTTAGACAGTTTCCTTTTGGCTAGGCTGAATTATTACGCATCCAGAAATTGCTACAGCAAGAACGGAGAAGTTAGAAAGACTTTCAGCATAGAAGTTCTTATCTGTAGCAAACTAAGTTTCTTAGGTTATAGGATTACTTTACATCTTGCATTTCCTCAAATTTAGGATATGTTTTGAAAATGCAACGAAGTCCCATAGGAACAGGGATTTATCTGAAGCACGACAGATCAAAAGCCTGGATTTGGACACATGCTAAGCCAAACCATGGTTTAGCCATTGGAAATGTGACAGGAGCAGGACCAGGGGAGGAGTGAAGTGGCTACAATCTCATCTCTGGAAACACATGTTTGTGCTAATACATTGTTTCACTTGGTGTTCTGTGGGAAGCAGACTATATTCTACTTAACAGCTTCTGTATCAAGCCTGAAAAATTGATTCTTTAAAAAACAAACAAACAAAAAACCCTGTCTTTTAAGATCGGTCTCTTCTTGTTCCATCATTTTAGTAACACATTTTTTTCTTTCACTTTTCAGGCACAACTTTTTAAACATGGCAAAAGGGAAGACTGTTTGCCGTATGGTAAGACACTTCGTAATATTATAAATATCTTAATTCCCGTTACGAGAATGACAATGATTGTATGGCAGCCAAAGTTACTTGTTTATTTTATTCATTTATCCGAAGATTTCAGGGCAGCTCGCAATATAAAAATACAAAATAAGAACACGAAAGACATAATAAAACAAAAACATTGTTAAGTCCTGTTGATTTCATAGCAAGAGTTTTGAAGCATCTGCTTGGATTCTGAGAACTGTGAACTGGAAAGAAGGTTAATCCCCTGGGTCCCCAAAGGTTTGGTGGAGGTTGTGGGCCCCTGTTGAACAACATGGGATGGAGTGTGGGGTGCTGTTGGGAAGAAAAAATCCCCAAAATTGGATAGAGGCAACATGTTCGGGCAAGTTTTGTCCAATATGAGGCAATTTCTTCTGTGTCCCATCCTATGCTGTTCTAGGGGGGGGGGGGGCTTTTGTTGGGAGGAGTGGAAGGGGGGAGTCAATTTCTGTGGGCTTCTGCTGATGGTTCTTCGAATCCAAGTCAATGAACTTAAGTGCTACCCTTTGGTGGAAATGTGCCCAACTTTTTTCACTTTTAGAGTGGATTTGGGCATTACTTACAATACCTAAATTGCTTTATTTTTCTGTACATATTAGCCCATCTCTCACATTGATTCCTACATAAACGTATGTATGTGAGTATGACAGTTGCTGAAAGAGTGCTTCTGTTGACCAGTGACATTTTATCACTGCTCAATAACACAGATTGACACTTGTAGCCATAAGCATCAATGTATTTATATGGATAGAGGGAAATAGTGTCTGAATTCAGATTACCATATCACAGCTTAATAAACTGACATAAAAATGAGCCCTTTTTGCACGAGCTGACAAACAAACCAGTAAAGCTTTCATCAATTTTACTTTTCCATTTTGTCTGAACTAGAAAGCTGTCATTAACAGCTTCAAAGCAAGCTAGGATATGCAGCCATCTTCATATCTGAACGAGGTCCACAGCACCTTTTAAAATCAGCATATTTACTATGTATTCTGGAAGAATGCAAACTGAATTACAGAGCTATGCAGGTTTTCTGGTTCTTCTATTAATATGGTAGCCTTAGGGACATACTTTAACGTAGTTAAGCATTGCTTCAGGTGACAAATATAACCAGCCTTTCCCCCCTCTTTCTTTGGCTATTAGTAATATCATCTTCACCTCAAGTATATTTTCATTCTCTTATATATAGGAAGGATTCTAGAGAAATAGTAAAGAAAGTACTTTTTTTCTATTCACATTGTAACAAAATCCACAACACACCCAGTATGTATCTCTGGTAATAATAAAATATATTCTCAAAATTCGTCTAACTAGAGATAGGCAAAAATATATTTATTTCAAAATCCCTTTCATGATGGTCCACATTCAGCATCATACAAACAAAAAAATATAAAATACATGTAACGTTTTAAACTAAAACAGTAGCATAAAACTTAGAAAAAAGTATCCTGAGGGAAAGCTGTAACAATGGGTAAGATCCAGTGCCCGCCGATGGAATGGGCATCTACTTGTGAAATGCGACTTGCCCTTCCTCTCCTCTTCCCTGCATTCCTGTGCACCCACAAATCTGTTTTGGAAGGTTGCTATGTCTTCTGGAACAGATTGGGTATGTGTGTGTGTGTGTGTGTGTGTTTGTGTTTGTGTGTGTGTGCAGCAAGTGGAGAGGAAAGGCAAGTGCTGTTGTATGAGTGGAAGTCCACTGGCAAGATTTTGGAGATCATCCAGTATGTTTAAGGATTAAAAAAAAGGAAGATATTGTTTAATGAGAACAACTCAAATACTTCTCAACGTTAGTTCCCTTCAGAATTAATCACTCATTTAGAAAAAGGGTGGGTAAGGGAGGGAAAGGTTAGTTAAGCCTTCTACAAAATGTATGGATTTGCTCATCTGAAACGACAGGTTGCCTAAAGTTTATAGCTAAACGTTTTCCTTTAAAATACGCCTGGAATTTTAGTAATCTTTCAGCCTGATGCTAACTGGGGCCAATAGAGTTTATACCACGCATGCATGCTCACTGAGTTGTGACTAGTATACTGAAAGCTGTAAATGTCATAACACTTTCTAAAGGAATATAGATAAAAGTCTTGCTAGACTTGGAGTTAGAACTTCCCAGAACCTTGTGTCTATCATGAATTAAAGTAATATGAAAAAATAGAAGTATGTCACATTTATTCACGAGACGTTTGTTCACTGCAGCTTCTACAGTGCTTGACTGCCTTGATAACTGCAAGCTCTCTGAAAGTAACCAAACACTCCTTCGCAAGCTGGGAGTGAAACTTGCTCAGCGACTTGGCCTGACATTTCTTAAGCCAAAGGTGGCAAAGTGGAGGTTTGTTCTTTTCAGACTCATGTTTTTACTTGCCTCCTCCTTTTATTGGACTAAGGTGAACTATAAAACTATCTTTCATTGTTAGGGGCGGATGAGTAATAGATCACCACATGTTCATTTGGTGATGAGAAGTTATGTTTTAAATATACATGGGTATTCCGGAGATAGAAGCAACTACTTCCCTGTATTACGTTATATTTGTATTTTTGTATTACATTATCAGTTCAGTATTTTGCAGATTTTATTCTGGATTTAAATAACCTTTCCACGGATAAATTCAGGTCCACGTCGAAACTAAAATCCAAGGTGATATGGTGTTCCTGCACCCCACCTTCAAAAGCAAAACAAAATAAAGTTGAGGAATTAGATGTGTGCAATGTAATCCAACCAGTTTACAGAATTTCCAGTCTTATTCACACTTACATTTAAAAAATCACAATCTCATGGAAATTTATATTCTCAGCAAAATATTGCTTTCTTCATTTTGCTTATTACTTTGGGGGGGGGAGGCTCCCTCCCCTTTTATATCTGTTTTCATTAATGTGTTACTCTTTTTAGCTTTTTCTGTTGTGTTAGCTAGAAACAGACATAGGAAACAGCTTTAAATGAAGTCCAGGCTGTCTATTTCCTATTGTCAAAACTGACCAGCAACAGTTCTCCAGTGTTTCAGGTGGGAATGTTTACTAGCCCTACACAGACATACTGGGGATTGAACTTCAGACTTTGTGCAGGCAAAGCATTTGCTTGACAGCCAGCTACAGTCCTACCAGTCCAACAAAGCATGTTGTACCTTGTCCTGGTATCACTATTGATGATACAGTCCATTTTTTATCCTTAGTTGAGCTGAATGTTTTACCTTTAAGAGTTACCTTAAGAAAATTGTTTATTGTTGCAGATTGCGGTCTTTGTACTGCAAAACCCAGATCCTAGTTTGGCATCTTAAATGCATTTTGTGTTGCTGTAATTTGCTGTTGTTTTTAATTTTTCAAAATTTAAACATAAAAGTTTTCTTCAAATACTTGAGTTGAAGAGCTTTATTTTCTATGACTGGATCTAAAGAAGTGCACTAGTTCTCTATGCCTAGAGGTAGTAACATTTGAACTTTTCTCAGACGATCACCCATCTGTTGCCACGTGTGAACCCTTTTTGAAACTCCCATTTGAAGGGGCAAATATCAAAAATTCCATGGGCACACCCTAAATGTTGAGTATGCCTAAAGTATATATTTTGTGGTCCGAAAGATTCTCACAGTCTTAATAAACAAAATGAGTACTTATCTCATGAGGACAAAAAAAGGTTTTTTTTTTAAAGTGATATGGTTTACATATTGTTGTATGAATCCCCTGATATTTATGCCATTAGGCCTATGAGCAGTCATTGCTTGAATTAGTGTGCTGTATTCCTTTGGAAATAAACAGATGAGTTTTTTGTTATTAAAATAATAAAACACTTTTAATAAGTGATGCAACAGTAAGCAAGCAGCAACTGACCACAGGCAACTTGCCTGAGGAACATTGAAGAAGCCTTCTTAAGTTGCAGCTGCTAGGTGCTATTCCCTACAGAAGAGAAATGCCTTTGAAAGTTAATATCTTACATTTTTGAAGTACACTACATTGATGTTTTTGAAGGGGATACATATAATGTATGAGAAAACTCTTTGACCTTTTTTTGAATATAATATTCTAAGTTTCTCTTTCTAGGTATCAACGGGGTTTCCGATCTTTAGCTGCAAATTTGCAGTTTTCTGCAAGTAGTCCTGTTGTACAGGAAGCAATAAATGCAACGGCAGTCAAGGCGGAGGAGGAGGAAGAGGAATATGACATCCCAGGAGAGGTTGAAAATGTTATAGGTGTGTTTGATGAAAATAGAAAGCAGTGTAAGGTCTGATACCATAGCCAGTGTGAACATTGGGTTGTATCCCATTAGTGTAAGGACTTCTGGCTGTATAGCAGGCCTTTTTTTCTCTCCCTGCAAACCCCCCATCTAATCTGGGGGAAACCTGCAGAACAGATTTGGGTAAGGTGTGGGGGGCACACAGGGAGAGAAGAGGGAGAGGAAATCACTTTGTGCAGGCTTATCTCTTCTGATGGGATGGCTTCACTAAATACAGCTGTGGTTTCTTTGTTTGCTTCTAAGGACCTCCTTCCTCCTTATGGTTAACCTGCAAAGCAAGAATGTAAATGATTTAAGGCAAGGTCTCTTTTAACATTTAAGGGGTAATAGTGCTATAATTCTTGTAGATGCTCTTGACTTTTGCTTTTCTCTCTGCCTCCCTTTCCTGTCAGTGGTTGCTGATAGCATCACTTTGTGCTGCATTGTGTGTCCTTTCCTGCCTTCTTACAATGTTTTGAATGTTCTATCATTTTCAAAAACATATATTTCCCCCTCACTTTTTTGAATAAAAAGGTGTTTGCTCACCGTCCATTGTATTCTCTTCAGCAAAGATAAATAAAATCTTTTATTTCCTTCCAATGCCACCCTCAGGAGGAAGGCACCACAAATACCTTTCATAGAGTCGGGTTTAAGGATATCTCTTGATGTGGCTAGAACTTGTGAAGTGCTGAATGAAGGCCACTTATTTTCCCCAGGATAAGGAGCCTGATCTAGAAAAGGCCTGTGACAAAATATAGACCTAAGGATAATTTCCTAGATGCTTTTAGTTTTTAGCTTCCTATTGTGATTTGTATTTCAAAAACATGTTTTTCCAGAGCAATTGCTGATTGGACTGAAAGACAAGGACACCATTGTCAGATGGTCTGCAGCAAAAGGGTAGGTATCCTCAAATCAAATAGGCATTACAATGATTAATATGTAAGTATCCATTAACTAAAGCCACATGGTTAGTTGGTTGGTTATTTGAATTCAATACCCAGAATTCAGTGCCAACTCTTATTTCCACCTGCCTCCTGTTTTCTAGGCTCCCAATTCCACAGATCTTCCCTTTGTACTAATTAATTACTGGAATCTTTGGGAGATTTGTCCTCAAGCAGCCATATTGTGCAGCTGATTATAGAGGAGGTACTGTTTTCTTTAAAGTATTCTTAAATACCGGTACTTTAAAGGAAAATGAGCTCCAGTTCAGAGTCAGGAAGCATCATCTTTACATTTTATGTCAGGGCAAATGTCTCTTGAGACCTGTAAGCATGCTGTGGCTATGAGTTCTGGGAGTTGTGGTTTGCAGCATCTGAAGGGCCACTGATTAGCCATCTCTGGCCTGGATGTTACACAAAGCAAGTATGGGGGGGGTGGACAAGGAAAACAGAAGCAGAAAATACAAAGACTGAGTGTTGAAATGAGTTCTGTACTTCAGACTCAGTCTGAAAATGGAGACTAGATCAGTTTAGATTCTACTCGGTGCTTACAGGTATCAGGCTACACCTAGGATGAGATGAAGAAGCAGTGGCTGATCCCCATCTTTGAAAATCAGATGTGTCTCATGCCTTAAGCAAAACACACAGGTTCCTGGTAAATCAGACAGCAGATGTAAAGTGACGCATAACAGTATTTATATTATTAAAGCCAGATTTTAATTTTGGGCGGTGTGCTAGGTAAGAGCAAATTGAAGCCAAATCAGTTTTACCTAGTGGTTGGAGGACAGGCGCCGAAATGCAAAATTCCTCTTTAGGTAGTAGAAAATCATCTTCCTTTGGTTGCACTTTCCTCCTTGAATAGCTAAATAGGGTATTATTAAAGGTACATAAAAAAGCAAAAGTAATCATGCTGGTCCACAAGGAAAGAACGCCACAGTTGGGCAAAATCTTTATTAGGACCACCCAAAAAGCTGTGTAAACAAGAATTCTGCAAGAATAGAGGGGCCACAAGATCTGTTCCTAGAACTCTGGAAGGTCTAAAAGAATGCATAGGATGATACCAGCTTCAGTGTAGCATGTGACCAATAACAATTTGTACATTGTTGAATCTAAGCCTTCATGAATTACTGCTTTTTGCAGGATTGGGAGACTGACTGGAAGGCTACCAAAAGAGCTGGCTGATGATGTAGTTGGATCTGTCTTAGATTGCTTCAGGTACCACTTTACATTGTGTAGAATGTTTTCCATATAGCATGCAAACTGCAGTGAACTACATCTAGCTCTGGTGTAGTAAGGAGGATATGGATACAACAATTATAGCAGATGCATATGAGTTAAGGAGTGGAAACTCTTCGTTGAAAACACTAGCTTTTTTAAAAAAGGCATGGGCATGAAGAATGGAAATATGAACATCCTTTACTTTGGTTTCTGATGTTTAAAAATTGCATAAATAAACAAAATTCCATCATACTAAATAAGTAAGTTTGATATCCCATGAATATTAATTTAGTAGAAATTCCCATTGAACATAGTGGGGATTATTTCTCAATATAAAAGTGCTTAGGCTTGGGTTGCACATTTTTAAAATGGGGGTCAAAAGAAACAGTTTGGGAGAAATTGTTTTGCAGTTAGGGGAAAATTTAATATATTACTGTTACTGTTTGATGCTTGAAATATTTAGTTGGTATTGTCATGCTTTTGAAAGCATGCAATTACTGTGTACAACCAGCTTTCACACAATAATATATCATCTTATTAAATTCAGAAAAATTGGTTTGAATGCCATCCTTATGTTTTCTAAAATTACAGTTTCCAGGAAACTGATAATGCTTGGCATGGTGGATGTTTGGCTCTGGCAGAATTAGGAAGAAGAGGGTTGTTACTTCCCTCCCGGCTCTCAGATGGTAAGTATCTTGTAATTTAACTAGGTCCTATCTATACTACTTAACAAAAACAAAACAAAATGGATGACTTGTAGAATACGAGGTAATAAGCACAATCAAATGAATGAAAGATTTGATATACAGTGGTACCTCTGGTTACGTACTTAATTCGTTCAGGAGGTCCGTTCTTAACCTGAAACTGTTCTTAACCTGAAGCACCACTTTAGCTAATGGGGCCTCCCGCTGCCGCTGCGCCGCCAGAGCACGATTTCTGTTCTTATCCTGAAGCAAAGTTCTTAACCTGAAGCATATGTAACCCAAGGTACCACTGTACTTTTGTCAGCTTCTGGTCTGGAGAATTTCTTACAGACTAGCCAGTATATTTTTCTTCCGTTAGCATCTCTCACCCACCCCTCAAATCATATATATCTTGCTGAATTTGCTTTTATCTCCTGCTATTTCACAGGATTACAAACTTGCTTTACTTTTTGGATCTTGTTTCCTTCTCCCATATTCTAGTAGAGTCTGTTACCCCCCCACCCCCCGGTCTTTGATACGCTGCAGTATTCTTTGTGAGTGCTTCCTTTGGAATGTATTTGAAAAAGGCAGTTAGGCCACAGTGCTGCACTTGAGCAGTGTATAATGTGGTTCCCTTGCTAACAACAGTTACATTGGATACCAGTTGGTTTCCAAACCAAGTTCAAATGCTGGTTTTGACCTTTATAGCCCTCATTGGTTTTGGACCAGGATACCTGAAGGATGTCTGCTCCAATATGAACTGCCTGGTTATTTAAATCTGCAAAGTTAGATATCAGTTTAGTGAGAATGTGCAAGAGGGCCTTTTCAATGACTAAATAAATTTTGAAAAAATGTTTGTTTGTGTGTGTGTATGAATGAATACATGAAGAATGTGCAATAAGATTACAAGAAGATGTGCAATATTTCTATACAACAAATTTCAGCTTTCTTTTTTGTAGTCTTGTTTTGGATTTTGTTTTTGTTCACAAGACACATAATAAAACAAAAGCGATGTAAACACTTTTATTTGTGCCATAATGATTAATTATTTTGCAAGTATAATACAAAGCATTTTACTGCAAGATTAGAAAAGTTGTCATTGTAAAACTCATGAAATAGAAAATTGTTCTCCCCAAGTTTACAAAACAACCCCCCTCCCAGCTTAGCATGCCATTATTTTATTGCTTTCAAATTAGTATGGATGCAAAGTACAGAAATAACTCCTTCACCACAGTGTACTTTCTAATATGAACTCAAATAAATATCCCCTTGGTCTTGTGTTCAGGGAGGTGCTTGGTGTCTAAGGATGCGCTCTTACAAGCATGAAAGCATTTGTGTGGGAGCATCACTCCACCTCTGTCATTTAAACTCCTTTGAAAATCCCAACCTCGAGATTTGAATTAGTTTAATTTAAGGTGTGGTTTAAATAATCCGTTTGTTAAAGATGTGCAAAGGCTGCATGACAACCCAGTCAGATGGGTGAGGTACAAATAGTAAAAAATATTATTTATTTATTTATATGACATTTCAGTTGCAATGCCAGTAATGCCAGTAACATCAATTCTAGGTTATAAGCTGCTTGTTCTAGCCAAAGGCCATAACAAACTTGTAGCAATAGTATTGCTAAAACAATACAGAACATATATCCATAATATGTCAACATCTGTGTTGTAAGAGAGAGAGAGAGAGGATACCAGAGACACCAACAAGCTTAAATCTAGCTTGATTTCGGTTTAAACCTCTGAATCAGCACAACGTGTAGCTATTTTATCTAATTCATTTTTCCTGATTTATTTTGCAGCCAGTGCATAGAGGGCCACTTTCTGTGTTAGAAAGCTATTATTCTCACTCGAAAGAAGCTGAACCATTTCTGCCGGGATGTACCCGATTGCTTGTGTAAACAAAGGTTTCAGAAAGCGATCTGTTTGGTTTCTGTATAAGGGGCATGCTAACAGATAATGAGTGATGTCTCCCACCTGAGGTTGACCACAAATACAAAGTCTGCATACAGGAAACATGACTTGGAAACACAGCTCAATATAGGCTTCTCTTAAGGAAACTGGTGAGAGTTTGGTGCTCTGTTCTCAGGTGTGGATACCAAGGAGGGGAAACTGGTGTTTCTAATTAGTTTTATGTGCCTTCTAGATTCTGTGCAGAAGAGCTAATCCTTTAGTTAGTACTTATTCAAGGTCAGCACAGAGCTGAGTTCTGGAAAGTAATAATAGTCTATAACAACTTGACAGGCTGCTTTCCAGTGTTGGTTAGCACCCAATTCCATAACAGAGCCGGAAAATGCTCCGTTGGCATAGTAGCAATTCCTTTAATAATTTTTTAGCTGAGCGCAATCTGCTCTTGCCTTGATTGTTGGCCACCTGAGTTTGGTATGAAGAAGAGCTGCTGATATTTCTGATGGTAGAGTATATAGCTTCTGAAAAAAAATATTCTCCCCTGTTTCCAAAGCTTTAATGGAGTTTGAATCAGAGCCCCAGATTTCATGCTTGACCCCCTGCAATGTTTTGAAGGCATAGCACCATTTAAACCTACTCTGACCCTCATTTCTGTGTTGCTTTATAGTTCTTGGATGAATAGCAGAAGTTTGCAGTCAACATTGGAAATTTGAAATTTCTCCCACAGTCTATTTCAATTAATAGAGTTGAATGCAGCAGAAAGATCAGTAAAGGCTTTATAAAGATTATTCTTAATGTTCTTAGTGTATTTTCTTTAGTATGTTTCAGAGTAAAATGTTGATCAATGGTACAGTGCCCTTCTCTGAACCCAGCTTGTTCTTCACGAATAATGTTATCTGTCCACAAATAATGTTATCTGTAACATCAGTGAAATCAAACTATTGTAGGTATTGCTGACCTGACAAATGAGTTTTAAGATAGTGTATTATTGTTGTCCAACACTGCTTCACACATTTCTACACACTAGATTAAGAAGGATTTACAGTAGAATTATAAAAAGACATGACAGCACAGTTTAGATTTTGATTCATGGATGGCATCTTTGCTTTGTGCTGTTTGATTTTGGATAAAACTGATGCAAATCTGTATGTTAGCAAGAATTAATATGAAGACTTCCAGGTCCAGAACTCAGCAACTACTAAGCTTTAAAAGCAAATGGAAATTGTCACAATTAGTTAAATTATAGAATAATCAACAAAAGCATGTTGAATAACAAAAACTAAACTAAAAAGATTTGAGAACATTAAGTGAGTCACAAGCAACGTATGATACTCCAATGTCATGGATAAGATACTCTTACTTTTATAGTTTACACCTTTGGTAATAAAGGTGGATGTAAAAGTCATTCCACCATAGTGCATTTAAGAAACATCATTAGCTTCAGTTTACTTTTAAATGTTCGCTCAAAAAATCAGGATACAGTCAGAAAATATTCAGGATGGTTTAAAACATAAATACAAAATTAAGAACAGTTTATATTTACATGTTACAACCTGTATCAAATGAGTCTGCCTGATTGGAAAAATAGGAATTGGTACTGAAAACTTGTCTTGGCTTCCTGGTGGATAGCATGCTTGTCAACTGCTCTTGTATGTAGTTGGTAGTGGATTAAAAGTGAAGTATTACGATACTCTGCTTCTTTTTCTCAGAGTAAATACTCTACTGCAGTCATTTGTTTGCACTCGCTTTGTTCCTTGTTGCAGTTTTGCCACTTGTCTTTGATTGGTCCTTTTTTGTCCTTTTCCTTTTTGACTACTGTGACAGTCCTGAGTATCTGACGGTTCAGGAGCTGAATCTGTATATTGAGAGTTGCTGTCCTGATTACTTTTCTGTGCACTCTCTATTTGGACTTTACTAGGACTATAGGCAGCTAACTGACAAAGAGCAACAGCTGCAGTTTGTTTCTGCTCATCACAATGGTCAATTGTCCTAACTTCCTGAACTTCTTTCCTCTGCATTACGTTAGGGACCTTATCACAAGAATCTTTGTCCATATGATCCTTTGGGCTGCAGGCCTCAGTTTCCAAATGTCCATTTTCAGTTTTTTGAGGTCCACTGTCTTCAGCTTCATATGATGACCTCTGGAGGGATTGTTTTATGTTGCAGTTGTCTTTTACAGAGAGATTCAGAGGCATTTCCTGAAGTTCCATAAAGTTCTGGTTTTCCACATGGAGAGCGTTTTTGTACATATGCTCATTAACGTTTGCATCTGGCTTTTTGGAAAGATTAAGTGGTACTATCCCCGTGTCATCATCAGAATTGGACAGAGGGTCATCGTTCTCATTACTTTCATGCTGTATATTTTCATTTTCATTAGTGACATCACTATTGGGGAAGAAAAGAAAAGAAAAATCATTGAAAAATTCCTTTATGTAATTAAAATCCGATATAGGACTAGTATGATATTTTGATTTACAAGCAATGCAATGAATTGATCTAAAAAGGTATCAGAAGAAATTGTGCTATAGGGTAAATGTGTTACAGTGAGTAATGTTTGGTTTGCAACCTAGTTTTAAATTGCTGTAAAGATGAGCATTTTTTTAAATTTTTACTGCGATAAATTAAAATAATTTGTTGCAGCCAACCTATTCTCCTGGAACATATTGAGAAGGAAATATCAACAATGTTTGAGGTCTATGAGAGCAGGGCACAATAAATTGGAAAGCTGGCAGGTGGTCCAGTCTGCACATCATTGTAAACCATAGTTAATGATTGACTGTGTATATGTCAATCTCATCCACTTTGCTTCTCTCTGTAAGCGCACAGGAGAAAAACACTAAGACTCCTGGCTTAGTGTTACATTTGGACCAGGGATTTTGGTTTGTTCTGCCCAAAGAGACCATGATATGTAGCCAAGGTTTGTTCTTGGGCTTTCTGGTTGTGATTTGTGAAACAAACCATAATCCATGGTTTGAGTATAATACGGTGGTGCGAATCATGATTTGGTCCTTGTGTGTGCAAACAGAGAACAGTAAAGTGGGCAAGATTGGCAGTTCACTATGTTGTACCATGCCAGGAGGCCATTACCTTCTGTCCTTCTTTAAAGATTGGGAAAATAATGAGAAAGAGAGAGAGAGTTCACCATATCCTTCAGTCTTGTTGCATGGGAAAGCAAAAAGGTTTATTTCATATTAAATGCCCTTCCCACTGAGATCATCAGCAGAGGTCTTCCTCTATATCCCACCACTGTCATGAATGCAGTTGTTAGGGAAATAAGCAGGCCTTTGCTGTTGTAGCTCTTGAACTCATTCTCTCAGGAGATTAGCTCAGTCCCCTACAACAATAAGAAGTATTACATTTGCCATGTCTTTGGCTTTTATTTTTTCTGCCTGGTATGTTGCTTTGACATAGGTTACTTTGTGCTACTGTCTTGGCTTCTTCCTGTTTGGTATTTCATCATTTTAATAGTTCTCCATTTTATTATTACAAAATTTTAATCTTTTTTTATCACATTCAATAGATGAATGTCTGCCTCTACCTGAAAAACAATAATCTAAGGCTATACTATGCATTCTTTACTCAGGAATAAGCCCCGTTTAGTTCAGTGGAACTTTGTTCTGAGTAAAAGTGCGTAACATTAGGTTGTGAATAGCAACATTCAGATTCAAATAGGAAAAGCAGCAGAGATGTTTAACACAACAATGATCAGTATAAAAATTAATAGAGCAAATATCATTTTACTATAATTCTGAATAACCACTATAATTACACCATCTCCAAGCATATTTCATTCACTCTTTGTCCACTTCTTTTTTAAAAAAAAAAAACCCAGCTGTAGGGAACCTTTGGCCCCCCAGATGTTGCTGAGTCCATCACATCTGGCTATTGGCCATACTTGCTGGGACTGAATGGAGTTGTAGTTCAGCAACATCTGGAGGGCCAAAGGTTTCCCACAACCTACTCTAAACTGATAAAGCACCCTAACAAAGTTTACTCAGAAGTAAGCCTTACTGAATTCAATTATGTTTACAGGTAGTGGGGCTATAAATAAGTCTCATTCAATTTGATAGGACTTACTTCTGAGTAGACATGGTTAAGCTTGTACTGCTTTTCACCTGCATATGTCCTATCTGCCTTGGGTTTACAAGTTTGACATTTAATAAAAACTGCCCCAGGAGTCCTTGTGTGATGTAACCTAAGGGCATGTTTGATCTCTTCAGTGTTTTGAAAAAACCCCACACAGATATTATATATATATATATATACACACCCTATAATATAATATAATATAATATAATATAATATAATATAATATAATATATAAAAACTTTATATATGTACCTCCTGGGTGTGTTTCCTCTATCCTCCTTTGTAAGAGGCTGAGTGGATTCATCTGTACTTTTCCTCACAGGTCTGAACGCTGTGCAGTTTTCTTCCGTTGGATTGTACTTGTTAATAGATGAAGACCTGCTAGAAAGGTCAAATAGGCCTTCACAACCTTGACTTGTTTGAGTGAAGTTTGTTGGGCTGGGTCTGCCTGGGGACCCTGTTGCTGCACTTCCAGCACGGGGGCTCATTTTTGCATTCTCTCTCTCATTTTGTTCCTCTTTGGAATGACTTTTGGCATGTAGCATAAGGCTTTCTTTTTCCAAATCATCTGTTTTTTTGTGAGAATTCAGTGACTGTAACCTGGCAGGGCTTGAAGAAGCTGGATATAACAAGGTTGTTTCTTCCATTAAATGAGAACTAGAGTCTCTGTTAAGACCTGTAATGTGTGGTAGCCTGTAAAATGCTGATTCTGCTGGTCTACAAAGTCCGTATGGTACTGGGGGATTAGGATGATACTGCTGGAATAAACGGTAGTGTTCATAAGTTGCTGGATTTATTGGTTTAGGAAGTGGTCCAGGGTGAGGAAGAAAATGTCTCTGATCTTGAGAGCTGTAGACAGAGAGCACTGAACTTTCACACTCATGAGAGTTTCCAGGAAGAAAGTAAGGTGCATAAATGGCCAATCCATGCTCATACAATGAAGGTGAATACTCAGGAATTATAGGCTGCATATAAGGTGGAATGGAAGGGAAACCTTTCGTAGGTGGAATTTTATGAGTAAATTCTGGTGCAATAAGTGTGGAAGCTGTTTTCCATGGGTTGTTTGGAGCATGAAATGCTGACTTTGTGTGGATTGAAGGGCCTTTGTTTGAATCAGAAAGAGACGCCAACTGAGATAGCTCAATGCTGTCTTTACTGTGACGATGCTCTCCTACTGGGACAAAAGCAGAAGGTCTTACAATGCCTTCAAGACCAGGCTGTGTGTTGGCTGTATTTTCTTCTTCATGACCGACAAGAGTTAATTCCTTCTGAATTGATGGTGTTTGCCCATTTACTAATTTACCTGTTGCTTGGTTTTGAACCTCCATGTTTTCCTTGGCATCATCTTTGGGAAAAGCACATTGAGGTTTAGATTCAAGATTTGAGAGGGGTTTAGAGGAAGTTGGTTTGGCTCCAGGTTCCGCCTGATTGATCTGCTTAGGCTCCAAGGAATTTGACTTTGGACACTTGATAACCCGATCCTGCTCAGACACTAAAGTAATTGAGTTTTTGCAGAGCCCATACTTCATGTGGTTGAAAAGATGTGATTTCTCATTGCAGGTGAAAGGGCATTGAAAACACTTGTACTTGAATGGTTTTCCTGGAGGCCTTGGGATGTAATGAGGTTTTTTTGGCTTACGTTCTTTGAGAAGGCTCATCTTTCTGTTTCAATGATTAGACTTGGTGTTTTCCTTGTCCTAATTTATAAAATGTGGTTGATATCTTAAGTTTTCCAGATTTACTCCTAACTTTGAAGACACACTCAAAAATAATTATTTGAAGCCATTTCTTCTGGGGACATCAGAACAACACAGCACGCAACAGGAAACTGTAAAACAGAAATTGTAATATTAGAATTTGAGAACTGAAACAAATACATATATCAAATGCTTTTTCAAATGCTGTGTGGCACATCATGAGAAACCACCTGGTTCAAACCAAAAAGTCAATTTCCAACTTGGAAGCCTATGAGCAGGGCATGATGCTGATGACTATTTCCTGTTTCATGTCTCCAGCATCTGGTATTTTTAGGTTTACTGTATTGTGAACATGAAGGTCTCATGAGCTGTCATCTACGAGTCATTAATTGACCTGTCCTCTACAAATTTGTAAACCCACCTAAGTTAGAAGCCATTACCTCATCCTGTGGCAGTGAATTCCATAAACCAACTATACACTGTGTGAAATAAATTATATATCAAAGAATTAGACTACCAATATTGTAATTTCAATTCCTTATCCTAACATCTAGAATTCATCTATTTCTCTATTACTGCTTATTGAGTTAACAATTTTCAGTGAGTTGTCCACCTAAATACTAATTTTTTTGGGGGGGGGGGTAAGTCATAGGCAATTTAGACCACATTAGTTAATAGGTGAATCTAGGACTCTTTGCCCTAGTGTGCATTACTTTGCACTCACATTGAATTTCATTTGCCATTTTGTTGCCCATTCACCCACGATGGAGAGTTGTTCATCATCTGCTTTAGATTTCACCATCCTGAATAACATGGCACCCTCAGCAAACTTGGCAGTCTCATTGCTCACCAAATTCATGAATTACAGGCATGAGAAAAGTGAAGCTAATGTAGAAGACTCTTAGATGCCTTTGCAAACATGATTATCCTCAGGGAAAGCACACATGTCTGTAGGTAGAGCTCTAATTAACTGGCCTGAAGTTCAGGGGTGCCTACTACCTGAAATTCCTGTTGGATTAATTAGAGACAACGCATTCAAACAACAGTGGTGGAACATCCACTTAGGATGTGACAGGAAAAGATGAAAGCAGAGCGAGAGAGAGAGAGAACTGTAGGTGGAGGAGACGAGGAGGAGGGAGGGCGGGGCTTGGTAATAGTAGAAGCTTGAGTACAATCCAGTCCAGCCTGTTGGGGAAAGAGGAAGAGATTCCTTGATGGGGAGAAGTAGGGTGGAGTAGGTTTGACTCCATCCTGGAGAGCTGACCTAGCTCTGCTATGGAGCAAACAAGCTTTTAATCGGCCTAAACAAATATTTAAGTACTAACTAGTGTGAGTAACTTTTCAGCGCACTACAACAAGCCAAATTCTGAATGCTTAGAAGAGCACATTCTCCCAAATTTCTTCTTTTAAAGTTTGAGTGTGTTGCTGTTGAAATGACCTTGCATTCTTTGCTGCACAGCTACTTTTAAGTATGTGTGTGTGTTCCCATATGGCCAGGTATAAATCTGAGTCAAGCATCCACTGATTTATAGGGGCACAATCAACTTGCTTTCCCTTAGAAACCGAAACAAGTGGATACTTTTAATACAGGCTGGTGATTTTCTCGGCAGATAAGTCAGACGGGCTTGTATTGACTTGTTCCATTATGTTCGCTGATTCTGAAGGCGTGAGAATCTTTCAGAGTCATGTTCTCATGATTTTATAGGATGTGTTATGGCAAAGATCTAAAAAGTGATGATTTCATCATGAACTGTAAGCACCATTATCAAAATGATGACTGTTGCAAAACCACATACAGTATCTTGAGTTACCCGAAACTACACTAATACCACTTGTTAGTTTAATAGGGAAGCCTGATGGCTTTTTATTTTTATTTTAAAAAAAACAAACCTTGCTTACATTGCTGTTTGAATTAGAAATTAAATTAAAATAAATGAATTAATGGGAAAATATTCAAATGAGGGGACTATAAGTAATGATAAAAACAAGAGACCAATAGCATGTCAAAATAAACAAATTTATTACAGTTTGAGCTTTCGACTTTAATCTCATTAGATTTACATAGAAGGCAGCTTCATATATCTGATAAAAAGCTCATGCCATGAAGGTGTGACATGACTCTTCAGCAGGTAATTATATAAGTTGAGTTTTTGTTTAAAATAATAGATATATAGCCTTTTAGATTATTTATTTTGTTTATATTTTTATTATATTATTCAATTATTAATGCATGGATTTATCATTGGTTTAGATTATTAAAAGAAAAGCACACTGCTTAGTCTTTGTAAAGCACTAAGGGACTTATTTTAGTGATTTCTGATGGAGTCTGGGATCCAAAGGACTACTTAAAGGATGCTCAAGAGGGATTTTTATCTGTTTATAAGCAGGTCCAACAAACTAAGTTCCATCAGTTTCAGAAGCAGCCATTTAGTGTGTGAGTGGCTGCTGGTAGAAAAACATTGGATCCCACCCATAGAAATACAAATAAAATAGAATCACGGTTTGGAAATATTCTAAATTCAAATAAGTGCATCACAGAGTTAATGAATTTAATTATTTTGTTTCTATACATGCACAGTTTTATTTAGATAGTATTGTTAGAAAATCAACACATTACTTATTATGAAATGAGATTCAGCAACAACAAACAAACCAGTTTTTGGAGGGTGCAGGTTGAATTTTGAGTAATGGTGTAGAACGAAAAATGGAAGAATTGTAACAGACTTGGCGAGTTCAGTTTATACCAGTTATACCTTTGTGCTAGCTTGTAAGTCCCAGAGCAAATAATGCATTAAGTTACTGTTGTCACAACAAACTATTCCCCAAGATTACCAAGTTAACAGACTTCAACTGTTTTAATTATACAAATATGTTATATAAGCACAATATTGATATTGCTAGATAAATATATCTATTCATTTTCCTAGTGTGCAGAATGCTATATTATTTTATGGCGGTAGATTTACATTTTAATAAATTAACATTTGCACTGTATGATCTCTCCATGAGAAGCAGAAAGCAGTATGGTACAGTACTATATATGTTTGCTAAAGTGCATTAAAAGCAATCCTGGATTTTTATTTTCATTTACAGGAAAAGTTGTTTTTAGAGGGAAAGTACTGGTATGCTCCCTTATATCTGAGTTTGCCAGACTGAATTGAGGTATATCATTCCAACTCAGAAAACTCAGTAACCAAACTTATTTCTGGAAGTATCCGCTTCATCTGTTCTTCCAAGTTGTAGTGGAAAACACTGTATACGAAGTTACTTTGTTTACTTAGATGGTTAGGATTTATTTACATTATGTTTAGAATTGCAGCAATAAGCATTCCTATTACTGTACACATTTAATTGGACATAGGGAAATTTATTAGAATTTTGTGGGGAGGTTTTTGAAGCAAACTGCAGTTGTTGTTTTTGCAAGGCAAATCACTGTGCACTGCAAAATGTCACTTGGTGGCTTTTGGATAGGTGTAAAAAGATAGTTCCTGCGCTCTACTCCTACCCTCCTGATTGCAATTTCTTTCATATTGTGCTAAGCTTGGCTGTCCTTTACTATTATCATTGAACCCAGCAATTGCAGCAAAGATCAACACCACCAGAAAAGAGTACGCAGTTTCATTTGTCTGTAAATTCTTTTTTGTTTCTTTAAAGATGCAAAACCAGCAACATATGGCTATTACAGGTCACATAAAATGAGGAATATTTTTCATTGAATAAATGTAATTGTTGCTTTATCCTTCTGTGTAGTAGCTTACTTTTTAAAAAATACAAAGGGACAGCTTCGGGTTTTTTTTATTGCAGACAATGGTGTAATTATCTTGCTTAATAGTTCAATGCTATGAATGGCTGCGCAACCATTTCTGAAGACCATTAATACGCACACGCTTGGCTGCTGTTGCAGCATTCTTTTTGGTGATATTGATCTGGCTGACGAGTCCTCACTGGGGTGGAGCATTTTGAAGGGCATGCTGTGATTAAAATATTGTGATGTGGCATTATTGCATAACTCAAGATCATGCCATTGTCACCTATCCAGCTTTTTGCAAGAACAAGACTTCTGAGTTTTGTTCCACTTTAGATTTTACAGTGGTTGACTGCACTTCCCTTCTGGGCTTTTAATCTTTAAAACTAAAATATCGACTCTTCCAAAAATACGAATTTGTGCATGATAGAGGACAACAAAAGGACAGACATGCTATAGAGGTCAAGACGGACTGTGGGGAAGAGGCATTAAGATTCAGATATATCTGTGTAGCAAACATCTGGTCCCAATACTAAAAATAAAATTAGTTAAAAATAGCTTAAAACCATTTTGAGCTAATAAGAATAAGTCCCCTTAATCATTTTTGAATGTCTAATAGACAAGTGTAAATTGATTCTCAAACTATGTTTTCTCTCTCTCTGGTCCTCTGTATATAAAATAAGTATTTCCATTAACTGAAGACTGAACTAGGACAAATGTAGCAGTAGAATTCTATTTGAGTAAAAGTTAGAAACCTTGGAAATAGTCCCCCCTTTTACTTATTAGAAGTAAATACTCCAGTAGAACACAACATAATAAGCTGAACATAATAATTTAAACAAGGAACCTAAAATACGTACCTTTAACTTGAAAATAAAGCATGGGTTCTTAATCTAGCTTTCAACCTCAAGGCTGCCATAGTAGTACAGAAAACAAGATTCTTTTTTGGTGGAGAGAAAATAGTATTTTTTTTGCTTTTTAATTTAAACTTGCTGAAGAAATGCACCTGCTCGTAGAGGAGTTGCCTTTCTTGAGAGGACAGTAAAACACAAGCACAGGCTAACAACTTAGCTAAAAATTCCTTGTTAGTTGATGGCTTTTCCTTTTAAATCTGTTTTTTGTTGTTGTTGCTGGTTTTAAAGTCCACTCACCTGTGCGTTTGGGAACTGAGGTCCAAGATGTTCCGAGTTGTTAAACTGTTGCTGTCAGTGTTGAGAGAGAAGTACCTGTTTGCTGCTTGATTAAGTGAAACTGAAGGAGGCTGTTTCAATGGGAGGGACTTAAGAGTGTAGGAGTCGAGCCCTGAGGGTGTAGAGATGCACCTGATATTACTTCAGCCTGAAGCTACAGTTCATGTGTTTCCATCTACTCTTTCATTTGATGTTACCTCAGCATCTGAGCTATCGAGCAGCAGCACTCTAGTCATGTTTGTGCCCTCTAACAAGCAAGTTTTTGTTTCTCCCACTGAGTTAATAATCTCCTGTCAAGGGGAACGGAACACGGTACAGACACGTTTCTCAGTTTAAGATCTTTAAAACCATTTCTAAGTGAGAAGCAGATCATCACGAAGGCTTTAAAAGGTTATAAAACAGTAGAAGAAATTGTAGGCTGTGGCACGGGACGTTTCTTGCTTTGGTCCCCCCCCCCCCCAATGTGGTGGATTTGTGAGAATACTTGAATGCTGCAAGATTCCTCCTCTCCCCCTCCCCTCCCCGCAGTTGTCCTCATGATAACTTCTGCCTGGGAACGGCGAGACAGAACTAACTCAAAGCCTACTTGCTGTAGAAACCTGCCAAAGCTTGCCAGGAATCGGCAGCCAATTGCATTGAAATGGAAAGGAGTCACCTCTGTAGGAAACTGAATATTTGCTTAGTTTCTCTGTTCAGTAGTTCGACTTCCCAGCCACTGAACACACTGCATGGTGATTGTACTATTATTGTTTGAGAACTCTCCACCATATGTGAAAGAAGGGGGGGTGTCAGTACACCATTGTAAAAAATAATAACTGACTGCAGATTGGGCTTCCTTACTCTGCCCCATTCAGTCATGCCCTTTCTTCCTTTCCCCTCACGTGACTGTCATTGACTCTTCTCTTCCAACTGTTTGTGGGCTGTGGGCTATCCTAGTTGCCTTTTTAACACTGGGATAGAGCCACAAGCACAGCCTCCGTAGTGCAACACTATTGGACAGGGCAGCATTATGGAGGCTACCTGCAAGACTCTCTTAACTATCTAAGATTCAGTACCATTGTAAGTAAAATGAGAGAGCCATGTAGTAGTCAGTGTGCAAAGTGTTTTGGCAACTATGCACAGGATTCTCTCCTCGTAGAATTCGTAATGTGCTTTGTTGCTTGCATACAGTTATTACATGGTAAGCTGACTAAGTGAGTACTAAATTACAAGCCAAAGCTGTGAATGAGTAAGACTAAGGTGTTGTTTTTTTTAATTTTAAGATAATTTTATATGGTTTTTAGATCGATCTATACCCAAAGTGAAGGCATGATCTATTCTGCTAACCTTGCACAATGTATAATCTGAAAATTGTTTGTTTCAGATTGCATAATTTGAAAGTGTTGTTAATTATATATAAAACCCTGTGTTTTCAAAAACTGTGTTGTTTAGTATTAGATCCCCCCCCCCAAATCTCCCTTTCCATACATATAGGTGCCGCCTACAGCAGTGTTTGTAAGGGGTGTGAGAGAGAAACAGTGAGAGAGAGAGAATGCATTTTGGTTACTGAAACAAATGAGCCAATGCTACCTAGCCTCTGTTTAGTGCATAGGTGATTAGCTGTGGCAGGATGGAGATGTGCACCTGGAAGCCCATCAAAATTCCCATCCTGTTGAAAGTCATGAAATGTGGGTGCACAATACTTGCATCAGGATGCAGATGCCATCCATCTGTACTTACTATGGATTTGCATCTATATTCTGTCTCAACTAGTTACAGGCCAAGAGGCAAGTAGAGGGGGTACTGATCCACAGCCAGTAGAAACACCAGACTTTCATTAAGTTTTTGTGTCAATTTTCTTGCGGCACTAGTTATGGGATTGGAAATGGAAGCGTCAACTTAATTCCTTGTGGTCTATCACAGTGGGAATAAGGCAAAATGTGCCCTCTACTTTAAAAACAACAACTCAAGATGAATTGTACATTTATGAGGATATTTATGAATTTTGCATTCTATGAGTGTTCAGAAATGCCAGTTCCAGCTCACTGGCTTCTCTTATTTTGACAGATGTTTTGCACACACTTTTTAAAATTTAGTTTTGGAGCCATAAGTAGTATGTGTATGAGATTTTAAAGGATGAGTGAAATTCTTATGAAGCTGAAGTTAATGTCCAACACACCATTTTGTATTTGTCCATCCCACACTAGAACTGTCAAGAAGAGGGGAAGCTGCTTTTGTTCCATATGAGATCTCCCTCGGTTTTTTAATTTCTCTCCTTTACAAGTAAAAAGGTGCATAGTCACAAGTCTCTGAGAAGGTTGCCACTGAAAGCTAAAATTAAGTTTCTTTGTCACAATGGAAGAACCAGGAATTACAGGGTGTTAAGGATCAGAAGGATAATGCACATGGCCAACACATCAACCGGAGGTCAGGCACCAGATCAAATGTTCAAGGTTCATAGAGTCATAGAATTGGAGCGTTGGAAGGGACCCCAGGGGTCATCTAGTCCAACCCCTGCAATGCAGGAATCTCAGTTAAATTACATATGACATCTGGCCGGCCAGCCAGATGGGCAGGGTATTATTATTAATAATAATAATAATAATAATAATAATAATAATAATAATTATTATTATTATTATTATTATTATTATTATTATAAAACATCCAAGGAAGCAGAACCCAATACCTCTCGTGGAAGTCTGTCCCACTATTGAACAGCTGGTAGTGTCAGGAAGTTATTCCTTGTGTGTAGTTGGAATCCCCTTTCTTGTAACTTGAAGCCATTGGTTCAGGTCCTACCCTCCGGAGCAGAAGAATACAAGCTTGTTCCATCTTCCATGTGATAGCCCTTTAGATATTTGAAAATGACTTATCATACCTCCTCTCAGTCTCCCCTTTCCAGGGTAACATACCAAACACTCAAATATTCCTCATAATGCTTGGTTTCCAGACCCTTGATCATCTTGGTCATCCCCCTCTGCACACGTTCCAGCTTGTCAATATCCTTCTTAACTTGTGGTGTCCAGAACTGGACACAGTACACCAGGTTGGGTCTGACCAAGGCAGAATAGACACTAGACTTATGCAGGGTCATAGCAATCGCAGCATCCTTTTCTAAGTGTTCACAGACCGACTGTTTAATTTTCTGTTCTAGGACCTTTCCTTGTATCAATGTCAAGCTCACCAGTCATAGGCAAGTGTAGATTAAGAGCCAGGCAGAAGATTTAGTTTGAAGGAAGCAGTAGAGGGCTTTATGGTGATTATGATCTGAGGGCGCAGGAGAATACGTAGAATGCTTCTGCTCAAAGAGAAGATGGATGGACTAATGGGCTGACCTAGCCTGCTAATTCACTTGGAGAGTCAGATGGCAGTAGGCTAGGAGGTCTGCTACTTCTTTTCAGGTTGGAATGACAGCCTGGTCTGCCTTTTCCTTAAGGTCTTGTCTGTGTGGCCTGTTAAGGACCCAAAGTGCTGGAGGTGCAGAAGGTAAGCTGCTGGAGGCCCTGGTTTAAGTTCCCCTGCTGTGCCTTACACAGTGTAGGCTTGTGAACATCCCCTAATAATATAGGGTGGGAATTTAACTAATGAGCACCACCAGCAGAAACCCATGCAAGGACTTCCTCTAGTGCAACTGTGCTTTCTCCCATCTCATTTGCCCCATTGGCTGTGGGAGAGGGTCGAGAGAACCCCCAGAACAGCATGGGAGGAAGGAGAGGGCAGATTGTTTTTTCCATCAAGTAAGCAGACATGTTTGTGTTAAGAGGGCATTCTGCTGAGTGAATTTCTCCCCACTGTATTGTCAATTCCCTTCTTGTTATGCATGCGAACAATGATATGATTTGTTGTTGTTTTTAACAATACATTCTAGCATCTACTTTCTACATAATACAAATAAATGCTAAGGTGTTTTCACTGCAGACTGGCAACTGAGTCCCCAGAGTTTTTAAGGTGGATATACTGTTGATAGACAGGTGACGGCCATTTTAGGTGTGTCCAGTTGACATGCAGTCACCAATGCACAGGTGCTTTTGGATCCAGAGGAAGGGAGAACAGGAATGGAACGGGGTGGGGGGTTTGCTTATATGTGCTCCGCCGATGCACACGGGGCCAGGAACAGAACGCCTGCACAAAATGGTCACTGCCTGTACTATCAAGCCCACAAAAGGTTGCATAATCAACCCATCCAACAAATACATTTTCCAGAGCCCATGCTCATAATCATCTTCATCTATCTATCTATCTATCTATCTATCTATCTATCTATCTATCTATCATCTATCATCTATCTATCCATCCATCCATCCTATGGTTTGATGGGGGATAGGGTTGATAGTAGGATCTGTAGTAAACATCTAAATATACTTGTCACTATTCAACATCAGAATGCCATTGTTCTACACCTTGCCTTTCAAAATTTCTTCATTAGTCTTACTGCAGACCACAGTTGTCAGCTCTAAGCCTGAGCATCCACTGCAGCTTTCTTTCATCCTAAGCACCTTTCCCACTGTTTACCTTCTAAAGTCCTCTTGCATGTAAAAAAGGGTTGCTTGCCTCATCCTGTCAGCTTCATTAATCCTATTGTTCATTTGTCCTTTTCCTTTGACAAAGGACACCCCCACATTCCCCCCCTCCCCTTCTGATTCCACATGTTGGCACATTGAATATTCTTCACTCATTAACTCCTTGCTGTTAATTTTAAATGGACTGGAGAAGGGACTGGTGTTTAGAAAATCAGTAGTTGACAATAGTAGGTCAATTCCTTTGCCCTACCGATAGTGTCTTGTTCTTGACCTGAAGATGGTTCAGTATTTTGTTGGGGGGGGGTAGGGATATGATTGGGCAGGTGTGACTTGTGCTTGGGACCCCAAAGGACCTGGTGAGGCTTGACAACCCTTGCTGTATATTCTGTAAGTTTGTCTATCTTAGTTCTCTTTGTTTCTTGCGCTGTTGAATCCGAGGGAAGCCAGGGTAGCGATGTTGGCCTCTGGGCATGATCCTAGTGCAGCAAAGAGCTTATTAAAAGCCAGCCACTCCCTGGAAGTGGTAGCTGCTAGGCAGACCTGCTCAACTGGGCTGTAGCTGAAGTAGAGCAGAATGTGCAGGTGTAGCAGGCATTGTATTAAACTGGAGGCAATAGAGCAAAATACCTGGATATGCAAGTTCAGGGAGTAGAGCCTTGGAGACAGGATGCTTCTTGTTTTTTTCACTAATGAATATAACTGGTCCTGGTCAAATTGATATTGGCAGCTGTTTTTCCATTGTTGGGGTGAATTTATTGTCCTTTCAACTAGTGTTGTATAATTATTATAAGCATGTAGACCAGTCACCTGATAGGTGACACCCATTAAAAGAAGATGAACGCAATAGTCATATTGGAGGCGATATAATTCCAGGCTTGATGCAACGCTGATTGTTATCATTGTTATTCTCCTAACAGTGCGGCACTTGGGATGAATTAATGCCAGCATATTTGGAGTGTCATTTGGAAAAGTGGTGTCTGTCTGTCATCTTCCTTTTAATCAAAGTTGCTATGTTTAAAAGTACACGGGTTCCACTATGTAGCTTAGGACCTGTATCACTTAAAACAAACTTTAGCTTCTGAGATTCAGTGTACTTTGAGAAAAGGCATTCAGAATGTTTTGTTAGTCTCTTTTCTTCTCAGATGTGTCTGAGAAACTGCATCCTCTCAGAGAAAGAGTATTTTCATTAGTATAAATTCTGGAGACACGTGAAATATATTGGAAGTTCAGTTTTACAGAAAGTAACATAATCACAGGCATGGGACTTCTTTAGAATAATGTAGCAATATTTCAGCTTGTTGTCTGTTCCCATATATAATCTTGTCTAGATGGTAGTTTCTTACTCCTTCAGGAGATCCATTTTATACGATAGTATTACCTTAGATAAATAGGAGAAACTAGTTTAAGAACTAGCTGTACCCCTAAATTTGCAAAAAAAAATTTTACACAATCTCTTTTTAAGTGTCCTCTCTCAGTTCTGTTTGCATAATTGCTGACTTACATTTAACACCTTTTGAGACACTCTTTTGTCCTTCCTAGTGACTTTAATCTTCAAGTTTGGTGGCATGTTACAAGTCAGAGCAAGTTGTCTAGATAATACCCTGAGTTACTAGGTAGTACAAAGGTTTTCTATTGGGGAAAAATAAAAATGTTTACATCTTGAGTCATCTTAAATTTTCTGACATGAAACATAAGAATTAAGTTGTGGATCACTTGTAGCTGGGGCTTACCGCTGGCTGATTTGAGACTCAGTATATTGGTCTGCTAGTGCTTTTCCTATTTAACATTAGTTAGCAGGGTGCTGTATGCTATAAAGACACTGGATAGGATCACTGAATTTCTTAGCCATGAAACTTTGAGATGGAGTGTTAAGAGATGCTGTGTCTCTCAAGCATGATGCTAGAGATGGTGCCCACTTCTCTTGCTGTCAGGTTGGCAAAGAATAGGCAAAATGAATATTTATCATACAGGGGAGAAAAGCAGACTGAGATGAAAGAACCACAGGGCAGGTGATAACCAGATGTTGTTGGACTACAACTCAGCCAGCATGACCAGTAGTCCAAGACTATTTGACTTGCACAGCTAATGATCAGCAGACAAAACTAACCAAGTTATAGTCATACCTCAAGCTGCGTACGCTCCATGTTGCGTACGTTCGACTTATGGACCTCCACGACCCAGAAGTCCTCCCCGGAGCGCACACGATGTGCGGGTGCACAGAAGCGCAAAAATGCGCAAACTTCCAGGTTTTTTGTTTGGGGGGCGGGGGGCGTCGTGTTAAGCACGCCCGTGTTATGTAGTGCGATCCAGAACGGATCGCGTGTGTAACACGGGGTACCACTGTATAGTCATGTTGGTGAGGATTCTTTGCTTCCAAACTTAATTTATTCCACTGGTACTGATCAGTAAGCATTGGTACACTGCACTACCTATTTATGTATTATGTCCTGCTCCCAATTCCTGCTAATTACTTAGATTGGTTTCTATGTTCCATGGAAGCGGTGAAAGTAGTTGTATGTTCCCCGAAATTTCAGTACTTTTACAAAGTGTGGGTGTGCATTTCTGCCACTTCATTAGGATAAATATACATACAACATTTTTGTTCACTAAACAGGGCATGTGGAAGTACATTTTGCTCATACAACCTTTTCTCTCTCTTACCACTTCTGTGAATTAGCCAACATGGCCTTTAATGAAATAGCTATGATTTGGGAGTCTTTCCCTTGCTGCTTTTCTTTCCGTTGCACATAGTGTAAAGTTTGTCCCAGGTTCAGCACGCAAGCATAGGGGTTCACAAATTTTGGCTTGGCTTGAATTCTCTTGAAAGGACAGCTGATTTCTTCCCATTCCTGGGAAGCTTCTGCAGACAGTGATAGCACTGGGATGGGTTTTTGTATAAAAGGAAGGTAGAGCCTCCTCTCGCTTCCTCCACATTCTGCCTGAAGAAAGCGAGGGTAGTTCAAGCAAAAGCCATGGCCAGGGCTTTTGTTTGAAGGGAGTCACTTGTTGCTGCTGAGGAGATAAATTAATTTATGGTCCCCTGCACATGCATAAAAAGGCAGAACATTATGCCCTCTAGAAAAGCGGCCTTCCTAGATGCTAGGGGTCATAGAGCAAACCTGGAAGAGATTGTATTGTACAGGATCTGAACCAAGAATGTCTATCTAATTAGACAATCTCTCTTTGAAACAAATAAAAAAACCTTTTGGCAGATTCACAGAACTTATTCAGCACAAGGAAGCACATTTAAATATTGCTTGCAGGAGAAAGGACTTGGCTAAATGGAATACTATGGGTGGTATTCAATTAAATCCTTTGGCTAGCACCTCAATGTTCTAGAAATTCGTTGGGGATTTTTGATTTTGCTTTTCCTTTCATAGCTTTATTTAGAAAACATTGTAATGCTCATGGTTGACTTGTTCAGAAACTGAGTTAAAGAACACAAGGAAAGGATGCTTTTCTCATTACTTTAAAAAGGTATTTTTGAACTCTATAGTGATGGGAAGGCAGAAGTTGTTTCTGTGCTTCATGGGATTCAAAGTAGAGCGTCCTGTTGCAACCTGTAGTTAATGTTGTTAAGTTAAGGAGGGTGGGATAGAACAGGTGCTCATTCATACCTCTAGGCTACACGTACAGGTGACTGCATTTTTAAAAAAGAATGTGCTGAAATTCAACAAGTGAATCTGGATTCTGTCAGTTTTCCATGTACAATATATGCAACCTGCTAATTACATAACAATTCTTTAATTTGAAAACTTGTGATTATGATAATGTTTTTGGCTACATCAAATTGATTACCGTATTTTTTGCTCCATAAGACGCACCTTTTTCCTCCTAAAAAGTAAGGGAAAATACCTGTGCGTCTTATGGAGTGAATGGTGGTCCCTGGAGCTGAATTGCCCAGGGCCCAAAAGCAGATTGTGCTTTTTGTTTTACAAAGAGAAAAGGGAGTGTTGAAAGGACCCCGCTCAGCAGCTGATCAGCAAGAGATCGGGAGAGAGATAAGAGTCCCGGCTCCCTTTCAGCCCCGCCCTCCTTTGTTGAATGTGCTGCAGAGGAAGGTTGTTTGTTTCCCCAGGACATGTGACTGGCTGATTAGATTATCTGACTGGAAACAGTAGAAACAGCTCCCTTAAGATTTTTCAGAAATGTGAGTTAAACCCCATAAAAATGGGGCTTTTCCTCTTTGCTTTTCCCCCTTGCAAAAGGAGCTTTGCTTTTCCCCCTTTGCAAAAAAAGCTGCAAAACCTTTAGCTGATCCTCAAAAAAAGGGCCTTTTGCCTTTGCAAAAACAGCTGCAAAACTTTTAGCTGGTCCTCAAAAAAGCCAGGGCTTTTCCCATTGCAAAAAAGCTGCAAAACTTTTAGCTGATCCTCAAAAAACAAACAAACCCAGGTCTTTTAGAGGAGGAAAACCAGAAAAATATTTTTTTTTCTTGTTTCCTCCTCTAAAAATGAGGTGCGCCCTATGGTCCGGTGCGTCCTATGGAGCGGAAAAATACGGTATGTATATCTTTACCACCACATAAAAAGTTAATGGTAGTTTTTTTGATTTTGATAATAAGAGTGTGAATGGTTTTGAAATGAACTGTGAATGTTTGAACAGTTGATTTGAGTGTAACATTATTTTGAGAGGATATCACAGAGAGGCATATCCTGGGTTAAGATCATTTTTTTGGTCTGGATACATTGCCAAGTTCAAAATAGCTAATAGCATATATCAACAAAAAGAAAAGAAAAGAACCAACACATTATTACTACATGGGCAAATTCATGTACATAATATATCTCAAATTTTACTTCTGCCCATCCTTCCAGCACGAAATGTGTACATGCACACAAACATATTTTGACAGTGTCTTAGATAGAAGCAGACATTCTTCTTAGTGGGCAACAACAGAATGGACTAGTGAATAAAACTTGTATGTCATGATATGTGAGAGCCAGGCCTCCAAAGCATCTTAATTGTTAGAGCCAGCATACCTCGCTTAGCTGCTGAATGTGTTCTGGGTTATCCTAACAGCAGACCCAAACTTTCCTCAATACTCACCCTACCTTATTTTCCTCTGATCCTTTGAGCTGTCAACTACCCATATCCTGGTGTCAGAAATTCTGTGGTACTCCTGACTAGTTATATTTGCTTAAGGCTTAAAATGCATTGCTCAGAGTACACCTACTAAGTTGAGTTACTGGAGTTCATTCGCCCATTATGACCCAGCCTCCCTGACCATGTGAAAATCTTCTTTCATTGCTTATAGGCAATAACCATACAAAAAGTGACACGTGTTGATAAACTCTATGGCCATGTTCGGATATTTTGCTATACCATGGCTTAATGCAATGGAAATGAGCTTAGCCACCTCCCAACCTTGGGAATCTTTGCGCTTTCAGTCCTGTTATCTGAAGGGGGAAAAAACAACTATGGCTGACATTAATTATGGCTAGTTTAAAAGAAGCCACATTCAAAACATGGTTTCTGAAGCAGGCTTCTTTAAACTAACCATACTTTATATTTAACCATAGTTTCCAGTTGGGATGATGTAGGAAGCCATGGTTTGCTAAAAGCAGAAGTGAAAGCTTCTGAATTGCCACTCTTGTCTATATGGGAGGAGAAGACGGGAGGGGAGAGTGCTTGAACATGGGGGGGGGAATAACCATGCCACACTAAAGTTCCATACATGGCCTACATAATCAACAACTTTATTATGCTGTAGAATTGCTTCTTGAGATGCCTAACCTTTTCTTGAGGTACAAAACGTAGTACAGTAGCTCCTGCCTGACATCTCTCATCTGTGTTTCCCAAGATGAAGAATCATGTAATGATCAATAGAGCTTTTCTTTCTACACTTGTTAGAAAAACCAACATTTCCCCCTGGTTTTATTTAAGTCTGAGGTGGAAAGTACAGCGTAAACAGTAATATCAGTAGCAGTAATGTTTAATCTCCACAAGAAGAAATTTTCAGCAGATTTTCAAAAACTGCCTCCAGGGGCTTCTTTGTGTTCTTGTATAACCAGTTAAATCCATTTTTTTCACCAGTTTATTCAACACACTTGAGAACAAGTTAAACTACATTTTTCAAGACAGTTTTAGTGCTGCCAGGTTGTTTTATTTTCTTTCACCAAACAAAAAAGAAAAGACCAAACTTTTTGTCCTGCGATGTGGTTTTCCCATGTAGGGTAATTTTGTGCCTCTTAAAAGCAGTTTCTTTGTCCTCCTTAGACTGTGTTTTTTCATCTTAGGCATTGCAATGGGTATATATAGATGACTATTATTATTACTGTTGTTATTAAATTTACATCCCACCTTTCATCCAGGGACCTGAAGGTGGCACACCCTTCCCATTTATACTCATTTTATCCTCACAAAAGCCCTGTGAGGTACGGTTAAGCTGAGCAGCAGTGACTGCCCCAAGGTCGCTCATTCCTGCCTGAGTAGGGATTTGAACTCTCGTCTCCCAGGCCATAGTGTGACAGTCTAACCACTGCTCCACACTGGTAAAAATGACTTTTTCCAATTCTGAATTAGTACTAACACTGTTCTGTGACAATAAAGCATTATTCTGCATCAGTGCAAATAACAGATCTGATTCTATTCATGCCTTTTCCAATGTTCTGCTATTGTCTTTCCTGCAGGCCAGAAGAGTTGGGGGAGATTACAGTGGTACCTCAGGTTACAGATGCTTCAGGTTAAGACTCTGCTAACCCAGAAATAGTACCTCTGGTTAAGAACTTTGCTTCAGGATGAGAATAGAAATTGCGTGGTGGCGGCAGCGGGACGCCCCATTAGCTAAAGTGGTACCTCAGGTTAAGAACAGTTTCAGGTTAAGAACGGACTTCCAGAACAAATTAAGTTCTTAACCCGAGGTACCACTGTACTTATCCTTGAAAGGGACTGTCTTTGCATCAAATTTTGAGTGCACTGTAATATGTTAAAAATATTACTTGTGTCATGAAGAACTCTACACCATGTGATAGCATAGGCATTTGCTGATTCATACTTGTAAGCATGTGATGATTTTGCAAAGGAATCTCTAAAGTTACTACATAATAATAATAATAATAATAATAATATAAATTTTTATTTGTACCCCGCCCATCTGGCTGGGTCTACAAGCTAACGCCTTAAAAAACAGACCACAGGGAATATTGCAAGAGTACAGTGATTTGTATTAATTCCCAGCTCAACTTCAAAGTGTCTAAGTTGATAGAGAGGCTAATAAAACTAAAACAAAAAACCTTGATATACAGTCCTTTCAAGTCTCAAAAGTGCTTCACATAGTTGCAATCTTTAGGACAGTGGTATTACCCCTTCATTTCAGACTGCGAGAGGGCAGCTTGCCTAAGGCTGTCTATTGAGATCATTGCATAGGTGGGATTCCAACCAGAGATTTTCCAGTTTGTGGCTTAAACTGCAATCCTAACTCCACCTACCGGGTACCTGGTAGTAAGCTCCATTGAATTTAGTAGGAAGAAGACATCGTACAGTAGGATTGCATTGTGAAGTCTCTGAGCCACTGCACCACATCTCACCACCTCTGATGTGTTGGCATCTGTCTGTGTGTTGGCAGACAGATGTGTTGGCATCTGTCTGCCTTGAGAGACAATGGAGTGTGTCTTGGGAGGGGGGATGTTGTGGGGTGGACAAACTACCCTAGAAGGTGCATGACGTGTCCCCGATCAGAATGTGTACCTCCTAAAACCGAAATATTTGAAGCTTATGGCTCTCTTTTCCCCTCTCCCTGGCCTTTACCTGTTCACCACAGAAAGAAGTATAAGAGTTAAGTGACTTTTATTTCCCCTGCAGGCTGTTATTTCTGTAGGCTACAGCAGTTGATTAAATTACATACTGTTCAGTAAGCAGTATGTTTGAACTATATTACCTGACTGGCAGATGCCAAGAGAAAGCCTTGTAGGGAAACCTGTGTGGTTGGTAGGTTTTGGCAGCGGACCATTGGAACTGTGTGAAAGGTTTAATTTAGAAGCTTCCTCAGCCTCGCCAAAAAAGAAAAAGAAAAGAAAAACTGTAAGACCGTAGGGTTGCTGTTTAGTGTATTGCTGTTGTCTTGTATAGTCTTTAGTTTCATTGTGTTACACACCCTTGATATAATTTCAACCTTTTGTGCACGATTCCTTAAAATTATAATGAAATACAGGAGGTGGTTTGAAAGCCAGTTATTACATTGTTTTTTTTATTGCTATCTAATTCCTCTTTGGAAATTACAGAATTATTTGCCACAGTGGTTTCTGTTTTTGTTTTCCTGAAAGGGAGTTCCATGGTTCAGCTTTTCTCAAGTGAAGTACAGATACTGGTTCTGAAGGCATCATGATACAACCTCCTTAGTTTTGGCAGAATTTCCTGATCCAACATCTCCAGATCAGTAGTAGGAAATCCATGGATCATATCCTGCCCACCAGGCTGTTGCTAGTAGCCCACCAGCCCCTGGCAAGATTGGGTGCCTCTTCTCTCCATCTCAGTATTGGGCTGATAAGAGATTTGAACCTTAGCTCAGCATAGTAATGGGCAATATGAAATGCCTTCTTTGGTCTGCCCTGAGTCAGCTTCAGATCAGGCTCATTATAAAGCAGTTTTGCACATTGAACTGATAAATAATAATAAGCTTGAGGAAAGGAGAAGTTTCCAGTTTGATTTGATGAGAAAAATAGAACAGATGCTTAACTCGCATTAAAATGAACGAGATCCAAAAGTACTTAACTTTGGCCAAACTGTGCAGTGCATGTGTCTAGCAACTATTACTTAGAGCAGGAATGGGGAACTGGATGTGGATTGTAGGCCTGAGCATTATCTCCCCCACCGCTTAAGTCTGTGACCTTCTTTGCTTGCATGGCTCTTGCACCAACAATCACTTGAGCTTTACATTTTCGCAAGCCTCTTGCGAAGTACTTACAGAGCACTTTGCATAGGGTTTTGCAGCACTGCCAATCAGCTCATTGGTGGGGTCTGCAACCCCTCTCCCCACCTTTTGGTTTGGCCAAGTCTCACCAACACCAGTAGAAGGTGTAGAAGTGGGTCAAGTACAGAATATGCTAACTGCATCTCAAGAGGGAGCAAGGTGTACTCTGCTTGAGGAAGGGAGTTAAGTAAAGCCCCTCTTGTGCAATAAAACTAGACAGATGATAAGCTAGAAAGAAAGGTTATTCAGTCAAACTTTAATCTTCATGTTATTGTAGCATTAGAATTTTATCTGTGTTGAGATAACTAAGTTTTGTTTGAATCATTTAATCAGTAAAAACAGCATGCAGCCCAATCTGCTGCGTGTTAACAGACAAGGAAGGGCCACTGAGTTCAGTGGGGCTCACTCCCAAGGACTTCTGAGTAATCATGCTTAGGCTTGCAATGCAAAAGGCTCTTAACTCTTGTATGGACAGCTGTGGGAATCAGAAATACAAAGCTTGGTTGAATGCCATTAACTTCATTTTAATGGCATTTACATGAATTTGGCAGGTTTCAAGATACGGTGGATAGAATATATTGTGTGTCTATTCTGAAATGAGGTCCCATAAATGTAAACAAAACACAAGAAAAAGCATTCAGATATCAAAATAAACAATGGTTTATCGTGATGTCTGAATGTAGCCACTGAGTCAATTCTTGGGTAATCTTGACTTCTGAGATTAGGTCTGAGCTGCCTTGTAGAAAGCCCAGGTACTGCTAGCTGAGCTTCCCTGCTATTCTACATCAGTACTCATGCAGACCTTTTAAATATAGGAAAAATAGGCTCAGGAAAGCTCCCCTATCCCTTGCAGCAATGCTTGGCAGTTCTCAATTAGAAAACAAAAACAACACAATTTTATTTCAATGATTATGTGCACTTCATCCCTTCCAGCACCTGAATGAGCATTTCCCACTTGTTGAGGTGTTAGTTGCTGCAGTTTTTGTTTAAGTTTCTCTCTAATAGCAAGGCAGTTCTTCACACCTTCTTCCTCCATTTTGTTTGTACAGTACTGTCCCTCCCCACTGATGCAGGATGAGGCTGCAGGGGAAAAAAGCATCTCAGATGGAACCTGTCCCTTTGCTACAGAACTGTCACCACCTGCACAAATCATTCACCAACTGTCCTTATTCCTCTTCAAATCTCATTGAATGACTTCCATGCAGTTTATTTTTTCTTATTTCAAAAATTCTCCACAGTTGTTCCTGTGATTTTAAAAGGACTGAGCTACGATGAGAAGCGAGGAGCTTGCAGTGTTGGCTCTAACGTTCGGGATTCTGCTTGTTATGTATGTTGGGCTTTTGCTCGTGCCTATGACCCCTTAGAACTGAGACCATTTGTCAATCAGATTTCAAGGTAAGTTACTACAGTGAAATGCTTGGTTTATCTGTTTCATATAGATGGGGCAGATTTCAGAAAATGAACTATGGAAAAATTTTGCATTTCAGTAGTGCTTACAAGTCAATACAGTATAAACAAAAACAGTTCCCTAACACTTTCAAAATAATTTGGTAAAACTGTAACCTGTTATTGTTACATGTCTGTCTCAGAAATCATTTTATTCTGCCATTGAATGATTTTATCTAGTCTGCTCTGCTTGGTTTTTTTTTAATTGTCTTTTGGGTTTATGTTTATGATGTTTTATCTTCATATTGTATTATATTTGGGGGGTGGTTGTTTTATTTTTCCTTACCTTTGTATACTGCTCTGGTATCTTTGTAGATGAAAAGTTACCTAGGAAGCTTTTGTAATAAATAAATGTTATTCTTCTGTGGGCAATTTTTAAAAGTTTTTGATCATGCACGTCAACTCTGTGAGAAACATCATTTTTTGCTTCTTTCGAATACTTAAAGAAAAATTCACCCCAAGCAATCTTAGCTGAATAAATGTCACAAGATCTCCAATCAATGGAACGTGTGTTTACACAGTTGTTTTGTAATCAATTTTTTAACCCAAGTCTAAAGAAATTGGTGGCAACTTGGTGTTTAGCTACAAATCTTCCATCTTGGCAGTGCACTAGTTGAAAATACCAGTACTTCAACATCCTATTTCTGAGAAATACATTTCTTCTAATGAGGCCCTAAAGCTGTGTGTTTATCTGTCTTTTCCTCTTGGAATAATGTAGTGTGGGAGCAATGAAGCTCTATGCTGAGAATCAGGAACTTTCACAGGATGACACACAGTTTCACCTGTATTAGCACACCTTGGTTTACGGCCAGTAACAGTAATCATATGCCTTTGCTTTCTTGTCTTTTCAGTTCTAACTTTAGGTGTGTCACTCTTTCTGACTGAGAAGAGTCATATATTTAGCCAGAAACAAATTCTGCTACCTTTCAAAATTGAATAATTCGGTATCTTGAAATAGACTGATCTTCATTGTTGTATAGTTTGCACGTAACTCTCTCTAAAAGTAAACTTAAGGGATATAGGCATGGAGATGGGCTTAATTTGTGCAGTTATTGAGATATTTTGTGTCCCTTCGAGATTTTGCAACATATTAATCTTGCAAACGTCCTCATGCCGTCTTGCCTCAGCTATTAATTGGAAGAAGTATTGCAGTGCACATCAAGTCATAGAATAGCACACCTGCAATTTTTAATTTGCTGCTCGTGTACAGTATGCAACATTTGATGGAAATAATGTTTTCATGGTTACATGATGTGATCTTCTAGGACTTTGCATTCTGTGGCAGCAGTTCTATGTCATAGTAAGCTGCTGTTGCTTCATTTCTCCCCTAGGGTGAGCAGCAACAACAAATCACAATCCCTGGTTTAGCATACACTGGAACCAGGGATTTGAAGCCAAGGTTTTTTTGAGCAAAACAAATAATGAATTCTTAGTCTGGACATATCCCTAAGCCAGGATCATATACTGTTGCTCCTACTTGCACTCGGGCAAGAACAAAGTGTTACTGATCTCTGTACTTAAACCATATGGTTTACTATGGTTTACTGTGACATGTGAACTGGGCACATGTCTTGCGTTTCCTTGTCTGTTTGTTAATGTGTACACAGATGCAGGTAGGTTGTCTGTTAAATCCAGACTCATCATTCTGGTATAGTTTGAAAAAGAGAGGTCTATTTTCACAGCATCTCCTCTGACCTCTGGAGCCTAGGACTTAGATTTTCTAACCTGTGGGACTAGTAGGAAGTTCATCTAAACCTCTTTCTAGATTTTGTTTTGTATTTTTGCCATGTTAATTTTTTTTCCTGAGAGAGGAGTCCAAGTTGAGTGCATACAGTTAAAAGTGGTTCCTAATGAACCAGTCCTATTTCAGTATGGTAGCTTATATGTTAATCCACAGTGGAATGGTTAACAACCTTTTTAAAAATTTGAAGGGTTTCAGAAATTGTGCAAATAATCAGATAATTTCATTTACAGTATTAGCATAGAGAGACCATATTTCTTTTCTTTTCCCCCAGACCACATCCAGATTACAGTGCAATTAATACACTGTGCTTTACTGTGAATGATCAGTCTGCTGGTACAAGCTGCAGAATTGCTTCCCACTGTGTTCCTTCCCAGGTCCAAGCAGAAGCATCCAACCACAAGCCATGGCTTAAACTACCTGCAGTAGCAGTTTGCTTCTTTGTACACAAACCATGATTGGGAAGCCAGGTACAAACCTTGGCTTCCACTTGTGGCTTGTTTGCAGAAAAATAAATCTCAAGCATAAGGTTGGACAACACAGCAACGTAGTTTATGGCTTGTTTCCTGGCAGAGCAGGAGTGTGGGAGAAGTGAAGCAGCTGCGATTTCAGTAGTGTTCACCAGTTTGCTATTCGTTCTCATTCCACCACCACTTATTTTTATTGGTCTAATATGATGTGCAAACCAGGCCACTGTCTCTGATGCTGTGATTCCTGCTTTGCAGTGGGTTGGACTAAATGACCCTCAGGGTCCCTTCCAGCTCTACAGTTCTATTATTCTATGATCTCAGGTTATGCACCTGTGACAGCGTTGAGCCTCCCATTTAGAGGGCCTAGAGTGTTTTGTTTAGTCTGTTTCAGAAAAATAAAAACAAAGAAATCAAGGAAAATCTAAAAGTAAACTCCAGCCCTATTCTTTCTCAGGCTGGGTTATAGAACGCTTTGAAAGCAGCGATGAGGGGGATTTCCATTTGATTGGTAGTGTCTATAATAATAATTATTATCTCTTAAATGAGAAACTTAAAATCTACTCACTGAAGGTCAAGCAGTACTAGAACATACAGAATGTTTAAAAGGGAATTGTAGACAGGTGAAATTCAGAAATGCTACTTTCCCCAATCTGGTGCCCTCCAGTTGTTTTGGTTAATCAATTTAGGCTGTTCCTTATAATCATGCCCTAATTGAAAATCAGTATCTTTTCACTAAGCAGTTGTATACAAAATAGCATAATGTTTTTTGAAATGCTCCTGCGCAGGAAGCTAGGTTTGTTGTATGCTGGGTTTCTATAAATCTTAAAGATCCTTAAATATTATGTTTAGCTGAATCGCTAGATAATTGTACTGTTGTATTGCTGATGAAAATGAAAAGGAGGTCTACTGTTGTGAAGACATGTATGCTCTTCCTTTACTTACAGTTGAGAACAGTACTAACCCGCAGCTCAGAAGAAATTGATGACACTGTGGGAGTGCAGGCAGTTTAGTCTTCCCTGGAGTACTGCCTGGTGAGAAGAAAAGAAAGGTGTGGCTCTTAAGTAAATGGAGCCACTTGACTCTGGGGCAAGATTAGCCTGCAGAATCAGGAAATATGAATATTGCTCAGAGCTACATCTTGTGCTCTGATGAAATGTTGAGAATAACCTGTACATGAGGAATATGTTTTGTTGTCTGACTAGTTCATGCTAAAAGTAATATCTGTTACATATTGTGTAACATATTTGCACTTTCAGACTCCATTTTTCACAACTGTGTGTCTGGCTTTTGTTGCAGAAATAAGGATTTGTGTTCACTGAGGCCTTTGAACATTGCGTCTCTTCTTACCTATTCATAGTTCTGTCATAATGACTTTGACATTGCTTTTGACCTCAGTGGCTCCTTTGTACATCCAAATTAGCAAACCTGTAAAGATCATGACTGTTTCCAAGAGTAAATGAGGGCAAGTGTGCTTCCAATTGGCAAACTGTAATGTGAGTGGTTACCAACAGACAGAAACAGAATATTCTGTTCAAGGATTAATACCAGAAATGGTGTTAATACTCGCTGTAACTGATTATGAGTTTGGTGCCCAACAGGATTGCTCTTTTTCAGGGGCTTCTGCCAGCATGGAGCCTTGCATGATACCTTTTTTAAAAAAAATTCTCACCCTTCCAAAACCACTTCCATTATTACTATATACAGTGGTAAGGAGCTCAGAATTGAGACTCACTGGTTGCCAGCATTGAACCTGAGCGTTTTATTGCTGCATAGCCTGAGAAGCAGCATGTGCACCTCCCTGATGCTAATGTATACTTCCTGGATAATATGAATGGTGCTAAATGAATGGTCAGGGGATCAAGCAGGCCTGCTCCCTCTTTCTCCCTGACCCTCTTCATCTGTCATCTTTGGCATTCCAGGGCTCAGCTGCCCTTAACCATAAAACTAAACACAGAATAATCAAATATACTGGTATTCATTTCTGTAAATATATATCCTACTGTTCTTCTCAAACCAAGTCCATATACTAGAAACAGCAGTAATTCCTAAAAAGAGGAAATAACCTTCACTGAAACCACAGAAAAGCAGTAAATATAAAACCCAGCTATCCCAAATGTGTTTTGTTTTTGTTTGTTTTTTGAAAAGCCATGTGTTTGCCTAACACCTGTGTCAGAATCAGGTAAGTCTCCTTGGGCTGGGCATTTCTTAAGACTCACGCTACCACAGAGAAGGTTCTGCAACTTGTGGACACCCACACAGCACATAAGTTCTTCTCAGTAGGGAAGATAGTAATGTTTCTCACTTCCTTCTTTTTGTGTGGCAGGGCAGTGCCTGGCTTGGAAAACCACACCTAGTCCTGCCTCTTCTGTCAGAATAGTAGAGTGAAGGAAGTAGGGGGACAGGACCGAAACTTTCCATTGCTTGTCCTGCCCTGCCCTGCCCTGCCCTTTAAACTTGTTGGGGCTTAAATATACAAAATGGAAACAGTGACACCAACTTTTGTTTAGTGAAAGGGTGTGCAACTAAACAGATTGCAATGGAAAGTGGACAGATATTGAACGTTACTGTGTTCAGTAGCAGTGGCACCTAATTTACAAGCTAGAAGGCTATAGCTAACTTTCTTATCTAATTTTTTTGAAATAATCTGCATCATCATGTACAAGCTCCTTGCCAGCTGAACTTTTGAACTATATTAGATACCCAAGTATATAGCTTCACAGTATGAACCCAAATTTCCATGACTTTTTGTCCACTGTGTTCCATCCAAGAGTCATAGAACTATAAGCTCCGGGACCTTGATTTAGTGAAATTTAAGGTGGCTGCCTTAGATTTACTTCTGCATCCATGAAAATTAGATTTGTTGGGAAAACGTTTTTCAGTAATATGATATTTACACACAAACAGCATTCATTGTCAACCCTCATTGTGGAGGTTTCAGTATACCTTTTTTGTCTCCTGAGTTATGCAAAGCAAATATAATGTCATAACAAAAGTTGTAATATGCTTTAGGATACTACATAAGAAGTATCATTGACACTTGAAAGAGTGAGCCATTCTTTGCCATACCTGTTGGAAATCAGATGCAATTAACTCCTGATATGTCAAAACATGTTTTATTCCTTTCTTGTGAAAGAAATCCCACTCTGGCTGTTCCATTATGTTGGGAAATCCTGGTGGAGTCTCATGTAAACTCCCTTAATAGAAGGGAGGCGATAGCTTAATCAGATGCTGTAAGCACGGGTTCATTGTGTATTTGCTCATCAGTGCATCACAGTGCCTTCCCTGTGTGACTATGAGCCTTCTGCCTGGTGTTGTGGATTTTGTCGAGAGCCCACCTCCCCTTCTTGCCCCTAATTATAGTACCTGCTTAATGACCAAGTGCCAGTTTTGACTTAATTGACAATACAAAAGATAACATAGTACTTGGTAATGCCACAACAGGCAGAAACCTAGTCCTCTCCCTCAATATTTGAAGAACTGGTAAAAAAGATTTATTGGCTCTGTTAACCGGCATCTAAAATAGGACCTAATGGGTTGGTGGTGATGGCAAGCTACAAATTGTCACTTCTCTGCATCTGGGCCTCCTTTCATGATGCACCAAAGGCAGGCTAGAAACTATTTGCTCTGGTCTACCCAATGCAACACTTGCCTACCTTGCTATAAGCAGCATGTTGTGGGTCCACAGAGGGTTGGGATGTCCCAGCTGCCCTGGTGATGAGCCCTCAGATCAGGTTGCCTCTGGTCATGTCACTTGTGAACATCTCCCTGCCCCACACTGCAGGTACAAAGGGGAGTTTCCATCCAGCCAGAGGGAGATTAAGTATGCTTGCCAAGGGTTATTAATAAATGTTGTACAGCGTTGTAGACTAGACCCTGCTAATCACATTGTGGCCCATTTCTTCATTGTTGCTGTAGTGTGCCTTAAACTATGTGCTGAGATTCGTATATCCAGACAGATATCAGTCAAATAGTGGTGGTGCCCCCAGAATACAGAAAATACAGAATACAGAAAATATTCTTCCAAGGAACTTCAAGTACTCCTTTTCTGCATAAAACTGTAGCCTCTGGGTTGTATACAGCTAAGTAATACTCAAGAGTAGACCTATCAATATTAATGAACTTAACGTTAAGTTAGTCATGTCCATTAACTTCAATGTATCTACGCTGCATTGGAGTAGCATTAGATACAACCCTTAAGTGGTGTACAGTATGGCTACAAAGGATACAATAATGAAAAATGAACCAGAAGATTAAAAAAAAACTTGCTCAAAATGTCTGCTGAATGAAAAGTTTGTCACCAAGCACCAGAGGTTCAACAGGGAAGGGGGCCTGCCTGATCTCAGCTAGGAAGGAGTTCCACAGAACTCATGATACTCAATGCCTGACTTCGCAGTAGCCTGAGTGTTCAAAAAAAAAAAAATACATTGAAATTCTTATGATTGTCAACTATTCTTATATATTCCTTCTTTCTGTCTTCAGTGCCCTGGTTATAACTGCTATATTTGACCGTGATATTAATTGCAGAAGAGCTGCCTCGGTAAGTTGTGAGTTTTGCGATATAAATGTTTCTGATACTTTATGACACTACTGTGGCCTTTTTGAGCCATGCAGTCTACTGGTAGGAAGCTTTTCCTAACATGCAATGTCAGTTTGTTAAAGGTTTTATATAATTACTTTCCAATCGGAAAGAAATTACCCCCCCCCCTTTAATTTCTGTCTGTCAGGGTGTAGCTTAACTCAAGTTCTGAGTGTACAATCTTAAAGTGATTGCTAGTTTAAATATTTTAGTATATCTGGATTATATTGGCTTTTATGTTTCCAGTATTGAAATAAGCTGCCCACATTTGGCCTGTGTAGGCACCCACATTTTAAAGCTGTTTTTCTATCTTTCCTACATGGCAGCCATACATAACATAAATTTATTTGTATGCTGCCTTTCCACAGTTCAAACCATCCTCAAGGCAGATCACAACATGAGGGGAATACATAACTACAAAAAGTCGTCACAAACATTAAATACAACCTTCAAAAATACACAACCAAACTGAACAATTTCCACATAAATCTCAAATAAAGATGCAGAAAGCAAACAGCAGCAACACCACCACCACCACAAACACCCCAGCCCAGGACCCCAGACTTCCTCTTCTCCCCAACCTTGTTTCCACAAATGGAGAAGCCTGCGGCCATTTTCATGAGCTAATGTTTATTCCGTCTCAACTCATCTCTCCTCTTTTTTAATCTTCTGCACTCCCTTGTTTCCTGCTCCTCTCTCTCTCTCTCTCTCTCTCTCTCTCTCAGTTTACAGTGTGACAAGCGGTGACACTGGGGACAAGAGGTGCTCTGGAGGGGCGGGCGAGGTTACCACTGACCCTGGGGGGTGTCCCTTCCTACACAACAAAAGTGACCTTCTCACAGGGACAGCTCCTACAGATGCCTGGTTCAGTCCCTCTCCCTCTTTCTGTGTCACACACACACACACACACACACACACACACACACACACGTTCTTCTCATGATTCAGCTGCCCCTCGACAATCCCCTTCTTCCTCTATTCCTCCTGGGCTGTGGCCAGAGACCCTGCAGCTGCAGCCAGCCAGGGTTGGGAGGGGGCAGCAGCAGCAGGTGCAGACAGTGGCGAAGATGGCAGCAGGCAGCTTGAAATGGCCAAATGTCATATGCAGAAGTCCACAACCATTGTGGCCAAGTGCTTCTTCTCCAGGCTGTACTGTATCTCATAGCTTGAGGATCAGAAACCTTAATTGAAGAAATCTGACTTCAGCATTTTAATCACACTGATTCTTCCAAGATGGGTTATGCTGCAATCATGGCTGCAGGCTAACACTGCACACAGACTGCCTTTCATGTCCAACCCTACTGGCACTCCTTTTTGCAACAAAGAATAGTATGAGATTGAAAACTCCAACTGTATGTATGTGTATAAATTAATAAAATATGTCATAGTAGTTTTCACTTTCATACAATTTCTTGTTGCTAAAAGGATTGCCAGTAGTTCCTGCTTATAAAGGCTATGGATATAGCAGTCTCAGCTTTTCCTCTGCAAGATGGAAATAATGGTCTATTTCACCTGGTTGTTGCAAGACAAACAAAACAGACTGTACACTTTGCACATGTAAAAAGAAATGCTATATAAAGCATTAACATTTCAATTTTCCCCCTGTAAATCTCTAAAGCCAAGCACTTTAAGAGAAGACTTTGGCAGCCACTTTGTACCAATGAATTCCATAGACTTCCCTCTAAGAAGTTGGACCTTTCAATCTTATACAGTTCTTTAAAATACATAGGAGAGCTTCTTAGTTATTTTGAAAACCTCCCCTTCGTTATCAGACCATCATTGGGATCTTGCAAGACCATGCATGGACCAAGGACCACTTGCTTTTCCATAGTGCAAGCACCTATTCAGATATTGTTAAACAGCCACTCTACTCAAGGGGAGGAATTGAGTGCAGCACTAAGGAGTTTGTTCCATCACTGCAAGCATTTCAGCTTGTCAGGTAGAATGATTTCTCTGTACACTGTTCTGGGGGTCCCCCCCCCAAGCTAGTTGGGACAGGGGAATGAGAAGGGGGCAAAAAGTCCTATTATGCTAATGGAAGACCTTCTGCTAGCATTCACTAGCTGGACTCATTAGCTGAATCTGGCCTCTTATATTCTTGCTGCCACTCCAGCAACTAATATAGAATGGTAAATGGTGAGGAAGAGGGTAGCAGGGGTAGGGAGAGTCAGTAGTAGTTGAGGTAGGTAGATAGGTAGAGGGAATTATATTTTGTGTATATATGAGTGGAGACTGAATGAGGGCCATGAGGGTATCTCTCATCCTCACCAACAATAGGTGTAGCTGTACATATGTAATGCTTATGTGCATGCACACGTGAGTGAAAAGGAGAGAGGAAATAGAGGCTTTACCTCCTTGCACCAACTGTGTGCACATTCATTTGCATGTTTATGTATTTTTACTGCTTGTTTGTATGTATGTATGTCAAAGTGTGCATGAATCCTTGGAGTAGGTAGAGATCCATCCCTCTGGCTTCTTTCCTACCTTTGTGAATTTAACACAGATCCTCTTTTGTCGGTGGCACATCAAGTGCAGATTGTGGTGAGAGCCAGTGTGGTGTAGTGGTTAAGAGCGGTAGACTCGTAATCTGGGGAACCGGGTTCGCATCTCCGCTCCTCCACATGCAGCTGCTGGGTGACCTTGGGCTGGTCACACTTCTCTGAAGTCTCTCAGCCCCAGTCACCTCACAGAGTGTTTGTTGTGGGGGAGGAAGGGAAAGGAGAATGTTAGCCGCTTTGAGACTCCTTCGGGTAGTGATAAAGCGGGTTATCAAATCCAAACTTCTTCTTCTTCTTCTTCTTCTTCTTCTTCTTCTTCTTCTTCTTCTTCTTCTTCTTCTTCTTCTTCTTCTTCTTCGTGGCTGTGTGTTAAACATGCCACTCTGCACTTGTTGTGTCTTCTCTCTGATGATTTCCCCATTTCTATCTCTTTTCTACTTTGTCTGTGGCAGTTAAGAATGATGATAGCCATGCTATTTGACTGTAAGACATCCAGCCAAGGCCAACAGACAAATTAAAACACTGTGTGATTCTTTGTGATTACTGCTCGGATTCAAAGATCCTGTTTAGGTGGGCATATTCCCAGCAAGCTTTCAAATTTTTTTGCCTACCTCATGTTGCTCTTGTAGCACATTGTGCTGAAAGCTGCCCTTAGCAGCTTTGGAGGCAGCTTGTTGACAACCATAGGGAGGTTGCTATAAGAGAAAGGAACTCAAGTAGCATATGCTAAACTGGATATGGATTTCTGCACCTAGAAATTACATGCAAGCCGATATATTGCCACATGGGATCTGGTGCTTCTGGCTACAGTGGCTAGAGTTTTCTAAAGAACTTAAGTTTTCTGAATGTGTATAAAATAACATAGTGATTTCCGTATGCCTCAGGTGTGGGCATGTTGCAAATTAGATATAGCAAGTAGAATTACCCTTCATATTAACGATAGTGAAATCAGGAATCAGTAACTTAAAGGGCTGCTATTTATGTAGATTATTATTATTTAATTGAATGTAGCATTTTCCCATGACATAACAAAAGATTGTAAGCAGAAATAAGTAGCCACTAGCATTTTGGATATCTCCCAGCAATTCAAGCTAAGACAGATTTAAAATGACTCAACACCTAAAGGGGGTGGGGTGGGGAGGGAGATTAACCAATTCCTTCTCTTACCTTTCCAGCGAAGTCATAGTTTCATTCAAATTTTATCTACGTATTGCAGTGGTTTTATATGTCTTCTGAATTCGTTCCCCCAATTGTTGTTTTTAGAGTGTAGAACAAATTGATGAGTATAATTTATGTGATTTAAGGCTTCTTAATTTGAAATGATGGGCATGCTGGATTATGAAATTAAAAATAAACTTAACTGTCCCAAGATATGTGCTCAGTTTTCTTTTGAAGTCTGTGGGAATTGTATTCACCTCATGGATATTTAGAAATGAGCTGAGTTGCAATGTTTGCAATACTTTCCATGCTAGGGAGAGAGGTTTACCTGAAGCCAGTTTCTCCTGCTTAATGGAAGTTTTGTGAGCAGTTTGTCCTATTTTAAGTAAGGCAAACTTAAAAATAAACTTTCATGAAGCATAACTAAAAGCTTTGCAGGCCCTGTCAACACCCTCTGTTGAAATGAAAAAGAGAGTGTCTCAGTCCTCTGTATATATGCTGGCCTTGGCATTCTTGAAGGCTCAAAAGCCTGATCTCATCCACTTCCTAATTCATTCAAGAGAACAGTATACCACATCACTTTGCTATTGAGAGCCCTAGTTTTTGTGTGACCTTCTAAGTAGTACTGAAACAACACCCAGCTAGACCTTGGATTTTCAAGTATGTTGAATAAACACATATTTTCACCCCTAAAGGGTGTTAGATAATGGCCAATTAAACTGTCACTGAAGCACTGTGGATGGGTGGATTAGATGCATGAAATTGGTGTTCATCCTGTTCAGGTTAGGGTTGCAATTCCCCATGTAATAACAGGTATGCAGTTTGGAGGTACTCCTTGTTCCAGCAGTGATACTTGAGGCCTACATGGCCTCTATTACCCAAAGTGCTTTGGCTTTCTGCTAATTTTGACTGTTTCTGTAGAGGGATAGCCTTCCGTGGTGATCTAATATGTAGTACGGTAATCTACTGGCTTGATTACCATAATGGATAATACACAAGGCTGCCCTTAAAGATGCCTTGGAAGCTTTAGTTAGTGTAGAACTTGCCTGATTGAATTTTGGTAAGTATGGTCAGAGTTGTTCATATTGCACTTATTTTGAAAGAACTACATTGGCTGTCTGCTTGCTTCAGAGCCTAATTTAAGATGCTTTCACACCCTAAATGGCTTGGGACCCACATATCCCAAAGAACTTCTCTTCCCATAAGAGCCTGCTTTTTGTATCTGAAGTTCTTCTATGGAGGCCCTGCTCCAAGTACCCAGTTTAGTAGAGATTCACTATGCTTGTTCAAAGGAGAGTGCACACTGACTTTATAATGCTGTCATACTTGGGAGTAGGCCCATTGAAATTAATGGACATGACTAACTTGGTCAGTTAATATTTGAATAATATTTGTATACAACCCTTAAAATTATACAGTATTTGTGTTTTGTGAATTTTACTCACACCTCCCTGGAATGTTTTCATGTGGGGCAACTGAGAAATCTTAAACAAACAAACAAACAAACACTACACTACACTACACTACACTACACTACACTACACTACACTACACTACAGAGATGTTAGCTAACAGCCTAGTTACAAATCTTACTTTGTTGTTGTTGTTCAGTCGTTCAGTCGTGTCCGACTCTTCGTGACCCCATGGACCAAAGCACGCCAGGCACGCCTATCCTTCACTGCCTCCCGCAGTTTGGCCAAACTCATGTTAGTAGCTTCGAGAACACTGTCCAACCATCTCATCCTCTGTCGTCCCCTTCTCCTTGTGCCCTCCATCTTTCCCAACATCAGGGTCTTTTCTAGGGAGTCTTCTCTTCTCATGAGGTGGCCAAAGTACTGGAGCCTCAACTTCAGGATCTGTCCTTCTAGTGAGCACTCAGGGCTGATTTCATTGAGAATGGATAGGTTTGATCTTCTTGCAGTCCATGGGACTCTCAAGAGTCTCCTCCAGCACCATAATTCAAAAGCATCAATTCTTCGGCGATCAGCCTTCTTTATGGTCCAGCTCTCACTTCCGTACATTACTACTGGGAAAACCATAGCTTTAACTATAAAGCTACAAATCTTACTAATCCAGTAAAAAAAAAAGGTGAAGACAAAGTACCGGTATGTTAATTTCAGAGCCAGTGTAGCCTTGGAAGCTAAAGAGCTGCACTGCCATTTCAGGACTGCTGCTTTGTTATTTTGTGCAGTTGTTCCCGTTTAAATTTATACCAGTGAGTACTTTAGCTATCCATTGTGGTGTGTTTGAGCTTGAATCCACCTGGACAACTAGCCTCTCCTGAATAAACTCTTCTCACTCCAGGATAGCAGTGTCACCTGTATCACCATATAGGGTAGTAAGGAGAATTTAACCAAAGGTCATCTGTCAGTGCGTGGTGAAGTTCTAGTAGGATGTGAAGAAAACTTAGCGTCTGTAGTTACTCATGCCTGGAAACTGCCCTGACAAAGGCTACTCTCAATGTCTTATAATTTTGCAAAGGTAGGGCGAGTTCTAAGGTTTAGTAAACAAAAACGTGTAGCAGCTTTGAGTTTGTTCTGAGAGGACACAGGTTTTTCTTTAAAGGTAAAAGGACCCCTGACCATTAGGTCCCGTCGTGGACGACTCTGGGGTTGCGGCACTCATCTTGCTTTATTGGCCGAGGGAGCCGGCGTACGGCTTCCGGGTCATGTGGCCAGCATGACTAAGCCGCTTCTGGTGAACCAGAGCAGCGCACAGAAACGCCATTTGCCTTCCCGCCGGAGCGGTACCTATTTAACTACTTGCACTTTGACGTTCTTTCGAACTGCTAAGTTGGCAGGAGCAGGGACCGAGCAACGGGAGCTCACCCCATCACAGGGATTTGAAGGCAAGCCCTAAGCTCTGTGGTTTAACCGACAGCGCCACCCGCGTCCCTAGGTTTTTCTTTACTACCAGGTAGAGTACTGAAATCTCAACTTCACTGCGTAATTTAGTCAGGCTGCCTTAATGTAAAAATGTTCCACTACCTATGGTCTAAACTGCATTGCTATATGAATAACAAATGCTGGTAGTTTAGCATATGAAAGGGAAGTCCATAAAGGAAGAACATTCCAACTAAGCTGCTGACAACAGTCTCCTCATGTAGCTTCTGAGAGGAGGAGGCACAGTAGCTTTGAAATCTGAAAATGCACATTAACCACACACAGACCTTCCGGAAGCATGTTGGAAAACCACCCTCTCTTGGTACTTAAGTTCTTAGGGCATTGCCTTTTCATTTTTGTTGGGAAGCCCTGTGTCAGCAATAAAGGCCACTGTTGTGGGTGCGCCTATTTTTAATAAATGCATATTCTTAAACAGTTGGCAGACAACCTGCGGATTTAAAAGAGCATTAGCACATAAAGTAGCAGTGACAACAACTCCTTGCGGGCATATTCATCCAGCAAAGCTGACTTTACTTTTTTAAATAAAGCCCATGGGTCGTTTATACTGCTGCATGTTTATTTTGAATTCATGAACTAGTATTTATATGCAAGCAAACCTGACTCATTTTTGTATGTTTGTTCTTTCTGTTCATAGGCTGCCTTCCAGGAGAATGTTGGTAGACAGGTATGGTAACTTCTTCTCTCTTTTTTTAACCCTCTTCATTTAATTTCTTGTAAATCTACTGTAGCGTAAAATTAAGTGTAGACATTTTGTCACTTGTGGAAATGAAGGGAGAGTTTGGTGAATTTGGACAAATGACTTCAAAATGATCTTGGTAATGCTTCATGTGTACCTATTAAAAACCTAATTACGACATTTGAGTGTGTTCTGAGGGAGAGCCTCTAGCTTTTAAAAAGGCGGCATACCAAAAACCACCGTTCTGAAAATCAAATACAATGCAAAAGCTGTTAGGAAGTATTTCTGTTGAGCAATAGGAACAGCTTCTGCCCCTGTTTCCCTACTTAATTTAACCTGATGCAGCAGTGGTAGTTGGCTAGCTGTATAAATGCAATGGAGAATGAGGGTGGAGCACAACTTTGTTGGAAAGGAAAAGTACTTCTAATTCCCAACGGTGCCCACTTCCCGGATTTTTATACAGTTTTGCACATTTCTAGACCAGAATGTAAATACCGTAATTTATACTCAGATTCTTCCTGATGTTTAGCTGGAATGTCCTTTCTTGTAACTTGAAGCCATTGGTTCAAGTCCTACCCTCCAGAACAGGAAGAAAACAAACTTGCTCCATCCTCCATGTGGCACTGTGGCAGCCTTTTAAAGATTTGAAGATGGTTTGTTCATCATATCTAGTACTGCTGGTTATGTGTTCTAGCATTTGTGAATTTAGTGGCTAGTTAATCATAAAGTTTTAAGAGGAAACATTGATCATTATCCTATTCTACATGGTCTGTGAGATGCCCTTATTCTTAGCCCGAAAACTCTATGCTGCAATACTTTTGGATTTTTAAAAATAGCTCTATACTATTCTTTTCGGGGTTTGGTTGTCAGCACTCTGCACAGTATTCCCTTTATCTTTGCACCATATATATTTATACGGGCATTATAATGTTGACAGTTTGATTTTCTGTTCCTTTCTGAATGGAATTCATCTTTTTCACAGCTGTCACACCCTGGGGCAGTGTTCTTGTTGAGTTATCTACCATAATCCCAATATGCTTTTATTGGTCAGTTATCCATAGTTCAGACTCCATAAGGCATGTGTGATTTTCTTTTCGGTCATAATGTGATTTAGTATTTCTTCATGCTTGGAGTGGCCAATCTTTGCTGCCTTAAGAGTTTTGCCAGCTTTTTCATTTACGGTAATATCAACTCTTGACTCCCACTGCATCTGAAACTTAAAACACTCCCTTGAATGTGTCTGCACCCTGGGGTGGCTTTTGCCACACCCTTCATTGACTGCTTCTTACTGAGGTGGCAAAACAGCCTGGTGAACGTGCCAGTGCTGGTTATGGTGCTGCATTGTGAGAAAGGGTGCAGTTTGGCTAAGTTCTTCATTTTTACCAATATAGCCTTTTGATGATTTTTCTTTTCCATCAGAGTGACATTCATAGATTCCTTTTTGTTTGGTTACACTTGAATGTGTGCAGTCCGCTCCAAATAGCCTTTGGCAAATACAGTGGTACTTTGGGTTACAAACGCTTCCGGTTACAAACTCCGCTAACCCGGAAGTAGTACCTCGGGTTGAGAACTTTGCACCAGGATGAGAACGGAAATTGCGTGCCGACGGCGCTGCATCAGCGGAAGGCCCCATTAGTGAAAGCGCGCCTCAGGTTAAGAACGGTTTCAGGTTAAGGATGGACCTCCAGAACAATTTAAGTCCGTAACCCAAGGTACCACTGTATATGCAGCAGTTTACGCTGATAGCACTGCTGGTAGAATCTTGTACCTTCTCATTTTACTCAAATGCTGATAACTTAGCATTTATATAGGAGTTTACATTTTCCTGGAATCTCTAATTATAAATTATTACTAACGAATAATACCTCATCTCTACAAAACATAGCTAATAACTGGAAGGAGAATGCAGCTTTTCAAACAGAGGAGTTTTGATATAGACCAGGCCGGTGAAATTAGGCCCATCCGTTTGGCTAATGTGGTAGTTTGTGGGAGGTCATGCCCACCTGACATCATTTGATGTCAGGTGGGCATGACCTACCAGAAACTACCTGACATCATTTGATGTCAGGTGCAGGACAGGTAAAGCCATGGCTCCTTAGTGCTTTCTTTTGCAGCAGGGTTTATATTTAGCACTAAATGCAAATCCCTCTGTTTTCTGATGGTCTTGGATCTTATCTGTCAAACATGACTTGCAGAGGAATGACTACCGTATTTTTTGGTCCATAAGACACTCCGGACCATAAGACGCACCTATTTTTAAAGGGGGAAAACCAGGGGAAAAATATTTTTTCTGGTTTTCCTCCTCTAAAATGCTGGGAGGGGGAGTGAAGGAGGCAGCAGTGGTGGAGGGACTGGGAGAGGAACATGCTACAGGTCTCCCCTGTCTCCCCCACCCTGCTGACACTGGCGAAAGTGGGGCAGAGAAAGGGGAAGCCCAGTAGCAATGCTGTAGGGCTTCCTGTCCCCCCCCCCACTTTCGCTGGTGTCGAGGGAAGTTTAAAGATTTAAAGACAGCTGGGGACGCGGGGTGAACGCTCACCCCTTCTCTCTGGCTCCCTTTAAAAAAAGCGGGGATGAGCTGCTCCGAAGGGGTGCTCATCGCCGCTTGCTTTGAAGGGAGCTGGGGACAAGGGGTGAACGCATACCCCTTCTCTCTGGCTCCCTTTAAAAAAAGCGGGATGAGCACAGGGCATGGGGTGGTGGAGAAAGCAGCAGCATCCCCACTGCTTTCTCCACCAACCTACGCCCCGCGGTCGATCCCAAAAGCCTGCTTTTGGGATTGGCGGCAGGGCGCAGGATGGAGAAAGCACTAGGGGTGCTGCTTTCTCCACCCTGTGCGCTACCGCCAATCCAAAAAGCCTGCTTTTGGGATTGGCATGGGGGGGCGTGGGGTGGTGGAGAAAGCAGCAGCATCCCCGCTGCTTTCTCCACCACCCTGCGCCCTGCCGCCGATCCCAAAAGCCTGCTTTTGGGATTGGCGGGCAGCGCGGAGGATCCAGCAACATCTCCGCTGCCGCCCCCCACCTCCTGCCGAACTCGGCGGGGGGTGGGGGGAGGCAGCGGGGAACGAAGTGGATGTTGCTAGATCCTCCCGGAGCCTCCGTTTGCAGAAACAAGCATGTTTCTGTGAACAGAGGTGTGGGGAGGATCCAGCAACACCTCTGCTGCCGCCTCCCGCCAAACGTGGCTGGGGTGGGGGAGGCAGTGGGAGTGAAGTCTTCGCTCCATAAGACGCACCAACATTTTAGGAAGGAAAAGGTGCATCTTATGGAGTGAAAAATACGGTACTTTTTTATCTGACCTGCTGGCTCTCACTTCTGATATCAACTTCGGTGTGTTACAAAAAGAACTGTGACAAAGGTGTAGAATGTTCAAATTGCTCTATGTGTTGTCACTCCAGAGATTATAGTAATGACAAAAGTACTCACCATTTAGAACTGGATAGAGTAAACACCCTGCTCTGACTTCATCCTGTTTCAAGTTGCCAGTTTTCTTGGGTCTCAAACTTGCAGCTTTACCTTAGCTGGTCTTACTGAAATTTATTGGTGGCACATGTCCCATGTCCCAATGCAAATACTGTAATTTAACTATGGAAATGGTGATTACTAATTAACAAAGTGATGCTGCCTCAAAACAAAACACTTGATTATCCATTGTTCCTTTTGTTCCTTTTTCAGAATGTGCTTTACATCCATTGAGAAAAGCTTCCCTCTCTCTCTTTTGAGATGCTTCTCTTTTGTGGACATGTTACAGAGTAACTATTGCATACCTGACTGTGTGGATGCCATGTATTGTATTGTAGCTATGATAGTGAAGCCTGGAAGTAAAGGAATGAGAGGGATGTCTTGCCAAATTAGCTGACCTTCCTTTACTACTACTTTTTGCAGAAGCCATTAAGCCTCTGTCCTTTGTTTGATAAGGGGAGGCATTCTGTACACAGTGTTTGTATTGCAGTTCAAAATCAGAGGTACTATCTCCAGTGATTCAGAAGAGCAGCATGCAGGCAGTTGTCAGTGTTGCTAGGACACGGAAGTGAGCATTGATTTATTGTTGGTAGAACTAGGATTAAAAACTAGTGGAAGAGGATTTGAGACAAGCAGCAATTCCAGTTACAATACAGGAATCATTGGGGAGCAAAGATGAAGAGACAGAAAGAGACGGAGTAATAAAATTGCGGCAAGTGGGGTGAGAGAGGCGGGAGAAGATAAATGAGAGAGAAAGAGAGAGGGGTAGCACACCAAAAGAGAGTTGCGCTTACATGGAGAGGGAGAGCAGAACATGGCAAGAGAGAGAGATGGTTTTACTACTTACTGCTAAGGAATAATCTGCTGGATGAATAAAAATTTAATCCAGATAAGATGGAGATGCTTTGTGTATGTCAGTGTGCAGTTTCTCCTGATGTTGAGATTTTGCTTGTTCTTGATGGATATCTCTTTCCTTTTTGGGGTTTCTTTGGGTTTTTTTCTGGGTCTGGTTTTTCTGTTGGATTCTCAAGAACAGTGGTTGCAGTCAAGGAGGGAACTTTGCTCAGTTTAGGCAGATATACCAACTGCTCCCATTTCTGAAGAAGAGTCATGCCTAGTCACAATGCCTTAGTTATTACTTTAATGTGCTTTTTGTGGGGTTGCCTTTGAAAGTGTAAGTTGGTCCAGAATTCAAGCCTGGATGCTTGTGGGAATGTGGCTTTCTGATGGCGAGGCCCTTTGCTGCATTCCAATATGAGTGTGTGTTAGATTAATCAGCATGTGTAAAAGGTCATTTCTATAGCCACATCCCAGTGTTGGAACACTCTCCTACAGATAATTTTTGTGCAGGTGGGCTTTTTATAATTTTGGGTATTTTAAACTGATCCTGTTTCTGGGCTTGGGTTTTTATTTGATTACTTAATTGTTAGTTATTTATTTGTTCTTTCACTGTTGTTAGTTGCCTTGAGAAAGTGGGGAGATAAATTATTCTAAATCAAAAGGAAGGAAACTTGGGAACTGGTTGGGAGTGGTGAAAGGTTTGCCTCAAGCCTTGAGTTTATAAGGAGCAGCTCATTTCACATGCCATAAAATCAGTCCAGAGGACCTGTGTGTTGGGTTGCTTTTCTTGCTGTAAGAGAAGATTTGCTACTGTGTCACAAAAATTGACAGCAAGAAGGAAGTCTATACTAGTGAACCACCTTTCCCCCCAGGGTGGAGTACCAAATTACTCCTTGCAGCCTAAGAAAATGGCTGCTAATTATGATAGGTATGTCTGATCCATTTTTTCCTAATCAGTTTTGTAATGTGAATCAGCCAGACAACTTTCCCCGTGACTACAAGGGAGATTTAAGACTTATTTTCCATTGGAAAACATAATGTTGTTGCTGAGTTTTGCAAGTGTTAGATTTGTGTGTAGCAGTGTTAGATTTGTGTGTAGTCCTTCTGTTTTCTTGATTACAGTTGCTTGCAAGGCTGAGATAATTTTTTCTGGGTAGGGCGTTCCACAATGAAAGATGACATTTCAGGTAGCATGACATTTTCTCCAAAAGGACAGCTCATCAATCAATCAATCAATCAATCAATCAACTATACTTTTTGCTGTGAAATTGCAGTCTCTTCCTGGCTCTTAGCGAGGAACTTGCCAAGCAATCAGGGAATTTTGCCTTGCTCATACTGTTGTGAGTTACCTATTTAAAGTGACTGCAACAGCTACTTAAATGGGGCAATCAGCAGTGCTATGCTGAACACCTCCTCCTCTTCCTTGACAAGGAGGGAGTGGATCATGTTGCACGTAGTGTTGTGAATGACCTCATTTTTGAGTATGTTTGCTGCCCCTTTAAAGATGACATTTTTGTCCCATTCTCTATTCTCCTGACAGATTGCAGAAGTTGGAAACCCTTTTTTCATGAGATAGTTTCATATGTCTCCTTTTTTATGCCTCAACTCTACTTTATTGTGCTTTCCTTTAGAGAAGTTATTTTTAAAAGCCGGTCTTTCTACCACATTTCTAACAAATTGAATAGTTTGTTTTAGATTGTAAGCTCTCTCTAAATTCTAAACCTGGTGGCAAGTAGAACCTATGCTTTCTTTTAGCAAACCACGACAGAGTGTTGGGAAAGCAATAAAACCTATATTATGCAAATTTTCTGTATTCACATTTCTTTTTTTATGAGCAAGACTTACTATGGACATATTTTTGTCTTTCTGGCATCTCAGCATGGGAAGTCTCTAGTGCATGCACTTCAATTATATGGTTGAAACAGTTACATTTTAGACCATTTTACACTTTTATAGCTTTCTGGTGAAAGCATGTAAGCAAAGTTATTTACAAAAATAATTATGAAAAGGTCTAAAATTGATCCATCCTTAGCAACTATGGTTTCACTTTTGTTGCATTTTGGTGATTAGTTTCTAGTTCTAGTTTACTTTGTCTTGAGTTAATGTGTTGTCTCCTCTTGTAGGGAAATTTTCATTCTGTAATATGATACTGAAGCAAAACAAGGTCAACTAATAATTACTAGGAATTAATAATAATTAGGAATGACTCAAGTGAATTTTCAAGCAGCAAAAGGTGTGCTGGAGACTTGGGCTGTGGTTCTATACCCATGTGACATTAAGTCCCATTCCCAGTTCATTGGACCTTCTCAGTAGACATGAGTTTTTCTGGGCAGATTGAATACTGAACTATTAATCCTGAGAACCTACTTTTCTGTACTCTGGATATAAGCCCTCATAGAAAATGAATGACTGGAAGGAATTAAAGTCTAGTGCTAGGACATTCTTTCCCCTCTGTGGCTCTAGCTGTATTTTGCTGGAGGACGAGCTGCTGTTGGTCTGATAGATTTGTCCCAAATACTGACACTTTTACTGAAAGACATGAGCGTGTGATGTATGTAACTTAAAAAATGTTGATCTGGGTTAGCCCTTGGACTTGGGAAGGACTTGGGAAGGAGCAATAGAAACAAGAGTAAAATAAAGGTGATAGGTCCCAGGAAGCTATATAATGATGTTACAGTGTTCAAGGATGTGGGGGAAATTGCAGCAGTAAAGGTTGGAAAGCTGATGAGTGAGGGAGTGAGAAAGTTAAACCTTTGTTTAAGTAAGCCCTGTGGTCACCATGGTAGAGGCATAGGAAGCAATAAATTGACATGAGCACCTTTTGTGATTGAAATGGCCACATCCGAATGGATTACAAGTGTAAGAAGAGTTTTGCTTGAGCATTGGAAATGTATCCTGAATCTGCTAACCCTATTGCTGGCTGATAACTACTTCAGGATCAATCCTGGGTTAAGCATCCCCAGTTGACACACACCAAATAGGAGTGACCCCTCCAGAATGCCAGTTGGGGTGTTCTGTGGCCTGTTAGCTCCCATATGGGCAGAATCCTTCCCCTTAGGAACAGTTTACCAGGGTACCCTGATACTTTCATTCAGAGGAGGGGATAAGGCTCTTTTCCACACCCCAATTAGACTAAGAATCCAACCCAGTGCTTTTTTTGCCAACAAGTTGTGACAATTGGTCTACAGGAAAATTCCTCCCTGGCCCTGACTACAACAACCAATTCAGTCCACTGCAAAGGCATAAGTGTATACACCATGCTTACCTTCAGGCGGGACCAAATATATACAGGTTGGGAGGGTGAATGGAAGGCATGACAGCTGTCTTTTAAGTTTTGGAGGCAGACCTGAGTGAAGACAGGCTTACTCAGGTCTGTCTCCAAATTGCCGCCCCACACAGTCTGGCCTCTAATTGGCCATTTAAAATTCTGAAGATCTCATCACTCCCCATGGCTAACTGATAACGCCTCCCAGCCAACCACGTGGAAGGTTTTGCCTCTCCCCATGGAAGTTTTAAAGGTTTTATCAATGAAGGTCGGTACAGGGTGCCAACATGGGTCTCTACATATTACCAGTGGATGAGGCTTGGCAGAGATCTACAGTGCATGGCTAAGCTGAAGTTAAGACATTGATCCAACACATGACACACTCCTTGTGCTCACCTCAAGAGCGAAGTAGGCACAGCTATTTGCCATCCTGAGCTTGGGCAAGCAATTTTGTTCTGCTACATAGCGTTTGAGGCTATAGTGTTTGTTTGAGCAGGTGCTGTTGCCTCTGCATCTTTGGAGATGGCGGCTAAGTCAATGGAGATGGCTCACTCCAGCTGCCTCACCAGAAGGAGAGGCTTTTTTCATAACAGCAGAAGGCACCAGAGTCACATGAACAGACAGTGACATTATGGTTGGGATAGTTGGTATCACAGGGGTGGGCCACTCTCCTAACACTAAGGGTGCTGATGGGGGGCTGTAATGGGAAGGGGGTTGAGAAAATTCCTAGTGAAGGCAGCCCTGTATCGGGAGATTTTTAATGTCTGATGTGTTGCAATTTTTAATATATGCTGTAAGCCGCCCAGAGTGGGGAAACCCGGTTACCACCTTGCTCCGTAACCGCTGGACCAAACAGCATCAAATTAGGACACAGCGTTCCATGACCATCATAGAAGAATCTGGCAAAATTAAATTTCAAAAAAAACCACACCTGTCTTACCTAAAATACAGAATAAACGCAAAAAATGGGTGCCCCTATTACACGTCACCAGCGAAAGCACTGAAGACTCCAACAGCATCCAATAGAAAGGCAGATCGCCCGCCAGCGTCACTGAACCTGTGTGGACCAACAATGCTCCGTCTGCCTTGCCGCCTCAAACACCTCCCCCCGCGCCTCCATTTTGCCGCTTTACCGTTTGCCGCTTGCTGCTTCAAACAACGGCAAGAGAAGCAAAAACAAAGAATCGGCAGTTTAGGACCCAGCAAAAGTCGTCCCCGAACGCAGAAGAAGGAAAAGAAAAGAAAACAGCAGTTAGAAGGAAAAATAACAAAACAAAACGGCAGTTTAAGAGCAGGCAGAAGTTGCTCCTGCCTCTGTCCCTGGCTCCACCCACGGCTGCAGAAGCACAGAAAGAGAAACCTAGATGCAGGGAAGGGGGAGAAAATGGGGGGGGGGGAAATGAGGGAAGGGGGGGAATTTGGGGCAGAGCGGAGAGAATGACAAGAGAAATGGGGAAAAATACGGGAAATATACTGGTGAAATGGTGAGAGATTGACGGGAAATGGGGGCAATTGGAGGGGACATTGACAGGAAATTGGGGGGAAGTGGACTGGGGAAATGAGGAAAAACAGGTGGGATTCACAGGAGAAATGAGGGTAAATTGAGGTGAAATTGGAGAAAGATTTATGGAAAATGCAGGAAATGATGGGGAAAGAAGAAAGAAACAAGGCAACTGCAAGGGAAGGGAGAGACAATAAAGTGAGTGGGGGTAGAAGGAGAAAAGGAGGGAGAACTAAACTAAATGGACAGGCCCCCAAAGTCCATCCAATCCAACCCCCTTCCAAGACAGAAATCTGCACGGTCAGCTGCACATTCCCTGCATCTAAGTGGGTCAGACTAGATGCACACTGATGTCCCTTTCCAAATCAACGTACAACTACTGCGTTTCTACAGCTACATATGGCCATCAACAGCCAACAACCGATCACAAAACAACCCCAACGCAAGTGCCTACGCTTCTGCTGCCTACGTCGGCGCCTCCATTTTGCTCCACTTCAAAAAATCATCCACAGCAACGCGTGGCAGGGTCCGCTAGTAGTAGTAGTAGTAGTAGTAATAATAATAATAATAATAATAATTAATAATAATTAATGTGTTTGGCCTTTTGGATCCCAGCCTTTGTTCTAGATCTCAGTGGGAGGTACTGAAAGCTCAACCAAATCCTGTCTGTGCAGTCACACCATTTTATCTGTGTATTTCCTGGTTTGGATTCCATTGTTTTTTGTGATGCTAATATGGGACAAATCCTTTGGGAATTATTCTTGTGTCTAAGTGAAATGTTCCCCACTATTACTACTGTGCTTAAGCTGTGCTTGACAATGCCTATCACGACCTGTGAAGCAGAAAGGAATCTTTCAAAGCTATCCTTTATAAAGAACAAATTTTGGTCTATCATGACTGAAGAGTGCTTCCATTCTTTATGTGTATTGTCTCTAGAAAATGACATTGCATGGAAGCTCTCATATGACAAAACTGTAAGTGAATATATTGCTAGAAAAAAATATTTTGTAAAATGTGCTTCATGTATTATGTATTCTCATAGGTGTCTAAAATAAAATATATTGACACAGTTCTATTCTATTTCATCATTCTATGTATATAACATTTCCTTAATTTTAACTCGCCCCCATAACTCAAAAACTGAAAGGCGTAGAAAATTCTTATTCACACTAGTGGCACTGACATGTGAGATAATCCAGTACAGCAATTTTAATCAAAATCTGAAATGTTGTAGCAGCAGCAGCAGCAGCAGCAGCAGCAGCAGCAGCAGCAGCAGTAGTAGTAGTTATTATTATTATTTTAATGTGGTGATCTGTTGTGGAACAATCCCATTGAAGAAGATAACAGTTGTTACTCAGACTTTGTTGCTGGTTGCAAAGGGAGTCCCGTAACAGTTCAAGCTTCAGGGCCCCAAAAATGTAAGGGTGTGTGTGTGTAATTATGTGTTGTGTTTAAAATTTTGAAAAACAAACAATTGTAAAAAGGAATAAATAAAATGATACTGTAATAGTGGCAACAACCTTTCAACTCATTTATATGATTTTTTATGATTTATATGTGATCTTCTCTCCTAACTTTGATAGGGTACTTTCCCACATGGGATTGACATTTTGACTGCAGCTGATTATTTTGCGGTTGGAAGCAGAGCGAATTGTTTCCTCAATATAAGGTAAGAGTCTGTAAATGTAAGCACCTCCTCTGCCTTAGATTTATGGATTATTTTGTGGGTGACACAAGGATAATTTTGGATTTAAAAAAAGTCTTGTTCTACTTATGGTTGCATGGGAAATTGGAGAACAATGTGAACAATATGTTTCTGCAATGTTCTATGTGAGAAGACTGAGTGAAATTGGAAGTGCTTATGTTCTTCGCTATTTGTAAAATAATTTTAAGTAGAAGTCCATATATATCCCTCTGATTTTTATGTTTAACCCACTGTGTTTAGTATGCGTATCTGTTCTAAACCAAATGTTTCCTGTGCATCAGCTTTAAAGAATATTCTTAAGGCCAGCAGAACCATATTAATCAATGTACTTACTGAATACAAGTCAAGTAATGGTGAACTGAAGGGAGGCTGGCAATTTGAAGAAAGTAGCTTGTTTAGGTATCTGCAGTGTGAGCATACTTTGTTTTTGTTACTCAGTTTCTAAATTACCTTTTTTATTGTCCCTTTCATCCTTAAGCTGTTCAGCCCACAGTCTTCCATGGCACTCCACCCTCCCTTTAGTCTTTGCTTTTTTTGTTACACACCTTCCTCCTACACACAGCCAATTTCCCAACTCTTTTCTATAGCAAAACAAAAACAAGGAAATGTGATGGGTCCGGAAGGCAGTTCTTTCCCGTTTTTCTTATATACTTTCGAGTTACCGGATGAACAGGTCATAATTGGAGTATTGACTAGGTTTGAACTAAAGTACAAATGTCCCATTCCATGGAGAAAACTGATCAGGGCCTTGATTGTGAATTATTTTTTCCATGACTCATAAACAATCAGTAATTTTAGAGGGTTTGGCCTACTGTAAGGTATGCTATCCCATCTCTTGCATCTGTGAACTGTGTATGTTTAAACTACACAGATTCTTGTTGCACAAGCATGGGCTTGCTATACGTCAGGAAAATTCCTGACATGTCCTGGTTTTCAGGTGTAAAAATGGCGTCGGGGGGAATTTTGCCTAATCAGCAAAATGTCAGAGAAACCCTGGGTGTCTGGCAATGTAATGGAAAAAGCAGCAGAAACAGCTCCAAAAGCTTAAAATCACTTTTGTGTGTGTGTGTGTGTGTGTGTGTGTGTGTGTTCACAATTTGTTCCCCAAGAAAGCTCAACAACCTTGTGGGTGTCAGGAATTTTACTTTTTGAAAATGGCAACCCTACACAAGTAGCCCTGCCATGATAAGTTGGTTGATACAGGCTTATTTACAGTATGTTTCAGGGATACTAGGATAGATTGTTCTGCTTTAGCACAAAACGTTAGACTGGGAATCCTTCAGACCTTAAAATATCCACGATTTTTCGTTTACTCTTTCCATATACAGGTAGTGCTGTTTAATTAATGGAATGATTCAGTTCTGTCCATAGAGATTTATCTTGCTAATTTAAACTTTTCAAAAATCTAAGTTGGTTAGCATTTTTACATACATTCTTGGAGGAGAGTAGAAGGTTCTATTTTCTTTCACTTTCTTTTTTTGATGGTTAGTTCTTAATAATGTACACTGTGACAAATGAAATAGCCTTATTTTACTAAGCAGTAGAAATAAAATAGCAAAAAATACCAGGTTCTCTGTTATGTGCCCCAGATAAGCCAGAGAAATGACTAATTCCCCCCCCCCATTAAACATCTCCCCCCACACACAATGGCCATGCTGCTAATACTTTCTGTACAAAAATGTATTCACACTTCATTTTAGCCAGCCCCTTTGCTTATATGCCTTTTTAATATAAAGTTTACATGACTTAAATAAGGTCTCATTTAATTTCATCATTGGCTTTCATAATGCTGTGTTGGTTAAAAGCAGAATATTAGTATATGTTTGGAATGAGATGGCAAACATAAATGAAAAGCTTATATGTGTCAAGCTTGACTTCACATATACCGGTATGTCTTATTAAATTCCTTCCTTAACTTGTGCCACAACAGGTAAGCCTTGGACAGCTTGGGGTTATTGGGTTCTTTTTGAAATTGACTTTGAAATAACTTTTGGAGCAAATTTCTGTTTGTAATTTTTGTGTTTTCCTCCGTCCTTTCAGTGTATATATTGCTGGGTTTCCTGAGTATACACAGTCAATGATTGATCACCTAGTTAACATGAAGATCAACCACTGGGATCCGTAAGTTTAATTATGTTATTATGAGGGTATTTGGTATATTGATCAGAAAGGTATAGCTGATTTCTAAATTAGATTCATAGTGAGACTGCTTTTATTGTTTTAATTTGTTGTTATAATTTGCTGACATTTGTTGACTTTCAGCTATATCTGATAAAAATCAGGTGTACTAGTAAAAAATGTACAGTGGTACCTCAGGTTAAATATGCTTCAGGTTACATATGCTTCAGGTTACATACTCCACTAACCCAGAAATAGCGCTTCAGGTTAAGAACTTTGCTTCAGGATAAGAACAGAAATTGCGCAGCGGCGGCAGCGGGAGGCCCCATTAGCTAAAGTGGTACCTCAGGTTAAGAACAGTTTTAGGTTAAGAACGGAGCTCCAGAACGAATTAAGTTCTTAACCCAAGGTACCACTGTATCTTAATTATTAAAACTGGAATAAGTACAAGTACTTAAATGTGTTGTTTTGACCCTAAGAAATGACATAAACCTGTGGTTCAGATGCAGCGAGGAACCATTTTTACCTGCCCTGTCAACAAGCAATTGTGAGCCTTTAGCTCACACATCTTCCTTTCCTTTCTTCTCCTCTTCTTCTGCTCCTGTGAGGAGCCACAGTTTGTGAACCTGAATTGTTTTCTATCATTTAAGACAGAGGTTTTCAACCATTTAGAGTCCATGGCTCGCTTGACCAACTACCTTCCTTCTACGGCACCCCTGTGGGGCTCAGGATCCCAGCCTCGCATCCTTTTTCAAACACCCTCCCTTGTGGAGTGTTCCCTCAGCCTCCTCCCCTCTCCTTGGGAGTCCTCCGGGCAGCTGCTGCTGCCACCCCTGGTGTCTGAGCTGCCCCCCCTCCCCAAAGAGAGGTGCCTTCTCATGCCACCCCACAGGGGCCTGGGCAGAGAATGACCCCAGCCTTAGTGGCCCAATGGAGACTGGCTAGAGGTGAATATGAGGCTAGCAGCTTATCTTGAGGGGCAGCAGCAGGGCTGCTGTAACAAACAGCTGTGCAAGCCTTTGGGAGGCAGAGACGCAAGAAGCCATCAGTGGAGGGAGGGAAGGAAAGAAGGAGAGAGGCCAGTGTTGCCTATGGCACCCCTGATCATCATTCAAGGCACCCCAGGGTGCTGTGGCACACTGGTTGAAAACCACCGGTTTAAGCAAATCACAGTTCCCTAAATTCAGATATCACAGGGAACTGTGATTCCTTTAAAATCAGGAGCAGAAGGTTCTGCCACTTTCTTTGGCAAGTAAAATAGGATGGGAACATTTGGGCTCAAGGCTCATTCATGTTGTTGGAAGCCATACTATCTCCCGTTCTGGCCTCCTGGGCACCCAGTGGGGTTAGCACTGCCCATTATCTCGAGGCAGAAACTTTGCTGCCTTCTAGGAACTTTTATTGATTATGTTCCTGAAAGCAGCTTCAGTTTTACGTCCTGCCTTTAGCTCGAAGCAGCAGCACTGGAAATGTCATTACTTGTGAACTAGGTGTTTTGAGTTCATATGCCAGCCTTCTAAGCACATCAGCTGCATGCTTCCCACCCCCACCCCATTCTCTCCCTATCTCTCAATCTTTCAGTGTTATTCGGGATCTTTCAACCAAAGCTCTGCATAATATCACACCACGGGCTCCAGAATATATGGCAAACGAAGGTGAGTGAAAACAAGCGTATGATCTAAAGCACCTAGAACATTACTGCAAAAGCCCTTAATCCTATGTGATTAATAGAGAAGCAAACTGAATGTCTCTAGCAACCAAGGTAATTAAGTATCTCTAACACAGAGAGAAATTTATCCTATAATGGGTTAAATGTATATACAGAACTCCTTGTCTTAAGAGTAATGTTAACACACTGCAGGCCTTTTGTGGCATTAGAGTAGAACACATGTGCTTAGCTTGTGAAAAGATTTTGTATTTAGCATATGAAGAAATGTGTTAATTTCTTTGGGAAATTAAACCAGGGAACGGCAAATGCTAGTGATTTACATACTTTTGCATAGTAAAAGGTAAAGGGACCCCCAGAGGCATAGCAAGCCCAAGTGGTACCCGTGCAGATTTTTTTTTGTCACACACCCCCACATCCGCCCACACCCCTTCAAGTTACAGTGAGCATTTTGCGTCCCCCCCACAATGTTTTGTGCCGAAAAGCATTGTGGGGGAATGCAAAATGCTCACTGTGACTTGAAGGGGTGTGGGCAGATGGTGCCCCAGGTCCAGGTGAACTGAGTAAAGCAAGCACAGCTAATGCTTTTGCAATGCTGTGATGAGTCCTAAGCCCAAAGCCACTGGATTTGCTCTGGCTTGTGCTTGAGGCTCTAGGTGGAGGTGCCAAATGTCACCCCCTGAAGATGGCAACTTTGTGCTCCCTGAGAGGGCAGTGCCCTGGTGAAATGTGCCAGGCTGCTGGGTGGAGCCCTGGCTGGGCAGAGCTGTGCTTCTGTGGCTCTTCCCAGCAGGAAGGAAAAAGCAAAGTGTGTGCTGTGTAAGCCAGCTGCTGCACCGAGCAACTTATGAGATGTGGGGTGGGCATGCTGAGAGTCACCCCCCCTCCCCTGGAACCATTAGGTCCAGTCATGTCCGACTCTGGGGTTGCGGCACTCATCTCGCGTTACTGGCCGAGGGAGCCGGCGTACAGCTTCCGGGTCATGTGGCCAGCATGACTAAGCTGCTTCTGGCGAACCAGAGCAGTGCACGGAAATGCCATTTGCCTTCCCACCGGAGCGGTACCTATTTATCTACTTGCACTTTTGACGTGCTTTCGAACTGCTAGGTGGGCAGGAGCTGGGACCGAGCAACAGGAGCTCACCCATCACGGGGATTCGAACCACCGACCTTCTGATCAGCAACCCCTAGGCTCTGTGGTTTAACCCACAGCACCACCCGCGTCCCATTTTTGCACAGTACTCCCTTTCTGTCATTTTATTAGGGATCCAGCATCTAGTCTTCAAACTGGAAGGGGACAATTTCTTGTCTATTTGCCCTTTTAAATTAGTTAATTATTCATGTTCAATCTCTTGCAGTTTTACCAAAACTGCTGCCATTGGCAATTGGCACAGATCTTCATACTCGCCATGGAGCAATTCTGGCCTGTGCTGAGATCACTCACGCCTTGAGTAAACTAGCAGAAGAAAATAAGAGGTAAATAGACAAAATCATTACTTTACTGCATTGTTTTTATACATTTTTTTTGAGACTGTAGTGAAACACAGTCTATAAATTGGGTCAATAAATAAATAAGGCATGGATACAAAGATGAATTCTTGTTGACTACCATTTTCCCCAATGCATTATGGTAGAGTTCATATTGGCATTTAAGGTCTGCATACTAGGGACTACTATGATCAGAAAGAAAACGAGGGTAGTAGAAAATTAAAGAAGAAAAAACAACATCATACTCTTCTTATCTACATCAGTGGTTTTCTTCACTTTGGGTGGCATTTACCAGGGTGCATTAATGTGCCTCGGAAAGATAATGTGAATTAGCTGGAACTTCATTCAGTGAATTAGTAAAGAGATCTAAGAAAACATAAATTCACCTAGGAAGGGAGTTAAAAGCTAGAATTGTTAATATTTTAATGGCTATAAATATATTCAAGAGCTTTGGTTATGAAACAGGTCAATACATGATGATCTCACAGGTCATATGGGAAGAAATGCTTAATGTTGGTTTGGAAGGTTGTGTGACATCTCTCAGGGACACTGGTGGCTTTGGAAGTTTGACTGACCTCTTGGTTTTCAGAGAGAAGAATAAGCACCTATACTTTCCAATTAATGCCTTGCCACTGGCAGATAGGTTTCTAGGACTCCCTCACATGTGACAGAAAGAAGCTCATATAGTATTCCTCTGATGCTTTCTGTGGTGGCTTTTAACTTTGCAGATCCATTACATCATATTTGGATGAAAAAGCCTTGGAAGGACTTAAACAGATTCATGTGGAGGTTGGTACAAATTCTGTCTTATGAAAATAATATATTTTTGCACTCTTTAAATAGCAAAGTTTCTTTTCTTAAAATAGATAATGTAAGAATTATTTGGTGTGTGCGCATTGTTAGATGTCATGCCTACATCCATGCAGCTCACAGAATGTTTGAGGGAGTTTCCCAAAGTGGACCGTAGCCCAACAGCTGTGGCTGATAGGACAGATCAATGGCAGCTGCATGCGTAGGGGGGTAGACTACCTGCAGCCAGCCCTGCAAACTGGTAGGTGGCACATTCTGTTGCTCCTCTCAATCTGCTGCCTGCACCAATGGATTTCCTTGACTCAAAGAAGAAGTGGCTCACCAGTAATGCAGACTGGAGATATATTTTAACTTTTTCCATAAAGTACTGTACAAAAGTCTATATGAGATTTGAAATGAAGTGGATTTTCTTCTTCAAAAACATGCAGAGAATTACCCTACACTTAGAATATTGTATGGTACGTGGGATCTTTTACTGGAGCTTCCTGGGCAGTACCAGTATAACTATTATTATTATTATTATTATTATTAGGAAAATAGATACTATTTTGATAGCCATCAATGATAAAATCTGTATGTATTATCAAATATGGGTGAAACAATACTGAATTATTTCGCAAAAACTTAATCCTTGCAATCTTATAAAAATACTGTGTACAGTTAACATATTTCTATAGTTTTGACTAAATTGGTGTTTCTCAGCCATTTTGAAGTGGGACCCATTGGTAAATTTACGTAACCTTTTGGGATCCACAGAGTCCCATTGTTGTGTGGTCCACTCAGGAACGTATCAGGAACTGGCTGTGGGTTATAACTTGCAATTTGAGATTCACTGAACTAAATAGAACTTCTTCTTGAAAACATTTTTATTCCTTATCTAATACCATTTTTCTCTTACAGCTTTGCCGTCGTCAGTTGTATCGGTAAGAGAATTAATGCCAAGTAGATTGTTTCAGTTGTAAGAATAAAGAAAAAGCCTCATAAAATATGCAGTCCACAAAAAAGCTTGGGTGCCTACTTTGATACTGACTCTGTGCATGGGTGTGCTGTGTTTCCTAAGCGTAAGCATAGCTTGGCTGGCATGTGGCCACAGCAGAACTTGCTGCTTGGAATAGAGAGCATAACTGGAGCAGCCTGTCTTAGAAATTCATTCATGATGCCTATACATAATTACTGCCCAGTGGAAAGTGTGGCAGTGTCTTATAGCAACCTGCATAGGCTGTCTGGCATCTCAAGAGATGTGCAACAGGCAGACAAGGGGTGGCATGTTGAGACCATGACCAGCTCAAGGTATTTTGCCACCCTAGGCAAGGTAAAAAATTATAACCAACACTTCCTTACTCTGTCTTGTACAGTAGACACCATGGCATTGGTCCATGAAGTAGCCAAGAGTTTCCTGTGATAATTTAAAGCCTCCTTCTCTTGATGCTTCATTTTGTAATATTTAAAATTTGGAACATCGGTTAAGTGAACTGAAAATACAGAGCCTAGAGGCAGACTTAATGCTTCAAGATTGGAGATTCTGTTGGGAAAGGATGGAGAGACAGTAAACAACTGATACACTTTCAAGATTTTAGAATTTCTCCCCCTTATATACAGGTCCATTATATATGTCACAGCTGTTTTATCAAGAACAATTCCAAGTTTGGAAAGGGAGAGTAAAGTATATACCAGATGTGTGTTTAGTTGCACCTTTTGAATTGTCTTTCTGTGTAGTACATGTTACATTTTGAAATGTAAGGCTGAACCAGAATTTCTCGGAGCAAAATGACAATATTAAATACGAACCATTGTTTGAGACAGCTTTCTTCATTTAGCACATTGGTTAATCTGCCTTAGTTCATAATATGTTCATATTTATAGAGGTATCACACTGGCTGTTATACTTTCTGTAAATTCTTTTAATGTCAGGGTGAGGCTAGGGTATAATTTGACTTTTTCTCACAAAATGCAAGCTTGCATTTATTGGTTTCATTAGATTCTTAATAGTGCCTTTCTTATCAATTAGACTTCAAACAAGCATCATGTTTCTCTTCAACGTAGTACTTTGCATAATTGAGTTATTCACTTGTGAGCATATTAACATAGTTTCAGGATATCAAAATACCTTTTAAATGGTATATAAAACATTCTGCTTTGGATCATTTTGTAATAGCAAGCCACTTAGCTTTTAATAGGCAAGCACTCTGCTAAACAAGCTGAACTTGTTTTCTGAAGAGCAATCAAGCTGAAGTGTCCTGAAGGTGCTCAGCTGAGACGTGGTTTCTTGGATTTTGAGAAAGTGTCGCCAGCCATCTGTTGAAGGACATATAAAACATTTTTTCCCCATGGTTTTCTTTATCTGTTTCTGGAATGAAGATTTCTTTTACAGAAATAGGAGTGATATGAAACATTTTCTCAGAAGAGAGTAATTTGATTTCTGTTTGTTGTGTAAATGAATATCAGCAACAGCAATGAAGTCACATTATTGAGTGATGAACTATAAAGATCATGTGTAATGCATGGTGTAGAAGCAGTGGATTAAGAAGCACTATACTCTCTCAATGAAAACATTAAGAGCACAAGGCCATACAATGAAATAAATTTATACTGGGTATTAGATAAACCAAAGAATTACTTCACAAAACAAAGCACGTGTGGGATTTATGAGATAAACATCAAAGTCTTGAGACAGATGAGATTTATAGGATAGCTTGCTCTCTTTTGTATCTTCCTCTGCACCACCACATCATGTAAAAGGTTTTACATGAAGCAAGATGAAGTGATGGAAGAGTTAATTTATTTTTGATTTTGAATCTTAACAAGACAGAAAAGAGAATTTTACCTTTCCTTTGTATTTCTCGTAAAGATAGTGATTTGAGATTTTCAGCCAATACGTTTTCCTTTTTCCTTTTTCAGGGGTTTAGGTGGAGAACTAATGAGACCAGCTGGTATGTCACACGACACACACACACATTTTTAATCCAAATGTTTATTATATAGCATTCTGTGGTATTATGCATTTCTCTGGTGTTTTTTTTTTTTTGACTATAAGTAAATGTACTTTAGAAATAAATCTTGCATCTTGAACCTCCCTCATTTTTTCAGCTGCTACATTGGTTCACCAGGCACACTGCCAATCCTTACTTCAATTTGTACCCAAGGTCGAACTTCTTCCTTAAACCATACCTTGTCCGCTCGCTCTACCCTAAAAATATGTCCCCCAATTTATTTTTTTTAAATGCAGTGCAGATAAAACACAAACAGGTTTCATATTGGTAGTGCTCCTTTATGGCATTTTAGCAGCCACCATAAAACTTGTTTTCTTGCTTGTTGGTATAACGGAACGCAGACATCTCCCTCAAAAAAGAATGGTTTTCGGAAGGGTTCTCATGTAGCCTGCACATAGGGGCTCCATTTGAAAAAAACTCTATACAAGCAGAATGTTACACACTAACTTTAAGTCGAGGAATACTTGGATGCACTGTATGCAAAAAACCTAGGGAGCCTTAATTTGGGACTTACCTGTGCCATTTCTGTATGCTTCAGTTGGTAAGGTTGGGAGTAACTTTAGCTACACTAAAGTGTATAGACCTTGTGTTGGAATATTTGTTAAAATACTTTTTGTGCTGATCAGTATGCATATTCACAGTGCAACACATCTACTGTGTAGCAATACCAGTATGCCTGTTATTACATTTGCTTGAGCTCTGATCCTGTGTCTGTATAATATATGTGTACAAGATCCACTGAACTCAGAGGACCATATTTGACACAGGATTGTTCTCTGCTGTTTTCAGAAATTGTATTCTCTTCGTTTTCTTCCAGTCTGTGCTTTAATTGAAAAGTTATCACTTTCAAAAATGCCTTTTAGAGGAGATCCCATAATAGGTAGGTGATGTTTTTGATGTCTTAAATTTATTCTGTCTGTTGAAGATTATAATTGCATTCATATGCACAGTCCTCTTGATTTCACTTGCCAAGAATGCAGCCCACAGAGAAATGCTTATTTCCTATCGTCACAAGATGTTCTTTAGGGCTGTGAATGTCCCTAACATGCCTTTCATGACCCAATATTTTTGCTTGTTGCCTCCTGCTGTCATTGGCATCATGATGCTATGACTGTGTTTGTCATATTCAGTTTAATTCAGAAAAGAATTGGCCAAATTGAGCCCCACTTTGGGCAAAGGATTCCTGAATAGCACAGGGTCGGACTAGATGAACCTCATGGTCCCTTCCAACTCTACAGTTCTATGATTCTGTGAAATGATGCAGCACATGGAGGAAATTGTATAGGGTAATGTCATCTGCAGGAGACTTGGGGCATCGATTCTACCCCACTCAACAGAATGTTCTGTCTACAACAGAATGCTTCTCTCAATCTTAGTTTTAGTGGGAAAGGGAACCCTGGGTGCCAGGAAAAGGCCTTTGTGGACCCCGTGATAGATGATGCACTAATCTCAAAAGCAAATTGAAAACAAAGTTGAAAACATTTAATTTGGGGTCAAAAATCCATAAGGATGCACACTTAAATTTGCAGAGATCAGCAGGAGTTTTTATGAACACACTCTGGAACCTTTGAATTTATTAAAAGTTGTTGTTTTTTAAAAGGTGATGAATATGTTTAATTTTAGGTAACTAGTGTATTATCAAACATGCTTTCTTTCCCTCTAGTTGAATGGCAGTCGCTGATAAATGACAGTTTCAAAAGTCTCCACCTTGTTTCAAGCAATGCAAAGCAACAAATAAAGGTACAGTTTGTTGTATCTGTATTGTTGTTGCTTGTTTTGATAAAAAAGAAAACATTAATATTTTCGTATTATGAAAGTTGCTTCAATGTATTCTTAAATTACCCTGGTTCTGTATGTAACAGAACACGTTATATAGAGATAGCAAGAGCGCTTTGGGCCTGTATTTCCATGTGGTATGAATTAATTGTCTCTGTGAAAGGACAGAACATCATTTTCACCCTAAAGTAATCAGTTTTATATTTATAATGAGGAAATATTTACCACTTAAATGAAATTTGGGACAGCAACTCAACACAAGTTGCACTACTTTTTGAACTCTATATGGAACTGAATAGGCTTGTTATAGAGACTTCATAACAAACCATAGGAAAATATTAATCCAAGCACATTCTTAAATTGAGATATTCTTTAGTCAAATTCTTTGATGACAAGCAAAAAAATTTCATTTGGGTGGGTTGTTGTAAATTTACTGCCTGATCATAAATGACGTGTGCAGAAAGATACAATCTCTGCGTGATACTGTATAGTTTTTTTCTCGTTTAAATAAATAAAATGATACTCCACTCTTTCCCACCTATCTGTGGGAGTGAGGAGAGGCACCATAGCTCATGGCAAAAGCTACAGTGATTTAGGAAGCTGGCAGTAATATAGCCACACCCAAACCTAATGGGCCCTGCCCAGAATGCCATCTCTCCCCATAGGCTATTCTGGTGTGGGATCATTGTGTGAGTATACAATGAAGCTTAAAGCCTAAATAACCTCTGCTGGTTTGACTAGTGTTTGCTTTTAAAGGTATGGAAGGCAATATATACACCATGCATCTATTCTTGTGCTAAACTGAGTTAAATTAGAACAAATTGTTGAGTAAGCATCAAGTAAATTCTGCTGCAAGTTCAACTCTTTAATTTAAGTCTACTAAAATTAGGTTCAGGGTTGTTAATTTAGACCCCATAAAATTATACTGATGAACTTTAAAACAGTTTTATAAGTCATGAGCTATTAGTTACTGTGCCTTCAGACACAGCCCTGAATGGAGAGTGTGAGCCAAGATACTTTGCAGTGCTATTTTATCTCCTAAACCAGGGGTCAGCAAACTTACCATGCCTTGGGCCGATGTATTAGTTTGGGCACCCCTGTCCTAAACAATAACAAGTCGCTAACTGAAAATCTCCTTGCTTGGAATGCAAAGCTTATCTTCGGCTGTTTTACCGTATGAATGGGCCCATAGCAAACTACAGTAAAATTATTTATAGGGAAAGAGATTATTCATTGGGTTTTCCTACAATAGTACAGTTGAAAGGTAAGATCTTTTGATGCTTACAGAGTTTTGCCTTTGTCTTAGGAATCGGCAGTCGCTGCATTAGCTGCTCTGTGTAATGAATACTACTACTTTGAAGAGGAGGGAGCAAATCCAGCTCAGCAAGGTACTGATTCATAATGTTTGTCTCTTGCCTTTATTAAGGGATAACCTATGATGATCTTGTTAGCTAGAAAACTTCCTACAGGAGCAGAACTAGTCCTTAAATAAACATCTCAGTGGTTAGCAACTTCTCAGGACCAGCCCAGTTATGCGGGCTTCTAAGATGCACTTAATTGGAGGTGGCAGCAGCATTGCTTGTCCCTTTTGGAGAAATGAAAGAATTCTGATTTGCACACGTGTGAGACAATGTTGTTTGTAATATGCCTAGTAAAATGTGAAATTAAAGCAGTGAAAGTGTGCACTTCTGAATCAGCTCTTCACTACCATTTTAAGTTCTCTACAATGGAGTTAGAGTTAATAGAGTTTTGTAACATGGGAATAAAATTTGCAGATCAGAGCTTTTATGGTGGTATTTGGGGTATTCCATAATACTGGTAATGCAATCGGACTCCTTCATCTCCCCCCTGCACACATCCGGAAACCTCCTCATATCTGCTCTGGAAGCTTGAGGGAACACCTTGAACAAATTTGGGGGCAGGCTGAAGAGAAGGGAGAAGGCCTTATTGTGCAAGCACAAATCCTTGTGCTGGCAAAATTCATTAATTAGCATTACATTGAATATAGCCTTTTATGCATAAAGTAGAAAAAGGCATAATGCATAAAACAGCCGGTGCCGGCAGGCATGATCCAGCAAATGGCACCCAGGCACAGCCTCCTTCTACCACTTTATGTAGAGTGTGCTGCTTTCTCTCTCTCTCTCTCTCTCTCCCTCTCTCCCTCCTCCGCCCCCTGCAGAGAGCCTGAAAGGGAGAGGAATGCAATTGGAGGGAAATAGGATTAATTAGAGTAAGATTGCTGGTGGGTAGCAACACCCCAACTACTATCCTCTAATTTGGAAGAATTTACAGGGCCTCCACCCTAATAGTAACATAGCAAAACATGGTTAGTTTTTGTACGCAGCTGGGCACGGTAATTTAACTGCAGAGCTTGATGCTCTGGGTTTTCGTCATAGCTTGAAGATCTAGCTTACATCTTTAAGGTACAAGCTTCACAATGGAAATGAAGATGCCCAGAGTAGCCATCATATTTCTTTTTTATATGTAGTGATATTTTTATACATAATTTCATTCTCCCTGTTTCCAGCAGTTTCTTCCCTCTGTAATTTGTTGTATTTTTCTTCAACATTTGCTTTAGCTTGTAGCCATTATTTCTATTAAATTAACAGTTTAGAGATCATGTATTTCATTGTGTTATTTCATTTACATTTTCTTACGAGTGCCATCTTATAGTCCCATAGGCATTATTGGGTACTTACCAAGAAGCAGCCTATGCGGAGTTTTCTGCAACTTTTTTAATTTGGTTCCTTGTGCTGCTAACAAAGTGTCTTTGAAATTAAAATGAGTGCTGATGAAATTTCATTATCTTGGGTGTTCTCACAAGACATATAGACAAGAGTAGGATGCCTGTGTTCCTTCAGGCCTCAGTGTTTTATATTTGCACAAATAGTTTAGAGATATCTAAAATACCTGTGCTGTTTCTTAGATGTTCGCAGACAGAGCCTCTTGGAGGTGTGTGTTTGTGTATTTTCCCATTCTATACTTCTCTGAGTGTCTTAAAGTTTATATAGCATACTGGCGAATTGTTTTAAGCAGAAGTAATAAGCCTCTGCATGTGCTAAGAAAATCCATCTTAATTTGAGTCAGGGTCATTGGGCTTAGTTCTACAATCAGTACCAGGACTTGGCAGCCCCAGACGGTGTAAAGTAATAAAAAAAAGGAAATACATTTGGGTCGTTGCAGAACCCCTTTCCTTTGACATTGATTAATCACAACCAGCCCCTTCATAGCTACACAATTTCCAGATAACAGCATTAGTTGCAGTTCCAGACAGGAACGAATGTTTCTCTGTGCTGCAGAGAAATTCCTTCAGAAATGTCACCTTGTTACCGGGTTCCAGTGTATGGAAACCACTTCCTGGAATCCAGTGAAGCATCTTCCTTAAGAGATGCAAGCCTGGAACTTTTAGTAAATTTATGCTCGTTGTTGCCTTAGAACACATCTTTCAATTCAGCTGTGAAAGGATGACACTCTGAAGAAAATTAGGCCTGCACAGTCATGTTGAGTACACTGTCCTGCTTTCCTAACAATAAAAAATTTCCATAGTAAATCATTTGAATGACTAGAGAATGACTGCAGCAATTTGGAGTCACTTTTTCTCTCTGGAAATAATTTATGCAAATATGCTAGCGCTTTGGTGCAATCTCCCCACTCCCCATCCTATGCCAATTTCTAATTAATGATACTATGACTGCTGTATTTATCTAGATGAGCTGGTGAATCAATACATTTCAGGCCTTCAGAGCCATGAGGAAATGACTCGATGTGGCCTTTCATCAGCCTTGGGTGCCCTTCCTAGGTTTCTTCTAAAAGGCAAGCTTCAGGAGGTGAGTTAGAGGGTGGGGATTTAATTTTTTTTAAAATTGTATGTGCTTAAAGGAATACCGTGAATTAAACATGTTGCAATTCAACATACAACAATATTGCTGACCATGTTTGGTGGTTTATAACCAAATCTCTGTCAAGGTTTCTGTGTTAATCTTAGTTTCCTGTGGAAATGATTCTTTGAATGGATGAGGGATATTCACACCTCACACTTGTTTGTGTGGATTCACATATTTGGACAGACACCATACTCATAATAGGGCAAAAAAGGCAACCAAGTAATGGGCAATGGGTAACTATTGCCATATAGTGGAGGGGGGAAATAGTTTCCTCTTCTAATGTATTGCTCTCCAGCAACACTCTTCAGTAGCCCACATAGGGCAACTCTTCCTGGGGGTGCCACTGTTTTCTTCCATGGCAAGGGAAGTGGGAAAACTAACAATAAAAGGTTTAGATTTGTAATACAGTGGTGCCCCGCTAGACGAAAATAATTTGTTCTACAAATTTTTCCGTCTAGCGGTTTTTTCGTCTAGCGAAGTGGCAATGACAGCTGCGCTCTGCTAAACGAAAAAAAAAAAAGACGAAAATTGTTCGTCTTGCGAAGCAGCCCCATTGACTTTTTCGTCTTGCGGGGCAGCTTCCGCTAGACGAATGCCGTTCGTCTAGCGAGTTTTTCGTCTAGCGAGGCATTCATCTAGCGGGGCACCACTGTATATAGTTAGACATTCAAACTTCAGAGTTGTGCCAGGGGAAAGAATATTCTGAAGAAGCTGAATGTATTGCATGCAACCAGCAGATGTAACTAACAAGCGCAATGCACACTTTATGAGAAGGAGTTAAGTGGAAAGGGACAAATTTGCTTTATATCCTTACAGTAGTGATGGGGAACCTCCATGAGGCCCAGCAGTCCTTCCCATTTGGCCCATAGGCCATTTTGGTGAAGCCACACCCACCTATGATGTCATATGACATTAGATGCTGTACTGGTGAAGCTGTGGCACCACATTCCAAAGGAAGAATTGGGAGTGACTCTCTATTCTTCCTTTGTAGCTGTGGCTATACATTTGAATATGATGCCAGGTGGGTGGCCCTGCCCAGCTGTCAAAATGGCCTGAGGAGGGTTGGCCAGTTCTCTAACTTTGCCTTATAGAAAGGCTATCATTCCTTGTCAGATTAAAAAGCATGTTAGTGAAGGAGTATCAGGAGGCTTGCATTGGACAGTCTTTGTATCCTGTACCTGTCACACAAACAGAGGGTGAATTTAGGATGGAGCTAGATGCCTGGCAGCAAACACAAGATTACTGGTTGTGTGTTCGTGTCAAGTGTGCAAAGTAAGTGTGTGTGTAGCCACTTTAACTTCTACTGCTTTTTAGATAATATCTCACAAGCAAGCTGAATACAATACTCATACTGTTTTTGTATTGTGTTGTTCCAGGTTTTAGACGGCTTAAAGGGAGTCACTTCCATTTCCCCTCAGTATGTGAGCTTTGCTGAATCCAGAAAAGATGGCCTAAAAGCTATTTCAAAGTATGTCCAACTCTTTGTTTTGTATTATATTATATTTATATTTGCCCTGTAATGCGAGTGCCATTAATGAGGGGAAAGTGTTGGCCTTGTTTTTAAGACTCTGTCCTCCTTTATCAGATAATAGGGAACCTTGTCTAGTTCCCGGGGCCTTACCCACATGACCTTGAGTTCTTTGCTGGCACCGGAAGAAACAGAAAAGCAGCAAATTTTAGGCCCTGAGGCCTACTCTGGATCAGGTCCTAGTGTGGGGGATAGAAGGGCTTTCACCCCTTTCCCCACCTCTGTTGTCCCAGTCTGGATTGGGCCGCTGCACGTGTAATTTGTATTGCTTGCAACCAATCCATTGCAACATATGTATACACAAGCCCTCCTTAGGTGGTACCAGGAAGTCATCACAGTAGAGATGGGTGCACTACATCTGCATCATCTTCACTGTTCTTGCTGCCCTCTAACTCCTGGGAATTGACCATGTGAAGTAGGGAGCCTCTCCTGTACTTGTGGGGGCTCCCCATGCATTTTAGAAACTTGGACCATAAGGTTTTCAAACAGGTGGTGAGCCCACTGGCAGAGGAAGAGGAATGCAGGGGGAGCGCACCGCCCCTGGCAGCACGATCCCGGTGGGGTGCCATCATGGCTGCCCCCCCGTTGTGCGCCACGCCCCCAGGATGCACCAGCCCCACCCCTGCCTGCTCTCCGCTCCCCGGTGCCGGAGCATGAAGCTCTGTCACTGAGTGAGCCTCCCTCAGGCTTCCTGCTGCACAAGGTTGCCTTCCCTGAGTTGACAGATGAAGGGACTGTTGTTGAGGCAGGTGGACCTAACATGTTCATCCCCACTGCCTCCTCACACCTTACTGGAAATGCCTGAAGGTTACTGTGAAAAGTTCACTTAGGTCCTATGTGTCTCTTGTGTATGTGTGTTTGATTATGGGTGTGCCTGGCCCTGTTGGTTGCTGGAATGCGGCTCCCTCAAAGCTTTCTGTGTGATCTACATGGCCACCACAAACCCAGGCACCTATGTCTCTGATAATCAGACCTGTTACTAGGGCCCCTGCTTCTCAGAGGAGTAACCTCAGCACAGTTGGATAGGAATGAGTCACTTCTAAGAGATTTCCCTCTTCCTAAGGGTGACATCTTCCTTCCATAATACCCCCAGGTCCATGTTACTACCCTTGGGAGTAAGATGCTGCTTTCATTTTCCCCAAAGACCTCACCCACCATCTGCCTTCCCTCTCTTGCCACTCAGAAGATCAAACTTGTTCCCTGAGTGCCAGGAACTCACCTGTGAGTTGGAAGCTTGTAGAGCACTTTGGGAAGCCCACAATTTTAGGATAACATCCATAGAAAGTACATTTCTTGAACATTGATAATGGATACTTTCATAAATATGTTTAACAGTTTTGTTTGCTATTCAAACAAAGGGACCCAGGTGGCGCTGTGGGTTAAACCACAGAGTCTAGGGCTTGCTGATCAGAAGGTCGGCGGTTCGAATCCCTGCCACGGGGTGAGCTCCCGTTGCTCGGTCCCAGCTCCTGCCCACCTAGCAGTTCAAAAGCACATCAAAGTGCAAGTAGATAAATAGGAACCGCTCCAGCGGGAAGGTAAACGGCGTTTCCGTGCGCTGCTCTGGTTCGCCAGAAGTGGCTTTGTCATGCTGGCCACATGACCCGGAAGCTGTCTGCGGACAAACGCTGGCTCCCTCGGCCTATAGAGCGAGATGAGCGCCGCAACCCCAGAGTCGGACACGACTGGACCTGATGGTCAGGGGTCCCTTTACCTTTACCTTGCTATTCATGCACAAATTTTAATACATGGGTCATTTGTGTGTGTATATATATATATCCTCTTCCTACAGGGTTTGCCTAACAGTAGGGGTGAAAGGGGAAGGATCACCAGCTGAAGTTGTATGCAGAAATAATGTCACGGAGATATACAACACATTGCTGGATGGTCTTAATGATTACACAACGGACAGTCGGGGTGATGTTGGAGTATGGTAAGGCTTTGTTGTTGCTTATTGTTCCATCAAGGCAAAAAGTGGATAGGATTCAGAGAAAGAGCCCAGCAAATATTACAAGGCATTCTGGAATAGGATGCCATTTCAGTTCTATCCCGCCCAAATGTATCTCTTATTGAACTAAAAATGTAACCTGTAGAATGAAAATGCTAAAATTGTGCTAAAGGCTTTTACTACGTTTCCGACTCGTGAATACCATTGATGGGCATTCACTTCCGAAAAATGTATTTCATAGAGCAAGAAGGTTACAGACTCTCCCATCCCTTTCACCATTCACTTTCATTTACCAGTACTTTAGTGTTGTTTTAATACTTCCTAGGGCAGATCTATATCCCAAGTAACAAGATTGACTGCTTAACTCGCATGCTGGTGACTGGACAGCAGAGGGCGCAGTTGTATCAGCTGTTGGGCTCTCTCATGCTTGTTGCTACCTTTTGCAAGCCTTTGCATATATTATTTTAAAAGCAAATGAGCTGTTGCTATCTCTACTATCTACATTCCCTAGAGTGCTAATTTCACATAAACACAATGGCATAAATCCAGCTCTGCCTTGGGTGTGCTGAAGCCCATGGATTTAAATGTCATTAATAAACAACCTCCTTTCTGCCAGAAAATTCTCAAAATTGAAGCTATTTTGATAGTTTTGTATGAGAATTCCAGTTGGTGTGCAATGTTCACTCTCCCACTGTTACATCGTGTCGAGCCAGGATTACAAATAAACAAGATAAATCATTACACTTTGTACCCTTTAATTAGTGCTTTATTTCCATTCCAACCACATAACAAGTGTAATACAGTGGTACCTCGGGTTACAGACGCTTCAGGTTACAGACTCCACTAACCCAGAAATAGTATCTTGGGCTAAGAACTTTGCTTCAGGATGAGAACAGAAATTGCGTGGCTGTGGTGCGGAGGCAGCGGGAGGCCCCATTAGCTAAAGTGGTACCTCAGGTTAAGAACAGTTTCAGGTTAAGAATGGACCTGCAGAACGAATTAAGTAAACCACTGTAAACTCAAGTCTTCAGCTTTGAGCCCCAAATCTAAGAATAAATAGTGTAACGTCATGTCAAGTACCCAGTGCCTAGAAAACATAAGCTATGTAGCTATCTAAAATCTTCTTGATTTTATTTTAGTGTCAAGAAAATGTACTTATTTAAAATATTCATCACAAGGTTTCAGTGTGGGATACAAACAAATACTAATCAAACATAAGGACATAACATTACAGTCACCATCAGTCTTAAAACTACAGTGCAGCACCTATAAAATTCCCAGCCAAACATTGAAGTTAATGTGGTGAGGCTGAACAAACTGAAGCTTAATCCAGGCAGGACCAAGGTGTGTGAGCAGGAGAACTGCTGTCTCTGGATATACAGTTCTAAGTGTTTTTGCACTCCCCTTGAAGAACCACACCAGCAGTTCGGGAATGATCCAGTACCTGTCACCAACTGAGGAAGCTCAGGTGGCAGCTGTGGCTAGGATAAATTCAGCTGGTATATCACATGTGGCCCTATCTAGAGGGGTCACATGTGACGTACAAGCTTGATAGATATCTTGCCTCAGTTATCTATGCATTTGCTGCAGCCAAACCATACTGCTGTAATGTTTTCTATGTGCTTGCTGCTACCTGTAAAGGCTGGAAACTGCAGCTGGTATAAAATTTGACTTACTGGATTGTGGCTGAGGCCAGGTTGTGGGAACATCACCTATTCTGTACCAGTTGCAGTGGTTGCCCGTGTATTTTAAGGCCCAGTTGAAAGGGCTGGTCATTACCTTTGACACCCTGAAGAATCTGTGGCCAGGTTACCCGAAGGATTGCCTGTGCTCCTAGCAGGCTACATATACTTTGCAATTGGCATTGGCAGGCTTGCTACATCGCCCACTTGTTAAGATTATCCAGCCCTTGTAACAGAGGCTTCTCACCAGTGGCCCCACAATTGTGGAACTCAGTTCCTTCTGAGACTCAGCAGGCTTCATCCCTGCCAATGTTTAAGAGGTCCTTGAAGTCCTGCTATTTTCTTGATGGCTTCTGGTTAATGCATACTGCAGTTTTATGCTGGCTTTTGGATTTTCACTGTTTTATTGCCGACTGCTTTTGTTGTGCTCTTTAAGCGTAGACATGGAATGATATTATTATTACATTGCAATGCTGTTTTGATTTTAAATATTGTTATAAGCTGCTTTGTGGAGATACTTTCACAAAGATCAGCGTGGACATTTCTTCAGTAAATAAACTTGAACCTTGTTGTTTGGGGAGAGGACCAGAAGATGGGAAAGCTCTCAATGGTCTTGCCCCTCTTCTTGCAACAAAGATGAGTGGTTTGGCATAAGTACTGGCTGGAAGGGCACCCTTGTGAATCTTGCCTACTTGGTACTGCTCTTCTTTATTTTCTTAAAAGTATGTTTTCTACGTATAAAAGTCAAACATGTTTAGGAAAGAATTGCTCTTGTATATGAAGAAAGCTTTGGTTGGATGTTTTTTTTTTTAAAAAAAAAGATTCGTGGGAAAGCTAACCAACTGTATTTTCCATATGCAAACTTAACATTCCTTTTGACAGTTTGGACATGTCCCAGCGCATAAACTGTCTTCAGGTGTTGGATATGAGTACCTTAATAGTAAGATGTCGTACAAAAAGAGGAAGAAGTATTCTTTGATGAAAGGTTGCCAAACGCTATGATGCAGTTTATATTCCCCCACCCCCCCCCCACCCCAGTAGCCTAATTCTCGCTTACTTGTCCACCCATTTTCAGAGTTCATATGCATTTGCCTTCTTTTCACCTTGGAAAAGTACAAAAATACAAAAGGCAGGCCACTGTGATAAGATACAGGACTGTTACTAAAGTAGGTTAATAGCTCTTTATAAATACTCATTGGAAGTACAGAGGTAATGCATCTGTAGACCAGGTTTTAGCTTAAATATGTGAACACATGGAGTATACATATGCATGAAAAAGAAGCCGAACTCTCTATTGAGATCAGGAAGGAAATGTTCTGGGCCATCCCAATGTGTCCTAGATGAAAATAAGTTGCTTCCGCATGTTGGGACACCCAATTTCTGCTGATACCCCCCCTCCACACACACTGCAGCCCTCTGTACCACATCCTACTCTGTTAACACCCAGCTGGGATGCAGTCCCAATTCTGCTCACGCTCCTCAACAGTTGCTGTCTACTAATAAAATAAAGTAAGAATCACATCATTTGCTTTCCTGCAATTAACTGGACACATAACTTGGCCCTTAGAATGGTCCTTTGTTTTGTACTCTTCCTTTGTTATACATCCAGGGCTGTATGTATTCTATATCACAGATACTGACATGGAAGAAAGCACACTGATATATGAGACTGTGGCGTGAAAGCATGTTATTCTGATCATAGAAGCAATGCAGATTTACATGAAGCATGTCCATAAGAAGTTATAAATTTACAACGGCAACTTGCTTATTTTAACAGGGTGAGAGAAGCTGCTATGACCAGTTTAATGGAAATGACCCTTTTGTTAGCACGGACTGAGCCAGAGCTAATCGATGCAAATGTGTATGTATTTTGCAAATATAATCTGTGAATGCCTGCTGTATGGTTAGGTGATGAGCTGTTTCTGTAAAAGGCTCTTTCAGTAATCCCTCCTGCCTATGGGATTCAGTTACTTCCATCAATACTGCTAATGAAAGAACTGGAGCATAGCCTATCTTGCATCTGTTGTGAGTACAGGGAATGCAGATTGTAGTTTTGATTATCCCTTCTTTGTTAAACTGCTTTACATTAATAGCTATTCCTGCTTAAGATAGATATTGTGCCTTTCCTGCACCAAGAAACACTATCTATTTTTATATAATTATACATTTTGAAACGTTATAGCTATATATGGGTTATAATAAAAGAATTAAAACCTTAAAAATACTGTGCTAGATACAGTTATAAAGAATAGTCAGCACAGGGAAAGCAGTCAAAACAGCTGTTTTGCCTATCTTGTAAAAAAAGGCAAGCTGAGTAAATGTGCTTCATGGGTCTTCAAAGCTAGAAGAGAAATTTGGTCTAACAACCCCTAGTAAATCTCAGGGCAAAGTAAAAGCATGGCTTCTTTACACAGCTGTTCTTACTTCCTTTGCTGAAGGAATCCTTAGCAGGGTCTGAATGGAAAATGTTAATGGAGATGGGGAGTAGTCATATAGGGAGAGGTTTCTCTGGAATATGCCACTCCAAATGAATGAGTGTTCTGTGTACTAAACTTTAGCTCCAAGCGGATCATGTGCTGTGTGGCTCAGCAATCAGCTGAAAAAATCGACCGATTTCGAGCCCATGCAGGATCTATATTCCTCACACTTCTGTACTTTGAAGACCCTCCAATTCCACACATACCCCACCGGGAAGATTTAGAGAAAATGTTTCCAAGGTAACTTGTATCTCATTGGTTTATCATAGAATTGCACAATAAACATTTGCCCATAAGCATGAAAGAACTCTTTATTTAGAAGTATGTTTAAAGAGAAGATTTCATCCTGTCTTGTTAGGAGTAGACTTTTGAGATTCAGAGTGGCTATTTGTGTTTATTAGAGAAGGAAAGGGAAATGCAACCTAAGTTTTGTTCTGGCCAGATCCATAAATGGGCTTGGGGAACCTCCCACTGTTGTTGGACTCTCACTCCCATCCTACCTGGCCATTAACCATGTTGGTTAGAACTGAAGCAAGTTGGGGTTCAACAACTCTTGGCAGGCCACAGGTTCCCCATCCCTGCTGTAAGTTATTAAGTGTGTGGGATTTTCCACCATTGGTCATTTCGTTAATCCAGTAACCAGTCTTCACACAGGGTGTGAGTTATCAGCAGTTCCAAAAGTAAGTAAAATTTACTTACTGATTTGTTAAAAATAATACTTCAGAAGCTGATGTAAGCAAAGCATACTTAGTGCATATAATTTAACTTGGCATCTCAAGCATTCCTGCATTTTGCAGAGCAATCCTATGGTGCTGATGCAGAAATTCCATGGTAGAGCTACTACTTGCTGGCTTCCTGCCTTGTGGTCAGCAGGAAAGAATTACCTATAGGAGCTTCAGGATTGGGGTAGTTGGAGGTTTCTTTTGGGTGTCTGTATGCAGAAAGAATGAGGGGACCAGGATATTCTGGATCTTTGCGCCATTCCTGGTATACACCCAAAATGTTTCACTGTTCTACCCCCACCCCAGCAGGACATCTGCACCTGCCAACCTTTCCCTGGGTGTACCTGTGGCACTATAAGTGCCATCCCTCTGGCTGTGATCTTTCTCTGTCAACAGAATGAGACATAGCTGCATCCTGTCGCCCCCACTGCATGTCTTTGACTGACTTTAGGATAGTACTTTCAATTAAATTTTAAAATGTATTAATGTGTAATACAGTTAATGGTAATAGCACATTATGAAAGCACCATTTAAAATACGATTATACTGCTGCATGGCAAAGAGCATTTCTGAGTTACTATCAGAGGATTCCAGCTTTGATTTCTGTGGATGATCTTTCTACTTTAAAAATGGAAATTTCAGAGTTTAGCAGCAGTTTTGGTGAAACAAACCATTGCTCAGGAGGAAATTATGCTTATGTTACCTGCTTTCTATTGCCCTTGCTTCAAAAGGGACCATCTTTTCTATTGTTGACAGGTCAGAGGCAGTAACCTTAAACTGGAATGCTCCATCGCAAGCCTTTCCCAAAATCACACAACTTCTGAGTTTGCCATCTTATCAATACCATGTTCTGACAGGACTGACCGTGTCCGTTGGTGGATTGACCGAATCAACAGTAAGTGAATTTTAAGAAAATGTTTGATCGGTAGGCGACATCTATCTTAAGAGTGACTACGTTAAGAGCCATGTATCAGTTCAGGCAGTAGTTCATTTCTGGAAGCAAGTTGCTGGTGTTTGTACTGCTGAAGTCTTTTTATTGGGGTATGAAAGTGTGGGAGGCACCCAGCCTATTGCTGTTTAGAGTGGCTGAAGCCTGGTTCAGTTCATCCCTGTTTGTTTCCATATGGCAATTTTCATCACTTCACTACATACCTCTTTTCCTTTATTCTAAGGTGCTGCAGCACAGCTCTGGTAATCTGAGAAACCCAAGGCCAAATGAGAGAAGTCCACACTGCAGTTCCTCCCCACCCCAACATCACCCTTCTTGAAAACTGAGGTCATGCTGGCATGGAGAGGACTGCCAAAGAAACATCACAAACATAGCCTTTCACTCCCCCATTTTCCTCATTTTCCATATAAATTACAATTAGCACCTTGTTCTTGGGCAGGCTTCCGAAATCCAGAAGAGCACAGTTTGAGCACAAATTGACGATCTTGCCAGTCTCTCTGGATAATGTCAGACACCATATACAGCCTTAGAAACCTATTTGTATTCTAACTTTATTTCACTTGCAAATTACTTCAACCGCATTTTGCTTTTAACAATTTCTACTTGTCAATGTGTTCCTTGTAATTTCCTGCCTCTAGTTGCCTCTGAAAATGAAACTAACTTGGAGGATTTTTATTATCACTACTGACAGTCACAAGTAAATTAAGAATGTGGGGCAGCTTACAGGTCAGCCCTGTAGGTTCCTATAGAGCAGAGGCCCATGACACCGTTGCCACCTAATCAGCACCAGATAGTCACTGACAGCTCAGTGTTTGCTCTATCCTACTCGCTGCCCTTTCTCTGTACTCCATTTACAAATGGGTGTTGGTGATACTGAAATTCAGCTTAGTCACATAGCTTTGTTTGGCCAGTGAGAACACGATCCCATCTGCCCATCAATGTCATTGCAGGCTGTTGCAGTAATGTGCTTTGGTTCTTCATGTCTCCCCACCCAGTACTTACTGTATAGCAGCTTACCAATGAGGCTGAGCTACTAGTGTCTGGGAAGCCTTGTTCTTATTAGCACAGGATTCAGTAAATCATTGCACCTTTCTGATCCTGCCCCTGCAACACTATGTCCTTCTCCACATTCATTTCATGCACAGCTGCACTGCCTTGAATTATTGCAGTGGTGTAATATCATTACTCAGAATCATGCAAGTGCAAGAGTCCTTGAACCTGATTCTGGTCCTTTTCTTTCTACAACAGACCATCAGGCTTCCAGCACTGTTAAGTGTGCTGAGCCTTCACATTTGTAGAATGCTTGAACGTTCAGTTCATGATGTCAAACTCTTGCGGGTTTTCATAATGAGGTGGAGATTAAATTTAATTTTGCTTTAAATATGAGATTTTTCCTACCCCAAGTTTCACAGACAGAGAAATAGCCTTGAGTTACTTAAAGAGGTCACACAGAGGTTCTTGCCCCCAATATTTTCATGTTGGGTTTTTAGAATTTGTTACACTTAAGTTTTGAAAAGTGTAAACAGTTTGATTGCTTCCAGCTCTTTTGATTATTGTTGGCTCTGCCTGCTTGTTTAAGAGAACAACCTTCTGTTCCGCTTCAAAAACACTGTTGAATCATTAGCTTTTTGTAGACCTCCCTAGAATATATCTCAGTTTACTTGGGTTGTAGTCCAGTAATTTCCAGACATGAAAGCAGGGCTAGTGTGCCTCTGAAAATGCATTCATTAAAGAATTAAAATGCTCCTGTGAGCTCCAAATACCACCTACAAATTGGACTGGTTGCTGAATGAAATATTTCCATTAGCCTCCAGTGGAGCCAGGTAATTCTACCCTGTCTTTGCATCAGTTTGATCAGTCAGTCCTTCCTAGTGCAGATTTATAAATTGCACATTTATGAATTTATGGAATTCTGCACAACACAATTTGGTGATTGCCACTAGCTTAGATGGTTTTAAAAGGAGATTAGACGAATTGAGAATAGGTGTATCCATTGCTTTTAGCTATAAAAAGCTATTTTAAACCTCTGTGTTCAGAGGCAATATGGGGGCAACAGCGTGGAACATGTTTGCCTTCCTGCCCTGCTTGTGGACTCCCCAGGAGCAGTTGGCTTGCCACTGTTGGAATTAAGATTGTGGACTATGTAGACTTTTGGTTCCAGCATGATTCTTAGGTTCTTGAGATGCAGCAGATTTATCTGCCTTTGGGGAGCTGCACCTGGAAAAGTGATTTGCCCAGAAACACAGCAGGTTTGCTATTGTGAAGGAGGATACTTTTTCTTGTACACTCTTCAATGTAAACCTTTGGAGTGTAAGAATGAAGTGTGCTTCTTATTTTAACTCGGGAAACAAATGTGCTTTACTTATCAAATGTCTGGGAAACACTGTTCTAGCTCATGTCTCTCTGATAAGTATATGGAACTACGAAAGGAACAAAATATTTTAAATTCTTTTTAGTTTATACAGCACAATGGCTCTTATTCTTCAGTGTGGGAGCTGCTGTAGCAGAGAAAAATTCACTGTCTCAAATGATGTAACTCAAGGTTTCCCAAACTTGGGTCTCAAGCTGTTTTTGGACTAGAATCCCCATCACCCCCAACTATTGGTCCTGCTAATTAGGAATGATGGGAGTTGTAGTCCAAAAACAGCTGGGGACACAAAAGTTTGTATTGGGTCTGTCAGGCCTTGTTGTGCTCTGTCAAAAAAATAATTTCCATTCTGTACAATGGATTGCCATTTTTTTCCTTCAAAATAATTTGTGAGATTAATCCTAACAGCCACATTTGCATTTTTTCATTAGATATATTTTGATAACTTGATAAAGATCAGTGCTTAGAAAAACATGAACTACAAACCATGGGAAATTGAAGAGCAGCAATAATCTCCTACCTGAAGTTCTCTTTTGTTTTGTGAAACTGAAACTGATATATTCAACTTTCTCATCTTAGCCATTAGTGATCAAACCAAAGGTGAAAGCTGCAGGAAGCTATGTAGCATAGGAGGTATTCGTCTAGAAAAATAGCGCAAAGTCTTGTCACATAGGATACGAACTGATAAAAGTAGGAGGGGGGAAATATCGTGAGTTCTTGTGGGTCAACGTACTATTTTCCCAATCGTGAAATTAGGTCAATGCATTACAAGGTGAGCTTTTCAGATTGATTAGATGGCAACTTCTGACTGGGAACATACAATTCAGAGCTCTAGTATTGTTAGGGAAGTGCCACTGCATCCAAGTTGTCCCATGGCTTGCTTGTCAAGTTTGCAAATGGATAATAAAAGCATTTGAAAGGGAAAGGAAGAGACAGCACTAAGGGGACTGGAAGGCAAAAGAGTACAGAGGCAGAGGCTCAGTATAATCCCTTCAGTGGGGGAAAGATGCACCGGGTTGGTGCCTAAGTCACACTTAACTCCCATTGATTTTAATGTGTTCCAAGTTAGTGATGTATGAATTTCCATGTTGATTTTAATGGGACTGAAGTAGGACTTAACTTGCTCTGGATCCAGTCCAGCATGACCAGATGCTAATGACAGGATTGTATATTTTTGCCACTTCGGGGTAGTCAATATGTCAACATCTGAAATAATCCAGAAATAATGCTCTCATTTATTGGCCCTAATGGGCTGTAATGCACTATTCACCGGTCCCCTGCACTGGAAAAGAAATACAGCTCGCTGAGTAGGCCTTTATCTTACTGTTTGGAAAATCACTGGTGGTGAGGCATTGTTCTCTTGTGCCTTTATACCATATTAAAAGAACTTTAAGGACTCACAAAACGTGCTGAATTTATTAGAAGTGCAGTAGTTCCTGTGAATCTTACTGCAGTCTGGATCTTAAGGGTTAGTCACAGAGGGTGGACGAAGGCAACGCCCTAAACATAGGCAGGATCCCCCAGTAGCCATAAAACGTAGCAGTCTGTGGAAAGAGGTCCTTGTTTTCTCCCTTCCATCCAAGTCTGTTTAGCAGTTATAAACACTAAGTGTGGTAGCCCCTATCTGCAAGAAGGTATTTCCCCCCCTCCTACTCTGCACCCTATCTATCTACAAGATCCAGCAAACTATCGTCCTGTAAGTCTTCTGGACATCGCATATAAACTTTATACTCGTTACCTATTAAATAAGTTGGTAGACTGGGCGGACCACACTAACCTGTTCAACCAGGAACAGGCAGGATTTAGAAAGGGCCACAATCCGATAGGTCATTGCATGGTACTACAGACCCTGATAGCTAAATATTCAAAAGCGTGTAAGAGCAGACTCTTTGTGGCTTTCGTAGACTTGACATCTGCCTTTGACTCAATCTGTAGAGATAGATTATGGAAAAAATTATACGAAACAGATATTGACAGACGACTTTTAAAAATTCTCGGGGAGTTATAAACATTGTGCACATGTAGAAGGGACTGTGTTAACAGTGCACATATTTCCTGGATGAAATTCAAAATGTGCCATGCCACGAGCTGCATTTCTTGCTTATTTAGCTGTACGTTTAAACATCCAGTTACATTCCTATTTAACTGAAATGGTACAATGTTACCAGGTTGTTATGGGTCGTTGGTTATAAAGGATGCTGAAGTGTGTTTTACCTATTGTTCGTGTAGTGTAGAATTGCTATCGATTTTAAAACCTTTAAAAATCAATTTTCTCCCCCCTCCCCCCGAAAAGAAACATCCCTCAGAGATATAGTGAAGGCTGAAGTTAATCTTTTCATGTTTGTTTATTGGAAGTGTTTTTTGCTTGCAGGTAAGGTGCTCATCACAGAGCCTGTTCAGCTATCTGAGTGGAATTCAGAGCAATATGGATGCAATGAACAGCTTTTGTGATACACTGCTCAAGGTCTTTGAGGACAATCTGCTGAATGACAGGTAACCTGTATCTTTCTATAGGGGCTTGTTGGGCGCATTCCTGAATGTATTCCTGTGTTTCCAGATAAATCGCTAGAAAATGTCACTATAGTTTTCCATCCACTCTTTTTGACTTGGAATCTATGGTTATGAAAAAGTCTAATGCCCCAGAAGTGCAAGTCAGGGGGCCAATTTCTTTCTTTCTTTCTTTCTTTCTTTCTTTCTTTCTTTCTTTCTTTCTTTCTTTCTTTCTTTCTTTCTTTCTTTTTTGCTGATTTGCCATGTGTAAGAGATAGGAAGGCACAATAACTCGGCTAACCAAATTGCATTTGGGGGATATTTTTCTGAATGGAGCACAGGCTACATAACTATATGGCAGGAATGGAGAACTGGATCTGGTCTGAGGATCTAGAACTGGATCCCCTCTCTGCCTCCCTGTCTTGTCACCTGACACAGGATATGATATCAGTTGAAGCCATGGGAGCAGTCACAGGCTAATCTCCAAATTTGGCACTGTATTCTCACAGCACTGAGAACAAAGAAAAGCCTCTGCTGCTGGCTGCCTCTTAATTATCAAGGAGCAAATGGAGGCTTATCTCTGAACTTGGTGTTATGGTCCTACAAAGCACTCTAGAAGAGAAACATGCACCTCACTATGTGACACGCTCTCTCTCATGAACTATGAGCCCCAGAAGAATTCGTTTGTTCCTTCTGGCATTTATTTCCTGTGCACAGGCACGAGGAGCCAATGGAGTGGTAGCCAGTTAGCAGCATGTTGGAGGAACAAACACTAGAGTTATCAGGGAACGTGGGATGCAGGCTCTGGAACATAGGTGAGGAAATGAATTGTAGGCCTCTGATCATCCAAGAATATAGGGCACGAGATCCCAAGGACAGGGAGCAGTGTCACCATGTGCAATTAATATGGATACAGTGGTACCTTGGTTTATGAACTTAATCTGTTCCGGAAGTCTGTTCTTAAACCAAAGCATTCTTAAACCAAGGCATGCTTTCCCATAACAGAGGGGGGCCATTTACAAATGGAACCCACTCAACAGGAAGCGAAATATGTTCTTATTCCAAGGCAAATTTCACAAACCAAAACACCTACTTCCAGGTCTGCAGCGTTCTTAATCCAAGTTGTTCATAAACTAAGCTGTTCTTAAACCAAGGTACCTCTGTACACGTAACCTTACAACAATGTCAGGCTCTAAATGCAAATGAGGCAGTCAGAGGGATAGTAAGTTTAAACAGAGGGGACTAAAAGAAGCTGAAAGATACTAATAATTTCTCCTGATAGAGGTGGGGACCCTCCAGATGTTTATGAACTCCAATTCCCAGCAGCATCGCCAGTGGTCAGGGATGGTGGGAGTTGTAGTCCAGCAACATCTGGAGGGGCCACAGGCTCCCCACCCCTGTTCTAAATTTTCGAAACAGATGAGGGATAGGGTGTGTATGTTAATGCTTGAACACTGCCAGTAAAACTATTTCCTCCTCTCATTCTGAGCAGGGTATGTAGGCCAACAGCCAGAAAATGACTGTGTGCAGGCACACGCCCCACTCCTTAATGGGAATATTCAGATGTGTGTCTGAATGTATAAATTACAAAAAGGAATCCAGGAGCTTTGCCAAACTGTTGCAGACTCTTATCTGACCATTCCCTGGGGCTAAAATGGTTGAAGTTTGAACTTCTGCACTTTGTTTTTCCCATTTCAAATTTTGTTTAGGAAACGAACTGAGTATTGTGTTAGATACTGGAGAGCCACTGCATCACAGGTTTTCACACTCCTGCACTGTTTGTGGGCAGAACTGGACAGTATCCTTGCAAATGTGTGGTGCCCACACTTGCCACGATAGCAGGAATGTGAGGGCACTTGTAGGGAAGTTTTTACATGAGGGAAGGTGCACAGTCCCTTCTCCCCATCCCTTTCATTGCATGTTGATTCCTTGCAAATGATTCCTATCTTCTGGGCAGACCTGGTTTCAGATACTGGCTTAGGGAGAAGAATTAAAAATCTGTCAAGTTGGTAAATAGCGAGAAGGTATTCCTTTGATTCTCACCCCAACAGAAAGAGCACCTAGTTTTGCCCTGTAAACACCACAGCGTGTGATTTCCCCCTATGGAGTAAGAATGGTCATATGGGCACTGCAAACATGTGACTATTACCACCTGACTACTGCTTTATGATCTCACGAAGTGTGCAGTTAGCTCTCAGTGATGCTCTCAAACTAGTTTTGGCTATCTGAAAAGACAGAAGTGTATGAACTTTGGCAAAAGTTTCCCTTTTTAATCTGAACTGTGAAAGTCCCATTGCAAGTGGTGTCAAACATGTTGCTCTGTCTTCTATGTGTTTTCCTCATTAGGGTATCTGTACCGTTGCTAAAGATGCTGGACCAGATATTGGCCAATGGCTGCTTTGATATTTTTCTAACTGAAGAGAAGTAAGTACTAATGAGCAGAGTATAAAGCCTCTCTTTCCCTGCCTCTCCTCCAATTACTGCTGTGCTGCAGGAAAACAAGCCATAGCATGGCTGGATGTGTCATCTGAACCCAGGGTCATGATTGGTTTCTGCCCAATCTATGATCAGAAGCCAAGGTTTGTTTTTTGCTTACTGTGTGTGGTTTGTTTCTTCCAAACAAACTAGCCTGTGTTCAGACAACACAACAAGACAGACTGTGGCATGTTTCCCTGCAACAAAGCTGGAGTGGGGAGAAACAAAGGGCGTGCGCGCGCGCGCGCGCACACACACACACACACACACACACACACACTTGATCGTAACAAAATCTCAAAGTGGATACTTGAGTCATGTTGTTCTCTTGTCCTATGAGATACCAAATGAAAGGGCAGGAGAAACTATTCTTTCCAGTTTTAGTAGCATATCCATTATTTATACATGAGTGTCAGTTGCAGTTTTCTTTGTATATTATACTTGCATGACCATTTGCTGAAGGTGCAGTAATGTGCCACCCGATGGAGTGTGTCGCTACAGGTTTTAAGCAACAAGTCAGTGGCGCTTTGACTTCGTCCACAGATGGGTGCTTTCCATAACAACAGTAATTTCATACCTGTGCAGGCTCTCAGCTGGGGGGCACTCTGTGCTCTTGATATAGGGACCACCCTGAGCGATGTCATGATTGATCTGGTAAAAATGCTGCTCACCTTTTTTTTAAAAAAAGCTCCATTTTCAGGAACACGTGTGCCCAATTTGCATAACACAGAACCTTTTAGACAGATCCCTTTTTCCCTATTCACTGATCCTGTTTCTGCTGGAGTGCTGCCCATACAGGAGAAGGAATTTTCTCAATTTCCTTTGGAGAGGCTGTGCTATTTGAGATCACCCATAGGTTAGAGTTAGTTATTACAAATGTGGAATTGGCAGATGACAGAAAGCAAAGCAGGTCTATTTCAGATGCAGAATCCTACACATTAGACTACATGCACTAAATTTTTTCCAGATGCTCAGCTGTAATTGGCCTCTTTGCTGAATGCCTGTATTGTCATTTCCTTTGGAAATCACACCTCATTCCCTATATCAGTGTTTTTCAACCTTTTTTGGGCAAAGGCACACTTGTTTCATGAAAAAAATCACGAGGCACACCACCATTAGAAAATGTTAAAAAAAATTAACTCTGTGCCTATATTGACTATATATAAAGTAATTCTCTTGAATTTTTCAATTTTTCCCACGGCACACCAGGCAACATCTCGCGGCACACTAGTGTGCCACGGAACAGTGGTTGAAAAACACTGCCCTATATTGCCATTGTCCTGTGCTGAAAAGCAGCAAGCACTCCTGTTAACTGAATTAATCTCCAATAAATTCCATCCTGTCTATGCACAGCCTTGCATAATTGCTAACAAAGTTAACCTGGCTTGAATCAAAGAATGCAGAATCCATTCTGCACCCTACCTTGCAGCAATATTATAGAGATAGAATGTGTTTCCTTAGGGGTAATTTACACATGTGCAACTTTGTGCAGCCTTGCTTACAAATGGAGATTCTGGATAAGAGTTCACTAAATATGCACACTAAGAAACACTTAATCTTATTGAATCAGCTTTATTTGGGGGGAGTGTATGTGTTTGTGAGTCTAAACTAGATTAAAAGCTACATGAAATATTTTCCCATGCGGACTTAAAACATAACATTAAAAATATATATATTCAAAGCTTTAGGCATAGAAAATAGTGGTTTCTATCACACTAAGCAGCATGTGATTACTAGGCCAAGATATTAGCACCCCAAACTGAAGTCCACTGTGCCAGCTTAGTGGTTAGTGATTGCTTATGTAACATTCAGGGGAACTGGTCCCTCTGAAATAACGTTTACTTAAAATTTTCAGCCACCCATTTCCTATGAAGTTATTCACACTCTGTAAAGAAGAGAGCAAGAGATCTAAAGATATCCAGAAACTTCGCTCCAGTATTGCAGTGTAAGTTGGAACAAAATTGTAACAAAGCAGAGGGAATAACTAGGGAACTATTAAAATAACCTAGTGCATTGAGGAAGGAATTGCCATTGCATTTGTGTAGTGGCTTTTTTGGGGGGGGGGAGCACATGAAAATGTAACAAAAAAGCTCACCTTCCATTGTTAAGCAATCTTGTGATTTCACTCTGTTCTGTTTTTCTTTTAAAGTGTCAATGCATTGTTATACTGAATTTAGAAGTGCCTTGTATGAGTACTGATTCTAAAGCAAATACTGCTAACTAAAACATTCCTATTCTGTTGATGTGTGGCCTCAACCATAGGGCAGTTTGGATTGTGATACTCTACAGCAGTGGTTTTCAATCAGTGTGTCGTGGCGCCCTGGGGTGCCTTGAATGATAGTCGGGGGCAACACTGACCCCTGTCCCTCTTTCCTTCCCTCCCTCCCCTGATGCCCTCTTGCGTCTCTGCCTCCCAAAAGCTTGCACAGCTGTTTATTGCAGCAGCCCTAGCTACAAGCTCCCCAGGCGAATGGTGCCTCTGGGGCTGGTCAGGGGGTGCTTCCCAGGCCCCTGTGGGGCAGTGTGAGGAGGCCTCTCTCTTTGGGGCAGGGGAGAGGCCAGGGTTGGCAGCTGTGGCTGCCCGGAGGACTCCCAAGGAGAGGAGGCTGAGGAAACACTCCACAAGGGAGGGTGTTTGAAAAAGGGCGAGAGGCTGCCAGCTCTGCAGGCAAGGTGTGACATCTGGGCTCCTGAGCCCTACTGGGGTGCTGCAGAAAGAATGCAGTTGGTCAAACAAGCCATGTACTCAAAAAACCTCTGCTCTACCGATATTCCCCACCAGCCAAGGCTAGCTACTGAAATAACCAACATTCTGAGGTCTTTGTGGGACTTGATGGGGATTTCTAGAACCTTACTGCTAATGGTTCACTTGTTTTAGTAAGGTGCTTCTCTCAAGTTTGTTCACTTCTTTCATGTAGCAGATCTGCTGCCATAGTAGTTGATTGATTGATTCAACTGAAGAACTAGACAACACTTGCTCTGGTTTTTTTAAATAAACATAAAATTAATCTTTCTAAGTGTGTGTCATGGAAACTTTTAAAGTTTTTTTTTTAAATATAAGACTTCTTGTTTTTAGTAAGCAGTTCTTAAACCCCCCCCCCCATACCAGCTTTCAGATGCATGATGAGTGATAGACATGGCAGACAGATTTGTTAAGCTTTGTTTGCTACATTCTCTGGGTTCAGGTTCAGTGTCTGTCCGTTCACCTGTTCTTTGTAAGGATATATAGGCTGAAAATCAGCAGTACTTCTTTTGTGAAACGTCACAGTTTAGCAAATGCTTATCTATTGTTTTATACAAGAGAACTTCTTTTTGTAGTGTCAGGTGAGTATATAATACCAGCACCGTTTAGTTTTTAAAACCTCATATCTGGCTCCAAGAATGGTTTCCAAACTCAATCCCCCCCCCCCCCATGCATATATTTCTGCAGAGTTTGTTGTGACACTGATAGAGTGCAGCAGAGGGCGTCTCTACATTGCACATCCTTTCTGGACTCAATAATACAATTTCTCCTCTGTGATAATATGAAAAAGCCACTGATGAAATAACATTACTTATTTTTTTATAAAGGTTTTGTGGTCTGATCCAGTTTCCAGGCAGCATTAGAGAGAAAGTTCTGTTTCAGCTCCTCTTCCTCCTTTGCCATCCATTTCCTGTTGTAAGTATTAGAGATGTTGGTTAGGAACTTGGAGGTGTTGATCTTTTATTGCTTGTGTGGATTTCACAAAATGTAATAGTTAGGCAATTTCATGACTGTTTGCATTTCTTCTTCCATAATGTATTTGTAAATCACTACCGTCTTCCTTGAAGAGTGCTCTCAGTTTAGCAGTTGGACTCACTTCAGTCCTGTTATTCAACCCAGCTTTAAAGTCCACTCTTAGACATATCTGTTTATTGAACCAGTATCCTGTTTTCTGGACCTACATAGCTGAAAGGTAGAGTGACTGTGTATATTATAATTTACTACACTGGTTGACTCTGGAGTGCATGTGTATGGATGAATGTTAACGATACCCTAGTGCTTTAGAACCTGTGATTTTCTGGACATGATACAAGGGTGTTCTTATCCAAACATTAGAGTAATTGAAAGCTATTCCTTTTTCTGTCTTCAGATAAGAAAGACAACAGCCAGTAACGTCTATGAAATGCTCATAACCTACAGTGATATTGCTGAACCGGATATTATAGAGGAGGTCATGACAATTCTAAGTGACACTAACTGGTGAGTTAATGCAAAAACACCTACAACCTTATGCTGACTCCCAACCCTTGACATTCAACCCTCCATGTTGGAGTGCAGATACAACCAGACAAATGTGTGTTACAATGATGACCGGGGAGGTTTGATGCCAGTTTCGATTTGCATGAATCTGGAATACAAACTTCATTTGATACAAGGAGTGATCTTGAACTGCATTTGCTTATGTTACAGATTTATACACCACCTTTTGAGCTAATTGACTACCAAGGTAGCTTATACAATTATACAATACAAAAGTATTAACTCCTGTCCTTCAGTGGCTGGCTGCTAAGAGAAACACTCGAGGGTGTGTGATGTTACTGTTGAGCCCTCTTCCTATCTCTCTAGCATTTCTGCCACCATCATTGCTGTTCTTGAGACCAGAGCAATTAGTTTCAGGCAGAGTTTCTGAAGCGGGGCTGTCACTTTTCCACAGCTCCTGGCTTTGTGTGTTTTGTGTGCAGTGAAGAATGTGGCATTAAAACCTCTCCCTACTCTTTAGTTACTGCCCTTATGGAGCCTCCAGTGAGCTCAAGAGCAGACAGCTTATTAACTAGCAAATTTAAACTGCATTTATGTTTGCTTAGCTTGTGAACTACTTAATTCATCATAGGTTTACTTATCCCATCTTGGAATGGGTTGGAGTAAAGTTTGCTAACTTAAGTACTTGTGACATGATGGACTTTGTCCATATAACTTGATGCCATTTTTCTTCTCCAAACAGGGATGCAGAATTGCCATTTCTGAGGGAGAAGCGCAATTATCTCTGTGACTTAATGAAAGTGCCCAAACCACAACTAGTAGCTAAGGTAAAGTTTTTAAAGGATCCATTTAACTGACCATGAATATTTTTGGGGATTCTTCCAGGAAAAACTTGTGACCTGCACATTTAGCAAAGCCCACAATTTGAGGGCAGGATATTCAGAGTTTTGCTTCAAGCCTAGCCTCTTTAATATGTGCATGTGTGGAACTGCCAAAAAGCAAGTGCTTTATAGCTCCCTTCTATTCTCTTGAAAACATTCCAGACTTCTGGTGCTTAGCTACTTGAGCATGAATTAATACAGTGCAGCTGGCTCCAAAAGCGGGCTTCACGGAAAGGAGTGATTGGAATTTCCACTCTGAATTTTACAAGAAAATATGAACATCATAGCACCTGTCTCTTAGATCCCAACTTTAGTTCAAAGAGAGGAGGCTATGTGATTATTTGTTCCAAGCTAATTGCAGGAACACCAGTGAGATTTTAATAAGTCAAAACATGGATATGTGCAACCCAGGTACTTGTAGCAGAACTTATGGCTCCTTCATGCCCACCCCCAACCCCCGTCCTGCTACTGGGCTACGCAAAACTAAGCCATGCGAGCTTGGCTTAATGTTATTGTATGAACTGGGCCATTTAAAAAAAATATTCAAATTTTCCATGAACAAGTGTATATATATTTGCAGCCAAAATAAAACAGCAGAAAATGACTGTCATTCATTTGACAACCAGACAGCAGTGGTGGACTCTCGTTCCCTGGAGGTTTTTAAACAGAGGTTGGATGGCTATCTGTCAGTGATTCCTGCTCTGCAGGGTGGCCCTTAAGGTCCCTTCCAACTCTACAATTTTATGATAACCGTGACCAAAAAAAAAACAATGCGCTGTTGCCATATTCTCTGTTGTTGTTTTTTTAGTACCAAATCTCAGCAATGCTAATTTGAGGTTTTAAACTAAAATAGGAAAATATTTCCTATTGTGTGTGCTCCCATCTGCTCTTCACAAAGTAGTTTTGAGTACTAGTTGAATATAGCTGTATCCAATCTGCAGTGCTCACTGCAGTTGTTTACATTAACGTAAGGCATGTAACCTGTCCCCAATATGCACTTAATTCCAGGTTTCTTTGTGCTGAGGTTTATGCTGCTTTCAGGAAGAAGTTAATGTCCAGACAGTTAGTGACATCTGTTATATGGCAAATGGAACAGAAATGTCCTACAATAGGAATACAACAATACATTAGTGTTCCTGGTTTGGTGGAGGGCAAACTGGTTGTGCAGCAGCATCAATGGAGACAAGCAGTGACGAGTTGTTGCTCTAAGCCAGAGCTGAGCTTTGTTCTCTGAGGAATGACTGGTGGTGATAGTTTAAGTATGATTCTATTTGCTGGCTGTGTGTGTTTGTGTTTGCCTCCCAAGTGACGATGGAATAGCAATTACAAAGAAATATTCAAGTTAAGATTTAACTAGGACAAAAAAAATGCTGAGTCCTGAAAGCTGTTTTGCATTTCCTCGGTATCAAAAGATTTGAAAGTGGTCCCATGGCTCTCTGATCTAAGACTGACAGCCACATCTGCATCTCTTTGTGCTGTAGCTGAAGGCTTCTCTCTACACAAGCTGGAGGAATTTTCACACAAGGTTGATTCCCTACTACCCTATTTTTCAGAGGGAGTGCATGAAAAATATGCAAGTGCTATCCAGCTTTCAGAGCTCACATTTCACAAAGAGAACCACAGAATGCCTTATAAAACAAGGAAAGAACATTTCAAGTGTGTATCTTTTACCAACTCTCTTGACCTTGATTCACCTTTTCGGGAGGGGGGGGGCGGGGAAGCTTACAGTTGAATTCATTAAATAAACTTGTAGCCATGAAATATTCTTCTTTTTAATATAAAGAGAAGTGCTCAGAATGAATATTTTAAATACCTAGTCGTTTAATAAAATGGCATTTCTTGGTATACAAAAGTTGCTACATGTGCAACTTACATAGTGCTCCAGTTGCACTCCACAATATATTGGATATCAGCAACTGGAGCTTACATCTGTTGCTCTAAACAGGGGTAATAGATAATTTGTAATAATATTATTGGTATTGGAGCTGGGCGATAAATCAAGGAATCGTCTGGAACTGATATGGCTTCAGACTTTTTGAGCTGCCAATACATCGTGGCTCTACATACAGCACACCTCACTCCCGTCTCCCTGTGTGCACTGGGCTGGCAGTGGCCGCGGAGCCACAACGTAGCTGCAGTTCAAAAAGTCCAGCCATGTGAAAGCTGTGCGCCTGCCGCCACCTCAGGTGAGCTGGAAGCGGGCCTCCTTAAATTACTCCACTGAGGGGTGGGTGGGAGTCCACCAGCGGAACAGTTTAAAGAAGCCCCCCACCTAATGTGAGCTGGAGTGGGGGGGGCTTGATCAACTGAGGGATACGGGAAGCTGCTCACTTACCTGATCAAGCCCCCCACTAATGTTCTTGCTCACACAAGCTAGAGGCTCACTTGCTCACACAAGTATGGGGCTGGGTGATGTATCTCTGCTCCTTCTTTCTCCCCTAAGGTGGGAAGGAAGCAGCCAAGATACGTTTCAGACATTGTGATATATCAGTAAATTGCGGTATTTAGCTGCTGATATATCATGTTAAAAACCAAGTATCACCCAGCCTTAATCAGTGCTGATGTATACACAGTACAGTAGCATCAGCCCCTTCCATAAGGAAACTTAAGTTAGGCATCTTAAATCTATGCATAACAAAATAGACTGACACCACATCTGTAGAACTGAATAAACAGTTATTTTGTTTCAAAATAAGCTCTTAATAACTCACTGCTCTTCCTTCTTTTCTGCAGAGAACATAATTGAAAACAGTCAATATTAGGGAAACAAGTTCTTCAGCGCAGTAGATACAACGGAAGAAGGAGCTACTGTCACAGCAACTTGAAAAGTCAGGATTGTGGAAGCGTCTTTTCAGAAGCTGTGTGCAGAAGGAGTTTTAAACTCAAATGTATGTTAACAAGACAAAAGTCTTATTTCTAGTCACTCCTTAATCTCTAACCACAAGATGGCAGTTTGGCCACATGTTATTCTCTTGTCTTTCATGTTCAATATGTATGCTGCTGTTTTGTGTTTCTTTCCCCAAACTGGATTAAACATCTATTGGAAAGATCATCCTACCAGCATTTCTTGTATAGTCCATCTTCTTCAGCTGTTAGCTTGGTTTACAGTGAATATTTAATGCACCAGTAAAGGCAATTTGTATGCACTAAGGGACTTTATCCTGTCAAATGAAATTATGTGCCACTGTTTTGCAAGAAGAACCAATGCACAAACTCCTGTTGCTGTGCATAGAAGGGCAGCTAGCAGCTTTGCTGTATAGGAAAGAAGAGAAACACACACACCAAGCAAAAAGGTTTGTTTGTATGCTTGGTATGTTAACAGAGCAATGTGGCACAATGATGTTCAGGAAAGGAACTATTGATGTTCTTGGCATGTGTGAAGGGCACCAAAACAATGGGATCATAACCTAAATTCATTGTGTGATTTCAACTGGAAAAATGTTACCTCTATAAACAGGAAGTACAGCTGACTCTCCTGCCCCACCACCCATTTGATATGAAAACTCTCAGCCTGCCATACACTAACATTATCTGGCAGTGTTCAGATACTGACTGTTTTAATTTAGTTTATTATATATTACAAATATTCCTAGGGCATTTACAAAGGTATACCAGAAACAGTCTACAGGTTTAAAACTGCATCTGAAAAGCCGGGGGATGCTTTTTTAAAACACCCTACCTGGAGCTACAGGGCCAATAAGCTGCTGTGAGCAACATCCAAAGAATGTTTTTGGAAATGTTATTTCCACCACCCCCTCCCATTTTTGGCTATGCAAAAATGGTGCAAAATAAATTTGTCTAGACTAGAGAACCAATGTGAGCCCCTCCCTCTGGTTGGTGTCTCATTTTACATCAGTGAAAGGGTCTTAAGCATGTAGCCAGAAGCATCTGATGAAGAGGAACAACTTGTTATCACAATGGACTTCACTACTATGGAACAGGAGTGCCCTAAATGACTAGTTAATCTCACAATAGGGGGGGAAATGTAATGGGGACCGTTTCCAAGCACCTTTATGTAAATTAAATTCTAATTCTTGCGTTCAACTTTTACCTAGCCTGAGGATAATGTGTAGCCTCTTTAAGCCTGCATATAAACCACATGCATCACACAGCATAGCAGGACTTTACCTTAGAGGAGCCTCTGGCTGTTCCTGCCAATGCTAGATTCACACAGGCCTCCACCACTTCTTGATACATAGGCCAACTGTAAATGCACCCTTCTAAAAAAAAACAATGCAAGAACAATTGGGTGTGTCTCCCCTACAATGTTAGACATTTCAACCTGTTAGCTGGGGTAGGGCGGGGAATCATCAAAGTTGTGACTTGTCTCATTTCCCCCAATGTGCAGGTTGTAATGGATCAGCAGGATCTCATCCTACTATTCCTTTACAATGTGTGAATAGTGCAAAGGAGCGGCATCCTTGAAATGCTAGCAACTCTGTGGGAAACTCCTTCTGTACACCTTCAGATCGAGAGCAGCATTCACAGAACAGAGTTTAGATTGTGTACTAAGCTTTGCAGTCATTCCACAATCAGCTGTCCCCCCCTCTTTTTTTAAGGAAATACAAGAAGTATTTCACCTTTAAATTGACTAATACCTGTTTTAAGGAATTCCTTTGGAGGTGGGGGCAGAAACAGGCTAGCGTCTCCTCTGGTTTGTCTAGCAACATAAAGCCTTCCAGTGCACCACATTCTTCAGTTAAAATGATAATAATCCACAGCTTCCTTCAGATTCAACAGCTTCAAGTTCTCTTCAAACTGTCCACCTGTCAAATCCTGTCAAAACAAAAGATCAATTAGCTGAATCTGTCTGACATTTAGATTTCAAAGATCCTTCTTTACAGGAGTGTATATGGTTGGTTTTCTTTTTGTCTGTTTGGTTGGTTGTAAGTCACTCTGGGTTGATGTGGGCAGGTTAAAGGTTGTACTAAGAGATACTGATAATAGTTTGCTCTCTCTTCCTTCTCAACCCTCTCTTCTTTTCCTGCCCCGAAACTATGTAAATCCTCTAGCATGAAACCACATCATTTCCGTGATCCAAGCATACAATATTAATGTTTAGTCACAGCAACAGTCATTGTCAGTTGAACTGAGTCCAATACGGGTGTGCAGGATTCTCTTCCTAACATGCTGAGCTTGTAGGAACATTTCAACTACAATCACACTGTAAAGTCCAATAATTTAAGGGCTTAAACTTGAGCATTTCCCATTTCATGCCCCTTTACTGTATGGGGGGATACCTGCATATCTTACTGGTAAGCCTGAAGGGAGTTTATTGTCCGTCCAGGATATTTTTTTGGGGGGGGGGGATGCAAGTCTGAAATAAATGCTTTGATGGTGTTTCCAGCTTGGCAGGAGGTTGGACTGGATGGCCCTTGTGGTCTCTTCCAACTCTATGATTCTATGAAATTTGATCCATGTTATAACCATTACTCTCTGTTAATAGAGGTTTCATTATTCCAGATAAGAAATGACCAGAGAGCATAGCTAGGGGGTTCCAGCAGTACACAGGGTCATATAAATACTGGCTTATCAGAGCTCATCAGGTCTCCTATCCCTCTTGACACTTGCACATGCTCTGCCCCCCCCCCGACATATAGAACTTCACATATTCTGTGACCTACCCCCATGTCCTTTATGGAGTAATGAAGGGGGAGGGAAGACTTACACTGCTTTGATGCTTTGTAAAGGCAGACTCCTTGTGCTTGAACAGTATCAGCTTAAACCTTAGAATGTGCTGTAGCACAGTTCTGATCCGGCGCTATCCCTTCCCTTGAATGACCGGGGGGGGGGGGGTTCCATCTGTTGCAGAACAGGTTAACAGCAAATCTCCCAGTACCTGATGTTCTGCTGTACCCAAACAACAATGATGAATTCAATACTAGGTAGGTCAAGAAGAATGCAAGGCCCTTAATTTGACCAGGTAGTGAGCAACACCAGCTTTCATGGTGATAGTGATTTCAACAGAGTGCATAAAAGCAAGTAGGATAGTGAAGGCTAAAGGAGGTTAAAAATGGACAGAGGTGGGTAAGGTGAAAGAAAAACTTTCTCCTCAGCACAAATATTGCTGTTACCGGAACTACTGTCTTGCAGATGAGGACCTAGACCTACTTGGGGGGGGGCGGGGGACAGGGACCCAATAGCAGCACTACATATTTGACCCACAGATGCTACTTTTCAAGCGACTTAAACAAATAACATTCTGATGACAGCTCAACATATAAGTGATTTGGTGGATTTTGCATAATGAATGGGTTCTTTATCAAGAGCTGTTTCCACTAAGCAACTGGACTATTAACTCTGGCGACTGGTGATTCCTTCAAATCCTACCTACTGTACGAAGAGGAACTTTGTGCCTACTTGCCATCCTGCACGGTCTAATGTGATGATACCCTCCACCCAACCTTGTGATTGGCAAGAAAAGCAGATGACATCATTCACAACTTCAGCGTTTCTCTTGAGCCTTTAATTTCAGAGTGCTTGTAATTTATGTTTCCAGTGGGATTAGCCTTAAATAATACTTCATCATTAAGATTAGTAACAACAAAGGAGCTACTGCTTCTGAGTATGAATAAAGAGTAATGTAACACTTTTGAAAAGTAGGACACTAACATGAAGCTTTGCCTTAATTCGATAGTCCCAAAGTGCCTGCAAGTTCCACAGACGTCAGGAGAACATACCTGCATGGAAGCATATACAAAGCTGGATTCTAGTTTCTACTTGGAGATCCTACATCAATATCTGTAGGATTAAAGCGTGTTCCCGTATTAAACCATGGCATGAGACAGTGAGCCTTCTCTCTTAACACAATCCCTACAGAGCTACATACAATATCTTCAACCTAAAAACCTTTTGAATCACAGAATTCAAGACATTGTGCCACCTCAAAAAACTTTCCTATTATTATTAAGCTTCAGCTGCGTGGACAAAGAACTGGAAAAGTTGGGTGATTCTCTCTGAATCTGACCAAACACAAAAGGAGTGCACAGTCAAACTGGATTAAGGGCAATAGCAAAAAAGATAAAATTCTGCTTTGTAAGTGGGTAGACTTTAAAGACATGCACAATGAAACATGGAGAGCAACATTCTCTGCTTGATCCAGCTGACACCCTTTGCCTTCATGTGCTGAATATGTTTTTTTACTGAATACCCAGTAGGGTGCGCACTGGATAATTCTTCCTACCAAGGAAGACTTTAAAGAGAATGCCAAAACAAGCTAGCCAGGAGCTGCTTTCAGGATGGAAGGTGCGCCGCACAGCTGGCAATTGTAGAAGTTCCACCCATAGGTTTAAACTGTTTCCAAAGCAAACAGCCCAGGCCTTACAGCCATCCAAAGCTAAACGAGAGCCTGTTTCTCACATCTTAACACATAATCTCTGACAGACCATTCATTCCTGGGGGTGGAAAAACCCTATTTCTCTCAGCCCAAAATGCAGATACTTTCTTCCGGATAATTTCGCCAGGACAGCCAGGTTCCTTCAAATACAGAATCTTAATCTTATTGAGATTCCCCATTGCTAAGTATATTATTCACACAAAGACCTTACAATTTAGTGATGCTTACCAGTTTGGTGACACAAAGCCAGATAGCGTTGTGAAGTGAAACTCAGTGAAGATGAGAGTGTGGCAACATGACCAAGCCTGTTGACCTTTTAAAGCCTTGGTCACTCCCTGACTATAAGAACTGAGAATTCAGGGATTCCCTATATGTGGTAGCATATAATTCCACAGCAAGGACTCCTGATATTTGGGGTTCCTGCAACAACTTACTCACTGAACTAGGCACAAACCAAAGCTGGGGCAGAATGGAAACAAAAGCTGTATTTTTATTAACAAACTCTCAACGAGGGATGAAGCTTGATGGTTTCACTATTAAAGGCACAATACTTATTTTCAGTCAGAAACGCTGTTTCGGGTTTACACAATAACTTTACTTACAATTCCCCACACAGAACTGCTTCTATTAAATCTATTTCTTCCTAGTATGGCTATCCACTTTTACTCTGCCCGTAAAACACCTCTAGCACTTTTCCAGGTACTCCCCCCCACCCGCCCGGTGAGGAAACTGAACTGCTTTATCTTGCCTCAAAAAACCCTAAGCAGGCCCTGCCTGCCAGTTAAGCTGTCAATTCTCCTTTTACCATCCGCACGCTCTCCTGATTGGCCATTTCTCCTCCCTGTCATGAATTGACTAAGAGTCAATCGCAAGCCCCCATAAGTCCGAATACTGCACATTCTGTGCTGTCATGGAGACACTCCACATACCTGCGCGAATGCCCATAAAATTGCACCCCACCACTCCTTGTTGTTCAGTCGTTCAGTCGTGTCCGACTCTTCGTGACCCCATGGACCAGAGCACGCCAGGCACGCCTATCTTTCACTGCCTCCCACAGTTTGGCCAAACTCATGCTAGTTGCATGGAGAACACTGTCCAACCATCTCATCCTCTGTCGTCCCATTCTCCTTGTGCCCTCCATCTTTCCCAACATCAGGGTCTTTTCTAGGGAGTCTTCTCTTCTCATGAGGTGGCCAAAGTACTGGAGCATCAACTTCAGGATCTGTCCTTCCAGGGTGCAATTGGCCCTGGCCAATCTATAGGGGTGCAATTGGCACTGGCATTTAGGGGCCCAGTTACAGACTCATACTAAACCATTAATAAAACCTAACAATTCCATTAGTCTCAGCCAGTGCTGCGTTAACTATTTATAGATCAATACACTCCTGTGACCTTTCCGTAGTTCACACCCTTGTTACTACATGACAGTCATCTGGCATAGCTTCCACTTCTGAACTGGCACGATAAATGAAGTGAGTGGGTGTCTAGTCATTCTGTGCTTTTAAGCTTCTACCGTAATTTCTGAGGCCCAAAGCAGATTTGGGGGGGGGGGGGAAGAGAGGTGCTGAATAAAAACTGGCCAGGAGAGAAATCTCAGCTACTTTCCTACTGCAAAGTATGTAACAAAACAAAATCTAGCCTATAAAAGGAAACTACCGGTATGCAGAAAGGAAGGGTGGTGGCAGGAACAAAAATAGTATGAACTGGCACTTGGAAATTACAATTTATAGATACTAAAAATTATGTCCCCCTGCTCCCCCCCCCCAATTAGCAAGGGAGATTACGATGGAAGCCATGACAGAGCATATGCTCTGCACGTACACAGCCTTAGGTATAAATCCCTGCCATCCATCCCCTATTCAAAATATGTCTTTGTAGCAGGACTCGAAAAGACTTCCGCCTTTGCCCGTGAGGAGCCATTGCTTATCCCAGCATGTGGTGAGCAGGATCAGCTGGGTTCATGACAATCTGCAGGGTTGCATGGATCTCATCCCTGGGCTTGGGGCTGCATAGCTAATGGATCAAAATGCAAAGTATTCCATAATATCTAACCTGCAATGGAAGGTTTGGAAGGAAATGCACTTGGTACAGACACCTCTGTTGTCTTTGTCCATGGAGTTTTCTTGGCAGGGATACTGAAGTGGCTTGCCAGTTCCTCCTCCAAGTGGATCACGTTTGGTCAAAACTCTCCACTATGACCTGTCCATCTTGACCTGTCCATAGCTTCCCTGAGTTATTTAAGCGCCTTCGCCACGACAAGGCTACCAACGTAAGTCTGACCAAACTGCGGGGGGGGGGGGGATTCCTTCCAGTAGCACCTTAGAGACCAACTAAGTTAGTTCTTGGTATGAGCTTTCGTGTGCATGCACACTTCTTCAGATACCTACTTCAGATGCACACAGAAGATACCTTCTTCAGATGCACACTTCTTCAGATACAGAAGTGTGCATGCACACGAAAGCTCGTACCAAGAACTAACTTAGTTGGTCTCTAAGGTGCTACTGGAAGGAATTTTTTATTTTGTTTTGTTTTGACTATGGCAGACCAACACGGCTCCCTACCTGTAACTCAAACTGCGGGAGGCAGTGGAAGACAGGAGTGCCTGGCGTGCTCTGGTCCATGGGGTCACGAAGCGTCGGACATGACTGAACGACTAAACAACAACAACAACAGAACCTCTGCATCTGGACCAGGACCCTGCTAAGACTATACTGCTAACAATGCTGGAAGTGCTAAAGATATTCAGGATGCACAAGGCTGGCTATCCAAGCTTCACTAGACCCTCTTCCCCAGGCACCTCCTAAGGAGTTATCACTGATTTCTATGTACAGTGGTAACTCTGATTAAGAACTTAATTCGTTCTGGAGGTCCGTTCTTAACCTAAAACTGTTCATAACCTGAGGTACCACTTTAGCTAATGGGGCCTCCCACTGCCACCGCGCGGTTTCTGTTCTCATCCTGAAGCAAAGTTCTTAACCCGAGGTACTATTTCTGGGTTAGCGGAGTCTGTAACCTGAGGTACCACTGTAATTAAGCACTATAGTTTTTACTGTGGCTGGAAGAACTTGATAAATGCAGAAATGGGCTGGCCATGCTGTGTATGCTTTTTAACCTACTGGTAGTAAAATATAAATGTGGCAGTCGCATGTGAGTGCATAACCCAGATGGTGATGATGGTGATAATGACAACAACAAACAACAAAAACAACAACAGCAACAACAACAACAACACATCAATCACCAATCACTTGCTACTGCCTTCCATGTTTGGTGCATTGCAGTTAAAAATACAGGCGACAGATGTGACCAAATCCAAGACTGATTTGGGCCACGTGAGTGTCTGGGTATACCAAAACCATACAAGCTCAAGGCACCCATTTAAAGGTCAGACCAGAGCTTTCCAAACTGTTCATGTTTGTGACATACTTTTTAGACGTGCGTCATTTCGCAACACAGTTAATTCAATTTTACTAGCAAACTGGAGGTTCAACTAACTCCTTTCCAGCCCCGGGAGGAGCGTGGGGAGCATTCATGCAAGGCACCTATACACTGCAGCCAACACACTTAACGTGTCACGACACACAGTTTGGAAAGCTCTGGGTTAGATCATTCAGCGACCAAGGATACTACAAGGTTAAGCTGTATGATACATGGCTCAGTGGGCCATAAGCAGGGATCAAACAAAAGGAGGGTAGAGAAAGCAAACACCACACTGAATCTGGGGAATGTTTTAAACCTGAAATTAAGAACTCACACCACATCTGCCAAAAATTTTTTAAAAACCTAATTCCTCTTTATCTTCATCTATCATATATGAGCTATGCTGCTTCTCATCAAATGAACACTTACGTGCAATTCCACTCTTGCCTCTACCTTATGACTTTATTTTACTACCAGAGAACTCGCGCCTCTTCCATCTGCAGCAGTTTTAGTACTCATTCCCTTTCATTAGTATGTCTCAACTTTTTCAGAATCCTCTCCAGGTTGCCAGCATGTTTCTTGAACTGTGGTGTCCAAAATGGAACATTGCAAAGCAACTGTACTGTTGCTTGCCCAATGCAGCAAAGTCCTGGTTTGCAATACTATCTCCTAGATAAGATGTTGGCGTTTAAATGCAGCTTATAATGGTTGCAGCTTTTGTGCCGCAACATCGCAGGGCTGAATTTGGCTTCCTACTACTCATTAAATGAGGCAGCCTGCCTATGGCATTTCCCCCTCTTTTGCCCCTCTCCCTCTCCCTCCAAACACTCCCTGCTGTCCTTTGTCTACAGGGCTTACTGTGTGCTGCATCTCCCCCTTCATCTCTTTCAGGAGTGTCAGCAGAGGCTGGGGAGGAGGAAGAGCTCATGTATTTGGGGGAAATTAAATACACAGCAGTGTGGTAGGTTTGTTTTTCATCTCCTCTTTCATATGTGGCCTGTGCAGAAACGAAAGTTCAAGGGGCCCAGAAATACATCTCAGTCTGAATCCTTGGATTTATCCTTAGCCTGCATTATATCACCATAGAGCAACAAAAGTTCAACTTCTCTCAGCAAGTTTTAACCAGTTTAGAAACCATTTCCTCTGCCATCAGGCCTGCAAAGAGGGGACTCATCCAACCCTTAGAAACCGCAAGTCACCACTTCTTGCTGGTAAAGAGAGGCAGAGTGAAATTTTCAGCTCAAACTGGATGCGAAGCAAAACACGGTCCGTTTCATGCAAAGTGAGAACGGAGGGGAAACAGAAGAAAGGCATTTCCAGTTGGCAAGTCATTTAGCTGCTGTGAAGCATTTTTTAAAGGGGAGTTTAAAAATTCCTGACGTGAAATGCAAAGTAACTCTCAAAGCAACCAAAGTTTTAAGCAGTAATCAAAAAAGCGCCTTCTTGTTGTGCATTCTCTGAATTGATCTATGCTCATCTCCAAGGCATTCTACCAATATCCGATAACCATCTGTGTCTTAGTATACTATTAATCACGTTTCATAGGTGATATGTTGGCAAAGTTTCTCTACGTTTTATAGACAAATGATTTAAAATTTGCATTAAACCAAACCAAGGTGATGGGCAACATTCCATGTATGTGTACATAAGAATGAATAGAAATTGGCATTTTCTGGACATCAGTGTGGTGTGGGAGTGGGTGAGGGTGGGAGAGGCTGCTTCCATGAATTTCTGCAGGCTCCCAGAAACAACATTTGTCCTCTAATTAACCTTATATAATGCTCCAAGTGTTCAACGTGCTTCACATACACTATGGCAAATGAATCCTGGACAGCAGGTATACATTATCCCCCATACTGCAGAGGCTGAGAAATTGCGACTTGCCTAATGCTATGCAGTGAAATTATGTCTATTATAAGATTTGAATCAGGGACACTTGCATCAGTTCTTAACTAGGAGGAGGAGCATTTTGGTTTAACTCTACTACCTGCCTGCTGACGCTGCTGTGTTAGTTCTGCTTGGCAACATCAGATGAAAAATAAGCTGATCCAGTTTAGGTAAAATGTTCAGAGTGGGGGGAAGGACACCTCATCTATGAGTAGCAGGATAATTTCCACAATGTTAACTATCACATCCCCCATCACTAAGGAGAGATATGCAACTTTAATGAAAATCTAGGTAGTGGTTTCCCTCTCGCAGCGCAGGGCAAGAATTAAACCACAGGGGCCATGCAATCATTCCTCCCCTGCTAATTTCTCAAGAAAACAAAACAGATTTTAAAGAGCAACACAGGCTAAATTGTAGTGGCTAATGACATAGCTTCCCTCACCCACCTTAGTGTCACTAGGAGCTATTGAAACGTGATGCCTCTGTTCACAAAGTTAGGAAAAGACACCTTGTAACACCAGAAAAGTGAGCCCTAAAATGCATCCTCTTAAAAAGAGGTGTGTTTTTATTTCATTAATGCATGCATTTTTATTCTCCTCTTCAGTAAAAAAAAAAAAAAAAAAGGAGAGGACTTCCAGAGCAGCTTACAAAGATCAGAAATACCGTAAGACAGTCCCTGGGCTTATGATAGAAAAGACACAAAAGGAAAAAGGGGGTTGGGGGAGGAAGGACACACCATTTATAAAGAATTGGTGTTGTTGTTGTGTGTGTGTTTTTTTAATGCAACTGCAGCTGCAGCTCTCAATAACAAGTGAGTTCGCTTGGGTGAGTGGTTTTGATATGGTGCTTTTCCTAGGTAATTTAAAACTTTAGCATTCCTCTTTCTGTGTATTTCTGACATGACTGAGCACCACTTGAAGGCAGCAAAGAACGCATTGGCTTACCAGGTGTGCTTCAGTCAACAATAAATATAAAGTCAGTGGTGGTCCAGCCCTGGCCCAAACCCTCAATTTTACACTTCCTTTTACCTGCCAACATGAGGACAAAAAAATTGCCCCGAGATGGGACAAACGAAACCAAACTAGGAACAATTATTCAATGCGTGCTTGATTGCAAGTGAAAACGCAGCTTTTAATTCCACGCGCTTGCCTTAGATAATGAAATTATACTCACCAGCTTCACACAGATAATGAAAGGTGGGGAAGCATCTCTGAAATGCAGGATGGGGATTCTGGGCTTGGGGTTTTCCTACGGAGAGAGAAGCATGTTTCTTGTTAGCTTATATCCCATAGCTGCATTGCAGCCCACTAAACTGAATGGCGTACGTAATTCCTGGCCTAGTTCGGGTTCTGTGGTCGCAAACCGCCCTGTGTGCTACTGTGTTGTCAGTGGTGCCTTCTGCTTGTGCCTCTTCCCCCTCCGCGGCTCACATGCAACAATTTAGTTTTGCTCTCCTTAGCTTATCTTCACTGGAGCTATGTGGAAATACTCTTATCTCCAGCACTGCCATTTTGAGAGGAAGCACCATTTAGGGCTCCTACCCCCCCCCCCATAAAATGATATAAATTATACCCCCATAGATATCCCACTTTCCTCAAAATATTGTTTTAGCCTCTGCATATGAAATCCTGGTCCCTCGTTTAGCAGGCAGCAAATTCCCATTGATGCCAGAATGAGCAGAATCCAGCTCCAGAAGCAACATCCTTCCTTTTGCTGGCCTAATTTATTGACATAACAGAAGCTAATTCACAACCTACCATCTCTCCCCCCCCCCAAAAAAAAACCCCAGCTTCCCCTCTTCTACTGTATTAATTTTACAGCCTCCCATTCAGGGTAACTGTCTGGCAAAGAAGAGGAAAAGCAGCAGGAACTGGATTTCCTAGTGGGAAATGTTCTGTTTAGAAATTTAGTTTTGCTTCTCATTCTTCGCCATTCTGTACTTCTAAGGCAATCTTTTCATTCTGAATAGTTCATTCTCTTCTGACTATTCACTCTCACCCAAGATGACAGCCATTCATAAGGAGAGTGAAGGCTGCCAGCTAGTGTTCAGGAACGGGACAGAGAGCCCTTCATTCTACTATGGGCCACTGATTTGGTAACAAACCAAAACCTCCATTTCTTTGTAAGGTGGTTTAGAAAGATGCGCTAAGCCAGCCAATAATCTCAAATCAATGTTCATATTACAAGATGAAATATCAGCTTGCATGGATGTCTCCTTGCTTGCCAAATGCGGTGTGGGATCTGTTCCCATCCTGCAGCCCTTCTCAGAATCTAACTCAAGTTTAGGATCTCATGGGCTTAGAATCCACAGAAGCCAAATGTCTCTTTCAAAAAACAAACAAACCAGCATCCCGCCTCCAGGTTTCATGACTGGCAAGACCAGCTTGAAAAAAAAATATAAGCGGTTTCTGCTTGAGTTTAGAAACAGGAGACATGTGTTTCTTTCTAGTAGCTGAGATGATTCCCCCCCTTTCACATTTATCACAAAGTACCCTACAATTTCCATTTCTATTTCAACAGCTAAGGGGCTGACATATAAATCCAAATTCTACAGTGGTTCCCAATTTTGCAGCCCAAATAAAGCAGGCAACATAGATAATTTTAGCAATATATCCCAGTTTGTTTATTTAAATGCAACAGTAGTTACATTTTCTGATTTTGCATATTTTGATCCAATAGCAATTACATCTTCTGACTGCAACATTTATGTTTTTCCATGCGGGATTTGCAACTTCTCTCACAACCACTATATTAAGAGTTAAAGAGCTGCTGCTGCTGCACTGTCCCTCCACAGTGATTAGACAGAAATTCAGAACATGCATTGATCAGGACAGCTACCAACCTTAGATTCTTCATAAGTATAAAATCCTTTTGAGATTTTATTTGTATCCACATCACAAAATGCAGCCACCTAAAGGAGAGAAGAAAGAAAAAAAAATATTAGGGCAACAGTTGATCAAGTGCTATTTAGCAACGATGGAGATATTGAACCTATTTCATTTAATTGTTGCACACACCTGTTGGTGTGTGTGCGTGCTCACTACTAGGCTGTTTTAATAGCAGTACAAAACAACCACAATGAGTGGCAATGTGCTTTTATACAAGAGTCATGCAGCAGTGAACATATTTACTTGGATAACATAAGCAAGTCTAGAGGGAGGGGTGTCTGTATGTGTTTAAAATTAAAATTAATGAACCAAGCTATTTCCTCCATGCTGTTACCAGGTCCTAGTGAAAGACAACATGTAAAACAGCACAGCCATACCTCTTGTTGCATTTGCTTCACGTTGCGGCTTTTTGGGTTGCAAAAGTGGCAAACCCGGAAGTATACACAGTGTTCTGTGCACTTTGCACATGCGCATAAGCGCTCTATCGCGCTCTGTGCTTGCGCAGAAGCGCCACTCTAGTTGCGGACTTTTCAGGGTGCGAGCGGCACCCCGAAACGGATTGTGTCCGCAACTAGAGGTACCACTGTACAAGTTAAGACTACAATGATGGCCAGTGATGACAGGAACAGCTTGATCGCTTTATTTCCTGGCCTTTAAGTTATCTTAACTATTGCCCAAATGTCAGAGACCATACACACAGCACCCCTACCAAGTTGCTAAAAAAAAGGTCAAGATCAACAAAAAAAATTCCTTCCACACACTATTCCCATGGGCATCTATGCCCAGCTTAAAGTGGCCACTTTAGCAGTTTAAAATCCATCTGCTAGCAGGATGGAAGATTGATGAGCTCTCAACCCAGAGCCAAGAATATTGGTCCTGTAGAATTATGCATTCTGGAAAAAAGCAAACCCAAGGAGAGAGAAGCCACATATATCGGAGGAGGGAATAAACTGTTCTATCAAGATCGTATCAATTTATTGAAAGCATTTGTATATTCACCTTTCTGGGTTTTGTTATTTTTTTAAGCACACACAACTTACAACAAAACAGTAAAGTGCTTAAGATGGTGTGATAGCTCCAAGATGGAAAATGATGTTTTTGCAGAATCACACAGGGATCTGCAGAAAAAGTTTAGTAATGCAGTATTTGTAGATCAGGCAAAACGAGCAGTGCAATAAAGGGTGTTAACAGCCATCTCTGAAGTCTTGCTTTGCCATCTAGGCTTGTATGTTTAGTATTTATTCACTCAATTTTTTTACCTTATTTATTGCTGTAGATCTGACCGAGAAGATGACTTATAATAAAAACCAGAAAATAATAGATATAGAATGGTGTGTTTGGTTAAGGTTTGTAGTACCTGAATAAATAACAAGAAATTCCCTTTTGGTGCAGGTGAAAGAGAAGCCTCCAATTTCTATAGAGTTTTGCTTGGATTGACGGTGCACTTTCTTTTTTTAAGGGCCAGCACTTGTGAAACAGGTCATTGCTATTCCCATTTTTACATAGGAAGAACTGAGGCTAAGAGATCAACTTGGCCACAATCCAGGCCTCCCAGATCCAATTTACATAACTGAAGTTAGAGCACTAATATTTGACATAACATTGTAAAACAGAAAAAACGAAAAAACCAACATAGCACTTGATGAATATTTCTTTTTTTTTTTAATAAGATTTTATTATTTTCCAATAAGACAAAGAAAAAACAAAATACAACATCAACACAGAACATAATAAACAATAAACATAATCAACATAAAAACAACAACAACAATAAAGGCATAAAAAGAACACATACAAACCTTAACCTCTATCTATCTTTATACATTTCTTGTTTCTAACTTCTCTATTTGGGGACTTCCCCCGTTCCCTCCCCTGTCTTCAAAAAAACTAATACTTCTTCAAGGTAGCTTTATATATTATTCAATTAACATTTGCCCAAATTTTAATATACTTAGCTTTTACTTAGTCAAATATCTTAATAACTATGTATCTTATCTTAACGACCTATCTTCACATATTTTGACACATACATCTTTCACATAACAAAAATTCCTCTTACCATTTATATCTAACACATATCTACCAAAGCCGATATTCTGTCTAATTCTGCTCAAATATTCAGTTTGACTGATTTAACTAAATAGTCTTTAAATATTTCTGCCAGTAAAAAGAAGTGAAAACAACCTACAATACACAATCAGATGTATGAAAGTCTAAATACGAGGCCTCTGTATGCATAATTTTCATTCTTTGGTAGCACAGAAACTGTTTAAAGTAGTGCACAAACAGTCTTGGAATAGGTACTTCCTGCACTAACCTATGTCCCACATGGGTGGTCCAGTCTTAAGATGCTTATTTTTGTGCCATCACTATTTACCTTTCAATTAGAAGGGGGTGGGGAGAGTCATAGAGGGAGAATTTATGCCTAATTGTTTATGCAATAAACAAAACTCTGGGTAAGGGCTTGTACAAACTGCTAACTTGAAAATACTAGGATTGAGCTATACATTTTATTAATTTCCCTCCCATCAGTAGCCCCCCCCCCATGTCTTTTATGAAGACTGCATGAAGTATTGCATAGCATATACCAAGAAGGCAAATGTTCTAACAATCAGAAAGCACAATATTCCAGGGAAAGGGTCATAATTCCACAGCTCCTGCATTGCCTATAGCAGGCATGTACAACGGGTGGATCGCGATCTACTGGTAGATCCCCTGGTGATCCTGGTAGATCGCGGGATCCTTATTGATGCCCCCCCAGAAAGCTCAACAACTGTGGGCCCTCTACCCTAAAAAAAATCTCAAAAGTCTGGGCAGTCCTCCCCACCAAAAGGTAAACCACTCCGAGTACTCCCCCCTAAAGAAAGCTCAATGACTCAGGGCAATCCCCACGCATGCTCCTCCTCCCTCCAATGACTATGGGTAGATCACTGTCAGTTTTTTTATACTGGGAATAGATCGCAGACTCTTGGGAGTTAGACATGCCTGGCCTACAGGATCTCATGTTGAGTGAAAAACGGTGTCTGGGATACTGAGCAGACACTGCTCTTGGCAGACACCAATGAGCTTGACTGCCTCTGGTCCAACTGCAAAATCATCTCCTGAAATGGCCATGCTTTTTGGGGGAGGAGAAGTGGAAGCCAGGATTCTACATCAGAGACAGGGAACCTTTGGCACGCCAGATGTTATTGGATTACAGTTCCCATCATCCTTGACTATTGGCCATGCTGATGGGAACTGGAGTCCAGCAGCATTTGAAGGGGACCAGGTTAGAAAACTGTCTGCTGCAGAAGAAACTGCCAACATTGCCCAGTCCAACTTCCTTCCATAATCTCCCCACCCCTTTTCTTTGATGTGGAAGGATTCTAGCTGCTCTTGAGATAGTCACATGATTAAGTGTAAAACTCTAGAGAGTTTCTTTCCAGCCAGTTCAACTGAACGTGCATAGCTCTTCAGACCTTCAACGTAACTGCATGAAGATCTTAAGAGTAGCTGGTTGCCTGTGTTGGAGCCAGAGCTTGCATAGATACCCTTGTGCATTTGGACAAATGCCCAGGAAGTGTGTACAGCATTTCCAGTCCTTCTGATATGCATTATTTTATCCATAAACTCACAGAATAAACTTTAAACAAGTCTGAAAAAAATCCAATTGCATAGTATCTCGCAGTACAGAAAACTTTATGGACTTGCATGTTCCCATATGTGTAGCCTATGTTGCTTATGTTGTGCTTTTCTCATTAAATCTGCTTGCATTGAATCAATAAGGGGAATAAGCTCATAAAAGCAACCCAAACATTCACGATGCTGAGGCTGGACTGACAAGCAAAAAGCAGACAAAACAGACCCTTTAAGCATCCAGTAAAAATCTGGGTTTCTATCTACAGCTGCAACCTTGAGGTGAATCGGATGTGTGTGTTTTTTTAAACAAAAAGGGTCTGTTCAGCTTCACTCTTGCAGAAATGTTATAACTTTGCCCTGTCAATTCCTTGAATCTGAGAAAGGTACAGCTAGGAAGCTGGGCTTCCTTAAAACTGCTCAGACATGAAGCCCATAAAACTGAACGTTAAAGCAACACTCCATGGCATTATGTAGGTTGGTCCATGAAAATGGTCCCCAGTTAACAGGGTGTGGGGGACAAAGGTGCCCTGACTGCCAAGGGTACACGTCTCTGTCTTTTGTAGTGTTTGAGACACTAAGTGGCTGGGAAGCAGGTTGATTCCTCCTGTTGTTCAGCAGGGTCTTCAAACTAGAGTTTCTTCTCCTATCCGGGCTACCCTCAGACATGAAAAGGCACCTACACAGCCACCAGTGTGTAATGGGATGGGTGTTTACATCACTGAGCAGCTGTAAAAGATCAGGATTGTTGAATTCATGATGCATTCCAAAAAACCATCCTACTATTTATACCGAGCCATAAAAATCTTCATGGTCAGCTGCCCAGCATATGAATGTCAGCATGGAGTAGCTTCCAAATAAATGCATGTTGTTCTTGTTCAGTCGTTCAGTCGTGTCCGACTCTTCGTGACCCCATGGACCAGAGCACACCAGGCATGCCTATCCTTCACTGCCTCTCGCAGTTTGGCCAAACTCATGTTAGTAGCTTCGAGAACACTGTCCAACCATCTCATCCTCTGTCGTCCCCTTCTCCTTGTGCCCTCCATCTTTCCCAACATCAGGGTCTTTTCTAGGGAGTCTTTTCTTCTCATGAGGTGGCCAAAGTACTGGAGCCTCAACTTCAGGATCTGTCCTTCTAGTGAGAACTCAGGGCTGATTTCTTTAAGAATGGATAGGTTTGATCTTCTTGCAGTCCATGGGACTCTCAAGAGTCTCCTCCAGCACCATAATTCAAAAGCATCAATTCTTCGGCGATCAGCCTTCTTTATGGTTCAGCTCTCACAGTACATTACTACTGGGAAAACCATAGCTTTAATTATACGGACCTTTGTCGGCAAGGTGATGTCTTTGCTTTTTAAGATGCTATCTAGGTTAGTCATTGCTTTTCTCCCAAGAAGCAGGCGTCTTCTAATTTGCATAGTGCTTGACAAATGAGCAAGCAAAACAAAAACAACCCCTTGCACCTTGTCATTTGCAACCAGGATGTCAACAGAAAGAGGGAAAAGGCAGTGATCAGGGATTACGGATAGGAAGAGCCAAGGACAGCCAAACCCAAACCAGGAGTTCTGTGTCTACTGGACTCTGGTCAGAGGAAAGACCCAATGTATTTGATCCAATAAGAACTTATGTGCTTCAGTTGGAAGCACCTAAGTTCTTTTTTTTAAAGTATTTTTTATTAAAGATTTTCTTGATTTACAAAGGTAGTGCAACGTCTCTCTCGTATTTTTTTCCATGTAACATTTTTACTAAGTTCTAACATGCACTGGACTCTTCTGAAAGCTCAGTACCCTGCAGATCTCTACCACTGAGCACAGAAAGCTAATCTCACACATATGGGAGTGGTTGCACTGACCAGAAATCTAGTGAAACGCTCTCCTGTTTAGACAGCTACATGTTAGGGAAGGAGGTGTGTGTCGTAAGCAGTTTCCCTTAAAAAGCTGCAACAAAGACAACCATCAAAATAAAACAACAATCAGAAATGTATGGGTTAATGCTGCCAGCTGTTTTCCATAGCAAAATAAAGCAGAAAGAAAAGAGACTAATTGCAACCTTGATACAAGCAAAATAATATCCTGGCCTTAAGTGTTGCCAAAGCAAATGTTATGCAAAGGTCAACTTGGAAGAATGTCAGCATCTCAGTTAATCAGAGCCACACCAGCACTAGGGAGAGCTTCTCCATTTTGTAATAGGGGGGAAAGCTGACTCGCCTGATGGCGAAACACCACAGACAGCTGCATCATCCTGTTCTTGCACCATGGCTTCTCTCAGTGGGTGGCAACCTTGAGTTTCTAGCATGCAGTTCTATAAATGGCACAAAAGTTTATCAGGGACTAAGAAGCCAATCGCAAGCCAAGTTTTGGAAGTTGTAACTTGCTCACACCAGTGAGAATTTCAACCGACAAGCAAGAGGGCTAAACAAGCAACAGGATGGGGGGGGGAGGTCCCAGAGGTTGGCTTTCTGTGTCCAGAGGTCTTGCCTTGTGTAAGACTGAATCCCCATCCCCACCCACCGTCTCTGAAACAATTGCATCAGCTGGAATCCAAGATAAATGAAAGCAAATCAGGGGATTTTGTAGAAAGCATTGCACAACGATCGAGGAAAATGATGAAATTTCCATAGCAACGTCAAACCATTTTGCAAACTGCACTCAAGTGACTATGGTGACTCAACATTCTGGAGTGCACAGACTTCAGTCAGCTTTAAAAAGTAGTAATCATTTGCATGTGTCCAGAACTTAAGCTTCCCATGCTGGCAATAATCCATTCAATGCTAAGCTTACAGTGAAGGAAGGTGGCCTTGCAAATAAAGTACTGAACAAGCATTCAGGAGAGCTGGGTTCACGTGCAGCTTCCACAGAACACAAGCGAGAAGCTGGGTCCAACTGCATCATATTCCCTCACTGCAGTTTTCCTGGATTCCAGGTGATGACATTGCTTTTGAGAGATTATCCAAAACTGAGTTTCAGCTGACATCCGGAAAATGTACAGAAGTATGCTTTCTTTGTCACTAAGAGGTGGGAAGTGGGTATTCAAAAGCAGAATATTCTACAGTCTGGATCCTTTTCTGGATAAGGAATGCTGTGAGTCACATCTAGCTTGCACAAAGCAGGACAGAAATGCATGCATGTTCGTCTATTTCCTACCTCTTCCTTCCAGACACTGCCTTGGGATGTACACTGCTATGGTGGTTTTCAGTCCCTTACTATATACAGTGGTACCTCTGGTTACGAATGCTTCTGGTTACGAACGCTTTGGGTTACGAGCTCCACTAACCTGGAAGTAGTTGCTCCTGGTTGTGAACTTTGCGGAAGTCGTGCACCAGAGGCGCACACACAGCGGGAGGTACCATTAGCGAACGTGCACCTCAGGATAAGAATGGTACCACTATATGCTTTTATTCACATGGTTAATTATGATGAAATCCTAGTAAGGGCTGTATGGTTTAATTTAAGTATTTCTTACAATCAGACTTTTCTACAGATGACCAATGACTGTATGCCTGCAGGCAGGACTCCTGTCTTTTAAAATGTTCTGTATAGTGTTGAACATCTTTAGGCACTACCCAACTTAATAAAAATAATAATGTAATCCATGAAATTACAGACTCAATGCACTAGTTGTTGTCTGCTTTCAGGGCATGGTTTCCAATGCATTCAGGGCATGGTTTCCAATGCATTTTAACTCCAGTTAATGATTCTAGGGGGTTGCTTCCAGACAACCTGTTTATCGAGCATTCGTCCTGATTTGTTTGCAGGGAGATTAAACAAAGTTGGCTATTTATTGAGCATTATTCTGCTTTGTTCCCGGGAAGGCATCAAAGCAAGCAGTGCTATTTTTCTAGAAGTGTGTGCTCTTTCACACAAACATTTGCACATGTATAGACACATCTTGCACCTGTGTTCAGTGTTCACATGTGAGCAAGCTTACAACTGCAATCATGGTGCATGTTTGAAAGGGTAACAAGTCACACATAAACAAGACAACCTGACACAGCATGGCCAGCGTCACCCAAAAGTATCTTCCATGGGGCATTTAGAACAAGGTTACCAGATGTCCCTGTTTCCCGGGGACAGTCCCCGGATTTACAAATCAGTCCCCATACAAAATCCATTGAAGTTGAAAAGTGTCCCCGGATTCATTGAAAAAAATCTGGTAACCTTAATTTAGAATGACATCTCTTGTCTCAACTATGCCATTTTGAAACCCATTTTAGCATTTAAAAACCCCCACCAGCAGTGTAAATATGGCTATGTATTTCTTCATACCAAGATAATAAGTGGAAGGATGAAACTTAAGTAAATGGATATTAAAGTATATGGCAGCAAGAATGAATGATCATTTATTAAGTGGCATTCACATGTGCATTTTTCCTTGTAAACTCACTTTTTTCTGATTAGCTGGAGTCAAACTCCTAAAGAGCTTCCTTCCCTGTTTGCCAGCATTCCAAATGGTGAAGAAAGTCCACCGACTGAGGATTCTCTCTTCCAGAAACAAGACACGGTGTGTCCAGATGGTTCCCCTGAGAAATAGAGGGAAAGAGTAAGAGACCAAGACTCATCTTCAGTGATACACAGTGCATTCCAAAGACACTCGCACAGAAAACGGACCAGCAACATTGCCAGAGGAGCCGAAAGCTGTCACCAGGGAAACATTCTCCTTGTGTAAATAGTAAACTCGATGTCTCTGGGAGATGAAGACTCTCAACATGTAGGTTTTAGGACATGATCAGCCCATGCTGCTCAGATCATAGGAACATGAAGCTGTTTGTAATAGGTTAATTGTAATAGGTTACAATTAAGACCATTAAAGCTTCCAAAAGTTGAACAAAAGGAGCAGGAGGATGCCCAAGACCTTCTTTGCTGTTGTCTTATCCAACTTGGATGGATAGCCACCAGGCATTGTATGCAAGATGCCCTGAGCTGTCTGGGAGAGTGAAATATCTGACATAGATCACATCAAGGAATTGATACGCTGCACTGGTTCTTTTAAGAGTCATTGCTCAGTTGTAAAACATCCGCTCTGCATGCAAAAGGCCCCAGACTCAATACCTGGTCTTTGCAGAGAAGGCTGGGAGAGACCCCTGCCTGAGAGCTGCTGCCAGTCAGCAGAGGCAATAGTGAGCAAGAGGTTTGACTTGGTATAAGGCAGCTTCCTATAATCCTAAGGAATGTACTGTACTGAAAATGTTTTGGTGTTTCTTTTTTTAAGAAAAGGAAGCTAAATGTAACACAACTGAAATTAAAAATAGTTAAGAGGGGAAAACACCCTCTTGACACGAACCAAAATATAATCATAAAATTCTGGAAACCCTAAGCACAAATGCCAAATGAACAAAAACTTAATTTTTCAGCAATGGGTTGTTGTTTGTAAATTGGCACTATTGTCAAATATTATTAAACTGACACCAATATCTGCGTGTGAGATGTTGGTGGAATATAACCTGAACAGGATTTCATTCCATGAGGGAGACCATGGGGAGAAAAAAACACCCACAATCCATTCAGCACCCTCCAACTTGAGGTGTTTTGTAATTGCTCTTTCTTTAAGTGCTCAAATGCGGCAGAACTAATTGGACAATGTATTTTAAAACATGCTCTTTCCCAGGGATAGTTTTGCACAAGTTAATACCCTGCGTGTTTTCTGGAACTTAATGGATGTCTGTTTTAAAGGTGATCCTTAAGAAATCTAAAGGCATTTCAGAGAGGAAAAAACAACAACAAGCCTTCTAATACTTGGTCTTCTGCTCATATGCCTGAAAAGTTGGTTTGTTTTCCCCATAAACTGCAGTGTGCAGCAGTGCACACATACAACCCCCCCACCCCATCTCTGAAAAACACTCAACACTCAAATTCTCGGGGGAAAAAACCTCTCTTTTATTTAGGAAATGTATAAGAACTGCTAATCACGAAGGGCATTAGAGCTAAACTTTCTTTCACCCCCGAATAGCGCCTCTCTTCCGTCCTCAGTTGTTGCTCCCTATATTATGTTATCAGATGGAAGTCATAGTTCTTAGTCTAATAAATATGTGTTCAAGAAGTGAAAGGATAACACAGTCATAATGGAACAAACACAAATAAACAGTTTTGTGATGGTGGTGGTTTGGTGTGTATGCTATGCATGTACTGTGTGTGTGTGTGTGCGCGCGCGAGAGAGAGAGAGGGAGCGTGTGAATGATGGGTTGAGAATGTGGTACAGTGAGAGGGGCCTTCTATGTTCTACCACATTTTGGGATATGAAGTGCAACTCTAAACACTTTATCACCCTGCAACAATACACTAACCAACTAACTAGTCTTGTTAGTGGAAGCTTGCACAAAGACTTCCACTAGCACAGGGGTGGCCAACTCGCAAGATCTACTTACAGAATTAAAAACTGGCAGTGATCTACCCCTGTTTTTGGGGGGTTCAGTTCAAAGTTGTTGACCTTTTTTTAGGGAGGAGGAAAGCCTCGTTTGGGGAGAGAAAGGAACAGCCACTCACTTGCTGACTAAGCTCTGTCTTCCGTTCTGCAGATCGTGCGACAATGGATGGGGGGGGGGGCTGAATTCAATTTAACCAACGCTAAGGAAAGGGAACCGGTGATCGACCGAAATCTACCAAAGCCTCCCGGGGATCTACCAGTAGATTGTGATCAACCTGTTGGACATACCTGCACTAACGCAATAGAGCTTTCCCTCTTCTTCCTCCTCCTCCCACACACTCATCATGTGCCCCCAAACTGATTTGGGGGCAGAACCCCTGGAACAGTGGGGGACGGTGTGGGAGAGGGCAGGTCATTCCAGCAGGCAAGCAGCAATGCTTCTGCTGCCAGAGCGATCTCCTTAGCACTATGATGAATTTCTTCCTATATATGTGTATATTCATGGATGAATATTCCTTCTGAACCTACACATTTTAGATCTTTTAAAGATTATCGAAATCAAGCAGTCTCTCCCTCTCCCTACCCTCTCTTTCACACATAAAATGAGCACACTGACAGTATAGGAGCCAGAGAAGAAATTGTAGTGAAAGCCAACTAATAACACTGTAAACCTGACAGTATTGCTAAAATGTGGGCTTTATAGCAAGCTGGCAGATGTCTTTTTGTCCAAGTGTATTTTTATGTCTGCACTTTCAAAATAAAATTCCAATTTGGCACATATAAACATCAGATAACATAAGCAAACACTGGACCTATTTGAAATGTTGAATCCACATGCTTTGCAACCATAACAAGGAAACATCTGCAAACGCAGAGAATAGGTTAGGATTATCAATTTTAAGCACCCTCAACAGACCCAGGGCAGACAGTTTCTCTCTCTCTCCCCTCCACCCATCCCTTCAATACAATTTGGTAAAATCAGTTCTGTTTGCAAGAATTTATGCTCGTTTTGATTAGGCTCATTTCTCACTGTCTTCCATCATGCTTTGAGTGTTTTCTTAAGTAATCATTCCCACCATAAAAGTGATATTTCAGAATGTTATTACCTAGTATGGCATAAAGAAAAATGACCATAGCACAGAACACTAGTTTACACTGAGGATTCTTTCCCTATATTCCAACTAAGTTGCCAAATCATGTTTAAAAATAATCCTGTCATTGTTAGGTAGAATAAATTTATTTCCAATGGTGGGGAGGAGACGGTTTTGGCATACTCCCCCTTTCTCCTGCAGCAGCCATGCACTACCACCCACACCATTCTAGAAAGCACCCCAATCCTCTGGGGCAGATTGAGGAGGGGGGAAGGGTGTAAACCATGGGTAGGCAAACTAGGGGCCGGATCCGGCCCAATCGCCTTCTAAATCCGGCTCGCAGACGGTCCAAGAATCAGTGTGTTTTTACATGAATAGAATGTGTCCTTTTATTTAAAATGCATCTCTGGGTTATTTGTGGGGCATAGGAATTCGTTCATCCCCCCCCAAAAAAAATACAGTCCGCCCCCCCCCCCAGGTTCTGAGGGGAAAAGTCTGCTGACCCATGACTGTAAGTAGTTCTACAGGGAAGGAAGAATCTGTCAAAAGAGCTTCCTCCTCCTCTGTTCAAAGAATCCTCTGCTGAAACAAAGAGCTTTCCATGAGTGGATGGACACAACTGGATACAAACTATTGTGCTTAAATACAGCAGCCCTATAATAAAGGGCTATACAGTCGTATCTTAGTTTTCGAACAGCTTAGTTCTTGAACGTTTTGGCCCAAAAACCTGGTTTGTGAACTATTTTTGGAAGCCGAACGTCCGACAGGGCTTTCATGGCTTCCGATTGGCTGCAGGAGCTTACTGCAGCCAAACAGACTTCTGGAACGGATTCCGTTCAGCTTCCAAGGTACGACTGTATAAATTAGTAAACCCTAAGCAAACATTTAACTGAAAGGGCTCTTTGTTGTAATTCAGTATCTCTTTGGGCCATGTGGGAAATCGTGGAATTAACCTTGCGTGCTCTTTTAGGCCTAAATGCTATGTACACCTATCCAGGAGTAAGCTGCAGTGAACAGTGGAAACCACAAATGAGTAGGCTTTACATAGAATTGCATTAGGCATCTTGTTAGTTAATACAGAGGTTGGGGGTGGGTGGGGAGAACACTCTAAGTCAGGCATCCCTAAACTGTGGCCCTCCAGATGTTTTGGCCTACAACTCCCATGATCCCTAGCTAACAGGACTAGTGGTAAGGGATGATGGGAATTGTAGTTCAAAACATCTGGAGGGCCGAAGTTTGGGGGTGCCTGCTCTAAGTCTGTTCTCACAATTACCAACCATCATTTATTAATTTAGTTTGTGTTCACAAAATCATTTAAGTATATGGATTATTTACTGCAGTATGATTGTGAGCTATCTTGGAACTTCAAGGAACCAAGAGGCAGGGTAGATTCCCACCCCAAAAAAGTGTTGTTGTTTTTTAATGAATAGAAAGCATACAGAAAAGGGCAACCAAATGGTTAAGAAAAGGCAAAAGCTAATCTACGGCCAATGACTGTATGAATGTGGTCTACCGGAGGACAGGTGTTGCCTTCATGCCTTCCTTGTAAGCTTCACAGAGGCACCTGGTTGCCATAGCTACAGAAAGCTGGATCAGATAAGACTTTGGTCTGATATAACAGAACTCTTAAATCTGTATATTCTAACAATGAATTCTTGCTGAAAAAAATAATTTTAAAAAATGCTCCACTGGAACCACTGCACACCCCAAAGAGGAATATGCTTCTGTCACTACAAGATCAACAGAGCTAGCTAGATACAAAAATGACTATGTCTAAGCTAGCACACTTACTGCTGTCAAGATACTTTGATTCTGAACAGAAATTTCCCCACTGTTTCAAATTTGGGCCTCCCATAACAAAAGATTGCAACTTGTGCCAAACTGTTAAATGTGGGAAAAGGGGAGCTGGGATGAGACCAACTAATCAAATTCTTCAACTTTTCACCTAAAGTAAGATTTGTAGCAGCCTGGTCTCCAGGGACGAAAGATTGATTATTGCACTGTTGGCTAGCCAAGCCCTTTAAAAAACGACTTCTCTAGAGCTGAAAAGACAAACCCATGTGTGGTTTGCTGAAACAGGAATCCTACTTTCACATTTGACAGTTAAGGCCTCTCCTTCGGATCTTAATTTGGCAGGATAGAATGTCCAAGTCATTAATCACTGCTAAACCTTTATTAAATCTGCAGAAGACCTGTGCAAAATAGCGTAACACTTGGTTATGAATTATCTGAATTTCCAAAATCATTCAGTAACTATCAACGTTGTTAATATACAAACCACTGAAATGCAATTTTGGGCGAAGAGAATTTATGCAAAGCAGACTGAAAAAGGCCTCGTTCAACATTGAACGACTCTCAGGTTGATTTTATGCTGTGAGCTTTCATGTGCAAAATGGCAACCAGGCAGTGGAATGAAGTGCATGATATGTGAGGAGTGATCACTCATTCCTGCCCACCACATCACTGCCAGGTTGCCACACAATCAACAAACAAACACACACACACATACATCACCTCATGCATTGCATCAAATGCAGGCCCGAGCCTGACTGAGTAAAAAGTAACCACAAACAAGTGAAGTAATAGATCATCCCATAACACATGTTTTTACAAGTCTCCAAGGTACAATACCTGTTTTAGCCAAAAATAGATTTGTAGCTTGCCTCACTCAGGTTCCTGCTGCTTCTGTCATCAGATCAGCCATTGAATGGAGGTGGATTCACACTGATTGATTGACTGTGTTATATCCTACCATTCCCTCCAAAGGACCCTAAGGCAGCAGACAAAGATCAAACACTACAACCCCCATAGTTTTGAAACATTCTAAAAAACAGCTTAAAACATTCTTAAACAGTGATCTCAGGTTTGCCAGGAACAGTGTCTTTCAGCCATCAAATGGGTAAAAATAAATGCTTTTAAGGTTTCCCCCCTGCAAAATCAATAATGAAGGAGAAAGATGCACCTCACTAGCGAAGAGCTCCACAAACGGGGAACCACCACAGAATAGGTCACCACCAACCAAGCAGCCACGAGTGTTGGCACCAACACCAAGGCCTCACCTGCTGATTATATGAGCTATGATGAACACACAGTCAGTCCTGACCACTGCAAACGTAATGTCCACATCCTTGGATTGCAACCACTGAAACCAATTCCACAAGTTGTAATTTGACGGTGCTGTAGAGACCTCCAACACACCTGAATCAAAAGTGACAGCAAATTTAGCACAGCCCTGAGCAATTTCCTCCTCAAACTGATTCAGAAATCTCTTACAGGTCTGGATCTGGATTTAAAGAGCTCTGCTGGGTGAAGTGGCAGAGAGGTAAACTCTGTATGTTACCTTCACTGCCACGTGCCAGGAACGTGGAATGCACTCACGCCTCTATTTAGTCAGATTTGAACCAGGACTTCTGTTCTAACCAACACCACAATTTGTGATGGGCTAGGTGCATGGAGAGGAACTAGCAAGAGGGACATTGAAACTTACAACATGTTAGAATCATAATCTACACCTATTCAAAAAGCATAATGTTTTGCATTACCTGGCCTGTAATCTTGCACCCAATTATAAATCATTTTGATTTTATTTAAACATATACAACTGGATATAGTAATACAACTGGACTGCAGTGTGATGTATCTCGTTACAAAGCAACATTTTTTGCTTTGATGTAAATGCTGAAAGTACTCAGTGTTAAGTCATTTAAAGGACCCTTCCTTCCATGCAAGGCAGAGCCCGGGTGTTAATTCTTTACATCCATAGAAAGTACTTTTGCTATGAAGTATTTGAAACTTCTGGAAATGCTTTAATGGGAATAAGTTTGTTTTAAGGAAAATATTATTCTGAACTGCAAAACACTGAATACATGTGTAGTTTTTATGAGTCATGATTTCACATCCCCTCTAATTATGACATGAGAATCGTAAAGGCAGCAATAATAAGTAGAGCATGAAGGTGTTTTGATTTCTGATGGGAATTATTAATTGGATCTCAGGAGTTGAGTGAACGTTTGTTTCTTCGTGTCTGCAAGTGCAGCATGCCCCTTTTATGGCAGTTTAGCACTTCATCACCACGACGGGTGTCACAACTTGGAAACTCTTCATAAATAAATGCAGTCAATTGGAACAGCCAGTCCACATGAAATTTCAACAGTGTCTAGAGACCAAGGGTTGTAATGTTTACTGCCCCTCTAGCTAACAATGGAATTTTGGACTTGATGCAAAAAATCTCTTAAATAACAACCGCAAAGTTATAAGATCTTCTGATTTGGAGCTTAGCTGCTGCTGGCATTTGTCGACAGATGTCTGTTAATCAGTTTTTATAGGATACACGATTCCCAGAAGGGGGGAAAAATTAATGCACAATGTTACAAATGTTGCACGACATTCCAAGATTAGACAGTAGTGGAAATTCTAGAACCTTCTTCAAGTCCTTAAAAGGAGCCAGATCTGCCTTTTAAAAATACACAAACACAAATAGATCACTCCCAAAATCAAAGCAGTCATAAAGAAAACCTAATAATTTTCTGCACTAAACAACCTAAAGCTACGAGAATTTAAAGCCTATCTGAAGGACGAAAACATTTGCTTATGCCAAAAAAGTGACAAACTAAAATCAAGGGCTATACAGGATTAGCTCTTGTTGTGGTAACCAAGTGCAACAACTGCTAGCTCCTCTCCCTGTGACTGGAGAGAACTGTGAGTAGATTTACAGGTAGGAGTCGGACTGCCACTCAGCACATCAGTGGAACAAAAGGACTAGCGTGTGAGCACAACTTAATAATGCGTATGCAGTCACCAATGGATACTGAAGATGTAGTTGAAAGACAGGTCTCAAATGCCTAATGGTCACTATAGCCCTCTGTAGCCTCACACATCAGTTTTCAGCTTGCAGAATGGGTATAGGAAACAAAAAATTACAACATGCTGGTTTTTTTTAACCAAACAGTCCTCCCTGGTCTTTTTGTTGAAAGCATACTTGCTGTAGTACTTTGTGCCTACTGAAATCTGTTTGTTCCTATTTCGAGAACTAGGAAGTATGAAATCAAGGAGGAAAGTTATGTGCCCAAATAAACTTGGATGTCTTCCATCGGCTTCAGAAAGATTGTGAGAACAATCTATAGAAAATACAAATAGACAGCAAACCTATAGCTCAGTTAGTTGGTAAAGCATGAGACTCTTAATCTCAGAGTTGTGGGTTTGAGACCCACATTGGGCAAAAGATACCTGCATTGCAGGGGGTTGGACGAGATGACCCTCTGGGCCCCTTCCAATTCTAGGATTCTATATATGCCACTTTTTTGAGCCAGTTCCAAAGCCAATTCAACACATTAGCTCCCAACCAAAAAACAAGGGGTTCTATGAAGGGGTTCCCTGTTCTATGAAGGTTTCTGGGAAGATGTGAAACCCTTCAAAATAGGTTTTTGCACACACCCCAAACTACAACTCCCACAATTCTTTGTGGGAAAGCTACAGCATATAAACCAGTTTCAGACTAGTTCAGATCTTTAATGCAGATATCCCCAAATATAACAGCTGTAAATCATTCAGCAGTAGGCATCTGGTTGCTTTTTCACCTGTGAAATATTATGTATGATAATTTTATGTATTTATTTATAAAACTTGCTTCCTCAGAATGACCCCAAGAATACATGCATCAAATGTAAGATCAAAGTACAGTACTAAAAACATACATAAACTAAAAACTAGCTGCAGACAATAAAGACCAGGGGTCAGCAAACTTTTTCAGCAAGGGGCCGGTCCTGTCCCTCAGACCTTCTGGGGGCCCGGACTTTATTTTTTGGGGGGAAATGAACGAATTCCTATGCCCCACAAATAACCCAGAGATGTATTTTAAATAAAAGCACACATTCTACTCATGTAAAAACACCAGGCAGGCCCTACAAATAACCCAGAAATGCATTTTAAATAAAAGGGCACATTCTACTCAAGTAAAAACACGCCGATTCCTGGACTGTCCGCGGGCCGCATCTAGCTCCCGGGCCTTAGTTTGCCTACCCATGATAAAGACCACAATCTAAGACAGAGTTAAATGTTCTAAAGACACAGGGATCAATAGACATAAGCAATGTCTGTTGTTAGATTGTGGCCAAAATTTGTGAGCAGTGAGGTAGAAAGCTAGCAATCCTGATTATCTGTAAGTGAAAAGAAATAGACTCTCTTTTATCATCAGTGCTTCTGAACTAGAATACGAGGCATAAAAAGCATTTCTATATGTTCACACACAAGAGACAACACAGAATGCTGAGCAAAACTTTAAAAAAACGACTGGAAGTGAAGCAGTAATCCAGCTAGCTAAAAATCTTTCTGAATGGTTGCCTCGTTGTATTACAATATCTGTCAGCCACCAAATCCAGACTCATACCAAGGCTGGATTCTACAGCAGCTATGAAAACCAAGGACTAGGGCTGATAGGCCCATTTGTGATCTATTAAATATAGAATGGTTTGATATGTAAGAATTGTGCTGATGCAGTGCCTATGATATTTTCATTAAAGTAAGTTATAGAACTAAGATACTCTGTACTTCTCAGCCAGCACATTCTACGCACACATGTTCACCACATTTTCCAGCCCCTTGATTGAATAAAAATAGGTCCAATGACTATGATTCAACAAGACTTGGTAAAACTATTTAAAATATTGGCTTGGTACAAAAACAGATCACAGAATCAGGCCAAATATCTTTAGATTTATGTACAGTTCTTGAAAATCAAACCTAAAGCACAGCAGTAAAAAAAATATATACTACTAAATTCTGGGCTAGGAAACACAAGATGTTGACATGGGGGGGGGAGCAGGGTTTCATCCAACATTGTGTGAGCAGAAGGCAGCAGGGGTGCAGAAAACATTGCGGTCTGTGTCATTTGTAATGCTTCAGGTTACAGACTCCGCTAACCCAGAAATAACACTTCAGGTTAAGAACTTTGCTTCAGGATAAGAACAGAAATCGTGCTCTGGCGGCGCAGCAGCAGCGGGGGGTCCCATTAGCTAAAGTGGTGCTTCAGGTTAAGAACAGTTTCAGGTTAAGAACGGACCTCCGGAACGAATTAAGTACGTAACCAGAGGTACCACTGTACATAGCGAGAGGAAGAGAAATCGCCCTGAATCAGGAGGAAGAATACTGCGCCCCACTGAGCAAAATTCTTCCAATGAATTTTCGAACCAGCCGTTTTTGACGGTTCAAAGAATGGTGCTGGTTGCTGGGAAGCCCTTCATTTTGCACGATGCCAATGTGAATCCTCTCCTGAATCAGGAAGGGGTTTTTTTGCATTCAAATCCCCTTCTAAAATGAAATAAAAGGCCTACCTTTTAGCAGGGGCGAATTTTTACAGCAAAATGATGTTTCAAATTGCGTGGTTAGGGAGTTAAGAAAGCAGCAGCCAAACATCTCAGCATTCCATTGTACATACATTATTACTATAACAGTGAGCTTGGCCCTCATGCAGGTAGTGAATTGCCATTCCGGCTCCTACACACCCCTTTGTGGGAGAGTTAAATCAGAAGGTCTACATCATAGAACTTTACCTTGGGAATATTTTCATAGCTTCAGGTTGTGTCGTAAGGACAAGCAGTGGGTGGATGTTGGGTTCATGCAGAGAAGTGTGTGACTGTGCCTTCAGGCTAATTATATGATTATTACAGGTGTGGGGCTTTGTGAAAACCTGTAATGAACACAAGTTAATGTTACTAATATAGATTTTTAAAAAACATGTAGCTTAAGGAGTGTCAAAAGAGAGATGGAGGGTTTTTTCTTTCTTTTTTTGGCTTTCCCCCTTTAGGTTTCCGGTTCACCTACGTTGCCTTGTACGCTGGGATGTTCCCAGGGCCAGTAGCTGGGATTCCTGCCTTGGGGGATAAGGGAATGCCACTTTCCCAGACTCCCAGCGCCAAGGCAGGTGCAAAGGAGGTGCAGCAACTTGCAAAGAGCAATTAAAGAAACCGCCCGAAACAAATGAAACTAAAAGCAGTTCTTAAAAGTTACATAAGAAGCCACCTCCCACAAAAGATTCTCACTGGTTCATTTCAGTCTTCACATTAACTACTATTTCATAGCCAGAAGCAACATGAATCCAAGGCTCAAGGAGTGCCAAATTGAGACTCTTTATCTCACATTCCCAATGAAAAAGAATTTTGTGGGTTTTTTTGTTTTTGTTTTACTATTTCTGCCCTTTCCTGAAATAGTGTGTGTGTGTCCCCCAATTTCTTCTGATCTTGTTAGCAACGAGTCAGATTCTAGTAATTCAGAATTAAACTCAAGACAAATTCTCCTACTAGGCTTCTGTCTGTTTCACACACAGCCTTCTTTTGTAGAAGAACAGTTAACGTAATAGTGAAAACCACTGACTGTCACCTCCTTCTCCTTCAACTACTTTGGCCTGATGGATAACTCAAAATGTGCTTTATGGCGAGGAGCTTAACAATGCGAAGCTTCTTGACAAATTTTAACTTTCTTTTCTATTGTGTAAATGTTAAAATATACTGTAACATGCTCACAACCTCTGTGACTGGGCAGGCGAAACATTAAAACAGATAACCATTATATATTTAATAAGATATACAAGTTGCTACTATCGTCAAATTGTTTCTATGCACACCAGGATTCAGATTCTTATAAACACGGAGAACATGTCGTTTGATAATGTATTCCCATGCTTCTAAGCATAGAAGACTATGGGAGTGAGACTGTTTCCTACTTCACAGATTCCTTTTGCCTTCCAGCAATCTATTCTGTAGGGTAAATTAATTGTGGGAATTACTAATGGGGTGGTGGGGTGGGGAGTAATTAATTCCTACATTTAGACGTCACCAAAATGTACAGAACTCCCACTAGCCAATCAGACATGAACTTCCTTTTTTCGCTGTAATGAGAGTTGCAAAATAAGGCAAATAATACGCAGTTTCTGCCTGTAGGGCATGGGGGCTTTGACAAACTGTGATCAGTACACTGAAGATCTAGACTTGATTGCTACCTTTGCTGAAAAGATTAACTGACACACCTTTCTTTAAACAAATCATGTTCTTTAGTTTCATGAAGATTTATTTCTTCAACTCTGGCTGTAAGCTACGGGTATTACAAGTCACAAACTTTGTCTTAACTACACTTTCAGCCAAATTATCTATAATTATATCTACCTTTCTTTACATATCTTTATGCATCTATATTGGGGTGGGTAACATTTTTGTGGACCCCCTAAATTTGTCCCTTTTTCCCCCCCCCCCCCCGCTTCTATGGCTATGATGCTATGAAGCCTAAATACTTGTCTAGGGCTCCCCAAATTTTAATTATTATTAAAAAGAACATAAGAAGAGCCTGTTGGATCAGGCCAATGGCCAATCTAGTCCAGCATCTTGTTCTCACAGTGATTCCCAACCAGATGCCTGGGGGAAAGCAGCAAGCAAGATTCGAGCTCAAGAGCAACTGATATTCAGAGGCATTGCTGCCTCCAAATACATGGTGTCGGGCCCTTCCTGAGCAGTAGTCTCCAACCCATTTTCTGTCTTCAGACTCCACTCCAGCTGGTTTTACCTAAAGTAATAAGAAGATGATTCAAAATCCCAATCTTCAAGTGCCACTGAAATCTGATTCCCCCTAGGAAAGATTAAAGAATAGCAGCTCCTCAAAGAACTGTTGGGAAAAGGCTTATAATCCTTGTTTAAACTTTAAGAAGACCTAAGTGGGTTTCCCTGGATTTCCCCCTTAACAAATTAAGAAAATAAAAGCCCTGCTGGAGCAGATCATCTAGCCTAGCATCCTGTTCTCGCGGCGATCAACCAGATGCCAGTGAGAAGCCCATAAACAGGACACAAGAGCCTCGGATACTAGAGTCTAGGTGCCCCTGATAGTCTTAGTATCTTCTATTCATTTGTCTTACTCCCTCTTTTAAAGCCATCAAAGTTGGTGGCAACTCCATTGTCAACTTCTAGGTAGGTTGGAAGGACAAAACTCCATTTTCTCTGGCAATTTCATTTCTGACCTCACTTCGTAACTTTCTACTGATCTCATTTCGGAACTGAGATTAATCTGGATTACATACACAATTACACATGCATGTAAAAATATCAGGTAACTTGAAGCTTCTTAGCTGGCAGTCCAAATACCCCAACAGAAGCAGCTTTATGACATTTCCACATTCTCCACGTATGCCGTATTCCAGAAGACTCTGAGCCACACAACCTTGCAAAATGGAATCAGTAACAACTTGCTGTTAATTCGGAACAAATTCCCTTCCAAAAATACATTTTTAAAAATGCCACAGAAACTAGCAATGCGCTTCCAAAAAGCTTGACATGTCAAAATACAGGGTTGGGAAAAGTCTAATAAACTATCAAAAATATAGTTCCATCATGTAACTAGTAATAAAAGGTTCAGTTACAGGTGGGTAGCCGTGTTGGTCTGCCATAGTCAAAACAAAATCGAAAATTCTTTCTAGTAGCACCTTAGAGACCAACTGAGTTTGTTCCTGGTATGAGCTTTCGTGTGCATGCACACTTCTTCAGATACAGGTATCTGAAGAAGTGTGCATGCACACGAAAGCTCATACCAGGAACAAACTCAGTTGGTCTCTAAGGTGCTACTAGAAAGAATTTTCGATTTTTTTTTAGTAATAAAAGGGAAATACTTTCATAGTTTTTCATCTACATTGCATTCATTATGTGGTTCCAATGTCTTCATTATCAAAAGCTATGGAATCAAACACATCCCTACAAAATCATTTATTTACTCTATTTAACCATCTCATTCCATGCAACAACTAGCTACTTCCATATACAGTGGTACCTCGGGTTAAGTACTTAATTCGTTCCAGAGGTCCGTTCTTAAGCTGAAACTGTTCTTAACCTGAAGCACCACTTTAGCTAATGGGAACTCCTGCTGCCGCTGCACCGCCAGAGCACAATTTCTGTTCTTAAGCGGAGTTCTTCACCTGAAGCGTACTTAACCTGAAGCGTACTTAACCCGAGGTACCACTGTATAAACAAGCACAACTGCAAACAGATCTCAGAATCACTGCTGTGAAACAATAGTCATTCTGAACAAAATCTCTCCCCCCCCCCCAATTTTTAATGGAAAATATTACATATACTGGGGTATGCTGCTCAGCACCTTTGAGATGAAACAGATTTACATTGAATAAACAGACAGATATTTTATTATGCTGCTAATGCAGTTGAAGCTCATGATTCAAACCTCACATAACTGTGCTGAGCAACCTCTACTTTAACTGAACCCCACTAAATACTGAGCCCTCCTCCCCTTTTGCAAGTTTCTGTTTTCATATCATGTTGGTTTAGGGGGAAAGTTTCATCAAGCATTTAAGCAAATGGCACAAAAGCTGAACTGTTCCTATGTTTTTTATTCACGCCATGGGCACAGATTGTGGAAGCTCCATAAAATCCCCAAAGGCTGGTTCTTTAAGGCTTCAAGGAAAAGGGCAGAGCTTGGAAACAGCAAAGCTTTAGGAACAACAGAAATGGACAGTCCCTGAGCTCGTGTGACCAGAGATGCTTCTCAGCTTGACTGAGCTAAAGCTTCTAAAAGGTAGAGTCATTTTCTACCCTATTAAGCCATCTCCTTAATTTCCCAAACTTGGGTCTCATCAATTCCCATCATCCCTGACCACTGGTCCTGCTAGCTAGAAATTATGGGAGTTGTAAGTCCAATTATGCTAGCTAGAAATTATGGGAGTTGTAAGCTGGAGACCTAAGTTTGGGAAATCCTGTCTTAGTTCATATAACTGAAAACAGCCCTACCCTAACCCCAGTCCTACCTAGAGGGACACAGAGCGCCTACACTATACATTCCAAGACAGCCTTCCTCAACTTTGTGCTTTCCAGATGTTTTAGAATACTGTGACTGTGCTAGCTGGGGGTTGGTGGGAGTTATAGTCTGAAATTATACATCTGGAGGGTACCAGGCTGGAGAAGGCTTTTCTAAGACAAATTAAAGAGAGAGAGAGAGAGAGAGAGAGAGAGAGAGAGAGAGAGAGAGAGAGAGAGAGAGAGAAACAACCAAAGAAACAATCAGTTCAAAAGTTATTGCAGGGCCAATGCAAACCTGCATTCTTAATAGGCATGTTTGACACGAAGGATTCAAATTTGAAAATTTTTTAAATCTATCCTGTGTCCCAAATCCAAAATACTGGGCTCAATACATGACTGCGGAGTGAAAAGGAATTCAGCGTGAGAGTGAGAGTCAAAGTAGATGTTGTTACCAAAGATCACCACAGCCAACCACAAACGAACCACCACATCCCAAGCCAACTCCGACCTCTCTCACCGCCAAACGAGCACAAGCAAACAACAGAGAACCTACATAAACAATGCTGACACCAAACCCTACTCATATCAAGTAAAAAAGAAACACAGTCACCCCACCCCACCTACCTCCCCGTCCCACCCACGTCTTCCCCCCTTTCCCCCTTTCTTTTCTAATGTCTCACCAACACTGACTTATAAAAATGTTATATGGAAAAACTTGAGAGAGACATTGTACTACCTTTGAAAATCTTTAATAAAAATATTTAAAAACAAACAAACAAAGTAGATGTTGTTTTAATTGTGTAGCAAGCAACAATGTCTCTCCCCCTCCCCCCTTCCTTTAATATACAGGCTCAAAGGGGCAAGAGATTATCATGGCAACATGGAAGAGGAAAAACTTATTCCTTCCCTCCCCAGATGCTATCAGAAGGAAACCCTCACTCACTCCTGAGCCTGTAATTAAATGAGTGACAACGGGAGATTTATTCCCCAACCTCAACATTGGGCTCGGGTGAGTGAGGGATTTTTCTCCTGATCATGGATGGGTAAAGAAAAAAACAAACCTTTCCCTGCACAATGTGGTCTGGATGACAATTCCTCCCCTCTCCACACAGGCTTATCATTTAATAAAGGGGGGAAAAAACAGACATAGCTGCATACTGCACATTTAGCATAACAAGCAGTATACATATACACATACATAATTTAATTTACAGGTGGGTAGCCGTGTTGGTCTGCCATAGTCGAAAAAAAATAGGAAATTCTTTCCAGTAGCACCTTAGAGACCAACTGAGTTTGTTCTTGGTATGAGCTTACGTGTGCATGCACACTAATTTAATTTGTATGCTGCCCTTTCCGCAGTTCAAACCATGCTCAAGGCAGCTTACGTTTTTAAAAAATGTAACTACAACATAACAAAAGCAGTCATAAATAAACACTAAAAATTACACAACCAAACTGAACAATTTCCACATAAATCACAAGAAGAACTAAAATAAAAATACAAGAAAGCAGCAGCAACAATGACCCTCGCCCCCCCCCCGCAACAAAAACCCCTAAACAATGCGGCCTTGCATTCCAGGGTTTCAAACTTTGAATTAACAGATTGCCTAAACCAAAGTAATACCAAAATCAAATCGCGGAACCACTGAAAAAGTAGTTATTCAAATCCACGATGTATTGAGACATAAGGGTGCGTAGCTTATAAGGAAATAAAAGAAAGTACCTGTAGCCTTAAAAGGCCAATGTTCTCAAGTTAGCGGACACGGAGCAATGGATTCAAACTACAAGAAAGAAGATTCCACCTAAACATTAGAAAGAACATCCTGACAGTAAGAGCTGTTCGACAGTGGAATTTGCTGCCAAGGAGTGTGGTGGAGTCTCCTTCTTTGGAGGTCTTTAAGCGGAGGCTTGACAGCCATCTGTCAGGAATGCTTTGATGGTGTTTCCTGCTTGGCAGGGGGTTGGACTGGATGGCCCTTGTGGTCTCTTCCAACTCTATGATTCTATGATTCTCAAGTCACATATGCTTGCAAATGGCTTGGGAATACTGACAAAGGATCAAATATATACGAACCCACATGCATAGGATTCCCCACCCACCAATGCCATCCAAAACTCCAAGCAGTTTGATACAAAACATATCTTACTCTAGAACTGAATGAGTTGTCGCCTGTGGATGGTAACGGTACAGAAGGAGGCACTGGTTGACTCGAAAGACTCCACCACCTTTTCGGAGATGTTCATAAAAGAACAGCAGGTCTTCTGGGGTGCCCTGGGGGAAAAAAACACCATTTTTTTCAAATTATAAGCAGGCAATAGTGCAAGCGTAATCGTGCCTACTCAGAAGCAAGTTGTATTGAATTTAATAGGGTTTACTCCAAGGAAAGTGGAGTAAGAATCCTGTGTGATATATTATGTGACTGTGTTCAATGACATCTAAAAAAATCTCGACATTAGAACCAATGCATATTTAGAGGGATTCCCTAAAGCTAATTTAATATAGAGCATTACTCTTGCACAGGACACCCACAGATCAAATGTTATAGGCCTTCTGCTGTACTTTATCAATGTCAAATCACACCTGCATGCTCCCTGTAAAAAATAATAATACTGTACTGTGAATGGCAAACCTTCCAGATCGCCAGTTGTTTGTCGTAAGATTGCTAAGAAGCAGGTGGCATGTTCCTGTTCCAATACATCCACACAACACAGTGCTGAGTGAGCATCTCATCACAAAAACCTCTTGAGAACGAGAAAGAGAGATCTGATCAGAAACCCCCCTTTGCTATGAAAGTAGTATTAGCAAAGTGGGGGGAGGGTGTTTGTAGTCTCCCAAATGTGCAATATCGTTTCAGGGTGCGAGAGTCCATTTCAATGGGTAGGTCTATGGGCATGCCCCAGTACCATTCTGCTGCAAATTAAGCCGCACAGCCATTTCAAAATCCTGCCCTCTTGTTTTCATATAACTGAAGGTGATGACTAAACAACATCTGTTTGAATTTAGCAATGCTGCAGCCTCTTGAGACTATAAAACAGCCCATATAATTGTCAAATGTTCTCAAAATATTGTTTGTTTCTCACCCCACTCTCTGTTACCAAGCTGTCATGTGATGGTGCTATGTAAATAAATAACTGATTTACTCAGCATGGAATATTTATTCAAGCATTGTGGCATCAGAATGAAAATGAATCGCCACATGCCTATTCACACGCTAGGTGGCTAAATATTTATTCGAGAAGCATGTTAGCTGTTTATTACACGTCATTTAATGCCTGTACAAAATGAAATTGCTAAAATAATTAGAACATTGTGTTACTTTGCTTGATTTTCCTTTGGCTTCAGATTATTAAGAGAAATATATATTAAACGAACCTTTGCTACTGAATTTGAGAAATGCTGATCTCTCCCCCCCACTGCAGGGTTTATTGGTCCAATGCATTTTGAAATTACAGTTCTTCTTCAGAGGCACTACAAATAAGAACTTGGAATTCAGTACTGTACTTATATGAAGCAAACACTACTGTTCCCAACTGGGGTGGGATGGATGGCAGTCGTCGTGCCAACTCCCAACATGCCCACCCCAACATTACCAAACCTCTAGGTCTAATTACCTCCCTGTTCCTCATTTTTTGAGACAACATTCTAAGGAAGCCTTCTTACTCTGATTCAGGCATTTCTCCTTCCAAATCTCAGCTGGATGCTCTTGGCCTCCAATTAATGCCAAATACATGCAGAGACGCTTCTTCTCTAAAAAGTCAGTGTGCCCGCAGCAATTACCCTATAATTTAAGGCTGAATCATACATCTAGGAGTGCCATGGACCCAGACTTTGGGTTTCTAAAATTACTTTTTCTAATTTGAAAGCCTTATGATAGAAGAATGGAAACAACAATTACGGAGTAAAATCTATAGAATTATGACTATGGACACATTAAAAAGTATACATATCAACACAACTGGGACAATGAATTAAGAGAAAATATTCCTGAAAAAGCATGGAAGTATGGAACTGAGTTTGGCACTCAGACTCATCGGATGACGAGATTGTTCTAGGTTGACACGACTGGCAAGAAATGTCTTAAAAGCACATTGTGTTTCCGAGCACAATTCAAAGTGTTGGTGTTGACCTTTAAAGCCCTAAACGGCCTCGGTCCTGTATACCTGAAGGAGCGTCTCCACCCCCATCATTCAGCCCGGACACTGAGATCCAGTGCCGAGGGCCTTCTGGCGGTTCCCTCACTGCGAGAAGCAAAGCTACAGGGAACCAGGCAGAGGGCCTTCTCGGTAGTGGCGCCCGCCCTGTGGAACGCCCTCCCATCACAGGTCAAGGAGATAAACAACTACCTGACATTCAGAAAATATCTGAAGGCAGCCCTTTTCAGGGAAGTTTTTAATGTGTGATATTTTTGTATCTGATTTTTGTTGGAAGCTGCCCAGAGTGGCTGGGGAAATCCAGCCAGATGGGCGGGGTACAAATAATAAATATTATTATTATTATTATTATTATTATTATTATTATTATTATTAAAAGGCGTTGCTTTCCGCACACTGCAACCCACCATGCCCTGGGAATCAAAAGAGGACAAAATATGTAGTCTCTCAAACAGCAACAAAAAATTCACAACTGCATATTATAATTGCAATCTTAACAAAGAAGCATCAGGACATCCAGAGGTACTAAGAATAATAATCAAGAAATAGTTAAAATGATAGATTTTTTTACATCAATACCCCGTTATATTTGATCTCAAACATGAGACAAATGTTTATTGAAGACATAAATTGTACAGACTGTGGCAGGAATCGACCCAACACTTATGGGAAAATGTGGCATGAGCTGTTGAGCTTTTTTTTAGGGAGTAAGAGCTGTTGAGCTTTTTTTGGGGGGGGGACATAGCTGGGGGTCCAAAGATAGAACAGGATAATCCAGGGGCACCCCGCGATCAACAAGTAGATCGTGATTGACCTTTTGGACAGGCCTGTTTTAGAGTAATCAAATGAAACTTTGATTTTACCAGAAAAAATTATTTGTTGTTTACTGTTGCAACAATTGTTTTCTCTAAATATATCTTCTGTACCATGAAAAATAACTAAAAACATTACTTTTTTAAAAAAAGGAAGTAGGTTTGGCAACTTATCCCACAACGGACTATATTTAAAAATCTGTAAGAGGGCCTTTTACAAACTACCGGTAATATTTAACCAATATCTGACACTTGCAACACTTAGTTACATATATAACAGCATATCTAATACATTTTGGAGGTGTGGAGCATTGAGTGCTGATATATTCGTATTTTTGGTCATGCCCTAAAATTGTGGTATTTTGGAAAGTTGCAATAAATGAGATTCAACTTATAAGAGGGTATGAATTGCCAGAGGCACAGTTAATTATATTGTTTAGAAATATTAAAGATCTGGCTTTACCAGTGGTAGGGAAATGATGAGTGGTCACAGGGAGAAGAGGGAGAAATCTGGGAAGAGGAGGAAGCTGAAGGGGTAATGAGGCTTAGTGAGCTGGGAGTCTGTGGCAGAAAGAAGTCCAGAATCGAAGGCAAAAGCTGAAGCAGGGAAGAAGGGAGGCTAAAAGGCGGGAATGAATCCGGCTGGTGAAGAGGCGCAGGTGTCTCCCCGTCCTGCTGGGACAAGCTCCTCTTCTCCCTTGTCTCTCAGAACCAGAAGAAGCATGAAAACGGTGGAGGAGAGATTGGCGATGTGCAGTTGTTGTCTCCATTTGCTGGGGGGGGGGGAACCCTGGAGAGGAGGGGACTTAGGCAGCTTGGGGAGGCAGGGACCTTCAGTCTCAGCAACGGCTTCGTGGGAGATGGGTTGCTTGTGCTCATTAGGCCTGACACTCCTGCGCAGATCGTGTTTTTGCTAATAAAGAGTTTGCTCCAACTTGCACAGTATGATTTACTGCTGGCTTGCTTCTGACAGCGGGTTTGGAAGGAGCTGTGGGACTTGGGAGTAAGGGATAAAGAGCTGGGAGTTGGCATGGCGGTAGATGGGGTTGGTTGAGTGGAGCAAGCAGGAGCAGAGCCCCTAGTTTAAAAAAAACAACTTTTAGTAGATGCAAATAATGGTTAATGAGTACAATGCATTAAGCCCATCTATCTCAGTAATGTCTACACCGACTGGCAGTAGCTTTCGCAAAATTTCAGATGGGGATCTCTCCCAGGCCTACTTGGAGATTGGGGATTGGGACATTCTGCGTGCAAAGCAGGTGCTCTACCTCTGAGCTGCAGCCCTTACATGAAAGATATTGTATTCAGGTTTCTATAATTTGTATTAATAGGTGTATTAAGTAACACGGTGGGTAGTAACAAAACTGCGCAGTGGGAGGGTGAAAGAAGACATAACCGCCAGAAGGAGAAAACCAGAATTTCTTCAACCTACCATCTAGCTAGATTTATGCTTCCCCTGTGCTCAACTCTGTGGTGTTGCTTTGTGTCAACTGCAAAATTTAAACCTGCTTCTGTTCCTCATGTCACGCTCCAAGCTAAGTCAAGTTAGGCACCTGGTTCTAATTATCTAGCAGCTTGCTGCCCAAGGTCACATGCCTATTTGTAGATTCCATTACACTACATACCGTACTGAGTACTTAAGGTTCACTCCCCCCCCCAACACACACACATATGATGCAATTATTTTCATCAAGTTCCATAACTAAGAATACTGTGCAACTCTTCATCGACCATGCCTGGTAGATGTAAACAGTGGAACAAAGTGGATGAGTGCAGTAAAAAAAAAAAGGACTGCAGAAGACAGAGCTAGAAATATTCCCAGTGCCCAGAAATCTGGTGCTGATGCCTAAACATTTTTAACCAGATAAAGATTGGAATTTAATAGGTAGCCAGGGGAGAAATTATGTTGGCCAGGTCTAGATGCAGAACCTAACTTTCTCTTTGTTCCGAGAGCAGCTGCAAGAGGAAGCAGCTTCAGCCTGTGCATCCACACTTGGCCAACATATTTCTTACATATGTAATGGTTCAGCAGCTAAACATCAGACCCACTGGCCACATATCCCAATAGTGAAAGTGCAGTATCACCAGATGCAAGCACATGTGCCTGGATACACCCACATAGACCCAATGAAATTAATGGACCTAAGTTACTGTAGTCGTGAGCAATACTTTTAATTTGTCTGAGTAAAAGCTAGTTGACTACAACCCATGGCTTGTTGAATGCTTGTGGGCAAGACTTATCAGGAGAGGAATAGGAAAATAAATAATGTGTGGCCCAGCAAATAGTAACATAACACGAACTTGATTCATACCAAGAATCCTTCAAAAGATATATAATACAAAAATTCATCTCAATAGACTAATGCTAAAATCCTAAGTGCCCCACTGAACTGATTGGAACTTAGTCCAATACTATCAACTTGGAAGCATTAGAATTAAAGAATCGAGTCTAAGACTGACTTGTAGAAATGATCAAATGTGCTTCAGACAGTCCAAGTTAAGTCCATGGAAATGATAACAGCACCCAGACTGAATATAGAGATACAAAGGTCAATGTGTATCTGGCAGAGGACATATCTGACCTCAGAAAAACAATTGGGTCAAGCTGAAGCAAAACATACAAAAGTCAAGTGGGTGGGTCAGAGGCTTGATCAGTTACAGTCTCCTATGCATGCCCTCCAACCATGTATCTGCTCCACCTGTAAAGCAATTGCAGGAGTGTACAGCCCTCACATCACTGTTGCTTATCTTTGTGTATTTGTGTGCATGCCTGTGTTGGGCCTGTAGCACAATTTTAGTTTCATAGGTGCTTTAAATCTCAGCAGAGACATGCTCACCGGAGACCCAGCACATTAATTTCATGCTTAGACTGTTTTAAAAGCCCCCCCCCCCCCCAGAATTGTACAAATCCTGCTAAGCCTCTTGCTAGCTGTGTGACTGAACCCCATTGTCCTGTCCCGATAGGCCTTTAAATCATTTTGACCTGATCCTAAAACAGGAAATCTGTGATGAAGTTATAATTGCTGCATTGTTTGGGAAATAAAGTTAAAGGATTAGTCTCCCAAAACAGAAATATGTGAGCAGCACAGGCAAACAATACTCTAATTAAACATGGAAAGCGGTGGAAATTCAGTGACTACCTCAGCATGCTTAGTAACATGTTATCAAGACATGTCGCTAAAAGGGCTTGTTTTAAAGCAGTTCATAAGCCTAATTTATTTGGCTCCAGCACTTTCTTTCTTGGACACATCTCAAGTACAGATCTCTGTTCAGTTTTACCCATAATGTGCCAAGAATATCAGAGTCTGTGTTTTGTCTTGATCGTTCCCTAGAGCCCCTTGACAAATCATTTGACAACCTTACAATACTTTAATTCAGCTTTTAAAAAATAAAAAGAGGCAAAGCTGAACCAAATATCCAACCCCCCCCCCATTTCATGGCTTAAATAATAAATAACAACAACCCTCTCCCACTTTGACTGACAAAACAGAAGTGAGGCTATTCTAATAATCCTCACCGAATTACACATTGCAGCTTAGCTCTGTAGATTTATTTCCTGATCACTCGCAAGGAGAGAAACAGAATTAAGGACAAAGCCACTTAAATCACAGGCTGCAGTTGAAACACTACCAGCTTCCAATATACTATTGTTCTTGGGATTCATTAAAAATTACTCTCTCCTGAAGATTTTTGAAAACTGACATGCCTAACATTAAGTCTGGAAATAATGAGGGGAGATATCGCATAAGCCAGAGGCAGAACTTCTGGCAGATAACTATAGACCATGGGGAAGTCTAGAAAACTGGGAATAAAATGTATTAAAGTCTCAAGCAAAGATCAATGTTTAACACACCTCTGCTAAGCACTCTTTCTGAATTCGTAAGAGTGGCATCTTTCTTATGAATACTCAACTTTTCTTTTCTCCTTTAGCACGTAAGAGGAAGAAAAAGGATACCATCCCCAGCATTCATGTTCCTGCATGGGTTATTGATCTGGGCATGCTTTTGAAATGAAAAGAAGGCTACAGCAATGACTTGTGGTGAAATCAGCATCCTCCTCTGAGGAGCACAGGAATTCTCTGCATCAGGAGTGATTGAATTACTCAGTCTCCAGCGGAGGCTGACTAGAAGGAGGGAAGGCCAGAAAGGTAAACAATTCAGAATGGAAATGGTTCAAAAGGACAAAAAAGCTACACTTATTGAACTATACTTATTGAGCAGTAAAATTTGTGTTTTCTCAATCAAGGCTATCACGCAAAACTCAACTCCTGTAAATTAGGAAAGGACTCCTATCAATTCTACAAAACAGTCCTCCTTACTGACCTATTTAAAAACATAGTGGAACCTTACCTTGCGACCTGAAATCTTGGGACTGTATAAGGAACGAACAGGTTTCTTGTAGTGTAAACATTTGTAGATTAGAGTCTGTTTCATCATCCACAAAGCTTATTTCACAATAAATCTGTTTGTTCTTAAGATGTCACAAGACTACTGCAGCAACTCCCGTCTCCCTCAATATATCAACACGGTTCTGAAACTTAGGAGTCGCACATTAGCTGCAGAAGAACCCATTACAGCTTTAAAATAAATGTAGATGGAGGAAATGCTATCAAAGGGGTCTGCAAAAAGCTTTTGATCATGCATTTTAAGTGTATTACGTAATAAGATCTTTATTTCATGTCTCTGGTGTATGCCTTTCATTTTAACATTTGAAGAGCAGGTGTACAGATTTAGTCACAAATGAGAAAAGCAGGTTGCTGCTATGGAGACTATTCGGTGCATGGCAATACTGGAATGTAGACGTTTCAGTCTGTTTCTGTATTTATTGGCAGAAACGTGACACCTGCAAGTTACTCCGCTAGATACTAAAAGAAGGAAAGGAGATGATTACTAAACATAGCATCTGGTAAATTGGGGTTGTTTCTCTTCCCTCATTTCTGTGGCATTTTCTCTCCTGTGGTGAGGCATCCCCCCTAATATTAGGGGTGTAGTTGCTGGGAGAACACTGTGTGCAGCCTTCCTCTGCCCTAAAACGGAAAGTGGCTTCTAAGGAAGAAGCATTGTCCCTCAGTGTCATGTGTGTACCATGGTTTAGTTTCCCCTATGAAGATAAAGCTTGCACTACTTGTTCAGGCAACAAGTCTATCCTTGTAGAAACATGGTCAGGTGAAATCCCATCTCTTTACATTTCAGGAGAATATGAGATAGCGAGGCCCACTCCATTGGCCTTGCGGGGATAAAGTGTCATTTGGCTTTTCGTTTTCTAGAACCATCTTCTGCCAAGAGCGTTCCATTTGGTTGCATCAGAGTGAAAGAGGAGACAAGAGAGGTCCACTCCATCAGCGTGGCAGGGACCAAATGTCATTTGGCCTCTCTTTAGGGTTTCCCAAACTTGAGTCTCCAGCTGTTTTTGGACTACAGTTCTTGTGATCTTTGAGCACTGGTTCTGCTAGCTAGGGATGGTGGAAGTTGTAGTCCAAAAACAGCTGGAGACCCAAGTTTGGTAAACCCTGTCCTACAACCAACAGCATGATCTGTAGCCAAGAAGAAACCTCAGCTGCACATAAAGGTTAAGGAGCAGAAAGCTTAAACAAAATCTCATACCTCACTGAGCTAAAGGAACTGGGGAGGAGGCTCCATGGAAGCCAGCACTTTTGCTTAAGAATTGGTTTGGTGCAGTGTTACATGTGAGCACAGCCAATAAATGGTTTCATACTAGTACCAGCACCTTCGGACACACTCCCAGTGGCAATGTTGCTAATGACAATGTTATCATTTTTAACACTATGGAAATAAATTCATGGAAACAGATCTGCCCCTTAGTTTTTGTCTGCTCATGCATTTTCCATTGGTGTTCCAATTATTGTATGGGAGCCAAGAGGGCATCTTTATTAGGTACAACCTGAACTCTCTATTTGAAGGAGGATGCCAGCTGTGCTCGAGAGTTCAGCACAGGTGACATTAAACCACACTTAAGGTTTTGCTCGTCTTCACAGTGCTTACCTTTCCCGCTTCATCAAATCTGCCCACATGACAAAACCATTCTCGGGAACAGAACCAAGTTGGCATAATTACAGTTGGCCCATGGGAAGTAAAAACCTGAAAAAGGAGCATTAAAGCACACACTATTACTATAAAGAGTCCCATTCTTAACAAGTATGTTTTACAAACCATGCACATGACAATTTCCTTCATTCAAATGAATCTAATAGTCATGCTGGCCAAATGACCTGGAAGCTGTACGCCGGCTCCCCCGGCCAATAAAGCGAGATGAGCACCACAACCCCAGAGTTGTCCGCGACTGGACCTAACGGCCAGGGGTCCCTTTACCTTTAATAGCATGCATATTGTAGCAAGTGTGGCATAAACTTTTCCCCTGTTATGAGCAGTGTAGAAGGACAAATTATAAGAGATGCTGGAATACAATATCTCCCGTGCTTCGTTTTTCTTAGCTCAAAGCAGCAATGGATGGAGGAGGAGGAGGAGGAGGAGGAGGAGGAGGAGTAAGATTAGTGGAACAGGCTGAGGAATACAATAATGTAAACTTTTCTCTGTTCTTTTCTTGCGCCCCCTTCCCCTCCCCAAAAAAATCTGTATCTCCTAGTAGGTAAGTAGTACCTTTGGAGAGGGGGTGGAGGGAGGGAATTTAAATTAGGAAATTACCACATCCACTCCCCCCACGTGGGGGACACCCACTCCTCTGCCTTGACTCCTTCTACATTCATGACTTGTTTCAACTAAAAACGAAGCAAAGCAGAACAAAACTCCTAGCATTTTATCTAGTCTACCCTCCTAAGTCGCTGTGTCCTAAGTCGTGTGTGTAGAAAACACACACACACACTCTCCACAACACACAGTTTACACTATAAATGCTATATTCTATCCAGAGATTGATTTGCATTCTCTACGTATATTCTTGTTTCTGTGTGCAGCATTTATGAAGAAGCCCTCAAATATCAACCTGACCATGGGGTTTGCTAAGACTGCTTGCTGCCTGAGTGCAAGATTGAGGTTCAAGCAAACATCTTCTACTTGCTCCTCGGTGATGTGTAGCAAGATCTCTATAAACCTTGAAGATTTGGGGTAGGAAATGGAGTTCTTGGGAATCAAGCACACCTGGGTGCTTTACTATTTGCAAAGAACATGCCAAAATTAACAGCCAATGGAAAGTACTGACTTGCATGCAAACCAAACAGAAAATATTTGAGCATGCACACACATATGAACACAGATAGCCTTTTGGTACCTGGAAAAAAGATATCTGAATGAAACTAGAGTCTTGGAAATACAATGAATGTAGCCCATAATTTGTATATTTTTTAATGTTGACAGCTTCACTGAGTAATACCAACAAAACCAGGAAGGTTTATAATCGCCCTTTTCTGCTTTAAACAAATATGTTTCAAACCTAGTGTTGAAATAAACCAGAATATCCGGATTATGTAAGGTAAACCTGTTCATTCCATTAATACAAGACCAAATGTCTACTAAGTTTATAGACTAATCTTGTTGACAAGAAGTTAAAGAACCATGATGCAGTCTGCCTTAAGTATTAAACAAAGATATTCTATGAGCTGGTTAAGCAGACAAAGACATATAAAACAAAAGGAATGCCTTCTATTCATTGAAAATGCTTTTTCCTCCATGGCAAAACTATTGATTGATGGTACCGCTAGTATTAAAATTTCTAAAGGCTAACATTAAGACCAGCTTCCTAAATCTACACTAGCATCCTTATTTTTCAAGTGATATAAAACACATAACCTCTGAGGCTAAACTATGGTTTAGCCTCAATGAGCCCAAGTACAGTTCGTATGCTCCCTTCTCCTTTTTCCATATGGCTGGGAAAAGGACTGTGACAGAGAGTTCAGCTGCACTTCTACAGAATCCCAGCTTACTGTTTATGTTCAAACCAGGGATCCTAGTACAATACACATTGGCTTGGCTCATACAACATAGTAGGGCAAACTATGGCTTACCAGGACCAGACTGTGTGAGTGTGTAGGCTCCAGGAAAGGAGCTCACAGTTGTTTTGCTCCCCCCGGTCCCTGAGTTGAGCTAAGCCAAGGTTTGGCTAAGCATATTGACTGTACTGGGATGGATGGTTAAGCTCTTTCCACACTAACCATGAGCTGTAGCCAGAAAAACAAAACGGCAATAAAAAGTAGTAACCAATAATAAATGAGACATGTATCTATATATTTGTGGTGGCCTCCTCCCAATGCACACCACACACACATGATAGGCCCCACCCCCATGTTGGGTGCAACTCAGCCCCTCTGGCTGAAATTCTTGTACTGATGGAACAATGGACGTAGTGCAGTGCTCAGTTCCTCCCATACACCCAAGATTTATTTTGAAATAGTAATAATAATGGAAGCTGGGCTTATCCCAAAGTCCTCTGTGCTAGATGCTAGATACTGCACAGTGCACAGCATACATAAATCAATGGCCTTGTGGATTTGTAGAAAAATGCATGACTGCTCTGCACTTCCTGATTTTTGCTAAAATGCTATTCATGGAAACCCTTCTGGCTGCCATGAAGGTCTTCAACATACTCTGTTTCTTGCAGCTGACATTCTGCAAACTGGCAGGACAAAGCTTCCCAAGAAGAAAATAGTCTAATTGTGAAGCAATTTTAACAATTTAGGGTCATAATCTGTTAAACCATTTAGCCCTAACAATCTGATACTGTCAGTGTGTTTCTTTCTTAAGACCAAGCAGCCGCAGGTCTCTGGTTTTATGGTTTAATACAGTCTGTGCTCACTAATCATTCTTAGCGGAATCAATACAAATCCCAACACAGAATGTTCAGATCCCAGAATGAAAAAGGCAGCAATTGTATTAATCCTGAAAGACCCACCATGAAAAAGAAGGCCTTGTGATATTCAACTGCCTCAGGACAATTAGCAATACATATATATATTTGAGGCCACACAGGTGTGTCTTGAGATGATATAATCATCTCACAAAGAAAAGACAGTTTAGGCTCAGTAAGGGATGCTCATCTGTTTGTAGTTAATCACCAGAGGGATGACTACTAAATTAAAATAACAACATAACTACAGGTGATGTAATACTTTACTAGACTGCATTCACTAATACATAAGGGAAAGGATAACAATCCCTAAGCCTACTGGAGCAAAATACTGCTTCAGCAACCTTAAATATGAAAACAGATTAGCTGTGAAAAATGAACAGTAATCTATGATTAGACAAATCAAGGATATATATTTCTTTCTTTCTTCACAAACAATGATCCATGCAAACTTCAACAGAGATTCCTTGCAGTACATGAAACAATATGAAGGGAAGAGGAGAGTGAATCTTCAGATATGAGTTTCAATCAAGAAATACAATCTAATTAGCAGAACAATTGAGATCAATGAATGAATCACCCAAGAGGCACCAGCTCAGAGGTTGATTTTCCAATAATTCCAGAGAGCAAAAGAGATCCATGGTACCCAAATGCCAAGACATCCACCATAAAGTACATAACTTAATGTGATTGCACACTTCCTCAACCAGCAGCCACAAATCTGGGGAGCCCTGAGGGTCAGGAGTATATGACCTCCCAGGAATTTTTCACTGCTAAGACACACTCTCTCCCATATGGTAGAGTCTGGTGCTCATCATGTACTACGCTTATGAAGCACAGCACCAAGTCAGGAGCAATCCCAGGATTTTCTCCTGAGCTCCATGCTCTCATCTCCCAAGAAGCTTATGGGAACATTCTTGGAATCATACTACTTGGAAACAGCATAAAAACAAGCTCGGTGCTGGAGAGGATGAATGACATTTTTCATGTTAACTCTGGAATGGAAACACCCAACAAATCCCAGCTATCCTCCCAACCATGGAGAGAGGGAATAGTAATGGGGTGGGGATTGTCCCTCAAGTTGTTCTGATGTATCTGAGGTACCTTGTAGTAATGGTCCCTACTTCCTTTCCAAGGTCACGAGGGAACCCTGGGGGTCACAATGTTCTCCAGAGGGTAGCAGAATACTCACCAGGTTGAACACAAATGCATACATCTGACCTATAATGCAATATGCTCTTTTACAGTGGCCTGAAATAATTCTGTCAACACTGGGCTGAATGATGATCCTCAACATCTGCCCAACTGTCACAGACTTGAATACAGAAACATATGCAAAGAATCAACAAGACAAAACTGGATGAAAAGTGAGTTCAGATATAGACAAGGCTTCTGGAAACAGACAGTGTAAGGTACTCAAAAGGAATGTGGGCATAAAATAGTGTGTAAGAAGAAGCTGCAGGTCATATTTTTATGTTTATTTTTAAAATGGAACTCACAAAATTCTAGTGCCACATTCTGATCAAATCACAGACAACTCATCTGGGGTCCCATTCAAAATCTGTTGAAATACAGTTCTATAACTGTTTCTGTAGCATAAGCATTTAAATATTTCACTCTGAATAATAATTAGAGTCATAGAAATAACTGTGACTGAACAGAAGAGGGAGCAGTTTTATCAGTCAGGCATACTGTGAATCATGCATGTCAGGGTAGATCAATGGAACTATTCTTGGCAAGAGTTTGCATAAATCACATTTATTATGTTCAGCCCACACTATGACTAGGGAAAAATAATGTTTCTTTACATGAAGATATTCATTAAGTTTTTTAAAAAAGCATAGTCAAATTTGTACATTAAAACAAGCACCCCACATTAACAAGCAAGCTGATTACAAATACTGTACATATGTAAAAACATTTGCCACAATCCTATGCACACTGATTCAGTACACAGACTCAACTGAAATAAATGAAATCTATAAAAAAATTAACCAAGACTAAAACGACATCCAAAGGCTCCAAGTGTTATGAACTATGACTTGATCACTGGAACAGAGATCATTTCTGAAAACATTCACAGAGACAAACTCCACTTTGAACAAAACACCCTATGTAATACAGACTGTACTATTTCATAGTATAGAATATAGATGGATCCAGGACAGTACCCCATATCAAAGTGAAGTTTAGGGAGTTTTCTGTAAATCTCAATGCTGAGCTAATCCATTTCCTGTCTCACTCCTTAATCTCAGTGAGAAATGAGTCCCCGCACCCTGGTCCACTAAAAATATGAACAAATCCAACATACTACATGAATTATTAAATATATACACATATATTCTGGGTGTATGGGGTAGGGTGGGTGGGTAGGTGGGTAGGTGGGTAGATAGATAGATTAGATAGATATAGAGATATAGATAGATACAACAATGTACGCACACTGTAGAAGTATAGGTGAGCATAGGGCTTGACTTTTAGACGTGTATATTAGATATATTTTTGCATACAATTTTGGATATATTAGTCAGTTTTCAAATACCCAGCAATGTATGAGCAGCTTGTATGTAAGAAAATGCTCAATATAAGAATCAATCCAGTGACAGCAAAGCTTAATCATGTTACAACTGTCAGATTCTGTGTATAAATCCACTTAAAATGAGATTCTTCCTCTATCCCTAGTGAGGAAACACGTGTTTGAATGCCCTGTTCAGAGAAATCAGCATGTTAGAGAGAGAAAATCTAGGTCAGATCCCTTTTCTTTCATATGCATAACTTTTCTTGTCCAGGGAGTTTTATGTGTGTTGGGGGGATGAGAATTTAAAATGTGATTCTTGCACTCCTTGCGGTCTGAATGTAGTGCAGTCTCATGTGGGCTGTGCTGTGGGCTATTTTTAAACAGGCTGTTTGGTTCTCAATTCAGGAAATCGAGTTAACTTTATTTTGAGGGGAGCTTAAGAGACCTTGGGTTTTTCATAGAGTAATCAGCACCTTTCAAGCACTATAACCAGTGCAGATGTCAAATTTCAGAGCCGTGGACACTTCTGCTTTGGGGCACTTGTATGCAATCAATGTGAGCATACTGGGAATCCTGTAAATAGTGAGCAAATTTCTGAAGGGTAAGAGTGCAGGCTGGCTGACATTCTGTCACGGCAAGAGCCACACCTGCAGCTCCAGGGTCCCTTCTGGAGCTGAGAGTCTAAGCTATATCTTGACCTTGAGCAGGAGCTCTGAGTGAAGCGGTGAGCTCCTGTTGCTCTGTCCAAGCTTCTGTCAGCCTAGAAGTTTGAAAGCATACCAGTGAAAGTAGATAAATAGGTACCACTGCGGCGGGGAGATAAACGCCATTTCCATGAGCTCTGGCACTTGTTATAGTCCTCCAACTCCATGCACCAGTAGCAGTTTAGTCATGCTGGCCATGAACCAGAAAGCTGTCTGTGGAAAAACACCAGCTCCCTCAGCCTAAAAAGGGAGATGAGTGCTGCACCCCATAGTCGCCTTTGACTGGACTTAACTGCCCAGGGGTCCTTTATCTTTACCTTTTACCAGAGCTCTATGTGCAGACATCTAAGAGGGCCTGCTCCGTTAAGCAATGGTCCTAGTATAACATCTACCCTTAGTCAATCTGGAGGCCTCACTCTGACTGCCAATCACAATACTTAATGGTCCACAGGCCTTTTCCTTTCTCTGGCTAACTAGATACTCGAGACCAATTTTCATACAGTCCTGGGTTAGGCCCCTGACTCAGAAAGTCCTATTTCAAGATCTGCATATCCCAACATTATCCTCTACAATGAAACTAGAGCAGTGGTTCTCAACCTTGGGTCCCCAAATGTTGTTGGACTGCAACTCCCATCAACCCTAGCTAGCAAGACTAGTGGTCAGGGATGATGGGAGTTGTAGTCCAACAACATCTGGGGACCCAAGGTTTTTTGGTTTTTTTAAATGTATTTTTATTAAAGATTTTCTTGGTTTAAGAAAGTATATGCAATGTCTCTCTTTTTTTCAAGTAACATTTTTTACAGGTCAGTTTCATTTGTTGATACATTAGGAAGAAAAGGGGGAAAGAGGTGGAGGGGGGGAGATGTGAGTGGGGGTGGGGTCGGGTGGCGATGTTTCTATTTTACTTAATATATGTGGGGTTTTGTGTCAGCGTCGCTTGTGCAGGTCTGGGGACCCAAGGTTGAGAAAGGCTGAACTAGAGTATTGCTGAAAGTGCAACATTCCTAAGGGCACCACTATCAGCCCCCATTCTCTTTTATTGCCACCCCCCCTCAGAACACTAAGAATATTCCAACTGTTCTGACATTCATTACATGATAACGATATTTATTTCACTACTCTAAAAAACAGGATCTCTCTTATTTGGAATTTGGGAGATCAGAGCCCTAAGGACAAAAGGTTCTAAATTGCATGGGAAGCCTCACTTCAGGCTTCCCTCTCCCAGTGCACAGGTGGTAGAACGAGGTGATGTGGATACAACAAAGTTGCAAGGCCCTGCTGTTATTGTGCTTTTAATGGGTTTGTAAACCAGTGTTTTTCAACCTTTTTTGGGCAAAGGCACACTTGTTTCATGAAAAAAATCACGAGGCACACCACCATTAGAAAATGTTTAAAAAATTAACTCTGTGCCTATATTAACTATATATAAAGTAATTCTCTTGAATAGGAATCAAATAAACACAAAGAAAGTATTTTATAATTCTTGGACTTAAGAGCAGGGGTCCCCAAACTAAGACCCGGGGGCTGGATGTGGCCCAATCACCTTCTAAATGCTGCCCGCGGATGGTCCAGGAATCAGCGTGTTTTTACAGAATTGGAACCTGTCCTTTTATTTAAAATGCATCTCTGGGTTATTTGTGGGGCATAGGAATTTGTTCATATTTTTTTCAAAATATAGTCCAGCCCCAAGTAAGGTCTGAGGGACTCTAGTCTTGTACCTGAGTGACTTTTTGTGACAAAGACATGAGTGGAGAAGCTCCTGAGACATCCTGACATGATATAATTAACTGCCATGCCACACTTGAGAGCCCAGCCAATGTGGTGTTTCCCTTTTTTGTGATGATCTTGTGTACAATTCACGGCAGTGGTTGTCCACATACCTGTGCACTGCAGTGGTTGTCCACACCGTGCTGTCCCCCTGGGACCCTCACCATGGGCAGTGCCCTGGGACGCTTGACTTGCCCCCCCCCCAGCGGTGCACAGCATGTGTGCTGCTTAGGGTGCTGGAGCAGCTAGCTCCTCCTCTGGCAATTAGGCTTCCTTGGGTTTTTTTTTATTCCTCCCTCCCTGCTTTTATTTTGGGGGAGAACATAATAAAGAGCAGGATCACTTCTGGTGAAGTCTGTAAAACTTAAGAGTCTGAGCATCTCACAATAATTTATTTGGTTATAAAAACAAAAGCATGTGCTTCAAAAATATCCACTTCAGCCCCTGGTCTCCTTTAAATAATGATCTTTAAAATGACAACAGTATGATGCAACATTGAACAAATTGGGCAGGTGTGTCCAAGCATCTCAGAGCCACAGTTTTCAGTTAGGAAAATTAGTGATGTTTGTTTATAAGATTGTTAAGGCTCCAAAACTATAACGAATGACCAATGCATAAGGTTTGCACTGATGGACACAGAAAGCCCCAAGCCCCACCTCCAGCAGTGGGGCAGATCCATTGCTGCATCCAAAGTTATACTTTTGCTGGCCAGGACAAAAGGTGAGAGAATGGTTGTTGATTTGCCTGTTGCACTAGTTCAGGGCGGGTCAGAAACACAAACCAGCCGGCGAGAAGCGCCCCTCATTCCGCCCTCCAGCGAAGCCCCAGGCCAAGCCCTTCCCGAAGGGAAGCTCCGCTAAGGCAGCCTCAGAAAGCGAGCCTGCTCCTTCCTCCTGCAGACTCGGGGACGACAGGGCTCCCTTCAGAAAACCGCTGCCGCCGCTCCAGCCTCCCTCTTGCCGCCTTCAAACCTCTTCCCTCGCTTGACCACCAGAGCTGCCTCGTGCCCGCTACTTACCCGCCACGTCCCCTCAGGGCGCCGGCCGAGCAGCGCAGCCGAGCGAGGAGGTTGCGGGGGAGGCGGCGGCGGCAGCGAGACCAACTCGTCCTCCTCGCGCCGCCAAAATCTCACGCACGCGCATGCCACCAAGCGCCACCACCACACACGCCTTCGCGCCTTTATAGCACGTTGCCGGCCCCGCCCCTCACCCCGCGTTGGCCCATTTCCCAGTCACTTTAACGGGATCGCACTCCTATTGGGAAAGAAGCTGCAACCGGACTTCTTCTCCCTCCACTTAGGAGCAGCCCAAGTTCCCAAATCCGATTGGCCTCGGAACCCCACTCGCGACAAGGCGCGTGCGGAGCGCAGGACCCCTTCAGGGCCACGCCGACGGCTGAGGAGGCGGGGAACTCCGGCAGGCCGGAGGGCGCAGACGATTGGCTGGCGGGAGGGCGAAGGAAGGAGGGAGGCACTTTTGAGGCAGCCGGCGTCTCTTTTCGGCTCTGTGTACAAACGCACGGGCTGACCCTGATTAGCTGAAGGAAGGCAACAACAACGGCCGGGACGTTTTTCCCACGGCACACCAGGCAACATCTCGCGGCACACTAGTGTGCCGCGGAACAGTGGTTGAAAAACACTGGTCTATGTAACATGAACTCACAATGTAAGTGCTACAGGTGGATATGTGGACCTCACAAAAATACTGAGAAGAGTAGAATCGTTGCTTTAAAAGAGAAATTATCTAGAAGACCCTGGATAGTACAGTAGCAATTGTGGTGAACAAACCAATTATTCCAGGCATGAAAGCTGCTGTCTGTTCAGCTCTGAGACTGTGAGAAAAGGAAATCTGATTTACAGTCCTTATGGCTACTCTGTGACTGGTCCTTCCAAAAGACAGGGAATGCAAGTTCCATATTGCACAACAGGACTCACTCTGCCTCGAGTAGGCTGTTGAGGAGCCTCTCTTTCTCTTCTTGAAGTCGGTCCAGCTTCTCTTGCATCTCAATTGATTCTCTCTCTGCTACCTAGAGCCAGAGAGACATTATTTATGCCTTTTATCCACTTGGGAATACAATGGGCCAATAAAAAGGATAGCTTTATTTATTTATTTATTTATTTTGTGCCAGGCAAACAAGTCCCTGACTAAACGTGCATCTGAGCCCCCTTTCCCCCAATTTCATTCTTAGGTACACTGTACAATTTCTATTGCTCCACCACTCCCACAAAAAGCATTCAGGCTACTTCTCAAGAGCTGCCCCTTTCTATAGGTTCAGCAAAACAGAGCAAGAGCATCTCGGACAGACTATGCATGAGGAAATGTATCAAGAAGACAGGCAATACCTTGAGAGAGCGCACAAACTCATTCTCCATGATAGTATTGCCTTGTTGCAACCCTTCAGAATTCTCGCTGTTCTTATTGATCAATAGATGCAGTTTCACCAAGTCGTTAGCCATGTTCTTCATGTGACGCTCAGTGTCCTTCAACTCATTTTTCTCCTGCTGGATTTCATCTGAAGGGGAACAGTGGAGAGAGAACAATGCTCTAAAATATGGGGTGTGTAATTATAGTCCACTGTTGTAAATGCCATGGAGAACATGTGTGTGCATAAACTTCATGAAATATGCCATAAATATTGCTGCACAAATATAGAAACCCGTTGATGTTGCTAAATTTGTGCTGCGCTGTGATACCAGTGATTTCATCGGCACCTTTATATGCCTTGTTCACTGTGGCCAGCAGGAACACGAGAGTCTATAACTTTACAAGTCCCTTTCTTGGTAGCTGGGTGGTTGGTAATGGAGTTTTACGGGCAAAATGCCCTTTAAGAAGTTCCCTGTGAATTTCTGCCATCTGAGAATCCCAAATTCTCTCAGAAAGGAAATTCAAACCTGATGGGAGCAAAAACACAATTCTGCATTCAGAAGAATCTTCTGACTTCATGGGATTGATTAAAGATTGCTGTGAAGTACATTTCTTTGGAGATTTGGCAGCAGCAGTTATGTGAGAGCTTGACAAAAAAAATTGCTCAAGGCGATCTAAGTAAAAAGTAACTCAAACAACACACATGACCTTCCTGGAAAAGCACGCAATTACCAAATGCTATGAGACCCCAGGATAGCTAGCCAGTCACCCAAGTCAGTGTTTTTCAACCTTTTTTGGGCAAAGGCACACTTGTTTCATGAAAAAAATCACGAGGCACACCACCATTAGATAACAATAATAGTAGTAGTAGTAATAATAAAAATGATAATTCTTCTCATGTCTGAATTGAGCATGTGAAGATGGCGCACCTTGCCCCGGCCCCACCAGGCTAATAATAATAAATAACAACTATAGTACTAGTCAGGACTCTCCCCCCAGCCACAGGAACTCAGTTCTGGCACCTCTCAGGTGGGCGCCTTCGCCATTATAAGAGAACGAGGGAAGGCGTCCGTGATGAGTTCCAGGCTCCAGCACCTCTTTTTCTAGAAAAATAGCATTGGTAGCAGCAGATGCCCCAATGCTAGGTAGGCAGCAGAGGTAGGAGGCGGTGTCGTAGCGGCGGCCGCCTCGCCCCGCACGGCGCACGGGGGTCAGCCAGTTGCTCCACTCGCGCAGTGCCCAGATGTTGGGCACGCAGCTCAGGTGTCGGCACAGCTGCAAGAAGCTGCCGGGCTGCCGCTGCACCCGCAGCCGCCACTCAGCCAGTCCCGAGGACGGCGGGAGGTGCTCGGCTGGCAGCAGGCGGGCCGGGCCCGCGGTGGTAGCGGCGGCGGCGGCATCAGCCACCGGCCCGGGCAGTACCAAGAGGACTCCGGCTTCTTCGAAGGCCTCGCGGATGGCGCAGAGGCGGAAGGCCACGTCTCCCGGCAGCGGCGAGCCCAGCTCCGGGCGCTCAGCAGCGAAGAGCGGCGCCCTCGGGCACTCGCCCCGCACTGAGCCCAGTCCGCAGCGCGGCCCGCCTGCCAGCAGCTGCAGCCAGTCGGACGAGAAGTCGGCCGCGTCCGCCACGCCGCCCGCGAAGACGTGAGCACTGGGCAGGAAGGCGCTCCGCGGGCTCCGCCGCAGGAGGAGCAGCTCATAGTCAAAGGCGCCCGCCGCCGCCGTGGGCCGAGGGGGAGACGCGCCCAGCCCACCTGCCGCTAGCAGCAGCGTCGCCACCTCCCGCCAGTGCCGCAACCGCCTGCCCATGTTTTCCCACGGAACACCAGGCAACATCTCGCGGCACACTAGTGTGCCGCGGAACAGTGGTTGAAAAACACTGTTGTAAACCATGCAGAGTCCTGTGTCCTGGCCAGGCCATAGCTCTCCTGGCACATTATTTGGACTGGAGCCGCAGTGTGGGGATATGGCTTTGGTGGGTCCCAAGACTCGGCTACATTGCCAAAGAACGAACACTTTATAAGAGTTGTTTATGCATTCTAACACAGTGACACCAGACGGTGCTGTGGAGTTCTGCTTTTGCTTACTCGATTTCTCACACACACAGTTTGCAATGCGTTTCACTAACACACTTCTATGACGGGTCCAGATCCAGCCAAAGACCCAGTTTGCCGTGCGCACGCGCACACACAGGCTGAGAGCCTCAGCTGTGCCCCTGAATCCTGGCCAGGCCTGCATTAAATATGCACTAAACAAATAAACAAATTCTTATTTTCCTGATTGCTGAAGTTATGTTCTGGCAATCTACTAGACCCAGCCCTGAAAGATCAGAAACATTCAGTTTTGTGCACAGACAGAAAATCAAGGAGGCTTGAGATTTGCAACCTCATACTTACCTCTCATCATTCACACACACAAAAAGGAAACAGGGGGAGAGAGAACACTTGGAATAGGCTGACTCTTCTTCGCAGCTTTTTTAAAAAATAAAACAAAACAAAGAACATTAAAGCAGTCTTTTCTTCTTTAAATAGCTGGGAATAGCACTTCCCCTAGCATCTCAAACTTCTACGCATTTACTCATCTGCAGCTACTGCCAAACCCTAGAGCAATGGGAACTCTCAAGTTCTGTGCAGTGATCATGAGAAGTGGATAAGACACTCGTACACACGTAAACTATGCCAAGTTCTGCAGTCAGCAAGACGAACTGGTAAAACTGCATTATGAAACACTTTGTGAATTAATCCGTAGGAGTAGATCTGGCTTCTTCAGTAGGATAAGGAGTTTATTCTTCATTTTCTGCCTTGCCTCAAGGAAGCTTAAGTCATATTTTTAGCAAACTGTGACTTGGTCAGCCACAGAAAGTTGATTTCCTAGGGTTTCAGAGGGAAAACACCAACTGACTATGTTTCAGAGCATCCTTGACTCAGTAGATAAACTGACTCGAGGTTTTGAAAGCAGTGTGTGGGTGTCTTTATTCAGTGGCATGGGTGTATCAGCCCTACTGCTATGTAACAAAGGTTCTTCTGTCTCTCAGTGGTGCCTCTTCACTTGGTATACTGCAGGGGTCAGCAAACTTCTTCAGCAGGGGGCTGGTCCACTGTCCCTCAGACCTTGTGGGGGGGGGCTGGACTATATTTTGAAGGGGGGGAAATGAACAAATTCCTATGCCCCACAAATAACCCAGAGATGCATTTTAAATAAAAAGCATACATTCTACTCATGTAAAAACACCAGGCAGGCCCCACAAATAACCCAGAGGTGCATTTTAAATAAAAGGACACATTCTACTCATGTAAAAACACGCTGATTCCCAGACTGTCCGCAGGCTGGATTTAGAAGGTGATTGGGCCGGATCTGGCCCCCGGACCTTAGTTTGCCTACCCATGGTCTACTGGATTCATGCTAAACCTGTTGAGAATGACACATTGTACTGGCCTGCATACAGAATCCCTGGATTGTGCACTTAAGTTGGAAGATGAGCACTCCACCATCACTTTCATTCGCATTAGCTTTTCTTGAATAATTCTGGAGATCTCCCCACTTATATCGCCCATTGCCGAGTTCTGCAAACACTGCCTAGTGATGGACACAGGAGCTGTACAGCTCTGTGAGCAGGAGTGACCAGGGAAGATGGAGTGAGTTTTATTAGAGCTGTTCCCATTTTCAAGCTGTTGCAATATTTCTGACCTTGTTAACGAAGGGAGAATAGCATTTTTTGCAGGAGCAACTTTCACAGTAACAGTTTAAACAAAATAACAAGACTACACACAGAGAGGGAAAAAATTAATGGAGCACTAAATACACATAAAGGCAATATATTTAGAATATATATTTTTCTCATTAGTATTTCACTTGCTCTTGCCTCTCCTAAATATTTTTCTAACTCTAAATAAGAAATTAAACATAAAAAAGAAAATGTTCCTTTCCCACAACATTTCTCTGCACTCAAACAATTGCAGCCGTACCTCTCCAATGTGAACATTTACTGAGGTAGATGTTTCCATTCTGTAAACTATCCTGCAGTATTATTGGATGGGGGGGAAGTAATTAGTAGTAACAAAAACAAAAAAAATGGTTGTCTACAGAAGAGGTATTCAAAGAACTACGTGAGTAGATGAGCTGTCCTCCTCACCGATCAGTGTTTACGAGCAGTTTTTTCCTTTGGTGTTATGTGTCACTTATTAGGAGAAAAACTGCTTTCAAATAGAAGGGGTTGGGGGATGACTACAGACAGGGGGCAGCACTCTTCTCTTGCCCGTGTTGGACTTTAAATTGCCAAAACAAAAACACCCCACCCCACACTTTATGTATGTGGGTCATGCTGCCACCAGGTCTAGCTGTATCCTAATAAAGAACATTCATGATGACGCCAATTCACTAGCCCAATTCTGAAGTTGTAAGACTCACTCATTTATCTAAAATACAGTAATAAGGTGCATGATTCAAAGAACTTGGCACTAGGAGCAAAGGGGACGTGCCACTTGCAACCTTCTGAAAAGCATGTTGGTACCTTTCACGTCTTAACAAGTTCCCCTACACGGCTTGGAAAGTTTCCAGATTCAAAGTTTCAAGAGAATTTATAAGCAGGAATTTCCCCATCCAGTAAAGCTAGCAACTCAGCAACTAAAGTGCACCTGCTTTTTGTTTCATTGGGCTAATTCATTCTTAATTTTTTTTTAAAAAAATGAAACATTCATATGAAACTAGATCTTAATATTTTGCTTGTGATGCTTTGTGATCTATTGTTACAAGTGCCGTTTCTACTTTTAATAAAATTATAACGGGTTTAGTGGAATCCTTGGGTGAACAGATTTCAACATATGACACCCTAGAGTCACAGAATTGTAGAGTTGAAAGGGACCCAATTTAACACGAGTTACATACAATGAACCTCCACTGGCCTATTCAATTTGACCAAACCACGTGGCTTTCTCTTTTACCTTTAATTTTTCCACAGGCGGTGCTAAAGAGCAAAGAATACTCCTTGAGCAGCCAAGACTCCTCAAGTAGATCACCTACTTCACAAAGAATAGGCCTCTATCTTCTCCTGTTTATTGTATTGATTTTTATTGATGCCACATTGCTTTTCAAAAATGGTATGTTTTGGGAGGTTTATTTACACCATCTAGATACAACTTGAAAAGTGATATATGAATGCTTTATTTTTTAAAAAAGAAATATTCAGTAAATCCTAATTACTGGTAAGCCAACGTGGTATATGCTGGTAGGATGCACTGAGGACTAAGCAGCATTTAATACTAGGAACAGGAGAACAAGGCTTTACAGAGTAGAAAATAAAATAGCACACCATAACATAACATGCTACTGTAGGAGTAAAAGAAGCAACTTAAGAATCAGGTGTGAACAACTTGATGCAGCATAAGGGTTAAGAGCATGAGCTATGATTCCACGTTCCCTTCAGCCATGAATTCACTGAATGACCCGACAACCCTTTTATCCCTCAGACTATCTACCTTCAAGGGTTGTTGTAAGGGTCACTCACTTAGATTTTTGGGATGAGGTGCAATGGCAGTTTGAATGCAGAAGATCCCAGGTTCAATCCCAATTGAGATCTCCAGTTTTAAAAATAATAATAATAATAATAATAATAATAATAATAATAATAATAATAAGTGAACTTGGGTATCAAGGCTGGGAAACCTGCTGCTTATCTGAGCAGAAAGTAGATCAGTGAGTGGTCTGTCTCCAAACAAGCCTGCTTTATACAGGGATCAATGACACTCTATTACCAATGGAGTATAATCATATAATACTGTACTTATTCTGTTTGAAGATGCAGGAACAGCTAACTTGCCCAACAATCTCCCCACCCCTTTTTCATTTTTACTATCTAGCTTGATGAACAGTTTTGGGGAATTTGGAAGCTTGCACACTAGCCTGAGTAATTTTGGCTGGCTTAATAAAGATACTGCCCTAAAATGAATTTTGGAATTTATCAATAGTATAAGCAGTCAGGTTATAGTTATTCTGTAACTATAGTTATTCTGTAACATGCCCACAAAAGAGAAGCATCTCAAAAAAGAGAGGGAAGCACAGTGCTATTTTTCTAGAAAAAGAGGAGCCGCCGGAACTCACTATGAATGCCTCCAGGCCCTTGTTCTCTAGGAATGGCAATGGAGCCCACCTGAGAGGTGCCAGGACTGAGTTCCAGCAAGTTCCGGCTGAAGAGGAGGGAAAAATACAAACCTACTGTCCAAAACATAACAGGAAACCACTGGCAGCAGGAAATTGCTGAAAAGTAGTTATGGGCGCTTTTCATTGTCATTTCTGGGAAAGCCTGGGAGCAGTAAAGGCCTATTACACCACTAGGTTTTTGCAACCCTGCACAAGCCACACAATCTGGCAACGCTGCAAAACTTAAGTGGAAGCTGGTAGGGAGCCAAACATGCTCCTTGTTCAGGTGCTATTTATTCTAGGGCCAGCCCTATAATACCCCCCCCCAAACTTTTTTCTGGTCTGTCTACTTTTCTACTTGAGGGCGGCTTTATTGATTTTGGACCTGTGCCTGCCCCACAAACTTCGCATTCTTCTAAACCTGTTGCAGAAGTCACCAGAAACCCTTAGGCACTGCCAAGAACCTACAGAGAATCTAATCCTACATAGCGTAGGTTGCCAGTTCATTTCTGAGCCCAATTCAAGGTGCTCACATTAATGATTAAAGCCCTAAATGACTTAGAGCCCAAATATCTGAAAGACAACCTCGGTCCCTATAGATGCTCTTGGGGGTTAAGATCATACGAGGAGGTCATCTTTGTTCCCAGAGATGTGTGCCTGGCTCTTTCATTATGTAGTTTTTGTCAGATACTGAAAACACACCTGTTTACTGTGGTCTTTGACACCTGAGATATAATTTTTAAGACCCGCTATTCTCTTGACTGCATTCTATTTTAACTGTTCTTAATGATGCGTTTTTAAATTGTTGCAAACTGCTCTGGGACTTCATGGTGAAGGGTAGGCAAGAAAACTAGCAAATAGCAGCAGCAACAAAAGCAGTCCTGACACATCACCGATGGATTTTAATAGGATTTAACATAACCATGCAATAATCGACATCTTATTGGTGATTGATAATTCTATTTAGAATTTAGAACTACAAACTGTAGTAGCATAAATTGTCTTGTCATGTGTGGCTCGGCGTTAAACTCTTGGAATATCCTCCATTCCATTCATGTTGACTTCTTAATATCCTTCCATCTCACGTAGGGGAAGAGAATCCATTATTATCAAAGCCATATGTACATACTCTGAACTCCGAGTTCACTGAAGCCCCTTGACTATGCCTCAATAAAGGAATCCAATCCATATAAGGAAACAGAAAGAATTTCAAAAATCTCCACCGAGACTAGGAACATTGCCTAAAGCCATTATGGTTTTATAGGTAGCAGAAATCTGCAAAACAGCACCTTTTCACTAAGATTATCTGAAATGCCTGGTCAGTTTTTCATTTATTATACACTCCTAGCCCACAGGGAGGCCAGAGCTTCAGGACATTTCAGAGGCACTATCATTCAGATAATAGATCTTAAACTCCATTTCTCTATTCTCAACCAGACTATTTCAAAACACCACAATTTGTACATAATAAAAGCCACCTGTGCTCTGCATTGTTTACTACCTTTCTAATGATATTGTAGGATGATGATAATTTAGACTTGCAGATAATTGACATTAAAAGAATGGCATGTCAAAACAACATTTCTGCAACCTTAAATGCTTTGATAACAATACACCCAAACCAAGCTGTTAGTCAACACTGTCACACATAACCCGCAGGAGTTCTGGAGGGTGGCAAAATGAGAACAGGCCTTTTCAGTGGTGGCTTCCAGCTCATAGAATGCTCTCCCTAGGAAGCCTCACCTGGTGCTATCATTACACATTTTTAGGAGCCAGCCCAAATTGTTGTGCTTTTTAACTGGTTTGTCTTATTGGATTAAGGATATTTTAATGCTCTGGTGAAATCGTTATTGCACATTTTTACTATGCATGAATTTTATTGTTCATTTTCTAGTTGTAAACAATTTAAAAGCCATTTTGTCATATATGCAGTTTATAAATAAATTTAAAAATACAAAACAAAGGTTACAACAATAAGACAAGTGTTAAAACAATTGAAAACAGTTCCACTTCTAAAAACAACATTTAAATCAACCAATTCCACCAGTCTCTTCCCTTTTAAGGTACCACCTTGAAGACCAAAGAGATAACCACAAAATCTCTCTTCTACAATAGATAGGTTGATTGGCATTTGTGCAGTCGCGTACAATAGATAGTTTTAAAGAGCACATTATTCACAATAAAACATTTAAATTTCTGTAGGAAAAAGCTCTGTGTAACAAAAAATAGTACACTTGATTCATTCCTTGGTTCTCCAATTCAGCTCTGAATAACCTTTTGCAGTGGAGTGTTCATCTGATCACAATGTTATTTATATTTATTAACTATAGAGACAAAACCCCACCACCCCATGATACCTGTGTGTTTAGAAATCATAATGATACCCTGATTTGGCCCACTCAAACATTTTGGAATGAACAATAATGTAAGGAATTTTTTGTTGTTGTTGTTTTGAAGTAACAGCTGTAAAAATCTAGACCACATGTTTATTGCCAGAACCAGGACGAAAACTGTAGGAAAAATAATATTTCAAGAAACAGAGGACGCCAGATGTTTATGCTAGGAAGCATGAATGTCTGGAGGCTAAAAGTGGTTGACACTGAACCTTCACAAATAATAATGTACAAGCGTGACCCCTTCACTTTGAGGATACAGTAACTTCTTTTAAAACGTAGTGAGAGTGTTTCAAACTACAGCAGTATTTGGCTGAATTTTCACTTAAGAGTTAAATGTTCATATTAAGAGTTCATATTGTAAGCCTTGAGCATGGTTTTAACTGGGGAAAGGCGGCATACAAATAAAATGGTGGTGATGATGATGGGTAGGTGTTTATCACAATTAAGATGAGAATGAATAGGCATGAGGAGCAGCTTAAAACATTTTGAGAACAGACACGATAATGAGTAGTGGTTGGTAATAGAAACAATATCAGAAGCAAAATTAATATTCTTGAATACAAGAATATGAAATAAGTTGAGAAAAGGAAGCCCAATAACAATCTTAAAGGGGGAGAAGAGTAAATTCAAAGTGCTATATATTTATTCAAGTGACTTCAATATACAATACTGTAAATTGTTGGGAAAGTTATAAACAACTTGTAGGGGTAGGTAGAAAATAATCTATGGAGAACAGTTCCTGTGCAGATACCTTTTGGCTGACTCAGATTCAGAGACTACTAGGATTGTAGCTAAATTCTGCTACATCGCGTCAAGACACGCCATGACGTCAACAAACTCCAATGATAAAGAGCCTAGATAATCGCTGTTGGAACACCACCAGAGCGGCGATATATCGCTGAGTCTTATCACAAAAGTTTTATAAAATTTTAAAATGCTGCAATATTTATTTGTAATTTTAGTATACAGACATTATCTATGAATTGAATTGTTAACTGCCTTGCTGGTCTTTGACCGTATTAAAGATTTATTACTGTATTATTACTGTGCAAAACGCACTGTTCTAGACTCTTGCATAATTCCGCTTCCAATTCTACAAGGTTTGCACACAAAAATGGCTCTTGTAAGTTATGCCTATTAAAACCAACTTGGGTAATGAATGCAGATGCCTCTGCCTGATAAGAAAAGGCTGTCCCATCTACATCACTGTGTTCCTCTTGGCCTTTCCCCCCACATACTTTCACTTACCAGTGGCACTAGTTTGATCTTCTCTGTCTGCCCCATTTTTTATCTGTTTTCTTCACTTTCTCCTACCCTATCAAATTCATTATAAGCTACCAGTATTTACTTTAGTGTTTTCTTTATCTTTCTTCCATAGTTCTACTATAAAACATATTGCATGTCCTCGGGGACAAGTCATTTCTTTAACCCAGGATATCCAATTGTAACTCTCCTTTACAGGTCTTTCCCAACAATATACTGCTGGGATTCGCTGCCCCCGCCAAAAAAAAAAAATTGCCAAACTTTAAAAATGTGTCCATTTGCCTTGGCTTTTTGTACCTGGTGTTGTCTTCCTTAGCCTCTCCATCACCATTTCTTTCTCATCATGTTTTTTGTTTCATTTAGATTGTAAGCCTACAGACATAGCTTGCCTTGATTTCATTAATTCTGCACGGAATTTGACATTTAACAATGTATAATAAATTAATATATTGAAACTGTTGGTTCTTATCCTCTCTCTTTTGAAGAAATAAGCTGGTTCTTGAGCTGAGAAGCAACTTTCCACAGGGAATAGAAAAAGACCAATCCTTTAGTTTAAATCCCAACAAAACAATAAAAAATGAGTGAAGACAAATAACTGGTTGATAATAAATTTACTGTCCACACATGATTAGATACTTGCCTGTTTTCCATTTTCCCCAAAACAAATGCTGTTATTTGCAGACATACACATATTTATTATATCACATGTGAAGCATTAAGCGGCTTTGGAGACTGCAAAGCTGTATAACAATACTGTATACAGTAACTCTCCTTTTATGGAGCCCATAACATAACAAGCCTATGAACCGTGCTCATAAAATCTACAGATTCAGTAAATTCTAATAGAGGTTTACGATTCTCTAGAGGATAAAATCTTCATGGGAATAAACAACAAGATTTTGCTTGAGCTGAGTTCTATAACATAGGGGCACACTGTTCTCGAAAACTATCACACCTAGTACAAAACAGCTCAAGCCGTTTCAATTGGTCTAACAGAGTACCGGATTAAAAAAGTAAACAAGATTAAGTGTAACTTCTGGAGTTAATGCTCATGTGCACATTTTAGGTCATATCTCACTTCTGGCTAGCCTCTAGGAAATACCTCCCAGAAGTCTTTACGGCTGTCACTATAGTTCCCACAACACCAGTTGTACGTGTTAACACACTCAGTGGATTATCCAACCCATGCAGGTACTCTTTCTATTTTAAAGGGGGGAAACCACCACCAATAAGAACCAAATGCAACCAATGGCATGTACAATCAGACAGAATAGGGAAATTTATGTTTTTATTCATGAACTAGTAGAATTTATTTTATTTGTGGATGGTTTATTAATATGTTTATGAAATGTCTATACCAGAATGAATAAAAACAATTAGTAGTTTTGTGGAATTTCAGGGGACACAATTAATTGATCAAAACCAAAATGAATGCCAGTGGGCAACTGTACACCAGCAACTTTGTATACCACCTGGTGATTTTGTTGGTACCCAGAGATCTAAACATATCTAGGCATTTTGGTTCCAAGAGATATGTCTCAAATAGTTAAACTGAATTTGAACAGGCTGATAAAGGAGGTTTCCAATGATCTGGAAAGGTGGGCATCACTTAAATTTAGTATTTGGGGTAAGGTTAATTCAGTTAAGATGAATATTCTGCCACAAACAATATACATACTTGTAGTATTTCACTATATATTCCCCGAGCATGTTTCCAAAGTATTAATTTAGCATTATTATTAAGATTATTTAGGGAGTTTATTAGGGATAATTCTCCACTTTTTTTTTAACTTGAGAAAAGGCTGCTGTCAATATCAGAAGATTTTAATTTTCCAGATACTAGTTTATATCATAAGGCATATTTGTCCCATGTACAAATCACTGGTAAGTTTTTCCTGCTAAGAATACCCCATGTGGAGTAATTTTAGACATGGATTATTTAATACCCCCATTTGGATATCTATATTTGAGGTCTACGTAAAAGGTAAAAATAGTATAAAAAAAGAAAGTACCTATACCAGCTTCAGTTTTAGCAACCAAAGAGATGTGGTGTAAATTGCATTGTCACTTACAAACTGACCCATAGGCTCACAAATTAACTTTATGGGGTAATCCAGAATTGAAAGCAACAGGCAACCTTTTTGTGGAAGCAATGAGCTGAATGTGGGACATACCGGTATATATATATTAGATGAGCTGATAGGTTCAGATGGATAATTTTTTGTCATTTCCAATTTTACAGTGTAAATATCAATTTCAATGAGAGCAGAATGGCAGTATCTTCAATTACAACATCTGTTGGTGTCTGTTTCTGGCCCATTCTCCTTTCAACACTTCAGCATCTTTTAAATTGTTGGATCCTTACAGAAAGCTAAACTTATAACTGCTTATAAACTTAGCACTGCTTATAAATGGATATCATTAGGTAAATTTTCATGAACTCAGAGAGGTGTGGAATAACGAATTAGATTGTATCGTAGAGCCTTAACAATGGAAAATTGCTTTAGAATCTATACAGAATGTTTCCCTAGACTTGTAATTGAGATTCAGTCACACAAAAAATAATATTTAGAACGTATTGGACTCCACAGCATTTGCCTAGTAAGGTACTGCCTAATACAAATAGATGTTGGCATGGTAATGCTGAGAATGTCTCATTGAGGCACATAATAAGGACCTGTCTAGTAGTTACATGCTTCAGTTTTGTATTGGCGAAATCCTTAAAATTTGCACAAGTTCATACAGATTTAAATCAGATTCCTGTAGTATAGCGATTAATGGCAGGACAATCAAAGTGGATTTTGTAAAGCCTTTATAGTTGCTAAGAGCCTGAAAGTTTAAATGCCCACCATCTATCACTCAATGGTCTGATACCCTCGCTGCTTTGGCTACATTTGAAAATATTTTATCTATACGTCAATTTCATGTGGATACCTATTTGGAAAACTAGACAGCTTATAGTAATTCTTTTATATGTGTAACCTGAAATGCATGCACTGATAGTTACTGTATCCATAAGGTGAACTGGTTAGTATTCTTCATATATTATTTCTTTTTCTTCTTTTTCTTTCTTTAATCATTCCCTTCCTTTTCTTTGTTAAATGTGCAAATTAAAATGTAGCTTTAAAAAAAGAGAGCTATGCATTTTCAATTGCACTTACTCTCAGTAAGTGTGTACTGTACCCTTCCTATTTAAAATATTTATATGACACCTTGGTGCATGACAAGAAGACTCCAAGGTCATGAGAAAGAACTTTTAACTTGAGTCAGAGCCTGGGGAATCAAGAAAGTTGATGGAAACTTGTTAACATAATGGTGGCGTACTTATAAGCCAAAAACAAATCTTGGCTATTTATTAAATTACAGGACTAGAAAGGAGTCTTAAATCACCTTCTGGCCCAACTCGTTATACTAAAGAAAGTCCAACCAAAACAACTTAAATCGTCTGATATTGGTAGTTGATGCGTTTTCAAAAGTTTTTATCTATGAGGACCCGACAACAAACCCCCCTGAAAATGAATTCTGAATGACAGCACAATTAGTTCTATTGTTGGCCTTTTACCTTTCTCATGACATTTAGTTGAATTTCCTTCAATTGAAGCAAATTACATCTCTTACCATATTCAGTTACCATAGAGAGAAAGATTTATCAACTTCTTCTGTGGACAGAACTATGCTAGTTGCTAACGAGCAACGCATCCAAAGACACCAAGAGAAAGTGACTGGGAACGGGGGATCTGCAGGGAAATAGGCACATGCCTAACTTTTCCCCACTTTAATTTCCACCTTCACCGTTTTTCTGCTGACGGGATTTCAAATGTGTATTTCCAACTGCTACCATGAAATATATAGTATATGGTAACAATTGGCTCTAGATGTTATTCATGGCAAATGACTAATGTGAAACGCAAAAAATATATATAATGGAATTTAAAACCTCTCTTCCTTAGCTCAGAATTCCAGACGACACCACGAAATCCTGGACAAGTGCCACCTCCACTATGTTATTCTTAAGCAAAATACAGCCAACAAAGCGAGCATTTCCCTGCGTGGTTAAACTCCACTTTATTTGTCAAGAATAAGGCACTGTTTTTGTCTTTTCTTCCAAACTACAGCATTGCTATTGGCCTCCTTGAAACTTTGCAAAAATCCTTGATTATGTCAGACCACAAGCTTTCTTCCACAACTAGCTGATTATTGGGAAGAGCATGATTTTCAGTTTCCCCCAAACAGAAAATGCCATTGTGCTCGGCTCCCTCACTTCTTCAGGACTTCATCTTATACAGTTTCTGCAATATGCTGGGAGCACAAGCCTCTTCCTTTGTGACATGGAAATTGTATTGTGGGTGGTAGAGCATAACTGGTTTCCTACAACTGTACAACCAATAGAAATTTGTTGCATGGAGTGCTCAGATAATTGTCTATGTGGGGGGACTGTTACTTGCCAAGCAGTGGAAGTGTTCAAACTTCACTGTTTTTGTAGATATTGTGCTTTTGGCTATGCTGCTGTTTGCTTTTGTTTATTTCGTAAAATTTATAGGCCACTTGACTATAAACAAAACAAAACAAAACAAAACAAAACAAAACAAAACAAAACAAAACAAAACACCTCAAACTGGTTGGGCCCAGGGCTGCACAACTGGTTACTCCTTGGATTAGTGGCTGCCATCTTAGCGGGACCACAGGTTTGCCTATCCCATGGCACTGTGCTTGGAAGGGGAAAAATTGTGCTGCAGTTCACTAATCTTGTGAAGCATTGGTGAATTCATATAGACATATTCTATACAGGGTTTGAGAGCCAGTGTGGTGTAGTGGTTAAGAGCGGCAGACTCGTAATCTGGGGAACCGGGTTCGTGTCTCCACTCCTCCACATGCTGCTGCTGGGTGACCTTGGGCTAGTCACACTTCTCTGAAGTCTCTCAGCCCCACTCACCTCACAGAGTGTTTGTTGTGGGGGAGGAAGGGAAAGGAGAATGTTAGCCGCTTTGAGACTCCTTCGGGTAGTGAAAAGCGGGATAACAAATCCAAACTCTTCTTCTTCTCTTACAGTTGCAGTGTCTTGATTAACAAGACCAAGTTCTCACTCATTCAGTTTAACACACGGGGTGCTATGGAACTGCAGCCTCTCCTGACCCTGAAAAAGAGGCATTTCCTACGGACAATGTCATTTGCATGTTGCTAAAAAATATCTGGTAGCCACAGCATAAGAAAGCAATATACTGTAATCATCTAGAAAGTCCCTAACCCATTTCAAAAATGGCTTCTGATATTTGATGCCTTGCCTTTTAGAGGGGTGTGGGTGTGTGACGAGGAACTCATCTGTCTTCAACATAGCACTTTATTTGTTATTTATTGTTTCAGCTCTATTAATGTCATTATAGTGAGTGACTTTGTAAAAAGGAGAGTCCAGCTCTATTAATTAGCTCAATATGGCTTACACATTTTAAAGCTACATATTTCGGGATTGAACTTGCTATTATCACTCAGTGGCTGTGCCTTTAACACAGTCTTCCAGACTAACTGGTAAAGCTAAGAAGCTCTCCTCTCTAAAACACTTCTTTATATAAACATGACATTTTCTGAAGAACTTTTTTTAGTGATAGGTTGGAAAGCTCCTGCCAGAATATTTCAATTAGCAAGAAACAGACCTTCTCTGAAATTAACAGCACCGTCGATTTTTCTGGAATCCAGTCTTCCTGTAACAACTCCCAACTTTGTTCCATCTCATTTATTTAAAGAACACACAAAAGGTTCTTATAAATATAAATCTGGAGAAATGATAGTGCTTTTTTATGTAGTATTACACTGATTAAGGGATTCACTGGGGACATGATGAGTAACTGGAAAATTCAAATCATTAATGTTGGGTGGATGGACTTTCTATTGAATCTACCTTCCAGAAAGCAAATTTATTCAAAATATCTTAAACAGGGAGTGACATTTTAGTAGGCTAGCTTCAATAAAAGGAACAACCCTTGAAAGGACCTTCAAACCTGTATGCTCCCTGCTCCTTCTCTCCCCTGGGACTATGGGTTGTGCTTCTCCTACAAAGAAAACTTCCACCCCTGGTTTGCAGGGCAAGAACAGGAGCAAAGTAAAGGTTTCCCAAGAGCGGGGGGGGGGGGGAGGAAGAGAAAGGGATAGCAGCATACAAGCGAAAAGGAGCAAATGTGCAACGCCAAGGGTGGTTCATATCGTGCTAAACAACGGGTGGTTGTTACGTCTGAACACGCCCAGTGACTCCAGCTTCTTGGGTCTTCAGAAAGGAATTTATATTCCACTTTGTGTCACTTTTAGGTCAAATTGGGTAACTATCAAAATAGCATCTTTAGAGCACCTTTAAGGGTTCAGCCTCCTTTTCAATGAAGCCCAATGCCTGTAAGTCTATATCTCTTAACCATTAGTTTCCATAGTCACATTATCCATGGTCTTATTTTGAGTGTACAGACATGTGCTTTTCTTTAAGCTACTGGTGGTTTTGACACTATGCTAGATTGTAAAAATTAGAAACCACACATTAATATTTCTATTATATACCCTCCCAAAGCATGCACAAACTAGTACTCTTAGAATAAATCATATAAAGAACAGTTTAACAAACTATAGGAAGGAAAAGCGGTCTCCAACCATAAACTTTTACAACTTGACAGAAATTATACACAAATACAAACATCATTAGAACTGCAATAACTGGATGTCAAGCCTTTTGGGTCGTGGAAATAAAGCACAATTTGTGATCTACCATGGGAGACAATCTGGCTTAGGATCAATTCAGACTTTACACACACCCAAAATGTGGTTTAGATGTCAAACCACAACTTGGAGCTACTTTGTTTTCATTTTCCATTTGTTCACCATTCTTGTATCTAGTAGTAGGTTAGTAGGTGCCGCCGTACAGTAGCTTTAACTATGGGTTGTCAAATCAGACATTATGTCCAACTACATCATTAGCACAAAGCATGGTTTGCCAACCTCCTTCAAACCCTGGCTTATGATTCTAGTTTTCAGGCCAGTTGCAAACCACGATGCTATCCATTCAACAGTGGCAGACCTTTGCATCTCAGATTTCAGTAGTGACCTGTGCAATGCCAACCCCGCCTTCCATTAGACTTCATCATTGCAGAGCCTCAGAAGCAACGTGCCCAGTGCAACCGAACCAGTCACACTCCCCTAGGTCCACCTTTGCATTCAGTTATCACACCAAAGCAAAGTTAACCATGGTTTGCATGATACTTGAATTGCCACTCATTAATAAATTAATGTCCTCATATTGGATTAGTTATTTAATGCTAGGGTTACTTGATAAGTTGCTTGGTGTGTGTACATACCATAACAAAAAATCAACTAAGCTGAACTAATAAAAGCAGCAAAAGTAAGAAATATAGCAGCCAGTGGTACAAAACAGAAACACATCCCATACCAATCAATGCACTATTTCCTGTTTTCCCCATTACTGTGAAACGGTTCATTGAAACACCACATGATAACACATTCATAGACCTTTACTAAACTGGGTACTGGTTTGCTGCTATTATTATTATAAAATTATTATTATGTTTAATGTTTTATTGTGTTTTTATATATGTTGGAAGTTGTCCAGAGTGGCTGGGGCAACCCAATCAGATAGGTGTGGTACAAATAAAATTATTATTATTATTATTATTATTATTATTATTATTATTATTATTATTATTCAGCGTGTTTCATTTGTTCTCCTAAATGCCTGTACAATTTTTATAAAGATAAATATTTAACTATTAACTGCATTAATTCTTTTTTTGGGGGGGGGAACCGGAAGCACTTTCCCCCCTTTGGCTTCTTCCTTCTGTCTACATAACAGGTGCAAGGATACAACAGGGAAGGAAAGTTGCGCCATTCTAATGATTATTTTAAAATAGCTCTTAACAACAAAGAGCCAAAGTACTAAAAATAGAAAGCCCTTTCAAACGTTAAAGCTGCCTGCTACCTAACAACATAAAACAAGGATTCTAACATCACACACACACACACACTCAGCCTGCCAAATACAGGGGTGATATGCAAAGTCTTCCTGCTTCAATATCACTAGTAACTTCTTTCATTTTATGTTTAAAACCAGCTTTACTGAAATATATATATTAAATATCACCACGACACCCCCCCCCCCAAAAAAAAGCTATGGGAAGAAACCAAGCATTTCAACAAAGAGATTTTTTGTCAGTGGGGAGAGGGCATCGCTTGTGCCAAGAACACTCTGATCTGTTACAACAACTTGTTCTGCAGCAGGGCAAGAGGTGAAGCTTTACAAGTCTTTTACCATGACTCTGAATGAAGCGGAAATAAATATAAAGTGTCCATTACTTTGCCATGGTCGAAGAAAAGCCAGAGCTGAGAGGAGTAAAAAGCCCATCAACATTCCCCGGTGTCAACCTCTTTAATAACCTTCCGTGGGTTTACTCTCCCAGGATTAGCTTTGCAGCTTCATTCACTATTGTTTGGCTGAAAAATTCTGTTTTGTTTACTAGGTCCACCAAAAAAAGAAATCCTCCCAGCCCTAATAGCCTGAAGATAACATCTACTACAGGAAGAGAGAGAGAAGAAGAAAGAAAGAAAGAAAGAAAGAAAGAAAGAAAGAAAGAAAGAAAGAAAGAAAGAAACAGACACTGCATCTTAAAGTCCCCAGCAGTGTTTGTTCCTGCTTTCAATCCTATTTGCCTTTAGTATTCCCCATCACTGACTTGGAATTATGTATCATCGATCAAATAGGCATGCTGAAAACGTTCTCTGCTCTTAATATCCTGACAGAGGACGGAAGGATAAAAGGGGGGGGGGGGAGCCTAGCAAGGCGTTTATCAACAGAAAGCTGGCAAAACCCCTGCTGCTTCTAATTCAATCCTACACTTACTACTGCAGGGTCAGCTATTTCCTCTTTAAACTACGCTGAACTTACCCAACAGAAACCATATGAACTCCAGTAATTCTGAATGCAGAATGCTGGGAGGAAGGGGAGATAACCTTAGGAGTGGGTGATGAAATTGCATTACTCCAGAACTGTTAAATCATTTCTAGTTCAGCAACATAATGTGGAGGCAGGAGAATGAATGCCGAAAGCTGCTTTAAACAGAGCCAAATCACTGGTCCATCAAGCCTGGTACTGTCTACACTGAATGGTAGTAGTTTTCCAAGCTGTCAGACAGGGATATACAACTTGAGACATACAAATTATGCGCTCAGCCACTAACCTACGGGCCCTTCATGACACACTTCACTTTACCACACTTTACCCCCAAAGCCCTGTACAAAATGAAGCAAATGATTTCCGTGAAGCACAGCCTGCTCAAAGCCTTGAACCACTGTTGCTGTGCCAGGAAAGGTTGGAGTAAGGATGTCAACTTGCAGGCTCCTGGAATGAAAACACCAAGTTCAGCAACAGTTTTCTATTTGCAGATTACCACAATTGCAGTGTTGTAAAAGCTTCCAGCCTGCCGCTGAAAATAATTAGAAGTTCTTTAAAGGCCGCAATGGAACGAGCAGTATATTATGTAGTCATTGTTTATTCCACCAAATGACCAGAAACGTCCGTTTTCAGAAACTGAGAACTTGCTGTGCTAGCTTTCCATATATATCATATATATCACACACACCCCAAACACACACACCCCTTGAACCCATGTGTATGCTAGTAGGCTAACCTTTCTGCTCTTGGAATGCTTTAAATATAAATTTGTTGTTTCTGTTGCTCTGGTGGATGGCAAAAAAGGCTCAATGCAGTTAAGAATGAGCCAGCTGGCTGTGGGTTGCTCTTCAAAAATTAAAGTCAGTGAAAGCTCGTTTATAAGGCATCTCTGAAGGCAAAGAGCTATGGGGAAAACAGAAAGGGGAATGTATGGGGCAGATTAAAGTTAAGCAGTTGATAATATGCTGCATCTAGTGGGATGAGGAGATGAAGGAGGAAACTATCCTTTTTCAACTAGACAAGGCCTTTATTTAAGCCATCTACTTTTCCAATGCTCAAAGCAGTTTTAACGATATTTAAAACATCAAAATATTAAAACCCAATAATTTTTAACTGGTGGCATGATGTCCTTGGCCTCTGCTTCTCATCTACATGTTTGTGGCTGGGGAGTTCTATTTCCTCCCCCAAGAAAACTCCTGCCGTAATTACCAGGAGATCATAAACACATTTTTTTATTTATTTTTAAAAAATCAATGTAATTTGTTCAAAAGAAATATGAGATCTTTAAAAACCGGTTGACTTTGAAGTGATATACTCATGAACCTCTGGAGCCTAGAACACACTTGAGGGCATCATCTTGGTGCTAGGGCAGCCTTCCCCAACCTGGTGCCCTCCAGAGGTTTTTGTCTACAAAGCAGAGGTAAGCAGCAGGTCGCATAGATAAGGCAAGAAGTTTAATCTTCTTAAAAGTTACAGATATAAATCCAACTTGCACAGAATCAAGAATGAAGATAATTATGGTTCTCAGTCTGAAGAATGGAGCCAATTATTCAATAACTTATTTTCATGAAATATCACATTGTGAAAAGTAAACACAAATATTTACGGAAACCTGCATGCATAGGCACCTCCCTACCCCCAGGTTTAGCCTCAATATTATGCCCTGCAGGCTGGGCATTACTATTAGATTTATACCAGATATTCTACATTCCATTCTCCTTTGCAATGCTCAGAAGGGCTGCAGCCAACTAGCTTGACTTGAAGAACTGTGACATGGATACTTTTTTGTTTATTCATTTGATGATAGGAAGCCGCAGTTTAGTGTGAAACTTGATACGTTGATTGACTGATTCTATTTCTATGCCATTTTTTATTCAAATAAATCCCAAAGCGGCCTACAAACGAAAGATAAACATAATGGAACATCACGAATACTGCATAAATCGTCTAGAATACTTAACAAATCATCAGCAAAACAATCACAAATCACAGATAAAACAATCACCATCTATGTAGCACTATTAACAAAACAACTAAAAAATAAGCTAAACAGCACAGTTACACCAAAAATCATATTATGGGATTCATAAAGTACTACAGCATTCATATCTATAAAACAATATTTAACAACGTTAACAAAATAGCAACAAACAAACAAAGCCCTTTTGAATTTGTACATATGCTCTCCCCTCAAGAGATTGCACTGATCTTTTTTATAATAAAAAAAATTAACAGAAACAATATAAGTTAGTATCAATGAACAGAACAAAAATCTCAATTTTTATTTGCCGTGGCAAAATTGCCATATTTGAATAGCCTTTCCGGCACAACATCAAACTGCACACACCCCTTTCACTTGGCTGCAAGTTCCTCCTCAGAAAATGAAGAAGACAGTCAGCATTCATAGAACATTGAAATACCTTCACAGCCAGAACTACAATACCTTATGATCTTGAATATTTCAGAAAAAGGGGGGGGGGGAAGAAATTTTAGTTTTGAACAAGGCATTCCTTTCCTTGTTCAAGCCTCAGACATTCTTTTGTCGATAATTCTGTTTCTTTTGGCCATACGTTCCACAGAGCATGGATAGCTCTATTCTTACTTACCAAGTCAAAGGCAGGCAGTATTCCATTTCCCATCATTTAAAGAGAGAAATGTGGCGACTCGTGGCATTTAAAGATAATGAAAGGTGTGGCTTTTTGTTTGTTGGTGGGGGCAACTTCCTTAGCAATAGGAGGCATAACAGTGGCGCAGAGGCGAAGGCTTATGGAACAGCTAAAGAGAAATGCACTATGAACTTTTTATCCCAAGATGTCCCAGCTGTGAATACCACTGTTGTCTGTGCTGGAATACATTTAATCACATGTTTATACAACCATCTTAACAGCCCAGAATAACACAATGCACGTGCTCTAAAGTAACTGTTGCACTTTGGACATTTCAGTCCCATGGCAGAAACCAGATCTAGCCAACTCAATTTATCATATACATTCCGTGCGTGAGTTTTAATGCATTAAGGTACTTCCAAGACAGACTTTTAAGAAGAAGAAGAAGAAGAAGAAGCTGAAATGGAATGCATGTGGTACAACATATTCTGATTATTAGCAAGGTCTAGTAACACAACCTTTTCATCTCCCTCCTTCAAAACTCAGGACATGAATTCTGCCTTCACTATTCCAGCAAAGCAAGCCAACACACAGATGGGACTGAGCACTGGGCTATGGGATCAGCTGCCTCAGGAAAGGAGATCTGTTGTAGCAGCCAGGAAAGCTAAATCTGCAAATGAGACTTCTCCCTTTCCACATGCTTTTAAAAATCCTTGGGGTTCTATATAATCTAAAAGTCTTAAGGACACATACTGCAGATGTACTTTGTATCTTGCAAGTAGCAGCCATTGAGGCAACGTGGGTGGGGCTCCATTGCTCTCTTGGCACTCCCAAGACAGCGAGTTGCTGGAACTTACCAAGAGGGAAAGGGTAGTGGGGCAAGGTGAGCTCCCTATATGGCAGCAGGAGTGTTGGATTCACTCCACTGCCGGCTGCTGCATTGTGCCAAGCTCCTCATGCCTTGCTATTCCATTCTCTCTCTTGGTAAGAGTTAGGAAGCCAGTGTGTTAGGAAGCCAAAAAAGCAAATGGACTTCCGTCCACACTGCCTCACCAGCTGCTACTTTATTTTGTCAACCTTCAGGAAATAATTTATTTTGACTTCAGATCAGAGGGTTGGGCTAGAAATGGTTTTTTTTTTCAGTTCTGTACTTTTCAACAAGTTCAGGGTGGGCATCATATGCTATCCATAGTAATTTGTATTTTTCTTTTCCCTTTGCATACTTGCAATGTACTATACTACGTAGTTGCAATGTACTTTGACAGCCTTTTTCAATATGTGCTAACATTCTTCTGCCAAAAATGTTCATAAATTTGCTGTTTTCCTTCAGCTTACAACACATTTAATATTTGCAAGAAACAACAAAATTGCCAAATGCCCCTAACAGTTAAAACAATATTTTCCTGGTTACATTGCATTGCAGCTTGAAAACAGGATTAAGTTGCTTCACTGATGTGCTGCTTTAAAACAAGTCGGCAAAAGAATTCAGAGGTGTAGAATAGGGAATTGGAATGTATCATACAGTCTAAAGAATGGGAAACTATTTTAAAATCTATATGTTTCCGTAAACTTGAATTTGAGAATTAAAATTTTAAGGACATTGAACTCCACAATGTCTGTATAGTAAGGCAATGTCTAATACAGATAGATGCTGGGAGTGTAATAATGACAATGCCTTATTTAGACACATTTTGTGGCCTCATCCAGTGGTAAAATATTTTTGGTCTCAAGTTATCTGCATCAATACATCAGTAGGTGTTGATTGTAATAGCTATGTTGACATTTTCATCTGACATGAAAATTCTTGGCACAACCAATAATTGCTAGATTTTGAGTAGCACATGCATAATGAAACATATGCTTTTTGGAGAAATTCCAGCCCCTACCAAATTTTTGGATATATGTCAAAGACTATCCATAAGGGCCAGTTTATATGGCTGCGGCTCCATGCAATCGCCTCAGCTGTGTGCATTCTTATTGTCAGATGTACACTTTACCAGCTATGTGGAAAGTTTTCAGGTACAAAAAATATTATACCTGTGCACAATCCAGACTGAACAAAAACACCATTTTTTACTCATTACATTTATGTGCATTGACATACATATGCATTTTTACTTCACACAACACATCCCATATATATGTCTGAGCAATGACATGCATGAGCCTAAGATCATCATGAAGAAACAGCCACATAGGTGTGAACTATCCCTCTGCCTTAAGCTTCCTTCCTTCAAGTATTTCCCCCTATACCGCAGGACATAAACATTTGTACATTCTTGCACACAACTGATATTCCAAAAACTGTCCATGGTATTTCTACATTTCTGCTAGTACCATGTTTTCCAGGTTCCCCTTGGCTTCATCTGAAACTACAGTCAGAATCGCACATCATTGCCAAGACCTGTAAAGTTCCCCAATGGCAATATTTAAAGGCATCACTGAAGTTTTGGTCAAAAACATCAACTTCTGTAAGACTGCCTGGGGAGGAATAGGCCTCGGTTTAAAATATCCAGTTTTGTTTCATATAAATAGATCTGTCAGCAGAGATGTAAATAACTTAACAGCCACTGCTTATAAGGGACCAGCAAGGTTTGGTGCCTTGTGTCTGAAAGATACCAAGAGAGCTTAAGTCCACAAACAAATTCTTACATAACTAGTCTGTCTGCAGGGCCCACCCAAGAAAGTAAACAATCTACTTTTGTTGACTTCAAACTCGGCTAGAAACTTAAGCTTGAAAAACAGAGAGGAGTAACAAAATATAGAACACTTCCTTTGTCCCCACTCTTTCCTCTCACCAGGAAGCCCTGTACAAAGGTAGCATGGCATTCAGACCAAGATAGTTGAGTATGCTTATTTACATCTCACTTGTCTAAATAATGTATGGGCTACAATAGATGGAGATTCAGACTGTACATGCTGAAAAGGATGAAAATATATCCCCCCTATTTGGTTCAAAGCTCTAAGTTATTGTGGTCCTCTCCCTTATTCCTCAGTGTAGAGGGTTACCACACCTAGTAAGTGGAGAAGCAGCTTCTATCTACCACTGTTGATTCACCAATTGTGTGTGGAGGTTCCTATTTTACTCTCACTCCCAGCATAGTACATACTGTATATTTCAAACCATTCTAATTGCTGGCACCATGTATCTATTATGCTGTTTACCGACAACTTAAACTATGACCCAGTAACTGCAGCACTTTAAGGAGCCAGGCTCACTTTATAAGCAAACTAAAGTAAAAAGTTTTCCTTTATTTTATTATTGAAAAAGAAAGTAAATACTGTTACTGTTTCTAGAAGACTTGTGATCGCTTTTACAAAGTTACTGTTATTATAAACAGCAGTTACTTTCAAATGCAGAAGCTGCCCAATTGCCGGTACCCTTTCCCCACCCAGTCAATTTCGCCGCCACCAGGTACAGAAAACTTTTGCCAGTTTTCCCTGACTCAAGCTTGCAAGAAATTCCCTCTCTGGTCAGCTCCAGAAACTCCTTGCTGAACTCTTCCTCATTGCTCACCAGCATTTGATGGCCTCTTTGTGGATATTTGGCTTAAGCCAGTGATTCAGCTCTTTGGGGGCAGGCTATACCTCTAGGCTTTCCTTAACTTAAGTAACCTCTACCTGCCTGAGCTCCAGACTTCTCCCAGATTCTTCTTCTTCTTCTCGTCCACAGCCTTAGCAGTCGCACTCTCCTGAACAGTGGCAGAACTGGCCTTTTTATGTTCCACCCAGTCTACCCTTCAACTACTCATGTCTGAATGGCATAGAATTCTCTCCCCTCATTGGACCATTTTTTCCCCGTCCAGTGAGTGATGAAGAACTTCAATCCAACAGGCCAATTATAAACAAAATTTTACTCAGTATAAAAAGAACCCAGCTTTCCCCAGCCCAGTCTTATGCAAGTAACTGCCACCAGCCATTGGAAACTTAACCCTTCACATATGTAAAGCAAACCCAGTCTCCGTGAACACATTATAAAAGGTGATTTCTCCACACCCCTGTATGCTCAAAATTATTCAAGCATCCACACACAAACTAGATGTACTACTCTTTCTTGCACCTACAGTGGACGATGGGGATCATGTGAACCTGATGCTCTCCTAGCCTCTTTCCTGTAACAATAAACCATGGTTTATCATAATGTCCTGCAGCCAAAGTCTGTTGCAAGATTTATTAGGACAAGTCCTTCCCATCTTTCTTCAGATTAACCTCCAAGATGAAGTCAGCAAGAGTATTAAGGATATCTGCTCCTGCATTTAGAAGATTAATGCATTAAAATGTTTTCAAAATGTACTAAAAGTGTGGGAAAGATTTTGTGTCAGTTGGACTGCAGTTACGAATGCCAAACAATGGCACTTTTCAGAAGCAAAAAGAATGCTTTCTTTGGCCACAATGCAATCTTAAGATGTAAAACATATGCATCCCAAGAGTCATGTCTATGGCCCCATGTAGGTACATTACATGTGCTCCCACTCTACTGCTGGTCCACTGGAACTGACATTCTAACCATTGAAAGGCAAGTATCGGGGGGGGGGGGAGAACACAAGAGTCTAGAATATCTTACACACTATTTCTCCAAACCTTTACCAGAACTATGCTTATCTTGGTCACTTGCCCAGTTTTAGCAGCAAAGTTGTTTTACTCTAATCTACCTTCATTAGTCACACTAGAATTCTGCAACCATCCCTCTGATGTAGAGATAAAAATGGAATCTATAAAGTGAAGATCTAGGTTTCAATTATACAAATAGCTCAGTTGGATTCGAGCCCCACACTGGGCAAAAGATTCCTGCGTTGCAGGATTGGACTAGATGACCCTTATGGCCCCTTCCAACTCTACAATTATGATGATTCTATAATAGAAGAAGGTGGTCACCTCAGCGAGACTAAGTTTACTGTAAATAAAACTCAAAAATGCTTTTTTAACAAGCAGAACTGCCTTAATTTGTTTGAGATTGCTCAGTGACTGGGGTAGCCCAGTCAGATGGGTGGCATATAAATTATTATTATTATTATTATTATTATTATTATTATTATTATTATTATGTGACCTCATCAACACACTTCATAAGTTTGTTAAACAGAGCTGTCAGCATTAAACTGCTTTAAAATAAAGCAAGATGCACATCTTTTAATAAATACATTTGAATCTTACTGTTCTTCCACTAGAGAGCTCTCTAGTTAGTATAATTCTTAGGTAAGAGGGGGGAAAGAAGAAAGGGTGCCTCCATTAAGCTCTGGTTCCTGGGTTCACCCTACTACCAGGGCTATGGTTGGAGGAGCAAGACACTGGAGCTCCCACAGCTGGGAACCACAGTTTGGGACGCTGTCCTACCAGGCAAACCAGAGCTTAATAGGAATCAGTGCCAGCTCCATCAGCTTCTCCAGTCACACCAGCAGGACAGGTGCTCAGAGGATGTTTCTGATCTGCTCTTCCTCTTCTACCCCTACCTCTAACTCAAAACAATCAGGCATATTAATCCTCACATTGCAAGGAGAGGAGGAATAGGCTAAGGTAGTCATGAAACCACTATAGTTAAGAAATTGCATGGTGGGTCTCCAGTTCTGAAAGTGCATCTTATGTGGATTGGGCACAGAATAATGTAGCACTTTCAGACTTCAAACACATGACTGTGTTGATAAGCTCTTTGTAAGCTGTTTAGTGACCACTGGAATGCTGGTTTTTGAAACTAAAGCAATGTGACAGGGCAGAGATCTGCTTCATATTTTCAGCATTCCAGAATGACTTCAGATATGAGCAAAGTAAACCTTTCAAAGCCAGTGTTCTGGGGGGCCATCTTCCCAGGAATCTGAAGCAAGTAAGTTTGGTGCAAAAATTCATAATGTAGAATCAGGAGTGCAAACAAACTTGTGCACTTTGGAAAAGCTGGGCCAATTATGAACCAAACCAACCTCTGCCCAGGAATTTGGTTTGTAATTAGTTTGGCTGAGCTCCAGCCACCCTCAGCCTTCCTAGACTTCAACTTCTATTCTTGCCCACTTAACTTGCAAATGGAAAGTGGAGCTATAGAGAAAGCTGAGGACAGCAAATTCTCTCTCTCTCTCTCTCTCTCTCTCTCTCTCTCTCTCGCTTCCTACAATGCTTAGCAGCTCTCCTTTGTAGCCAAGCAAGAACACTGAGATTTGTAGTTTTAAATCCTCCTGGCTGACTCCACACATCCTACTGTCTGAGCCTTCCCCAATAATCACCCATAAGTAGAATTTTGGGAAATAAAACAGGGAAAATTCCATGAATGCTATCCTAAGCTGCTTGGCAAAAGGATGATAGAAATTCAACAGATAAATAAAAATAACCACCTGCTGTTTAGTGCAACATTTGCCTATGTTTTATTTTTTTCTTTGAGAAGGTTATGCCCCCACTTCTTCAGTGCAAAATACATAGTTTTTTAAATAACAACAACAACAACAACAACAACAACAACAATATTCCAGGAAATACAAGTACACCTTTCCCACTGCTTTACAAATTCCGCCCCCATTGTGGGGACAGCCAAGCGTATCATGCAGCTATGGCACTGAACATAGTCGCGCAAAGCTTTAAGCCACATTTGCATAAGTGAAGAAATATTAGGAAAGAGCATGCATTTAACTTTCTGAGGTTCAGTACAAGACATGGAAGACTCTACCACCATTCTTTTAACATAAGAACCACCAAGCTGGATCAGGAAAAAGGGTCATCAAGTTAAGCATTCTGATTCTGAGGTGCCTTTGGGAAACCCACAAACATGAGAGCAACAGTCCTCACCCAAGGATTCTTCCCCAGCTGCTGGTTGTCAGAAGCATGCTGCCTCTGAATCTGGAAGCAGCATATAAGTAGTCATGGCTAATACATGGCTTTAAAAGAAAATAGACAAATTCATGGGGCGTAAATCTCACAGTGCAATCTAGGCATGCTTACTCAGAAGGAAGCTTTACTGTATTCAACAGTACAGTACTTACTCCAAGACACGTGCATATAGGACTGAAACCTATTGGCCACCAAAGTTCTCCCATGCTTGGCGAAACGCAAGGCAATCACCCTCTCACAAGATTTAACTTTGGAAAGGGTAAAATGTCTGGAACCCATTTTTGATGGGATACATAAAATTTGCATATGTGAAACAGTTCATGTTAAAGAGGTCTACAAAAATTTCACCCATGAGTCGAGATTAATTTTGAATCCGTTTTCTTAATTCCTCTCAGCATCCTCCTTAAATTTGTGAAAATATTCGGCTTATTCTATTCTATCTGTGAGTGCATGTTAACAGCACAAACTAGTTTTCTACAGTTTGATCTACCGTATTTTTCGCTCCATAGGACGCTCCGGACCATAGGGCGCACCTCATTTTTAGAGGAGGAAACAAGAAAAAAAAAATATTTTTCTGGTTTTCCTCCTCTAAAAGCCCTGTTTTGTTTTGTTTTTTGTTTTGTTTTTGAGGATCAGCTAAAGGTTTTGCAGCTTTTTTTGCAAAGGGGGAAAAGCAAAGCTCCTTTTGCAAAGGGGGAAAAGCAAAGAGGAAAAGCCCCATTTTTATGGGGTTTAACTCACATTTCTGAAAAATCTTAAGGAAAGGGAGCCATTTCTACTGTTTTCAGACAGATAATCTAATCAGCCAGTCACATGTCCTGGGGAAACAAACAACCTCCCTCTGCAGCACATTCAACAAAGGAGGGCGGGGCTGAAAGGGAGCCGGGACTCTTATCTCTCTCCGATCTCTTGCTGATCAGCTGCTGAGCGGGTCCTTTCAACACTCCCTTTTCCCTTTGTAAAATAAAAAGCACAATCTGCTTTTGGCCCCTGGGCAATTCAGCTCCAGGGACCACAATTCGCTCCATAAGATGCACAGGTATTTCCCCTTACTTTTTAGGAGGAAAAAAGTGCGTCTTATGGAGCAAAAAATACGGTATTTAACCCAAATCCAAACAAAAAAAACAGGTACAATTACACAAGGGCCTGCCTTAAAGTATGTCGTACATCAAGAGGGAGGGAAGGGTAGCAAAGGAGGAATTGGCCGATGGTTAAAATATCACTGGTAGGAAGAGCAGGGTTGAAAGGGTCTTTGAAAGTATGGCATACTTTATGGACGGTCCTCAGTCATTGCAGCATAACTGCAAAAAGTCCTCTCACACACTACAACCATTGAAGTTGCTTCCAACTCGTGTGCATGCACATGAAAGCTCATACCAAGAAAAAACTTAGTTGGTCTCTAAGGTGATACTGAAAAGAATTTGTTACAACCATTGGAGTTGCTTCCAACTCTTGTCATGCTAGGATTTTGTAGTTATGCACATGAATACGATTTTCAATAATGTCTGCATAAGCAGTTACAGGTAGGTAGCCGTGTTGGTCTGCCATAGTCAAAACAAAATAAAAAATTCCTTCCAGTAGCACCTTAGAGACCAACTAAGCAGTTAGGGCTGGACTTTCAGTGGGAGTGTTTTTTGTTGTTGGCCCATTGCACAACTTCACACTGCAAATTTTATTGGTTATATTTTAATCTATTATACAGGAACCAGGAACAGCAATTATGAACACTCCTAGAGGGAGTTTTAAGGCAGGATAACGGCCAGCTCTTAGTAATATTAATTTGGTCGTGAAGGGAGTAGTTGAACTTCTTATAGCAGCTGGCTAAAAATGACCCCTATGACCTGAAATGGGATAATAAACCTGCTAATTGTAATCAGACAAGAGAGTGCAGTCAGAGCACAATAAACCCTCAGCATAACAAAAAGGCAGGTTATCTTGAAATGACAATCCAAAAGGTGCTCCCACAAAAATTGTTGGACTGCAGTAACATTTATGAGCCAATTTCCCCAGGAAGAATAACAGTTCACTATCTAAACTATATATCACATCATGCAAGCAGGGAAGAGCAAGAGCACTGAGAGGGAGGAAAGATGACTCACTTCTTCACACCCTAACGCTCCATGCTATCTCCAACATCTCCTAAAGGGAAGTAGTGGCTTGCTCCTTCTTTCAGGAGCCTCATCCCACCCTGATTGATCTGCCCTACTCACTGGAATTTATGGGTGAGTTGGTATTGGTGAGTTCCAAAGGCAAAAACCAGCTCTACCCAAGAGCAATTGTGGGGCCATAGCTTGAGCACAAAATAGGGCAACAGGAAAACTCCTTGGTGTTCTCCTTGGTGCTGCAACAACCAACCTTCTTTGCTCCATGAGCTCCTTCACAGAATAGGACACTCGGATTCCAATAATAAGGTTATATGCTATATGGATTCTGGGTTTCAGAACTCTTGTTTAATTACTCTTCTACTTCCGACCCCAACACAGTTCTCTTTCACCATCTTCCAAATGTGCCCTTTTGCACATTCTCTCACTATCCCTCCTTTCACCCAAATGTAATCTGCAAAAATTTATATCCCATAGTACAAAAGTTAAATATCATTCCCTCATTCCATATCACTTTAGCAAACAAGCCATGTTGTTGCATCATTGCAGTTATTGTTCAAAGAGAATTCAAGACGTGGATCAGAGGAGCTATATTTTTTATGAGTCTGCTTTTCACTAAACTAAATTAAAATTATAATTCACCTATGAATTTTCAATTCAGTTCTATGGGGACTTGGAAGCATTTTTCCGCCGTTTACGCCTGAAGGAGTACTTCCAACACACACAAGAACAAGACAAAGAACAAACAACATCTTCACAACACAACATCTCTCAACCTACTGGGGAACATCCACCACCCCCCAAACACATTAATGAACAGAACATTGACCACCAACCACCACCGAAAAAATGTTACACTAAAAGGGACTCCACATGGACCCCTCCTGATGGACGCAATACCACACTAGATCTGTACATCGATTGCTTCCGCCGCAGAATCCAAACAGATGTGACCAGAAAACACCATCGCTTACAACAAAATCTAAACCATGCTGAAAGGAGAGCCATAGATAATCTCAGGAACAACCCAGACATTATAATTAAAGAGGCGGACAAGGGTGGAGCTGTCGTCATCATGAACAAAACTGATTACATCCAGGAGGCTCACAGACAACTTTCCAATACCACCTTTTACATAAAATTGGACTCAGACCCCACGGAAGAATACAAAAAAGAACTGAACAAGATTGTTAAGGAGCTACCCCCACACATCCAAGAACAGATCCTCATGAACACACCAGCAGAACCTCGACCAGGAACTTTCTATCTTCTACCCAAAATACACAAACCAGGAAATCCAGGACGCCCCATCATCTCAGGTATTGGCACCATTACAGTGGGGGTTTCCGGTTATATGGACTCTGTTCTGAAACCATATGCCATCAGTGCTCCCAGCTACGTACGTGACACCACAGATTTTCTGAGAAAAATACAATCTTTGAATAACCTTCCTAACAATACTATTCTAGTCACTATGGATGTGGAATCTCTGTATACCAACATCCCACACAACGATGGTTTACAAGCTATAAGGAACACCATTTCAGATAAAACCACAGCGGACTTTGCTACAAAACTCTGTCATTTTGTCCTTACCCACAACAACTTCAAATTTGGTGAGGATCTGTTCCTTCAGATCAACGGCACAGCAATGGGCACCCGCATGGCCCCACAGTATGCCAACATCTTCATGGCAGATTTAGAACAACGTTTCCTAAACTCCTACCCACTCAAACCTCTCTTGTACCTGCGTTACATTGATGATATTTTTATTATCTGGACACATGGTCAACAGACCCTGGACACCTTCCACAAGACATTCAATGACTTTCACCCCACCATCAACCTAACTATGAACCAATCTATGCAAGAAATACACTTTTTGGACACTACTATAAAAATACAGGATGGACACATAGACACCACCTTATACCGTAAACCAACTGACCGACAAACATATCTACATGCTTCTAGCTACCATCCCAAACATACCAAACAATCCATTGTATATAGCCAGGCCCTACGTTACAGCCGCATCTGTTCCAACTCTACAGACAGAGACTCTCACCTAAGAGATCTACAGCAAACCTTTTTAGAACTAAAATATCCACCTGATGAAGTTAAACAACAGATCGACAGAGCCAGACTGATACCCAGAGAGAACTTGCTGCAAGACAGACCCAAAAAAGAAAATAACAGAACACCACTAGTCATCACATACAGCTCCCAAGTTAAAACAGTACAACGCATCATCAGGGATCTACAACCTCTCCTAGACAATGACAGTTCTCTTTCTCAAGCTCTGGGAGGAAGACCCTTCATCGCCTACAAACAGCCACCCAACCTCAAACAGCTCCTCACCCACAATAATACAAAAACAGGACTCAACATGGACACTGGTACCAGAGCCTGCAATAAACCCAGATGCCAACTTTGCTGCCACATAAACCCGGATAACACCATTACTGGTCCCAACAACATCAAACACACCATCTCAGGACTATTTAATTGCTCATCTTCCAACATTGTGTATGCAATCAAATGCCAACAGTGCCCTTCAGCTCTCTATATTGGACAAACAGGCCAAACCCTACGCCAAAGGATAAATGGACATAAATCTGATATCAGGAATCACAAGACAGAGAAACCAGTAGGAGAACACTTCAATCTCCCAGGACATTCTATAAAAGATCTCAAAGTAGCTGTCTTAATACAAAGAAATTTCAGAAATAGACTGGAAAGAGAAGTGGCTGAATTGCAACTAATCACCAAACTTAAAACCATGGAGAAACCTGGTTTGAACAAAGACATTGGATTCTTATCTCATTATACATAACAAAGCTATCTTTAGCCATCTCACCCCTTGCCTTTTCCTGCAAGACTAATTGCAGCCGTTTAGAGTCGTCATCAGGTTTTCCACACTTATCAGCCTTTCACCCATTCCCACTACCCTTCTGAGTAATACCCCTCCCCACTCCCCCACTATATTTAAGGATCTGGTGACTTCTGTTTCAGTGTATCTGAAGAAGTGTGCATGCACACGAAAGCTCATACCAGGAACAAACTCAGTTGGTCTCTAAGGTGCTACTAGAAAGAATTTTCGATTTTGTTTTGACTATGGCAGACCAACACGGCTACCCACCTGTAACTATGAATTTCCAGTACATGAAAAAACAGAGTTAGTAATTATGTTTGGAGATAAAAAAGAGAAGAGTTATAATGGAAAATAGTATTTCTACATATGACCAGTAACCAAAGAACTCCCACATACTTATTCATTATCTCTTTCACACACAGTCTCTCTCTCCCTCACTTACTCAACCTCTAACATTCCCAATATTGCATTATTATTCAACTTGATCCTGCGCCACATAAACTAATAAGAAGGTCCATTATGGATGTTAATCTTCTTTTTACCAATTGATGCATTAATTTTAAATTAGGCATTTTACTGCAGTGTTTTCATTACAATCTATCATTTTCTATCATGAAATAGAAACATTGTGTTATTTCTAAACTTTAAATACAGCTCTGAAATATATTTAACAGATTTCATATACTGTGTGCGCTCCTGCGGAGTTGGGTCAGGTGACATAAATATATCCCACTCTGGAAAATATATCCCTTTTCCCCAACCAAGAAAAAAAGGCTGAGTTTGAACACTTTTTTTTTTTTTAAAGGCAATAGTAACAAATCACCACAGCCTAAACAAAAGTATTTTTTGTTTCACCTTCAGCATGCCCCTTTGGTTTGAATTTCATAGAATATTTATCCTCTTGAGTGATTGAAATATAGAAGCGTCATGACCCCCCCAACCTCTCTGGAATCCACACAAACTTTGAGAAATGACATAAATAAAACATTAAGCCAACCCAACTGAAAAGTGTTGCTTTGTACTGTCCCTTAACCTCAGAGGGGCTACAAATAACAGGTGACTGGAAATGACTTCTTCCTCCCAAAAAGTGTAATAATTTTTATCAAATTATTCTTAATTGCAACAAGCATAAAATGCTCCCAGACACTGAAAGTAAAGGGATATGCTCTATGGCAACCATTCATAAAGTTTTTAATTTATGAGGTTCTTACTCAAGTGCCCCAAAACTGCACATCCTAAATCTGTCAAAGAAAAAGTAATAGTGTAAGAACTCTTCTTTTAAGAGATGACTACAAGGGGAAAAGGGTTGTTCCAAACTATCTTTCTAGATTCTAGTACTTTCCAACCATACAGTTACACCACACAGTTTCAAATACTTTATCATGCACTTCCAACTATACTAAAAGCTGCGCAAGATATACAGAAAAGATGCCTCTGCGCAAGCAGTTTGGAATTTGGAACATATTGGCTTTGTTCATGCTTCATGGTATGACATAGTATAAAACAAATAATGGTTTACTTTGAATGAATGAGCAAGAGTGCTGGTGCATCGTCAAGCATTATTTATTTCCCCCTTCCCATACCTTTTTCTTCCTTCCATTTCATTTTCCTCTCTTTTTTTCCTGCTCATTTTGTTTTCTCAAACAAGTTGTCTATGGGTTTGAATAGAGAGAAGACTGAAAGTGTAAGGAATGCTCCTGCTCACTGTTCCAGCTAGCCAGCCTTGGCATCTTCCATTCCACTTCTCACCCAGTTTTCGTTTTTTCTTGTTGTCCCTCCAGAGTCAACCATCATTCTGCTGCCAATGAGCATGTTCAGTCCTTACTGGACTATTTGGGGACTCCCCCCCCCCCCATCCTTGGGTTCTTTCCCCTACAGCATTAGGAGTTTTTTTGGTACTTGTGCAAACCTTGTAGTTTACCCAACCTACCAATATCTTCATGGCGTGTTAGGATGATGCCATTTTGACTACATAAGGGACCAGCACCAGAAATAGAAGGGATGCCATTAAGATAAGACTGGTGGAATTAAATGGGGATGAAGAAAACAATGCATGCAAAATTGCATCAAGCAATCCTACTGATTTATAGTTTACATTTATAACTTTAATATAATATAATAATTTCAAAAGGCCAGAAAACCTAGTACTAATTAATCTCATTTTTGATTAAAATATTCCTAATCTATTTCATGCTAGTTTTCATATCCTTCTCACAAATCCTAAACTTGCCTCCCTACTTCCTCCTCAGTCGTTCGACAGATGAATCGATTTATTTCTATCAACTCTCCAAGACCCCCTTTCCTGTCTCAAATCACAAACCAAATCCACCAGTATGTTTGTCTTTTCCCATCTGATACACTTTAACCAGCTCCCCCCCTTATCTTTTTCCTCTCCAAGTAATCATCTCATTTTTCCTTCTCCCACCTTCAGCTGCAGTCTTTCCTCTCACCACTCCACATTCATTCTGCTCTCTCCCCCACGTTTTCACTGCATTCCTTTCTACCTACCTTAAGCCACTCTGCATAACTTCTCATTACTTCCTCCCCAGAGATAAATGCAGACACCACAGCCCACACTACATCCTAAAACAGTATTAACTGACTAGGCAACTCTTGCATACTTCTAGATTTTAAAGCTAGATAAACATAATAATGCAACATGAGCAAGTAGTAGTTAAGTGAAGATGAAGTTTGCAATTTAGAATAGGAAATTGGGTGGTTTTTCAAATGTATTTTTTTAATCAGATGGTTCTGGTTAATTATGTTCTAGGTGTTGAAGGATTAGCTGTATAACAATCTTAGCATGGAATGATCCAAGAAGGGAAATGGGATGAGAGAAACAGATCCTTTCGCTAGAAAAATGGGTGCTAAGTTGCATGGTGCACTATCTGCCATAGAGGGAACATGTCCGAGTAGAGGAGGAGTGGGAGAAGCTGTGCTTCTGCAAGTAATTTCTTCTTTGTCTTGCCTGTTCCGTTCTACAATGGAGATAATAAAGCATCTCTCCTGCCTTCCCCTAATCTTTTCCCTCCATGCTCAGAGGAAGGAAGAAACACAGTGATTACGCAGTGATGGAGTGAGAAGGGATCTTTGGTATTACCAGGGAGACTGGGTGAAGAAGAAATGAGATGGAGCATTAATTTATTTCCCAGGTTGCTTAAGTATCCAGTGACTGTGGAGGGGGACAGACATGAAATCCCCATGAAACTTCACTGGACATTTCAGAAACTGTTATTTGCTACTCATAAATTAAAGAAATCCCTGGTATTTCTAGGAAAGACAGGAGGGATGTTGAGAGAAATTGTGTGCATGGATGAATGAATGGCTCTGAATGCTCTGCTTACATGCACGTACATGGATCTGGCTGTGTGCATGAGAGAAAGAATACATGTAAGAACTACTGCAGGTCTGTGGAATTCTACTTTTTCATATAACGAAGTAAAAAAAAAATCATTCAAGAATGACATTGCAAAAATGGGTAATCATATATTTACTAATACCTCTTAATTCCATTTACAGGTATTGAACAGAAATGAAGTATTTCCGTATAGGTTTTTTTATATGTTCACTGTGGTGAAATTGGGGCTTCTGGCAACAAACAAAAAGAACTCACAGGTGCTATTCAACTAAGCTGTTATCAAAGTACTTGCTGAAATAATTGACCCAACTTGGTCATGTTCATTAATTTCAGTGGGTTTATTTTGAGTAAAACTTAGTTGAATACAATCCCATATTTTCTTTTGAAACAAAAGAAATGCTCAGCTGAGCTAAAGAAGCACTTTTGATGTCTTCAATATCCCATGCAAAAAACACGAAGAGACAAGAATGTCAATCCAAACAAGTGATATTATGCTGCCACAAATTAACAGAGCATTAACTAGACTCCACTGATCACTTTAGGATTTTCACCATTACTGTTTCATGTGCCTGCTTGGCAGTGCCATTTTTACATTTACAAAAGTATCTTAGCAACAAACAGTGCCCCCCACCCCACTAAAAGCCTCTTATTTTATTACTACAGTACTCCTCGGTTCTGGCTTCATAAGATACGATCTATGACTATAGGGAGAAAATAAGTTTACCAATCAGAGAGTTACAGTTTTAAAACCAAGCCAGTCCAGTTCCCAAAGGAAGAGATTGGATTCATAAATCTCAGAGACCATTAAACACAGCTTATTTTTATAGTTCCTTATAATCCCAAGTCTTCAGAGAAACCAGATCTTTATTGCTATCATCCTCTAGAACTCCAAGAGTGTACAAAAAGAAGCTGGAGAATTTGTAAACCTTATATCCAATATTCACTTGTTACTCGTTCTTTCCAACGACAAATATTCAGAAATAAGTGGGGTGTACAAGAGGCAAATATTTTAAAACACAACTCCTATAAATATTCAAACAAAAATTGAAAAGTATGAATATCAAGTTAATTTATAAACCCAGAATAAAACTCCTCATATGAATTAATGCTTCAGTACATTCTCATCAGTAATGTTTGGGTGGGTACACTCCAGGATTCTCAAATTTATCCCTGAAAATGTTAACGTGTGCCATCATCACTCACTCTAGTTTCAATTTCACCTTAATATATAAAATAATAAAATAAGGAACGTTGTAAAACAATATTGTAAAAACAAGTCAATGAGAACTGTTACATCTGAAGTACTCCTGGGGACTCATTTACATTCTTGGTGGTCCTGCCCTTGGGTCAATTTTTGTGTGTGCGGATGAATGGATTTCTTATGCATCTCAAGACTCCATATACTTCTCATCACAGGTTGTTCCTATTAAGATAGGGAGCTGGTCAAGGATCATAGGCATACATATGGATCAACAAATGACAAGAAACCATTAGGAATGGCAGTGTCAAGAATACCTTGAGGACCTTTTACCCACAACACAGACTTTGTCTTGTTGAAAGCAGGAAGGCGCTTGTTTCTCAGACATGGAGTCTAAAGCAAATGTGAAATATAAGCCTTTGGCACAACCCACAACTCACATTCATATCAAAGGATGTTCTGGGGGGAATTCTCTCCATAAGGCTCATTTTCAATGTCTAAACATGGGGGAAAGCAGAGGAAACACATGCACACAAATGGAAGTCCAGCCAACCCTAAGAACATGCATAATTAAAAGCAATAGTTGTAAAATCAATTCATTAGCTAACAGAATGTATGCAGGTATGCGGTTTCAAAATCTACTAGCTTCCTTTGTGAGAAACAGGTATTAAGAATATTAACAGCACTAATAAAAATGATATTACAAGCACTAATATCTCATTTTTATACATTTATTCATAACTAGGGGCTGCACCCATCACTTCACTTGCAAACTCTGTTTATCCCCCACTCCCTCACCAACCCTGTCCCTTTTATACCTTGCTCAAAAAACCCTCACCCTCAGCTCACCATACCTCCAAGGCTCGTCTGGGTCTGCCTGCTCACTCCTCCACCTTCTGGTTCTTTCTCCTCACCTTTCCTGGACCTGTACCTTTATTCTACATATCCCTCCTTCTCCTCATCTTGCCTAGGTTGATGGCTCAGCAGGTTGTCTCACTGAAGTTTGAACTACCACCTGCCTATGACCAAGTGAACTGCAACTGACAACATGCTTATGATTTTATATATAAGAGAGAAATGTCATTACGTGGCTTGTAATTTTGGTGATTGCAAGCACACAACCCAAAAGAGCTTTAAAGTTTGCAGTTCAATCCTATGGTAAGGTGAGGAATACCTAAGCCCCAAATAACTTCATGCACTATTGCACACAAGCCACTGCCCATCTCTTAACCAGTTGTGTGTTGACATTAAAAGAAGGGCCAGAGCTCAGTGGTAAAGCACACTTTTTGCATTTTTTAAAGTCCCTGGTTCAATTCCAGGTATCTCCAAATAGGATAGGGAAGGATTCTTGCCTGATATCCTAGAGAACCATGCCAGCCATGGTCTGATTTTGTGTAAGAAAGCTTCATTTGTTCCATATTTAAATGTGTGTGTGTGTGTGTGTGTGTGTGTGAAAATGAGGAAGAGAGAGCACTATGGGACTTGCACTTCTGTGAGGCCCTCTCCTATCCTGCATAACATTTGCTCTTATTCTGCTTTGATCACCATGACTGAACAGCTGTTAACATAATTTATCTTTAATCGGGATTTAAAGTTGGCTTTCAAAAAAAGAGCAAACCCTGGATTCACATTAACAGCATTATAACTAGCCATAGTTAAGCCTTACACAAGAAGAGAGGGTCTGGGGCAGGCATAGGCAACCTTCGGCTCTCCAGATGTTTTGGCCTACAACTCCCATGATCCCTAGCTAACAGGACCAGTGGTCAGGGATGATGGGAATTGTAGTCCGAAACATCTGGAGAGCCGAAGGTTGCCTATGCCTGGTCTGGGGGAAATAGCATGTAATCCTGAGTTTTGCACTGAGTCTTTTCTAACTATGGCAAAAGACTGGGAAACATGTTTACAATGCACCTACAAGCGCAACTCAATATAGATTACAAGGCTAACTGCAAAAATGTCATTCTAGCCTCTAAAGCCATTGAGCAGGCGGCTACAGAAAACCAATTATCATTATTTCAAAATAAAAACATAGTTTTTAGGCATCAAATTCTATCATATGGGTAGTATTTGTTTAAACAGACCATTTACATTAACTCTGAAACACAACTTGATACACCATACAAAAAGAGGGCTGTTTCTCTGCTTTAATTTTGGCTTCAAACATATATCACATGGTATTGCGATATTTTGTAGACAGAAAAATATACCACGGGATATAAATATATCATGGGACATAGAAGCTGAGTCCTGTCCACCCAAAAGCACCACTTCCCTTAGCAACCAGCCCACTGTTGTTGAACAGTAAAGTCTTTGACAACTTCTCTGTGTGTCACACTGCTCTAAGCATAATCTGAAAGCATTGCTTGCAAATTCAACACTGAAACAGGAAGTGAGATTAGAAATAAAATTCTTCTGCAAAGCTGATATTTCTGCCAGACCCTGCAAGTTGCTTAAAGAAAGCATTATGCACATATAAAGTCCCATTATTAAGCAACTTTAGGCATACTGCCTTGTGGAAATTCTATTTTTTCTACATAACCAAGAATCTATAAATCCCAAACAATTCTGAATATACCCACCAAAAAAGTTTATAGAAAACCTCAATCTGCAGTATTTAGCATCTTCCTGTGTTAATGTTTTATAGTCAGCATGTGTTTCCCTCTTTATTTTCTCTTCCCCTCTCCTTCATTGTTTTCATAGCAGCAGATGACGAAATTCTCTCTTCAATGAAACATTTTCATCTTAATTTGTATGCCAAGAAATCATGGCATTACTGATGTCACTCAAATCCATTATGTCCTTGTTTGGACTATAAAGTTAGATGAGTTCTTTTCCAACAAGAATTGTAATATGAGAACTCCTCCCTCCTTGACTATCCCTACTCACTCACACCTGCCATTCCCATTATAGGTAGGTAGCCGTGTTGGTCTACCGTAGTTGAAACAAAACACCCCCCCCCTTCCAGTAGCACCTTAGAGACCAACTATGTTTGTTATTGGTATGAGCTTTTGTGTGCATGAACACTTCTTCAGATACCATTTCCCATTTATCTTGTGACAACAGGCACAATATCTTGGAATATTCCAGGCACTAGAGATACGGGGAACTGACTTTTTTTCCAAGAGCACCCAGTTCTTTGTATGAAGGCTAGGCACACCTAAAGAGTCCTGAGATGTAGATTCCAAGATAACTGAAACCCAAAGAACTCAGGGATCCTGGAAAAACTACATGTTGCAAGTGCAGAGGTGCTACCACAGCAGCATTTCAACGGACACAGGAAGGGAGAGAAGGTGACCTACAGCAAGCAGTGCCTCCGTGCTGCCATTGCCAGACGAGGTAAATGGGAAGGGAAAATGGGGGTGAGGAGGTCTGAAATTGGTTTGTAATAAATAGAACAGCCTATGTATGCTGTGAAGCTTATGTACCGCAGGTATACTGAATGAACACAGACAGGACTCAAAGAAGTACCTATGCTGAACTACTTCTGCAAAGTACTTACATATTGCAATAGCAGCTTAAAGTGAAACGGGCAATGCAGCAAGACCTGCATTGGCCATGTCAGGTCAACAAACCCCATTCATTATCTGGCACTGACATATAAAATGAATATAGCTGCTTTCTTCAAATTTACAGAAATAATGTAGAGTTTCTCTATCTCCCCCCCAAATGTAACATAGATGGGAGAAAATCCCATTAAGAACCAACAGACAGAACTAATAAGCATCCTTAAGAAAAATCTGATGGGAATCTGGATAAAGGATAAGGATGCCTTCAGAAAGGCCAATTTATGGCTCATATTGCAACAAAATGCTTTTAAGGCACTTGGAAGAGCTGCCAAATTTTCTTTAATAACCTCAGAATTATAGCAATCTCTGGAATAATACAATAGTACTGCAAATCCTAAAATTACATTGTAAGACACTAAATATTCACTGGCAAATGCGAAAATAATTGTCCAGTGAAATCAGAGGGAAAGCATCTGGACTTAAGGAGGTCTGTCAACTAGGCTATCCATCATCTTTATTTTATATGGCTAATTGTGCTAGGATCCTACTTGAATTTATTTATCCGTTATAAATAGACTAATTTAATGTGTGTAGCTTGCCTTGCCTTTCTTCCAAACATAAAAAATAACCAGTCAAATGTACTATAGAACAGATATCACCAGTATCATGAACTTTTAACTCACTGCTAGGTTTTCAAAACAATTGTACTGAATACGTGCACACTCAATTTTGAAAAACACAAAAGAACAATGAAAGCTAAGTTGTTATTATTATAATATTATAATGCTGTGCCAGAATTCCCTTGACCCAAACAAGTGCTTCCATGGCTAAACACGGCCAACCATGTTTAGCTTATAACATGGTGTGGAAAAATGTTGAAATGTATGTGCTTTGAAGGGAAATATATTGTGTGGCCTCTGTGACTGTCAAAGTTCAGGGCCTTGTTAGTAGCCTATGTTTCCTGTTCAGCAGTAGCTGCTTGGTGACAGGTTCCGAGAGCGGAGAGACCATTGCTTTGATAATTTATTAGGGAGGGCCTGGATCAGGCAAATTCATTGCACTTGCTCTGGGCAATAGGAGAGACTGAGTAAGATTTGAGATTCTAGTCAATTGAGAGTAAACTTGTTAGTGAGGGAGAGTCAGTTGAGATTTGACAGTTGGAGAGAAAAGGAGCTGATAAGGGAGATGTGAGGGGGGGGGAGACAAGGGGAGAACCTCAGCAGAAAGCTGAGGCCTAAATATTAATATCAAGTTTGTCTCTCTGTTATAATAAAAAATGTAATAATGTCATTGTGCACCCACCTTGGAGGATTTGTAGTGATGCATCGCAATGCTGGATTTGCAAGAAGTCAGGGCAGGATAGGGGAGCAGAATTGAAGGCAGGTTGCACAACAACAGGGTCCATAGTGTGGTGGTGGTGGCCCAAAGGGCGAAAATAAATGTGATCATGTGTACCCCTGGAAATCTTAGATTCCCAACATGCATACTAATACAATATAACAGCATACAGTGGGAATCAAAGCTTAGTCAACATAAATTGGTGAGAATCAAACCTGGATCACCATAAATTGCCAGTGCTTATTGCGCATGTGTATTAAAGATGAAATGAGGTAGTGATTTATTTGATTGGTGAAAACTGAAATGCTTTGCTTGAAATGTTATAAATACCACATTGGGCGTGGTTGCAGTTTCGCAGAATAATCTAACTGCAACCTATTGCTTTGCAGTAAACAACGATGGACTCCTAACTCCTTACATATCTGTGTTTTATTGGCATAAACTCAGAAGATAAGCCATTTTTGGCTTACAACAATAGCATGGGAGCAAGTAGGTATGAAGACTGGGGGGGGAGTGGTGGTTTAAAACAATGGCAGAAGATTGTAAAGCAAGGATGGAATGAAATATTCGAGGGCTCTGCATGAAACTCTCATGATTAACTGGTTCAGTGGCAGAGCTTCATGCTCTGGCACTGGGGGCAGGGCTAGAGCGCATTCTGGGGACGTGATGCGTGTTCTGGGGGCGGGGCACACTGCCTGCAGGGGCATGGCACGCGTTCTGGGGGCGAGGCACGCCAAGATGGAACCCTATCGGGATCCCGCTGCCCGGGGCGCCCCACCCCCTACGCCCCGCCCTTCCTACGCCAGTGAACTGGTTAACAGCAGCAGCTTCTCTCCATCTACATTCTTAGAATGGTGCCTGCATACTTTGCTTTCTAGCTTTCTTCACAAATGTCCAAATGACTTACTTTCTTAAATGAAAGCTAAGAGTCTGGAGCCCCTGCAGGCTTAAAGCCTGTTACATGTGTGACACACCCTGTTAATGACCCTGGTTGCAAAGGATGGGGCACTACGTTTTTCAGTAGTGAAGGGTTACAAAACCATAATGCTAGGGAACTTCATCACGGCTTGTCTGTTAACATTTCATGTATTTCTTGCTCTTAAATATCACATTTGCTCAGGAAATGGCTTTCACTTTTCTATACTTTTGAAACACTCCCCAAAATACGATTTTGGAATGCAGTTTTTGGGTATTTGTGGTGGCAAGGATTAAACAAGATGCACCCTTCGACTGCTTTTGGATATTAGTTTTTGACATAGTACAGTTTTTACCACTTGTCCGCCTTGTACGTAAATAAAGGTCGACTGCGCCACTAGCACTTGCAAATGGTTTGGAGAACAAAGGATTGCTGATGGGTTTCACTCAATGAGGATGATATTAACTTTCAGCAGAATGGAGGCAAAGAATGAATTTGAATTCCATGACTTGATTAAAAGCCCCTAATTACACAATTATTGCTTGTTAGGACAAGTCTCCTATACAGCTTCTGTCATCAACTAACAATCAGTTGTGCCCACCTGAAAATTGGGATGTACTGGTAATAATAATTAAAAAAAACGCTACATGAATCTGTTCTTTGTGCATTCCAATGCTGTAGCTTCTGGGTTAAATGAAAGGCATGGATCTGTCAAAATAGCTATTTCTTCTTTACTGATCACTTTGCTGCACGTGCCTCACTTTTTGGAGAACTAGCATAAATAGAAGTATTGTTCTGGAATATTAACTTGATGTACAGAAAAAGATTTCCCACTCCGTGCAACAAAACTTAAGACCTACCAACAACCCTTTAATATCTTGAGACACCATTTGACACTGTGGAGAAGAGTGGAGTTGCGAATAAGCAGCCTTCTTGCCTTTCCGGTATCTAGTCAACATTATTTCATTCAATATACATGTCTAGAGCACTCAAAAAAGAAGTTGTTAATTGAATAGCCTCATTTCTTGCCAACTTTTAAACCACTACTTTATCCAGCTACACTGCTGGCATGTCCTCTGCATCAGGCTTTCAGCTATGTTTCTTTGTGTTTTTCATCAGCCTATCCCAAAGAGACTATTTTACAAATACTCAATCTCACTCTGTACTGTTTACCGAAGCTGTGCGCACTCAGACTTCACAGCACGAAGTATCCGCACAGATTTCCATCCTACAGTGATTTAAAAAAATTGTTTATTAAAAGAACTCTGCAGTTGAAAAACTGAAACTGTAGTGGTGAATAAGCCCGGATAGAACAGTTAATGTAATTCAACTGGCTGAAGACAAGGCAAATCCAACCTTCTTGTTCTCTGCTCAAGGGATCTTCCTCAGTCCCTTTCCATTCTCAACACATTGCACAATCTCAAGTGCCACTTCGTCCCTGTCTGCCCACCACTACTCCAGGCCCCCAGCCCTGCATGTTGTTGCACAGCTCCGAGAGTGATCCTGGACTGAGCAATGCTCATCTCAGCGTAAATGCACGGATGTTTCTCCCAACACACTGAAATGCTAAGACCTATTAATATCTAAAATCAAAGAGAGATACTTAATCACAATCACAAAAACACATCCTATCGACCAAGATATTCCAACTTTTGTAGCAGCGTTTGATTGGAGGGAAACAACAGGTTTTATACATCTCCTTCTTCCTAGTGGTAACAGACCTGAACATAAACTTGATAGTTATATTTTTATATCTGAACAGATAAAGTTTGTTTGTAACCTTTTAAAATCTTACACAGAAAGCTCCATGTAAGGGGTACCCTGTGCCCAAGCTAAAGACACGTGGCTGTTGGAAAAGTAACCCTCTTTCCACCACAATAGCTGTTCCTTTCTCTTGTGTCAGGACCACACTGGATCGACTGCCAAAAGCACTGGTCTACATTCAGCCCCCAATCTCTGGTTCCTTTCCCGCCACAGCTTCAAATCTGGAGGACTATCTTTTTTTTCCTGGTTGCGTTTTCTGATGATGATATGTCCAACATCCTTATAGGGCATACTAGGGAAAAATGCAGCCAATGGGAACAGTTGTTCTGGGTGATTTGCCAGGATCCACTTTGGCTAGGGAATTCACTGCCCTATAACCTCTTCCCTGCCCAAGGACTTTGCGATGGGGACGGGAAAAGAACTGTGAACGTGTTGCTGCTATTTCTTGAATTTACATGCAATTAAGATATTACCAGCCAAATATGTCAAGAGGAGACAGCTAATCTGAAGACTCATTTTAAATGTCTCTTTCGATGAGGAAGAAATTAATATGATTGAGGAATCAAATGTTAATGGTGGTAAACATGAACATGTTCCGAGAAACAAGGAAAGAATGAAACAATCCTATATTAACTGCTTGAAAGGCTGAAAGTGAAGGAGAGAAGGCAGCATCTATGCACGCAACTTTCCGCTTACATTGGGGTTACATTCCCGGGGTAGCACATAAAGCCAAACCACATATAGTTAAAACACATGGGGTTCAATGGCAAGTGGGATTGCCAAAATCTTTTCCCCCAGATGACCACCCCCTTTTCTCACCCATATATACACAGACACACACACACACACACACACACACATATATAACTAAGTGCACAAAGCTGAATGCACACAAGTTTAATGGGTGTAAGCTGTGAGCTACTTGCTTATTATAATGCATTTCTTTGCATGCTTGACTCTCTCTACAAGCAGGAAGAAGGTGAGGGATGGTGTTGGCTGTTGCAGTGGTCTTTGAGATTCAGGATCTCCACCTCAGGTACCAAAATTGGCCTAGAACATCACACTTACTGTTTTACAGTAATTACTATGAGGTGGTCTGGATGCAGAAAGAATAAGGAATTGTTCTCCAAAAGCTAAGGAGTTGAAAAGTTTCCTTTCTTCCATTGGGGGATGGCGATTCTCATTCTTCTACCCTACTTTGAGAAAAGAGACATCATGGGAGGGCAAGAATGGAAGCGTTTTGAAGCCATGGTTAAAAGTGGGATATCTAGGGTTACCCTTGACAGCAGTGCATATTACCAGCCAGATAGGTCAAGGAGAGGATACCTTTGCCTCATTCCTGTAATCAATATGTGTCATCTTCTTTCACAAAGAAAAACATGAATGGGGGGGGGGGGACACCCAGCATTTTAATCTTTCCCATTATAGCAATTAATGTTTTGCTGCATTAGCTAATGAGAGCAGTTCACAGGAAGTATAAAGCCACTGCAGTCAGCATCACAGGTGACCTAGGAGTAAAACCTGCTCTCACCACCAGCCAGTACTGACTTTACTGCCTGGGGCAGGGGGAGGTTTTGCCTTTGTCTCAATAGCATCATGAGCTGCAGTTCCCTTACCTCCTGCCACAGAAGTAAATGACTGTGTTCATTTATACAAGAGAATATAAAGCAGGTGCAGCTTTCTTCCCCCCAAATAAACCATATAATTATTGCCTCCAGGCCACAGGCTTTCAATCAGTGCCAATCAGTTGAACGGTTTTTGGAGCCTTTCAGTGAATAGTTCATTGACCACAAACAAATGACAATTATTGCTTATTGTGTACAGCATGCAGATTGATTCAACGTCAAGCTACATGCTGATGCTCAGCGGATCTCAACTACATTATGGGATGGCAGTGAATCAGTACATACCAGTGTATGACCAAGCTGGTAATCTAGACTCTAGCACATCCTAACTAATGGTGCAATCACATATCACAGGCCTACAACAGCTTTAGCATATACCTCATTTGCTTTCGGTGGTACAAAGTACCTTTCCTTGGGCTTCACAAAGTACCAGAGCTAAAGGAATAGCCATGGAGACAGCCAAATAAGAGTCTGAATTGAAGCACTGATGTTTTGTCCATATTGGGACTTGTTGATTCCGCCACTGAAGGGACTGAAAAGGCAAATACTGGAAAGTTGCTTGTAGTTTTGCTCAGTACTTTCAGTAGATGGTCCTAGACAGTGCTATTTTTCTAGAAAAAGAGGTGCCAGAATTCACCATGAACGCCTCCCTTGTTCTCTTAGAATAGCAATAACGCCCACCTGAGAGGTGCCGCAAATTCCAGCTGAAAAAAAGGCCTGATCCTAGGTTGCATTTTATAGTGCACTGCAAAATTATGTAGAAACACCCTGCCTAGTTTATTTAGTGTTTGATTCCACTCCCTGGTGGGAGAGGGAGGTTTTGCCTTTCCTTTTTATTGGTTTTTGCTGAGAAGTTAATTCTAAGAACATACGCAAATCACAACCAACCATCATAACAAACATCACCCAAAAATCCATGAGAATACAACGCTCATCGTTCACTTCTGTTTCCTCATTTTGCCCAGGCTCAGCTGAGTTGTTGTTGCTTTTCTCTGGCTGCATGGACATTGGGGGGGGTGTACACAGGTAGAAAGAGGTGTGCCACTGTGTATGCTAAAAGAACATTTTTTGTACAACATGTCCAAAAGATAGTAAACTAATGTTTAATCTTAATTAGGTGGATTTCTCCAGGACAGTCTGTACTGATGGAATGGACCCACCCCCAGCTTTCCCATAAGCATAGAAAAAAGGGGGGAAATGACAAGGCAGCCCTCAAGTATGAAGCATGCTGCATCAGAAGGCTCCTGCCGTAAAGTCAACGCAGAGTCTTTAATGCCCATGGAGTTTGGAACCTTTCATGGAATGCCAGAAAAAGCAAGTGTCCACCCTGAAAAGAGAATTCCTTGAGTGTGAAGCTCTGGCACAGAGGCAACCACTGTGCTCTTACTGAACATTTAAAGCATATCATTCCACACTTCAGTAACATAAAAGCCTCCTAAAGAAAATGCAGCACTGTGGGGTTTTTTTTTGGGGGGGGGGGGTTATAGAAAATGTGCCAGACAGATATAAAGATTTAGCAATATTTTAAAGTAAAAATGATGGGAGAAAAAAAACTTAGTGTGGCATCACATTGGCCTCAGTCATACAATCTCTCCTTCAGATTACTGTAAACCAGTCTTTTTCACCCTTAGGGACCCTAGATGCTGTTGGAGTGCAACTCCCATTACCCATGACCACTGGTCCTGCTAGCCAGGGATGATGGGAGTTGTAGTCCAGCAACATCTGGGGGCCTAAGGTTGGGGAAAGCTGCTGTAGGCTACGAAACTTGGATATCTGCCTAAATATAAGACTCCATCCCAAAGAAAGAAGTAAAAAAAATCAGTGTTAAAATGTTTCAAGTGTTTACACAAAACATTGCTAAGATACTATCATAGAACAAAAGCAGAAGAAAATGGTTTGTAGAATACACAGAAAAGTAATAAATCAACCCACACTGTTACTTGTTCTGCATCTAGCCAAAGGAAAAAGGAAATGATAAGTAGATGACAGACTCATCAGAATAAACTGTACCAAATTTTATCTTCTCCTTTGATAATAACTGATGGAAGCAGTACTTTTGAAGCAGTACTTTTGGCACAGGCCATGTTTTGTCAGAGGGTGTCTGTCTTTACATAGTTTCCTCCTGCCGGAGAACTCACCAGAACCCAAGCATATTTATTAAAAGCACACAAAAAACTCTGCAATATTCTGGTGAAATTCAGTGGTTAAAACTCAATCTGATAGAGAGGCTGAGGCTTCTAATATATTTTAATCTGTGTGAGTTTCGTTCGAATGTGTTTGCTGCTTTAAAATTACTAACTGCCTTAAGTCTTCAGGATGAAGCAGACTATAAAAAAAATGAAGAGGTGGGTAAACTTGAATCAGGTCTCAGCTGAATTGTCAGGCTCAGTTTTAAATGTTATATTAGAAGTAGTATGTTAATCACATGGCAGTTTCAGACCCAAGACCTATGAAGAAAGATGCAAATAAAACGAAGACTACAGCTGCATCCCCCTCTCCTCTTCCAATCATCTTGCTTCTATAGAAAGCAACAACTACAGTTTGGGTCAAGGCCAGCATCAGAAGAGCACCAGCACCATAGTCACCCTTCTTAAGTGGCAGCAGCAGCATCCTCCATGCAGGTGGATATCAACAGGTGGTGGTCCTGAGAATGAAACTACATTTTACAATAGGTCACGAAACAAATGATCCAACACAAATCAAGACTGGCCAAACTAAACATGACAGACATGTCTCTTTTCAATGGCCTGTCCATATATAAACAAGGAATTCAAAAGATCTTTTAAGAGTAAAAGCAGTTTACCCAGTCATTTTACAGGTAAAGCAAAATACTCTCCTGTTCACTGCTTTATATGGGAATGTGGCTGATCTCAAAGTTCACCTTGATCAACCTGACACACCTCGCTTGGCCTCAAAAGGTCTCCAAATGGAGGCACTTTTCAGGGGGCAGGGAACAGTACATTAGTCATGTGTACTCACTGCTCAACACAAGAAAAAAATGGGAACAAAGCTGAAAAACAGATACGGCTCTGCTTATAAAATGGTCTGTATTTTAGATGTTTGTTGGCACATAAACATATGAGAAACCAATCCTAACAGGGGGAAGATGTTGAAAAATCGTAACTTGAAGGAAAACTGCAATGTTGCTTGATGTTTTAATATGACAATATAAGGGAAGCTGGAACTTAGAAATCCATAAATTTGAGGGAAGTGGCATTGATTTGGTAAGTTTAACAAAGCACAATGGTGAGACAGAGAAATGGAAAAGCTCCTAGTTGTGAGCCAAAAGCAGGAATTAGGAGACTGAGTTTAAAGCTTTATCTTCTCTCTTCCTAGAGCTAGACTCCAGTTGTCACACAACGCTGCTCTCTGTTTTTATTGGCTCAGCTCCTTCCAAAAAGCAGAGTCAAAACTTTCTAAAGGGATTAAAAGTTTACTATTCCATTGTTAGCCTAAACTACTTCTGCAAGCGTAAATCTACCCAGGTATTATGCCCCGTAATTATTTTGTACTGTAAAAGACACGCCACAAAAAGACATAATAAAAAGACACACAAAGTGATATTTGCTTTGTGGCAGGTGGACTAAAGAGAGGAAATCCCTTTGTGTATTTCCGTATTTGTTACATAGCGTACAGTAACTGGCTTGGTGCCTATGCCACAAACAAAATCTTAATTAATCTACCTCACAATAAGTACAGCGCATGAATGTGGCCAAACCCAAGCATGGAACTCTGTGTTAATACAAACCGCTCTATTTTAGTCCTTAACTGCCACTGGAATAGGAATGAAGCAGTGTGACCGTTTACCAGAAAACTGTATCACAAAACAGAACAAACCCCCTGCAGTCTTAAAATTCATTGTATCTTGAAGTTGGCCTTGAATTCTTTGCAGCTGGCAGAAAGAAGAACAAACATTACTACATGCAGAGCACTGACACCCACAGCACTGAGCAGGCTGATCTCATGTGCCTGCATAATAACTGCAGTCCCCGGTGGCATTTTCAACTTGGAAAAGCCCAAGAGTCTGTTAACTGTTAACTACTGAGGGCCTTATTCATGAGACTTTTTATTCTGGGAAATGCCCTGAAAGCACAGCTTGTACTCTTCCTATGGAAAGAACCCTTCTATCGTCTACAGATTTACTAAATACACTTCCCAATAATATTTTATGCTCAATAGCTACACATAGCCAAGACAGGGCAGGTAAAAGTGAAATCAGAACTAAATGTACAGAATGGTATAAAATATCAAGTTTGATATTTCTCCTCCTCCTGCATGCATGCATGCACATCATCCCTTCCCAACATTCACGCCAGTTTTAAATTAAAAAAACAACATCCAGTGCAATGCTTTGTGTCATTGATCTTCAATTTGAGACAGTGATCCAACTGGCTAAGCATGTTCATAATTGTAGTATTATGTTTAGGGGTGTGTATATCATTTTATTTTTTCTTTGAATTTATTGTCACACCAGCAATTGAAATACCACATATGGAAGATAATAAAGATTCTTATGGGCTTGCCCAGCAAGGTAATCTGCCAAACTGCTTGAATTTTGTATTACTGTTAACCTTTATGTTTCACCTTGTGGACCATTTGGGGGGAAAGGTGGCATAGAAACCAACTCCCTCCCCTCAAAACAAAAAACAACAACCCATGCAGTGATTTCTCACTATTAATATTTCCCCTATTACAATTACAACAACTACTACTACTACAACAAAGCATTTTCCTTTCTAAAAATGAACCATGGATTCAAGTTTTGTCCAAATACTTATTGCACCAGACTCTACTTTTAGTTCTCTCTTCATTTTGGTCAAAATGACCAACACAATGCAGACACACAATGTACATTAGCTGACGCTCGATGTTTTCAGCTCCAAATGATTTCTATAAATTAAATAGGAACTTCAGGAACAGGAATAATAGAAAATCTACACGCAAAGAAAAAAATAAAAAACCTGTTCAGAAGCAACTAGTTTATTTTCCCACATTAATTAAGAAAGAAACAGTAAACAAATTTTGTAAGTGAAAACTTTAGATATAGAAATCATGTAGGATAATGCTGCACTCTGATTACAGCTTTCCTAACAAGCAAAGCTATTAATAAATTACGTTCTTCAATTTGTTCTATTTTTGGCTTTAAACATACTTAAGGACTCAGTTCTATAATATACATTCTAACAGTTGTGTAAGGAGGGCAGATATGTTCTCCAAGCTCCACAAAGTAGCTACTGTTAGAAGGCTGCTTAAGAATTAATTGACTCCATATGCAAATGAAAGCCCCATCAATCCTATCTAGCTTCCTGTTCTGCAGTTAAAATTGACTAATACTCTTTAAAACTGCCACTCTGTGTATTCCTCCTCAGTGCATTCTTCAACCTCCCTCATATAAATAAGACTTCGGGGCGAAATAATTTCAATATGCCTGACAAAGCAATGTTCCTGAAAAGACCAATTAGTATACAGTATATGGTATTTTTTAAGTATAAAACAAATTTCCTTTTATTGTTTCATAGTGAAAATGCTTCAGACAAGAATGCTGCTCTTACTGGTATCACAATGTGAAATTGATATAATTTCTATAACATCCACATTGAATTTTGATATAAAATAATATAACCATGCAGATATTTAAGGGTTGGTTGCATATTCCCACTCCAATTGCCTGTATTGATTCTCCCTCGCAGTGTCCTTTCCTCTGGCCTATAAAGCAGCTACAGTATTCACTAATCTCATTTTAAGGACTGCAGATTCCTTAAAGGGTGGGGAACTTGTGGCCCTCCAGATGCTGTTGGACTACAACTTTCATCATCCAACGGCCAATCTGGCTGGGGCTGTTGGGGACAATAGGTTCCCCACCTCTGCATTAAAGATATGCATGCATCATGACACCACACTGCCAACTCCATACTGCATCTAAGAAACCTCTGTCAATCTAGTATGGGGAGAGACAAGTCCATCAGGGGGTGAGGCATGGGTAGTTAACAGAATAGGTGTGTTTTCACATATGCTATAGATTCAATATGTCTACACTCTCTCCTACTTCATTAAATTGGCTTGTTTGAGACAAGCTAATGCATCACACTCTGCATGTGTTCCTCTTCTTCTTTAAATATTTGTTTATTGAGGCTTTCCATTAAGTATTGAGAAAGCAGATAATGTAAGAACCCAATAACGTAAATATGCACATTAGCTGAAACATAAATTAACGAACATTTCTTCTGTATGTGTCAACTTAAAAGTGGATATCCTCGGATAGGAGTCAGTTCCTGTGAACAGCTAAGTTCAGGTATGCATATTAGTAAACCCATATAAAGCTCCACCAACTGTAGCAAAGGAGTCTTTTCCAAATGGAGAAGGAGATGCTAAACCAACCTGCCCAAATCAGCAAGGGGTGATGGTAGTTAAAAATCCTGGAGGTCACCAGGTTGAGGAAGGCTGTGCTAGGCTGTTGCTTTTCATGGCCCTAACACATAATTCTGGCCTCACGCTTATACTGAAGGAAAGTCTCTATGACTGCAATTGCAAATCTACCTTAAATATTACTCAAATACTGGCCAAAAATCATCTAAAAGCATTTTGCCAGCAACCAGCAGGCCTCGGACAGAGTAAGACTATGGGCAAAGTCGTATTATCTTATTTTAAACATAAAAACATTCCAAAGAAGAAAGAAGATTTTCTTTGGAAATAGTTTTGATCTAACCTCCAACGCTGAGCTATTTTTCAGGCTTCAAAATTATCTGGCCTTTATCAACTCCAAATGGGAAAACATGCCCTTTGCCAATGACACATATTGTCAGCTAAGCATTTTGGCAGGGAGCGGAGGCCCAAAGAAAAATAAAATTCTACATTTCCATTATTATTCTACAATTTGATCCACAGACGTTTTACCGTCATAAAGTGAAGGCTTGAGCGGGACTGTTTAGCACTAGTTCATAAAGGTCAATGAAATGTCATGCTATTTTATTTCCTGTGGGTGATAATCCAACATCGTGGTAGCTGATGAAATGGAATCCCCCTTCCTCCCCTACTCCCTGCAGCCCCCACACCCGCCCATTCTGCTCCAGAGGACTCCATTTAATTATCATAGACAAATGCTCTTGATAGACCTATCCTGCTACAACCACATCTTACGCACTGTGTGCTACCCTGTCTTTGGTTGGTCATGCATCTACTGCCAATCAATTTTGTTAGATGCTCCTAAGATCTTGTGTTGTGAGAGGGGGAGAAAAGGGTCTCTACCCAGTTCACTTTAATCTATTTATTATATGCAAAAAGGTCATGTAAAAAAAAATCACAAAGAAGTCTCCTAAGCAAACCAGGTTTATTATTATCACACTCTGGACTTCCTACAATTCTCTGCCTCCTAATTTATAATATAACCAGTTTTGAAGCTTATCCTCAATTTTCCAGTATGCCAGCTAGCATCTTACATGGTGTTATATATAGAAACTTGGGCTTAGTTAAGTAACCAACATGTCAAGAAACTGCTTCATAAATACTTCTTCAAGGAAGTTAGATGAGTACACAATACTCTTCTGAAGAGTAAATTATAAACAGAACTATTCCTTTAAGTAAGGTATTAGTCTCATCCCTTAAAGTTAGCTATATTCTTTACAACATAATCGATTTACACCAGATTGGAAAAAAATTAACATACCACTGCACTGGAAAACATTGTAGGTAGAAGTATAGAGCCCCAGCATGAATGAATCAACAGGGTTACACTGGTTTAACTCCACACCATTGCAAGAAGTGAGAGTAGGCAGTGCTGATTATTTGTCACAGAAGTGGCAGGAGAGGAGCAAGACGAGCTGGTGGGCCACTGTAGCTTCCTCGGAACGAGGTCACATTTCAAATGACAGCATAAAACTAAGCTAGCAACATGTGCTTTGGCTGCAAAGGGAAGTTCAACCTTCATTCTCTGCAATGACACCATACTCTCAACTTTTGTATTGTTATTTGTCATGACAATATTTGACAAACCGGATTCAGAATCTGACACAGGTATAGCATGGGGAACCTATGGCAATCAGCCCAAATTAGATCCACCAGTGGGCTAGAATCTGGCCCATGGGGCAGTTTGACCCCAGTCATGCCCACCTGCCCTACACCTGACATGATTTGTGAGGCATGTAAAGCTATGGCTAGAAAGGAACAATTGGGAGCACTTTTTAAATTTGGCACCAAATGCCTTCATACAGGAGCTCCAAACACAAGACCCCAAGTGGAGCAGATCCCTAACATAAGGAGGTCTTCTGTTGCACGGTTGACTTTAATTCAAGTCAGGGTAAAGGTAAAGGTAAAGGGACCCCTGACCATTAGGTCCAGTCGTGTCCGACTCTGGGGTTGCGGCGCTCATCTTGCATTACTGGCGGAGGGAGCTGACGTACAGCTTCCAGGTCATGTGGCCAGCATGACAAAGCCACTTCTGGCAAACCAGAGCAGCGCACGGAAATGCTGTTTACCTTCCCACCGGAGCAGTACCTATTTATCTACTTGCACTTTGACGTGCTTTCAAACTGCCAGGCGGGCAGGAGCTGGGACCAAGCAACAGGAGTTGACCCCGTCACGAGGATTCAAACCGCCGACCTTCTGATCAGCAAGCCCTAGGCAAAGGCTAAATTCAAAGACTTCCAGGGAAATGATTGCTTTTCTTTGGAAGCACAGCATGAACTCAAATGAACTGTGTCCTCCCGATTCTTTCCTCTGAAATTAAAACGTGTGATGTCATGGTGATATCAGGTGATTGTGACACAAGAGCAGCTCAGAACCTGGTCCACCAGCCAGAACTTATTCTCCACTTTAGTCCTTTCATTTTCTCATTTGGGCCACTGAAGTTGTATCTCAGTGAGTAGATATGAATGAACTACATGACTCCTTTAGCTCAACAGATAGTAAGAACATAAAAATACACAAAAGTAAACAAAAGTATTGAACAGACTTGGACAAATATTTAGCTGTACACTAAACAACCCCAAACGTGTATCTACGACCACCACCACAACCACCGTTTTAACATGGCATGAAAATTATTCACCCCTGCAAAATCTTCAGTAGGCTCCTCTCGCAATTTATTATCTCATTCTGGCGTCAGGCAGTCTCTCTGCTGTCTGATGGGCATAGTGAATTCTTCTATTCAAATCCAACATGCTCTTAAGGAGTCCCTTACAAGTGTCTGTGCCTTTTGGAAGCTTAATAAATGAGATTTCGATGAAAAAGCCTTGCAATGTGACGGGCAAGACAGTTAGTAAGATAGTACACTAAGAAAGCAAGAGAGTCCTGTTTTGGTTCCAGTAAGTAAACCTGAATGGGGGTTGCAGTTAGATTACACCACTAGCATGCCGTTCACCTTCTTATGCACCTTAACGAAAAATGTTGCTGAAGCTACTAATAGTTATATCAGTAGATAAGCAAACAGAGGAGAGGCAGTGTTAGAAAATGCAGCCAGCTAAGTCAAAATTTTTGCAAACTAAAGTGGAAAAGGAGGGAGAGATCAGCGGGGGTGGGGGTGGGAGTTGGACCATGACTGACAAAACCATATAAATTATCAGCATTTGGAAGACACACAACACTAAGAACCTTTCAAAACCAGGAAGGAAGCATCTATATGGTATTGCCTGAAGTGGGAAATCCCAGAAAACAAGGCAGAATAACAATATGTAGTATATAAAGGGAAGTACCAGCACACATGTAATGTTCCCTCCTTTCAAGTAGAAAATCCACCACTTGTTTCTTCAGCTAGCTTTAACCACATGTCAGGCATATACTGGCACTGACATCAACCACAATTAACCCTAACTAGCTTTCTGTTTCAAATCCTAAGGAAAACTCCAAAAATAACCACAAAGAAGGCCAGTAAACTACAGCAAGGGGAATGTTCAGGCTGGTGGGGGTGGGGAGATACCGGAACAAGGGAGTGCATAATTCCACATTTACTGTATTTCTTTGACCACTGTTGAAGGACTTGGGAATAGGGATGGATGAGAAATTCAATTCAGTTTGCATTTAAAGTTAAATTTATGAAATTCACGCTTTCCAAAACAATAGAACTGAAACACGGCCATCTTTCAAAATTCACACTTCTCTGAAATTTGCTATGCAGTTCTCCAACCCAAGTATGTTCACAAAAATGCTTATATTAGGGGAACGTGTGCATAAAAATGAATACATTGGTGACAATAAGATGCATATGCATTATATTAGCAGAAACTGCTTCTCAGCTGTTTTCATAAACTTCTAATGTACCCCTATGAGCCTGTTTCCTTCTAACTCATGTTTACCATGCCCATAGTTATCTGCATCTCAACCTATCCAGCTATTTATGCTTCTTCCCTCTTGTGTTCAAGCATGACACCATGTCCTGCTTCTCAAAAAGCACTCTATTGACTCTTAGGTTACCCTCTAATTATCCACTCTATATTTCAACACTTTATCATATTGCATATTTGCCTATGAACTCTGCCCTTCAAACTCTTAACACCCACCACCAAGAAGCCTCTTGCTCTATAACGCAAGGAAGCCCATTCTCCTTTGTTGCCCCATCCCCAGGAACAGAACATATTCCTTGAACATGTGCATACCACCAATTCTTTGCCTTTCTGCAGAGTCTTTGGCTTATCTCTTTAACTCATTCTCAGATGTAACCAAAATTGAAGTACACGTAACTGCATTTGTCTATTCTACATTCCCTTGCATTTCCCCCCTCCACAATAATCCATTATAAACTGTAATTTCCTTGTGAACTGTTCATTTTTGCCTATGAAATGATGTCAGGCACCATATACTAGGGTTGAAGGATCAGTCTACTTTGGTCCTTCTCACTTTCAACATGTATTCTCCCCCAAGTCCATGCTGTCCTGTTTTCATTTCTATTTTCTTTTTCTTTTTTTTAAGCCTGCATATTTAAAATCTGCAATTTAATTCATATAAAATATGTTAAAATAAAAAATACATCCCCCTATAAAATCCTCAGAAAAGAATGCTCCCTCCCTCCCAGCAACACTTGCAGCTGTGTTTTTAATGTGCAAGGCAGCAGCCATGCCAACAGTCCGGATTTCTAGCCACTAGGAGTGTCCATTGCACATTTTTAAGAGGAATGGAAAAGCTTAAAGGCAATCCTCACTTTCTAAAAACTTTGACGTGCATAGATAAGACCATGGTAAGCACTGCTCTAGGTTCTTGTATAGCTAAGATTGATTCTTTTCAGATAATGAGTCTATGACATATTGAAGTTAATTACAGGGGTAGGAAACGCAAAACATTTTGCTATTTAATCACTGTTGTCCATGCACTGGCAACCTTCATGGCTTACTTACCGTGGGCTCGATGTGAGGTTGCCCTTGAAGTTCAGTTAGAAGCTACAGCTAGTGCAAAATGTGGCAGCTCGGCTGCTCAATGGGGCAAACCAATATCACAATGTTATCATACACATTTATGGTGAGACCAGGGCTTTTTTCCAGCTGGAACTCAGTTCCAGGAACTCTCAGGTGGGCGCCATTGACATTATTTTTCTAGAAAAATAGCACTGGGTGAAGCCACACATGGACTACTGGTTACCTCACATGAAACAGTATAATACATAGCTGGACAAGAACAACCAACATGATCAAGGGTAGACAGCAACTCCCCTACGAGAGCAATTCCCCTACAACATTTGTGGCTTTCCAGTTTAGAAAACTTGAGTAAGGGAGGATCGTTGTACAGTAATGGTGTACAAAATGATGAACAGCATGGGTAAATGCTTTTGTCTTTTGCTCTTAATGCTAGAGTCTGAGGTCACCCAACGAAGTTGAATATTCAAAGACTCAAGACAGCAAAAGGAAGTACTTTGCCACACAGCAGCACATCGCTAAACTATGGAATTTGCTCCCACAATATGGAGCAGTGAACACCAACTATGAGGGCTTTAAAAGGCAGTTAGCCTTATCTTCCTTGAATCTGTCTATCAGTGGCTATCATTTATGATTGCTCTACTACCTCCAGTATCCAAGGTGGTAGGCCTTGGGCTGTCAGTTGCTGAAGAGCATGAGTGGGGAGAGTACTGTTGTGCTCATGTCCTGCTAGTGTGTTTTCCAGAAGCATCTGATTGGCCACTGTGAGAAGTGAATGTTGGTCTAGCTGCATCTCTGACCAGGTGCTACAGAGCGCTTCATATGCCCTTAACAAATGTGTGCTTTTGTCTAGAAGCTCAATAGAGGGGGGTTCCTTTTGATGCCCCTACAATAACCTGGTAACCTTAATTCTGTCATTGCTTAATGTTCATTTTGCATCCGTAATGTTTCATGAAATATTTAAGTTTCCTTGATAAAAAATGATTCATGAGGCTACATAAAAAGTCAGAGGACTTCACCAATTTACCATGTAAATTGACTCCTATATGTCACAATCAATAGAAGACCAGGCAAAGGCCATATCTACTTCCCACACTGGTCATTAAATTTAATTCATATACTTAGCCAAGATATTTAATCTCACAGTATCATCATTTCATAAACACAGATGTTAACTTTTCAAGTACTACATGAGTAGGAGGGCTTTAATTGACCAAACTACAATATGCTTCTAACATCCATGTTCCATACTCAAAACCACAAATGATAAAAACCAAAACGGAATATTGTTTTAGATAATGTATGTGCCATCATCTATTTTATTGCCAACTGTTATGTCTGTCCCCTCTGTTTTTTAAAAAAGCATTTGCCATAAACATGATGTTTTGAAGCAAGTTTATATGATCCCTGAAAACAAGCCTAAATAAATAAATATCGGGAGGGGTACTGTTCCTGAAAGATAAATGCTATAATGCAGGCACGTCCAATAGGTAGATCGTGATCTACTGGTAGATCACTGGCTCCCCCTAAAGAAGCTAAACAACTCTGGTTGCCCTAAAAAAAGGTAAACATTTTTGCCCTGCACTACCCAAAAATGGGGCTTTCCTCCTCCCTAAAAAAGAGCTCAACAACTTGAACCCCCAAAAAGGGGGTAGATCACTGTCAGTTTTTAACTGTGAGTAGATCGCAGTCTCTTGGGAGTTGGCCACCCCTGCTATAATGCAAAGAGCAGGGCCGTCTTAGAGGGATCGGCCGCCGTGGCGCAGTGATCCCTTGGCGCCCCCGGCGTGCCGCCTCTCCACCTGCCTCCCTCCTGCACTGGCCACCCCTCGGGAGGGGGGTGGGCGAGCAGGGGATGAGGGGTGTGGCGCTGGAGCGGTGCGGGGCTTTGCGCGCCCTTCCAGCGCTCCAGCTGGGGCTCTAGGAGGCGAGGGCGGCGGGCTTTCAGCGGGGCGGGTTGGGGAGGGGGCACCCAGTATGCCGGGGGGCTCGCGGGGCGCCCCTGGGGGGCCCGGCGCCCTGGTGCGGCGCGCCACCAGCCCCTATGGACGAGACAGCCCTGGCAAAGAGTCTAGAACAGGGGTTGGCAAACTTACCAGGCCTCGGGCCGGTTCCTCCAGCGCCTATCGTGCGGCAGGCCAGAGGAGCGCGTGCCCATACGCGTGCGCACCCACTATTTCCGGCACACTTCCAGGTCGGCAGAGCACCGGAAATAGCTTGTGTGTGCGCGCACAGGCCTCCTCAGACTTGGGAGTGCGCCAGAAATGACGCATGTGCAGAAGCTATTTCCGGTGCTGCGCCGACCTGGAAGTGGGCAGCCACGCTGCGCCGGTAACAGCGGGTGGCGGCAGCAGGCGTCGCCGTGGGCTGGATAACTGAGTCCCTCGGGCTGTATCTGGCCTGTGGGCCTTAGTTTGGGGACCCCTGGTCTAGAAAGTCCAAGACAGTGCAATCAGCCTTGCTGAATACAAAAACCACACAGCCTGAGAAAACAAGTATCACATAATCACATATTCAAGGCTTGCAGATATTTGATGGATGATCTATAGGAGCACCTTTATATGCATAGATTTAAATATACTGAAATATTTCATCTGAGCTGCTGGGTGTTTGCTTCCTGGCACATGCTTCTGTGTATTTACAAACGGAATTACACGCTGAGCTCTTGCACCCAACAAGTGAGCATAAATGTTACAACACCAGCAGTTTGTCATCACTACTGAAATCATGTGATCATCTTCACTGAAACAAAAGCTCAATTGTTATTGCAGCTAAAGATGCAAAAATGTTGCAAAAAACACATGTTTAACTCAAATGAATGCTTTAACTATACAATTATAGTTAGTATGTATTTACTCCCTTGGAATAGTTGAAACATTTCGACCTCTTTGCACTTCTATCCTTCACTAAACATTTCCAGTAGAAGCAAAAGAGACAGGAGATACCTGTTTCTCCTAAAATAAGACACCGTCTTATATTTTTTTTCGCTCAACAGTATGGCTTATTTTCAGGGGATGTCTTATTTTAACCGTGTTGCATCGGTACGCTGCATAGCCACGCCTCTCCAGGCTGTTTTAATGGGAGGTACCACGTCACTATGGCTTATTTTCGGGGGTATGGCTTATTTTTGGGGAACGGCTTATATTTCGCAAATGCATAGAAATCCTGCTATGGCTTATGTTATGGCTATGTCTTATTTTAGGAGAAACAGGGTATGCAATGTTATCAGAATTCATTAACGGCTGAAATAATGAATGAAGCTGCTAGGCAATTCAAATAAGAAGACAGCAAAGTGCTACCACTCTGACCACTGATTGGATTACATCCAGGAAACATTTGGTTCAGACTTGTTTCTACCTCGAAGGTTCAGCTCAGGAGTTGACTAAGGCATAGCATGTGCATAAACCCTCCTGAATTGTGCTCCACCTCATGTATGAATGCACCCTATAAACAAAACAAACAAAAAACACCTATGTGGATAGAAAACAATATGCTATAAGGTTCTTACCCTAGGTGTCACCCTAGTTTTCCACACAGAATGGCTGGAATCCAGCAGAGAGTCAAGCATGCTTTATCAATGGGCTATTAAAACCAAAGGACTAAAAGCAAGGGGGAGTCTACACTCTTAGACCAGAAACACATTTTGAATTTTGCGAATGTGTTGCGGGTGCTAGTTACAAAATGGTTGGCTGCTTGGGGGGGCAGGGGACACAGAATAACACAAAATCAGAGAGAGTAAAGTCATTGCCCCTTCCCACCACCACTGCACAACCTCATGCTTGCTGTGGGAAGTCACCTATGTCCTGCTGGTTCTAACTATGGAGATCACACATCGTTGACTCATACGGGTACACACACGCACACACATTCTGTCCAGTAACAGGAAATATTCCCAAGTACCAGAAAAAATATACAGGGTGGCTGCACCAGTTAACTCATCCACCCCCCACTCCCACTCCCTGATGCACATCATGTATACACACTCACACATGCATTTCTCTCTCTTCACAATTGCATATCTCCTCCTTCCTCTCTCTCGCTCCCTCTACTCCTCACTTTCTCACACACAGCCCCACACCTCCCTCCTCTCTTCCCAAATGCATCTCTCTCAATCACTTCCCCACCCACATTCAAAGAAGTCCCTCCATAGGCTTTCTCCCAAACCACCTTTTTTTCAAATACCCAAGGGCTACCAACCTAGCGTTCACAGGTAAAGTAAGTGGAAGAAGGTGTTCAATATTTGGGATGATGGCAGACCAACAGATGTGATTTTGTGGGCCTGAGTCAACCTGAAGGTTTAAAGGTTAAAGACACTTTTGCAGGCCAGTTCTACACACACTACCTCTGCATCCCACAGAACTCAGTGGGATTTGCTTCTGAGTACACAGGCATAGGACTGAGCTGCTTTTAAATTCGGCTCCTGTCCATGAACTTCAAGGAGCCAGCTAGTATAGTAATGTATGGAAATAATGCTCCTAGGTGAGAAAGTAGAAAAATCAACTTCCAAATGCAGGAGTTTATGCTCACAAGTCAGCATTTTTATTAAAACAGGGGACAGGGAAACTTTAACTGAAGTCCCTTCTTACCTATTAACAAAAAACAGATGCGTTACAAAAGTGACTTGTTTGAGTTAACCGGGGCTCTTGCCCACACAGGCTGCTCACACTGTCACCCAGCGTGCTAAAAGGAAATAGTTGCTGCCTTGAGCCTTGATCTGCCCACGTGAAATGAAGCATGCTGGCTGACCACAGAATGGCCTCTGTTCCCTTTTGCAATTGCCAACATCTGCTGGGCAGATCTATGAATAATTTCACAATGAAAAGCTCTCACCCACTCCAATCCACTGTATATGTAATTCAAGGTACACTTCTATTAGGGAGCTGTTTGTTCCTAGGCCAGTCTATTTGAATTCTATCAAACTGGAAGACAGAGTAGAAAAAGCAGCTTTGCTCAGGTGACAAAGCTTGACAGTAACATGCATACATCTAATACTTCATTCTGTCCTAGGTCCACTTTAATCCCCCAGGATCTGTGTGTCAACATTTAAGTGTGTTTGAGAATTTACTATTGAAGTAGTTAGAACTATCTGAGAAAAAAACATAAGCCATATTGGAGTAATTTGAGTAGGGTAGATTCAAAAGCACTGAACCACAGATAGGAAACCTGTGGCCCTCTAGATGTTGTTAGACTTCCACTTCCATCATCCCTAACCACTGGCCAGGCTTGCTGGGGAGTTTGAGTCCAAAAATATCTGGAGGGTCACAGGTTCCCTATCTCTGCATCAACAATTTGGTGTAAGAGCCAGGCATAATTATTAAACCTACATATAAGGGAGGAGAAGTAGTCATTTTGAACACTCTTCCACAAATCAGTTTTCTGTGGGTGGCAATACACGGCCCCAAATGTAATTTGTTAATGCGTGACTTCATTACACTCAGTGACTAGGTAAACACATGGTCAAGTCTCAACCAAGAACTAAAATGTTGAGATAGCCTAAATGACTGTGCTCTCCAAATGATTGTGCTCTCCAAAGGTTGGTGTTGCAACAGACCAGAGAGGAGGCAATCCTGGACTTAAGTGGTACTTAAGACCTAGTTAAGACATCGGTGGAGTTTCAACTGACTGAAAATAGTAATCACAATGCTATCCAATTTACAAGTAGGTAGACAATTCCCAAGCAAGTCATATTTCTCTTCAAAAGAGGAACATTTTCCAGCACTCTACTGTCTCCCCACCTGAACCCACAGGACTGAGAAGGAAGGCAGGAGTCACATCAGCCTCCTCATTGCTACTGGATTTTTTCTTGGGGGGGGGGGAGAGCTGCCTAGTTAATGTGAGCCTTTAGCTCAAAGCCTAAGGCACTGGATAACAAGAATGGGAAAAGGGGAATTCCAATTTGCCACCCCTGCAAGAATCTCTGGTAAATAGGAATTTGCACACAGATGCAATTGCCAGGAAAGCTGAGGAGCAGAAACTCTAAATGACAAGGCATGGACCAGCTGCCAGGGGGTGGTGTTTTTCCCTCAAGCATGCTCAGGATTCATGTGGCCTGCGGTGCCTGAACAAAACTAAGAGTTGGAAGGCTCAGGAACACCCAGCCTATCCTGTGAAGACAGGAACTTCCAGGATTGGAAGTATTTTCATGGAGACTATTTTAGTTTGGAGCGAGGGGCTAGATAGGGTCCTGTTAAGAGGGACATATGGGGCAAGAGGATCTGCTTGTTCACCCTGATGTAATAGGAGAGGGATAGAGACTATAGAATAAAAGTTGGTGATTGAGTTGAATAAGACTGCCTTGAGTAGGTTGAATACTAAAGCACTTTGGCCATTCACTGTGTAAGTATGCCATTATCAGTTATTTTATGATTTTCTTCCTGATTTGCTTCTAATGATTGGTTTATAGTCATGATCTATTTTATTGCATAAATATACTGTTCACCACTTTGCATGTCTTTGCACCAAAAAATCAATATATAAGGAAACCATAACTTAGCACACATAATGATTTCTAGAAGGGTAATCATTTTAGTCACTTGCAGCAAAAACCACACAGCTTAAAAACTCATTTATTATTCCATGGAAGCTTATGCAATAATACAGTAGCTCTTTAAGGTGCACAAGGCCCTATAATGGAAGCAGCTTTTAGATTTTCACACACAGGTTGGGTACAAATGCCTTTCATGTTGTTCTTTAGTCAGCCAAATAAGTGTTGGTCCGGTCTCTCTCTCTCTCTCTCTCTCTCTCTCTCTCTCTCTCTGTACAGTGTGTGTGTGTGTGTGTGTGTGTGTGCGCACACACACACACACAGGTACTATGACTAATTCTGAAAAGGGAAGAGAACATGCAAACCCATTGTATGCTCCTGATTTCCTAACAACAGTTAAGAAATCAGCAAATATTTTGTTTGCATCAGATCTTCAAGTATATCCATTCACAGGAATATACATGAGAACTTCACCTGTGGGTGAAAAATATTATGTGAAAGTTAGCCCTTTAAGTTGCTGGAATAACAATCTCATGATTGAAAGAACACTAAATTAAGTCTCCAATGTCACCCCCTCCCCATCACAAGAAAGATCACACAGCACCTTCTAATAATCTTAGCATAACCTTTGCTTTCTGTACCTTTAGTTGCATTTGTGGTGACTTTGTGGCTGTCCTGTGGTGAGACAATGACAAACAGTGTTGCAAGAGAACAAATGTAAATTCTGCTTAACAAAGGGCAACAAAAAGCTCTCAACCTTCAGCTGTATTTGTGCCAGAACAAATAATATGTTTTAGCTGTTTTTTAAATTGCAAAATGTATGCTTTGTTTTATTTTATATTAATGTTTATTTTTAAACCACTAAGCAGTAATAAATATTGTTCAATAAAATAAGTCACAGGACAAAGAAAATCTGCAAAAATTCAGCATCAAATACTAAACACTACAAATGATAGCATGCACAATATGAAAGCAAGACCAAAACACTTTAAGGCAAGTCGTCTTTTTATGGCCACATACTAGTAAAAATTTATCTGACAGCACAAAAACCTACCTTGTAATTTTAATATGTAGAATAAAATATTCCATGCCTTCCTGGCCATGCTGAGGAAGCTTTAAACATTAGCTTAAAGGTGACAAACTAAATGTATGGAAAGGGCATACAGTACAATTCAGGGTTTTTCAAGAATATGAGCCACTATATTTAATCATGTCAGGACTGGATTGCTCCATTACTTCTCTCTACCAAAATAACTACAAATTAACTACTACAACAAATATCAGCCAATGACAGTTTACTTCTGCCTATCATTTGGCCAAAATGAGAGTTCACCGGTTGGGGGGTAACACACACACACACCACACACACCACACCATTTTAGGTTAAAGCAAAGCAGGAGCAGAAACATATGTCACTAGGTGCTGAGATAAGATGCAGTGTGGAGGATAGCAAAAGCCATAAGAGGTAATGATGCATGTGTTTGGTTTTCTGCTTCCCTGGGCCCACCAGACAGCAATCCATAGATCTTTGGCTCCAGGAAACAGAGGACCAAAGAAACACTCCTCATTGAGAGTGCTCTTTAAGAGATATTTTCCTAATGCAGTCTGGAACATTTAAGAACATGTAGGAATTTAATTACAGTGGTACCATCTGGTTAAGAACTTAATTCATTCCGACCTACAGGTCCGGTTCTTAACCTGACCAACTCGTCTTCTTAACCTGAAGCACCACTTTAGCTTACTGGGACCCAGGTCCCGCTGCCCCGTGCTGGCGCCGCCAAATGCACGATTTCTGTTCTTATCCTGAAGCAAAGTTGCTTAACCTGAAGTGTTATTCTGTGTAGTGGAGTTTGTAACCTGAAGCGTATGTAACCTGAAGCGTATGTAACCTGAAGCGTATGTAACCTGAGGTACCACGGTATTCCCAATAACATATTAAATTTCTATAAGTGCACTGAGCTACCACTGGCAGTAAAAAATATCTACTTAAGTGTTTTTGAGATCCCAAAAGTGTTTCTACCAGCATACTTTCCATCTGATTATAGGTGCACATTATAAATGAATAAATTTAAATGTGGGCTTATCATGAAAAACAGAAGAAAATTCCCCTTAAAGAACAAAACCCTACACTGTTTTTGAGAGTTTCTATTTCAATAATTAGCTCTTTCTGAGGCAACAACAACTCATACATGGCATTTCATATCGCACTGAGGACTTAACCAGCTCACGATAAGGTATTTTAAAATGTGCATACTGAGTGATTCTCTGCAAGATCTGATGCAAAAGGTTAAATTCACCCACATCAGAGAAGCCAGCTCATCAATTGAAAGGGCAGAAACCCAACAGCTACCCAGCAGCCCAATGCATACCACTTCCTCCTTCTTCATGTACCGGATGGCTTACAACCACTCACATTTCCTCTTGGGCGAGGGCCTGGCTAACATTTTGCTAACCACAAAACCCATTCTTGCCCTACCTCCACTTCACTTGTGATCATGCTACTTCTCAAACTGTGCTGTATATAGGCATGGTTTGTACTTTGCGTGCCTAAAACTAATTCTAAAAGTTACAGCTGTTACTTAAGGCTTATACAGTGGAACCTCCGGTTACAAACTTAATTTGTTCCGGAGGTCTGTTCTTAAGCCGAAACCGTTCTTAACAGGGGGTGCGCTTTCGCTAATGGGGCCTCCCGCTGCTGCCGTGCTGCTGGTACACGACTTCCGCTCGCATCCCAGGGCAAAGTTTGCAACTAGGGGCATCTACTTCCGGGTTAGCGGAGCTCATTACCCGAAGCGTTCATAAGGAGGATGGTACGTGACCCGAGGTTCCACTGTATTAATATGAGTCAAATGCATATTTTAGGACAAAGGTACCATATTTTTCCGTGTATAAGACACTCCCTGTATAAGACGACCCCTATTTTTTTAAACCAAAAATTAAGTTGTTTAGCTTTTGGGGGGTGGGGGAGGTCACTTCGGCCAATCGCCCACCTGCCTGCCCGCCACTGCCAATCGCTTGCCACAGCCACTGCCGAGCGCACATCTCGCCGCAGCCGCCAATTGCCTGCCCGCTCACCGCCACCAACAGTCCACCCGCCCACTTGCTGCAACCGCCAATCACCTGCCCAATTGCCCCAGCTGTGATCTTTGAATGAAGGGCTGTATAGTTAGTTAGTTAGTTAGTTAGTAAGTAAGTAAATAAATAAATAAATCTCGTCTACAGTACCACCTGCCTTGAAAGTTATGTCTCTCAATGCCAAAGGACTGGGCTCAGTTGTTGAACACTCTTAAAGTAGAATCTATCTTTAAAAAAAGAACACTCTTTGTTCAGTAAACACACCATTAAAAAGCAAAACTAATACTTACCTTTTTAAAAGCAAATGACTAGCGATCAACTCTGCTCTCCGGGTCTTCTAAATTAAGGGAGGGTCATGATGCTTATTGCACTGAAGTGCCCCTTCATTGTTAAAGACTCACTGGCAGACCCAAGAGGCAGATTCCTTCTACTAAAGAGTTCTCTGAGGGGAGGTAAGCACACAGTTGCTTGTTTTATGCTCCTATTACAGGTTGATTTTTTTTTATAATCTCTACAAGACTTTCATGATGGTGAAATAATTTTAGCATACCTGAATGAGTGCCTGAACCCTAATGCTTGATCACAAGGGCTCCACTTCTAAGCTCTCAAAACTGTTAAGTCTTTCACAGAGCTCCTTCGCAACCATAACTTCTGTGACCCTTGGCAGCTTTGCCACCCTACTGATAAAGAATTTCCACTCATACCCATTTGCCTTAATGGCCTGTTTGGATGATGATGATAATAATAATAAGAATAAGAATAAGAATAATAAGAAGAAGAAGAAGTTGTTTTATTTGCATCCTGCCCTCCCTGGCCAAAGCTGGGCTCAGAGCAGCTAACATCATATAATAAGACAATATGCATAATACAACATACAATATGCAAATAAAATAGCATTCAACATTCATTAAAATAATATTAAATAATATTAAATACAGTATCAGCATTTCAAAATTAAACAAAAATCCACTCTTAACCGTTACAATAAGTAATTTATAAATTCCAATCAATAAATATCTTTTCACCTCACACGGTCTTTGGCCTAAAGTAACACAGACCAAAATTTAATGATGTTTCAATATGCTTAGCTTCCCTCCCTCAACAATCCATCTACTCACTGGACTAGAAACTACCATATCAATATTCAGAGTCAGCTTCCCATTCTAGACATAAACTCGATTTCTTTCACATCAATTCTCATTCCTCTTAACTCTATATAAGCTCAAGTCAATTTCCATTAAAAGTGACTGAAATGATCCACAGAAATATAACCTGGTGAATGTCCTTGAACTTGTTGCTTTCCTTTTCACCCTCAGTTCAAGCAGTATGTTGATATCATTTTAGTTGTTTAATCAAGCTGGCTATTAAGAAAAAAACTTCTCTATGGATAAGCGTTTTCCAATTCAACAAAAGATCATTATTTTCAAATATTTTTTCTGCCTCGATTGCTGATCTGACACAAAATTCATCTGAGGACCACTCGAGTATGTACTTCCATTCCAAGAAGGCATTTTCTTGTGAGACTTTCACTGAAGTTGATGTTAAATATCAGTGCCTCATTCAATAGCATGTACTATTGATTATACGGTATGATCATGTATAATTCATACTTGTACAATGTATTTTGTTTCATACTTAAGAGATTTCGCCAGATAGTTTGAAGGCGCAACATGGACATCACCCTGCATTATATTTATCACCCTGAAACTTGCATGATTGCAGCTAACATTAGAGCAGTGAGGAAATGAAACAAGAGTTTCTAGAATATGAAACCTAGCATAGATTTATTCCTCTTCTGAGAAACTTAAGCCTAAAAAAATTAAAAATACCTGTCTTCCTGCCAGAATACCACAAAATCTAAGCCCCAAATATGTGCTTCTTAAGACACCCTGTGATGGTCTGCCACGACCCAGACATTAGATCCCTCATCATACTCTGCTAATACACATATTTCCCTGAAAATGGAACAGGTTTCTTCCATAAATGTACTTGCGTTTGCCAAACCTTTTTTTCATTCAGTGATTGTTGCATTAGGTAGGAAACAATCTGTTGCTAAGGTAATTATGTTGGTTTCAAATCACACAAGATGCATCTCACTTAGAGATATTTGTCCTGGGTTTCTGCATTTCAAGAATTCAAAATAAGTATTTGCTGACCAGTAAAAGGGTCAGTTATATAAAGCCACTCTTGAGATACTACAGAATTTCTTGACGGGCAAATATATATTTTTCTTTTCCCCACCCTCTTTTTCTTGCCCCATAAACTTGAGCATGCACAAATACAGAACACACCATTGATCTGATGACATGGGCTATTAATAGCAGCAAAAAATCAAACCTAACAAAAACAAAGAACACCTTTGTACCTAGCAGGGTATTAGTGGGAAACCAACAGTAAAAATTATTTCAGCCACCTCAGGAAAGGCAAGAATTATTCAACCCTCAAATGCACTAAAATATGGTAGCTTCCCATCAAATACCCGACCTTGCATAAATATGTATATAATCCAATGTCTCTGAATGCTGCTATTATATATGGAAGCCATAATACAAGCCATGGCAAAAATCTGTAGCACGGTGACAGGTCTCCCCGCATACTTAAATGTATACACAAACAGATGCTATGTTAAGACACTTGGAAGGTTGGATCCACAGACTTGTAGAAAAAAAGGGGGGTGTAGGAAAGAGCTCAGTATGGCAACCACACCCAACAACCCTCCCCCTCCCGCTTCAAGTTCCTAAACTAGCTCCTGAGACTCAAGGAATTCAGAGCTGAAGGCAGAGAGGAGAAATATTCATTCTAAATATTTGTATCTATTTGATGTACAAGATCCCAGTTAAGGCCCAAAGAACATAACAATAAATCAAAGCAAACTATATTTCAATTTTTTTGGTTACAGGTGGGTAGCCGTGCTGGTCTGCCATAGTCGAAACAAAATAGAAAATTCTTTCCAGTAGCACCTTAGAGACCAACTGAGTTTGTTCTTGGTATGATTTCGTGAGCATGCACACTTCTTCAGTACCAATTTTTGGGGGGAGGAGGTACAGAATGGTTATGTGGCAAGGTTAAAAAAACAGTAGGTTGCTTTAAAATAAGTCCTGCTCAAATAACAAATTCTTAAGTGGTGCCTAAAACTCACAGACGGTGCCAGCTTATTTTCATTAGGTAGAGAGTTGCCATGACCCTGGTGCTACCACACTGAAGATACTGCAGTGGCAGATCACAAACACATCTCCTCAGTTTTTCAGTGCTTTAGAAGGCTGCCCACTGCCCTCCACAAGAATCATAAAATAATTTAGGTCACCACTTGTTATTAACAATGCTGTTTCTAATCATGACACTGGAATGAGCGTATCTAGATATGGTATGGTACTTAAATGTCAAATCAATGTTTTCAAAACTTAAACATAAACATACAGGACTGTTTGTTGTTGTTGTTTGTTTTTATTATTTTACACATGTTGAAAAGGAGTAACTATTTGCTCTTTGAGGGAATCCTCTCTTTGAAAAAGTAACCAACGAAACTGGAAATTTTTTTCGGCAGAAACTAATGAGAACAACTGTTTCTTACATGTTTGAAAGTTATTGTCCTGTTTCTCTGTGCCTAGCACTCGGTTTGACTTCAGTGATGAACATTTCAATACAACAATGTAACTTAGAAAGAGACAGTTGTGCTGGTATTTGGTTATCGGCGGCAGCGTCAACATGATGAAGATTTAAAATTCATGCTATCTTTGCTGTATTTGTGATTTTCCTATTCCTTTTCACATTTGTAATTAACATGGCCCATCACAACTCTGTACTGCATTCATAACCTATTTTTTAGGCAAATAAGATAGCAGGACAACAATGAATTATTCTTCTTAATCGTGTTTGTATTCTATCCTTCCTCCAACGAGCTCAGTGTAACATGCAGAGATGAAGGATATTCTCACCACAACCCTGCGAGTAGACTAGGCAAGCATAAAAAGGAATGACTGGCCCAGAGTCACCAACTGAGCTTTATGCTGGCCAGGGACTTGAACATCAGATCACTTTAGGAGAGTCCAGTACTCTAAACACTACCCACCACACCTGGCTCTCCCAAAGAATCTAAATCGACAAAGCGTTATAGTGTCTACCCTATTCTATGTCAATATTACTGCTGCTGCATAATTAGGCTAGAAGGGCCTGCTGCAAAAATATCATTTTGTGAAAGAACTAAAGTGATGGTGCTTGTAATAATGACGTGCAGCCCAACTGCAGTGATCATGGTATAGTATCAGCCTTCCTCAACCTCATCTCTCCACATTTTTGGCCTACAACTCCCATGATCCCTAGCTAGCAGGACCAGTGGTCAGGGATGATGGGAACTGTAGTCTCAAAACGTCTGGAGGGCCAAGGTTGAGGAAGCCTGGTATAGATTCTGTCCACCTACAGTTTGGAACAAGAAATATGGGGAGTATAGCTGCTTTCTATAACTTCTCTCCCCCCTAAAGAACTGTTATAATCATTTTAAGAACACAGAAATACACTTATACTGTCTAGCTCTTGTTACCTGGTAGATGTATATAATCTTCCACTTCCCGCGTACTCAAGCTAAGTGTGTCAACAACATAAAACAGAAGAAATAGATGGGAATCAGCCTTCTGGCATCTTAAGGTGAAAAAGATAAATGCAAAATACCTGAGTAAGAAGCTGCTCACAGGTTAGATTATTGATCCATCGAGTGTATCGCTCAGTTGCCTCTGCTGGCTCTCTCTCAATTTGACAACCTATAATCTGAAAGTACAAACAGACATTACCTTTAGGAAGTATAGATAACGTAACATTAAAACAGTTAAGTACTTCCAGACATTCTCTGAAGAGAGAAAAGGGCACTACAGCATGACATAGGCATTAACCAAGCATAGGCAAACTCAGCCCTCCAGGTGTTTTGGGACTACAACTCCCATCATCTCTGATCACTGGTCCTATTAGCTAGGGATGATGGGAGTTGTAGTCCCAGAACATCTGGAGGGCTGAGCTTGCCTATGCCTGGCATTAACCTTCAGCATTAACCAAGCTGGTGCCAAACGTATTGTTGTGCTTTCCTTTGGACCACATCAGCGAGGCCGAGAGGGGGAAACATGTCATCTGGGCAGCCCAGGACCTTCATACAGACTACTCAGGCTTAGTGCTACTAATGCAGTGGTTTGTTATCCCTTTGAACTCTACAATTCTATGATTTTATGCACATGGTATCAATGTATCATGACTCTCAACATAGGAAATGCTACTACTAACAGAGTTTACGCTGCAATCTACCCCCATCCAACAACTTTACAGATACAAGGAGCAGTTAACCATGCAACCTAAAGACATATCAAGTCACATACACAGTTAAAAACTACGACACCCTTTAAGTGAGTGCAACAGTTTTGTTTAGACATTTTCATTCCGACAGCTGTGATGGCTTTTCTAATGTTATCAGATTGGACTGCCAAGGCAGCATATACACGTACAGTTCCATCTATTTGCTTATCTAGGTGGCCAGTAGGGCCCCCAAGCTAGTCTTGTCTTTCCCACTAATTATGTATCCAAAGTAAACAAAAGAGATCTTGAGCTAATTGCACTGTTACTGACATTTCACACTTGCTGCACCCTTCTGCTTACAGACTTAGGAGCAATTGGCAGATGCTATCTGAATGCAAAATTAACATTAGGAGAAGTGACTTACGAATTCCGAGCTTTGGTTCTAATGATCGAAGTCTTGTTCACTCATAAAACAATCTTAACTGAAGTTAATGCAACTGTGTACATATCAAAACTTGCCCAACTTGTAACCCATGAAGTCAAGCACGGCCTGCCAGCCATGGATCATGACTTTGCCAGGGGTGCAAGAATCCTTTTATTTTGCTGTTTATCTGAAGTTCCTGCTGACACATGAAGGTTGACAACCTTCTGGCAGGACCAATGCTTGGCTGGTCACAAGCTGTCGCATGCCTGAAATGCATTGTGGACAGTCAAATGTCATAGTATGAAGGGTCTTTTAACTGCATAATATTCGAACTGCCATGCATCACAAGTGTTTGGTTGCTGGAGAATAATATCAACTGAAGCAAGTTCAATCAACCGTCTGGTAACAACACTTACATGTATAGTGGGAGGTGTAGTTTGTTAAGAACACAAATCAAATTTCCATGCTTGAGCAGCAGTTTAAAATGTTTCTATCATGAACGCTCACTCATTTTTCCATACACAAAGACCCCCGGGGTGCATCTCTTCCTAATAATTCATAGGGAGCAAGCCTTCATGCTACCGCAAAATTGGGGGGAGCCCATCCAAAACTAATGGTAGATAGCTTGCTTTTTGTTTATGAATTGAGCATTTCATATTGATTTGACAAAGAGTGTGTACGCACATGTGTGTGGATATATGTTCGCGCACACACCAGACTTTCATTTCATAGGATTTACAAAATAAGCTTTAAAGTACACGACAAGAACTAAGTGTGATGGGGGTGAGACAACTGGAAGAAGTACCGGTAGGTGGAAAAAGATGCGAAGTGCTGGGCAAACACAGCTCTGCCTGTTTGAAAGGAATTCCATAACAAAAAGATAAGAAAGCTTAGCTTCTGTACACAAAGCAGACTGACCCGGCCAAAGCTACACAAATATAAATTAATGAACAGCTGCCAGGAGGTGACAGATTAGTCTTAATACTGGCTTTCTTATGGCCAGGTTTCCAATTAGAGCAGAATGTTAGCTGTTCCACCCCAAGTTGTGAAAAGCAGTAATGCAAAGCCAAC